>NC_066579.1:305554723-306754723 GCF_024323335.1 Lathyrus oleraceus
ACATTGCCTTGCCAATCAAGCATCATTTGAACTTCAGTACAATTGCAATTGGATCAAAATGGATTGCTTCATGGGCCTGTACACGCCCATGCAAGCTTGTGCATCACATTGCCAAATTTAGCAAATTTTTAAGTGTGCAATTATCAATCCCAAATGCTATAAATACAGGCCCTTGGAGCTCAATTCAAAAACACCTTGCGCGCCAGCTTTGCCCCCCATTGAAATCCTCTCATTCTAAAGGAAAACCTGATAATTTTCAATCTGAAAATTGAGTTTGAATCTCAACTGTTAGAGATTGAAGAACTCCAGGATCCAAAGCCTTGAACCATTGTTGATCATTCCCTGCAAGATTCTCAAGTGTGATCAGATTGTGTTTGAAGCAAGCAACCTCAAGTTCTGCACAACATTGAAAGTAACTTTTAGAAAACTTCATCTCTTCGATTCTCACTCAATTCTCTTGGATCTTTGGTTGTCTGAAGTCCTACCAATGTAGGCAAGAAGATTAAGTTGCTTAGAGGTCAAATCGAAGCAACTCAGTTGACACACCTCAAAATTTAACTCCTCATATCTTTCTATATATGTGGAGTTAGTTAAAATTGAGGTCAGATTCATGCTCTATGCCATTTTTTCTTTCAGATCATGTCCTCCTTTTTTATTTTGGTGATGGTTGAAGGTGGACCAGTCCGATGAGGTCCACCGGAGAAGAAGACCGGAGTTACAGCTCCGACGATGCGTTGGCAGGTCTCCCAACCATAGGATCCATTCAAAACGTTTTAATCTTAGGCGTTGATTTTGATTACCACGCGTGTGGCGTGTGTAACACCTCAAAATTTGCCCTCCTCTTCTTGGGACTAGCTTAACATATTGCATTTCATTTTTAGGGAATTAGTCATTGCATATTTCATATCATGTGAAATAAATAAGTCATCCTCCTAAGTCTTTCTATGAAGATAGAGAGGTTGAAAGATTCAGGCCTGAGGGTCTCATGGATTGATTACCAGCCATCTGAGGGTTTATGTTTCAATTAGGGTTTTCTTGGTTCTTCAAGGAGGTTGAGCATTATCTTGATTGCAAGGGTACATCATCATCATGGTTATGTCATCCTCAAGGGGCTCATTGTTCAGGCTCATATTCTTTGGGATTAAGGTTTTGACCTCCGGTCAACCCTGATCAGTTGCATTCTATCAGTCAGGGTTCCTTAAGGAGATGAGGTATTTGGTGATGGTGTGGATCACATGATCATTTTGAAGAGCTTATTAGAGCTAGGGGTTCATTTTGGAGCCATTTCATCAGGTGGTTGAGGCTCAAAATCATCTGTGCATGTTCAAGTCATCTGGGCCCCCAGAAAGTCAACAAAAAGTCAACTGAGGGCTAGGAGGTGAAGAAATGAGTTTCAACATCTCATTCATGTTCAAAAGAGGCTTATTCATCATGTCAAATGCATATCTTGAAGAATTTGAGGTCAGATCAAAAGTTTCCCAAAATGGAAAGTGACCCATAATTGAAACTTTCCAAAAGTGGAAAGTTTTTGGTTCAAATTCAACTTGATCTTACATCATTAAATAAGCTTCAAATGAAATTTTGTCCAACATGAAAGTTGAAGGTCTCTTTCTCCCATTTCCAAAAAGTCCAAGATCATGAATTTATGATGAATGGTTGAAGAGACATGGTCAAATCATTTCCAAGTGTACATGGAATTTCAAATGGCCATAACTTTTGATTCATAACTCCAAACTTGGTGGTTCTTTTTGCAAAATGCTTGTCATGGCATGAAGTTTCCAAAACATCCATCACATTGCATGAAATTTGAACATATGATCATTTGTGCATTCAAGTCAATTTTGGAGGGAAAATCATAAATTTGAAATTGGTGCATCATGGGAACAAATGACCATTGCTAACATGTGAATGGGAAGATTTTGAGTGAAAATGAGCTCCCATATGATACTGTTCACGTTTGGAATTGCCATGCACCACCAAATTTCCAATTTTTGCCATGCACCCTTATTTTGCTAATTTCTAATTAACTTTGCTTAATTTTAATTAAAATAGGATTAGCACATGGTATATATACATAATTATAACAGAATTTGGAGGGGTTAATCACAATTCACATTTCTAGATCCAAAATTCTCTCTCCCTCCAAAACTTTCTTCAAACCAAAATTCAAATTTCTTGAACATAGCACTTGTTTTTTGTTGGAGATTCATGATCAGTGAGTTGATTATAGTGTGAATCAAGTGTTGGTTCGTGGAATTCGTGCAAGAATCAAGTGGTTGAAGCTCATGAAGTTGAAAATGGAAATTCAAGTTTAAGCTAGATCTACAAGTTTCCAAGCTTCCAATTCATCATCAAACATCATATCAAGTATTCTGGAGTGGATTAGAAGCATCTGGAGCTTTGAATCGCGCAAAACAAGCAACTGTTCTTCAAGAGGTACTTAAGTTGCTTTAAGTTCATTTGAACTTTGCTTTGCTTGCTTGTGGTTGACATACCACTGAGGTATAATTCCTTGATCTTCATGTAGTCTGGAAGACCTGTCATGTTACTTTGGCAGGCACCTGTCTGAAGCCCTCCTTAAGAGGCAATGCTTGTGTTTGTTTAATTTTATGCCAAGCAGGTAAAGACCTCTTAAGAAGAAATTGGCAGATAAAAGGGATGTGCAATCCATCCCCTGCTATTCAGTTGTGTCAGTCACTTTGCTCACACACCCTGTGTTGATGCATTGTGAATAAGAACCCAAGATCTTGTTGTGTCAGTCATGTGGAGAAGAGTTCCTTCATTCTGAACTCCCACACTTTCTATTTGATTCGAGCTCTCCCAAGCCAGGGATAAGAGCTATGAGGCATAACCCTCATCTCCATTTCATCTGCTTCACCCTAACTCTCAATGTTAGGGTTAAGAGCTAAAAACACCCCATTCCAGTTGGCTTGTTTCTACAGCCTAGCCTTGTATGAGCCAATTGTTTGCATATAGTGTGTGTACTTGCTTTATTGTGCTTGTGTTTGCTTTTGTGCTGCTTAGGCTAGCTTGCTTCCTGTGCAAGTTAGGATAGAGACCTCAACATAGGGATCGTATGCATGACAAACTTCTAGGCTCGAGTCGTAGTCTCCCTAGTAGCTTGTTATCTCCCTTGTCTCTGGTTAGGTTAGAAGTTTTTTCCCTGTTAAGGGGAACTACATTGCCCTGATCCTCATACCAGATGAGGTACGTAGGCAGGAGATCGTGCGAGATCTCTCCGGGCACCCTTTTTCTTTTTGTGCGTGTTTGCTTGACAGCTAGCAGGCTCGAGTACCAAACTCCCTGTTAGCTTGTTTGTTCAACCTTTGTGTTCCTTTTGACGACTCAGCGTCCGATTAACCTCTTGTTTGCTTGGAGTCTGACGTAAGTCCAGCGATTGGCAGTCGGTTTCCTGTGTTTGTTTATGTGGAGTTTGACGTAAGTCCAGCGATTGGCAGTCGGTTTCCTGTGTTTGTTTGTGTGGAGTCTGATGTAAGTCCAGCAATTGGCATTCGGTTTCCTGTGTGTGTTTGTTTGTTGTGTATGGAGTCTGATGTAAGTCCAGCGATTGGCATTCGGTTTCCTTGTTTGTGTTTGTTGTTTGGAGTCGAACGTAAGACCAGCCATTGGCAGTCTTCTTCCATTTGTGTGTTTGCTTTGACGTCTCAGCGTCTGTGCGTGTGTTTTGTTTTGGCGTGCGTTAGCCGAACTACGGTAGCTCTGATTCTCATTCCAGATGAGATACGTAGGCATAGGATGCGATATCCTAGCGAGCCCGTTCCCCCCTTCTTCCATCTGTGTTTTATTCCAGTGTGCGTGCATTCTTTTGAATAGTTATTTAGCAACCTTATTCTTTTCTTCTGAGCGTGGATCCCGTCGAGTACGACGGACGTGAGGGGGTGCTAATATCTCCCCCTTGCGTAACCGACTCCCGATCCTTGCAATCCCCGGTCGTAAGACCATTTCCTTTCCAGGTTTACTTCGAGCGTTTCCTTTCCCTCCTTTGGGATAAATAACGCACGGTGGCGGCTCTGTTTGTTTGTTTTTCCCGCCGGTTATTTTTCGCGGATGCGACAGCTGACGACTCTGCTGGGGAATAGAAGTTTACCTCTTGCTGGTCCATCTTCCCTAAGCGAGTCTCTCCTAGCGCTCTCTAGGATAGTTTAGGTTGCTTGTGCTGCTCTATTTATTGCATTTACGATCATTATATTTTGTATATATTTGCGTATATGTTCGCATGCATCATATTATCATTGTGCTGTCTTCTGTACAGGTGGTTTCTCTGATTTGGGGTGGGTGTTCTGAGTGGGGCTAAAACCCAGACCCGAGTATACACCTAGGATTAGTGTGGTCTCACGTTTCCTCACATGTTGGATCAACATGTTGTTGCGACGTGACATACCACAAGCCGGACGAGGTTCTTCTGAGTGAGCTCTTCCTTAGTGGGGTATTCCACTTTGGTTGGGTTATCTCTTTAGGGCTGTTGACTTCGGTGACCGTGCTTTCCCGGATCTTTGGTTTAGACGATCTTAAGAGAGCTGCAACAGCACACCCGAAAGGGCAAACCTGTTGAGTATCTTTGCCTGATTATCGAGACCATTATCCGCCTTAGGATGACCTGATTAGAATTCACCTGTGAGGGGAGGGTTGATTCTTACAAATGCGTGTTCTGATGGTGACTAATGGTTCAGCCGTTGATCAGAGTCTTATTTATAAGTCGGATTTATGGATATTTATTTCTGAGACGCCGGAGTTCTGTCCGTGGTATTTATCAGTGGGGATCCGTTTATTTCAGGATTCCCTGGGTTGGTACAGATGATCATGTTGTTATCAGATTAGTGACTTTTCAGTGATGATGGTGGTATATCCTTCCGTTGCATTTATTTTGGAATTCTCGAGTTGGATTTATGGTTACTCGGTACCTCAGATGGTTGTGATCAGTTCAGAGACCGGGGCTTCTGTACAGTTGATGATCAGATGACTTGGAGGATGACACTATGCAGTGCATTCATGCATCAGCATCATTCACATTTTGCATTTATCTGCATCTAACTCATGTTTATCCATATGCAGGGGACATTCTTGATTGAGATCCTGGTTGAGAGACTTCTCTGTTCCAGACATGAGGCCCGGTTTGAAAGATGATGTCGTCTATAGTTTCTTCAATCCAAAGATTGATGTGTTGAAGGATATGATAGCATTGATTACACCAGACCATGTGGGGATGTTCCGTGAGACTCATGGTGGTATTCTGAAGTTGGTTTTCAGGCTCACAGACAGTGATAGAAGCGCCATCCATACTCTTCTCCAGTTGTATGACCCGGGCTTGAGATGCTTCGTTTTCCCGGATTACCTGTTGGGACCTTTGATGGAGGATTATGCCAATATCCTGGGTCTTCGGATCAGAGATCAGATTCCATTCTATGTCACTAAGGGGGAACCTGATGTTACTGAGATCTCTCGTGCTCTTTATTTGAGCCCAGAGGTGACTAAGGGGGGTTTGAAGGAGAAGGGAAAGTTACCCGGTTTTCATTTGAGTTTCTTGGAGGCCAAAGCCAAGGAGCATGCTAGCGTGGGTAATTGGAGGGCCGTTTGTGCTTTGATTGCTGTAGGCATCTATGGAATCATCATGTTCCCTAATCAGAAGAACTTTGTGGACATTAATGCCATCAGGTTGTGTGCTGAGAGGAACCCTATTCCTACTTTGGTTGGGGATGTTTATTACTCGGTCCATAATCGGAATGAGAAGCGGCGAGGGGGATTGATCAGATGTTGTGCTCAGTTGTTGTACAAATGGTTCATGGGGTATTTGCCTTCCAGAGGTGCCTTGATCTTTCTTGATCCTACTGTCAAATGGTCAATCAGGTTGATGGGTTTGCGAGCCAAGGACATAGCTTGGACTCACAATGGTATGGCTGGACGAGACTTCATTTACAGTTGTGGGAGTTTTCCCAATGTGCCTCTTATAGGAGTTCAAGGTTGTATTAATTATAACCCGACGCTTCTTAGAAGGTGTAAGACCCCAATTTTGGGCCCTAAGATCCCTCATGGCCCATATCATATCATATCATAACCTCAAGGATCATTGCATGCCTTTGTCCCCTTCTAGTGGATAGTTTGCCTTGTGGGTTTGTTTCTTGATCACCAAGCATACTTTGCATTTGTATATCTTTGCTTTCATATGTTTATCATTCAAAAAGTACAAAAATATTGTCAGTCTAACCTTGTTGCTTGCAGTTGAAGCAATCATCAGAAATTAGGTCAAAGTCAGTCATTGATCAGTCAAAGCAATGGATGGTGGCCATTCTTGCAGAATTTGGGCACCATGATCAATAATCAAAGGTTCATACATCTTGGGACATCATTTGAAGTCAAGGTCTCAAGGAATTAGGGTTTGGAATTCATCAGAAGAGGATCAATCAGTCCAAAACCCTAGAAAAGTTAACAGACAGTCAAACTTGGTCAACTGCTGATTTAATCAGTGATTTAATGGATAGAATTGATTTGAAGAAGTTCACTCATGCTTATATAAGCCTCATCTATCATGTTCAACCTCATCATGGAAGAAAATCAAGTCAAACAGAAAATTTTCCAGAAATAGAAAGTGGACCTGTAATTTCAACTGCCAAAAATGGAAACTTCTTGATCCTCAACTTACATCATGATACAAGCTCCAAATGAATTTTTGCCCAACATGAAAGTTGAAGATCTTGTCTTCCCATTTTCAAAAAGTCCAAGAACTCTCAAATCCCATGTGTGGTTGTCAAGATATGATCAAATCATTTTCACCAATTTTTGAACTTCAACAAGCCATATCTCTCAAACCATAAGGCCAAATTTGGTGGGGTTTTTTCCTACAAACCACATTTTTCATCCTCTTTCCAAAAATATAAATTTCATGACCTAAAACCTTACCATTCAAAATGGCATTTTTGGACCTTTTTCATTTAAAATCAAAGTTTGACCAAACTTTGACTTTTTGTTTCTTTGACTTTTTCTTGATTTTGCCAATTGGGAAAGGTTTAAAATCACATTTGAAACTTGCCTCAAGTCCTAATTCATGCACATTCCATCACCATACCACAATTTTGGACAAAAATGCAAAATTGACAAAATTGGCAAGAAGCTTCACATAAGTAAAACCAGTACAGCATTTTCTGTACAACCAAAAACAGCATTTGGGTGGTCCTTGACAGCCTGTTTAGAGCCCATCTGAGCAGCCTTGCACCTCCCATTTCCCACTTTGTCCACAATTAGCAACTTTGCAAATGAAGGCATTTGCACTAAACTAGCTTACCACTTGATTAACAAATGCTAAACAGACCCTTATAAGCTTTCTTCTGTCACATTTTTGCCCTAGTTTTGCAGCAGCCACACAACCAGAAAACACTCTCTCCTCTCACTCTCATATGGCATTTTTTGGCAAAAAGGAAAATTCTGCAAAACCCTCGAAAAACCCTTAAGCCTTTCCACTTTGTTCCTTCATCTGAGCACCATTTGGAGCTCTTTTCAAGCAAAGAACATCAACTGTAATGGTAGCTTCATGTCCTGTTCTTCAAAGCACACAATAATGGCAGTTGGAGCTACTGAGTGTTCCAAGCATTTTTGAACCTACCTTCTTCAAGTATTCAGCATTGCAAAGCACAAGGGTCATCTTTTCAAGTATAGCAACCTCAAAATACCACTGTTTCATCCATTTCTTCATAACCAAGTAAAAATCTCGATCTCTTCTTTCTTTATGCCATGATATGCTTTAGATAGATTACATAATGCTGATTCTAATGAGTGTTCATTTGCTTGAAATGGTTGGTTATGCTGAGAGAAACATGGTTTTCATTTTTTATGCTTGAAGTTATTTTCCTTCGATTTGCTCACATGGTTGTGATTTCATGAAAACCCTTGCCATATGATGCTTGTATGTAGTTTGATGAAGCTATTGATATGCATATGGTTGATTTCTGGGCATGTTGATTTTTGGTGATTTTGCATGTTGAATGGTGTATACTGCTGTTAAACTACCTGTCCTGTTCAGATTTTTGATTGGATGTTGTATTGGCGTGTTGTTGAATGATGTTGCTATACCAATACAATGTTGTTTGTGTGGTTTGGTCGAGTCATTTTGTTTGATGTTGGTGACAACATGAGTATGCTGGCTGTTATTGTGTGATGTTGCTTATGAGCTGAACAGGTTAGCCATGTTGTTGTTTGGTTGCTTGTTGGTTGGAACTTCAATAAATGATGATTTTGATGAACACATTATGTCATGCTAATTATACCATGCTGATATGCTAAAACCCTGCTGTTGTTATTTAAACCAGACATCATGACCAGAAAATCCATGAAACATGTTGTTGCTGTTGTTTGTTTTGTTTGATATGATGATTGATGAACATGATGCTATGCCAGGTTGTTGTGATAAACCTCATGTTTTTTCCAGAACTCCAATTCATGTTGTTTTGGTTGCTATTTGTCACATATGTGTATGCTGTTGTGATTGCTTAAATGAACTTGGTTTGATAATTACATGATGATGAAACTGAAGGATGAAATACTGCTGCTATTGATGAACCCTGCCATGCTGTTAAACCTCAAACTGTCCAGTAATTTTTTCTTGCTGTTGGTCTGTTGGTGCATGAGTCGTGCTCATGTGATTTGTCAATGTTATGCTGTTGTTTGTTTGGTTTGATGATAATGAAGTTGAATGCTGAATACCATGGCCCTGCTGCTCGACTGTGTAGAACTCCCATGATTATGCTTGTGTATTGCTGAATGATGATGCTGTTACCATACTATGGAAATATCGGTTGATTGTTGAATGTTAGTGATGATATTGCTACTGCTGTTACATGAACTATAACTCTGCCCAAAACTTGCATGTTTATTGTGTTGGTTCGTAGATGCTTGATCATGGTTTGATGGTTATGTTGCATGCTGCTGTTAGTTGATTTTGTTTTGTTGGATTGCTTGAACATAAGTTGCCTTTGCCATGTATGCTGTGAAACCCTAAGGGTTTTATGTGAAAAAACAGAATTTGAATTCCATTGGCCAAGTTTACTGTTCTATTGGTGAGGACCAATAAGAACATTTCCCGTGTCCTGCTTAAGCTGTGTCGTTTTGTTAAGTAATGCTGAATATTACACTAATGCCATCCGTTGACTCATTGTTTGACCATTTGCCATGTCATCTTGTTCATACTTCATTCAATTATTCATCAACTTCCACAATTCATTTTAAATTCATTTTAACTCCAAAAATTGTGAGATTTTTTGCATTAAACTCATGAATGTGTCTAGTATTTTATGGTGAATTTTAATTAATTTTTCATGTTCTGGATTTTAAATGATAAATGATTTTTCAACATGTGTGCATAAATGATACATTGTGCCATTCCTTTTGTGAAATTGTCATATTGCATCCAATGCCTTTGAAATTTTTTTGTGTTGAAACTAGACACATTGATCTTCATTTCCATATAGAGTTTGTGCATTTATCATTTGTGGATTGAGAGTTATGATTTTTTGAAGTTATGTGTTGCATTTGGTGTCATACCATGATCATGTATTTTCCCAATTTTTGTTCACATGCTTCCTCTTATCCAATTGACTCCAAATTTTGCATGAATGACCTATCACATGTCTAATTTGTGTATGAATTTTCTTGGATTTAATCTTGATGTTTTCCATTTGATTGAGAATTTTCTTCCATACTTGGTCATTTGTTGACTTTTTGTGCTATGCCTTGCCAAATCTTTTGTGAAATTCTTAAATCTTATTGTATGATTATGAAATTTCATATGTGATAACTAGACACTTCAAGCTTTGCATTGGTGTTAATCTCATTCATTTCTCTTCTGTTTTCAAATTGATATGATTTTTTTTGAAGTTGACCCATGCTTGTTGACTTTCACCATACTTACTTGAATTTGATTTGACTTCATGATTTTACTTGACTGCCTTCCTCTCATCCAAATGCCATGAAATTTTACATGCTTACCATGTTAGATGTTAGGATGGAGTGTGATTTATTTCATAATTTTTGAGATTGTTTGAGTTGACTTTTGAATGAAGTCTTTGCTGTTGACTTTTGTATGCTTCTCTTGCCATGCTTTGCATCCTTTTGCATATGAAATGACCATGATGCATGATATAATTATGAATCCAATTGAGAATGCTTCTTGAATGTTCAAACTTGGTTTGGGTTGACTTTTTCTTGCTGCCTTGACTTTTTCTTTCATCTTTGACCCTAGGCTAGTCCTAGTGGTCTTCCAAGCTTATGTTGAGTTCATCTGTTTCAGGTTAAGCACCAATGCCTTGAGGATCATTCAAATATTTGTTTGAGTTGAATTATATGATGTGCTAACATTTGTTTTGTAGGTGACTCATATGCTTGAGTCTTTGTGCCTTGCACAATTGGTCCCTCTGTTGGTTGACTTTTGGTTCATTTCTCTTTGTTTTAATTGTTGAACTGTTTACTAATTGGTTTGACTTTTTCAGGTACTTTAGTTGCCTAAGTTCTTTGAACTTGCTTGCTTGCTTTGCTATTTAGCATTTGCTTTGAGGTATAATTACTTCTTCTTCATGTAGTCTGGAGACCCGGTCTGTTATTTGACCGGGCAAACTGTCTGAAGTCCTCCTTAAGAGGCAATGCCTGTGTTTGTTTAAATTTGTCCTAAGCAGGAAAAGTCCTTCAAGTAAGGCAATTGGTGGAAGGTAGGGATAAGCAATCTATCCCCCACTATTCAGTGTGTCCTCTCTTTGCTCCCATTTCATGGTAGAAGCAATGAGATAAATACCCAAGATCTAATCGAGTCAATAATGTGGAGAGAGTTCCTACTTTCTGAACTCCCACACTTTCTTTGATGCTCTCTCTGATCTGAGATAGAAGCAATGAGGCACACCCCTCATCTCCTTTTCATCTGCTTCACCTTAGCCCCTCAATGGCAAGGTTAAGAGCGACTCTTACCCATTACAGTGGACTTTCAAAGTCAAACCCTCTTGTGTGAGCCCCCCATTGTTTGGCTATAGAGTGTGCTGTTTGATATTCATTGATTGATTGATTGCTTCATGTGCACTTGTTTGCCTGTATGCTATGCATTTATCATCATCATCAATTGCCATTAGTGCATGATCATCTCATTTGTTTTGTGATGTTATCATTATTGTTTGCCCATTGAGGACAATTGTAAGTCCATTGCTTTGGCATTTGCTCCTGTGACATGGAAGGATAGAGTGTAAGACCTCATTGGTCACTCATATCTTCTGTTATCTGTTTGTATGTGAGGATACAGTTATAAGTCCCTGTAAGTTGGCATCTGTTATCCTATGATCATAATTTGATCTGTTTGTTTGTATGTGAGGTTGCAGTTATAAGTCCCTGTAAGTTGGCATCTGCTTTCCTATGATCATAGTTTGTTTTATCTGTTTATGTGAGGTTGCAACTATAAGTCCCTGCTAGTTGGCATTTGCATTCCTGTGATCATATCTTTGCTTTTGTTCTTGTATGTGAGGATCCATTGTAAGTCCCTGTAATGTGGCATTGGATTTCCTAGGACCATACTGTGGAGTTAACCTAAGTCCAGATAGATTGGCAGTTGACTTCCATCTCTCATCTTTGTTTTTCTTTTGAGGAGATTGGTGTAAGTCCATTGAGTGGCATCTAATATCCATTTCTGTTTTAGGAGACTGGTGTAAATCCATCTATTGGTATCCGGTATCCGCTTTTTATTTCTTTGCCTGTGGAGATTAGTGTAAGTCCATTGAGTGGCCTCTGATATCCCATTTTGTTTTAGGAGATTGGTATAAGCCCAGTGATTGGCATCCGATATCCGCCTTTTTGGATTTCATCTTTGTTTGTTTTCTATTATCCATTGCTATTCCAAAGGACACACTTGAATCATCTGCTATATGATTTCAAGAAGTGAACCTTCTAAGAAGTTTTACCATCCTCATCCATTCATCATTCATTATGTCCTAGACTTTTCACACTTTACCTTTCAAATTTGACATAAGTGTTGTGCAAACATCTTCATGTTTTTTTAACTAAAAACCTGGACCCCAAGTCCTTGACTTTTTTCCAAACTCCATTTCATAATACTTCTTTGAATCAATCTTAATCATACTCTGACTTCATTTTCATAATCACAATCAATTAACTTTACTCATTCACTTGTTTTGGCTCTGTCCATTAATCTTTTCATGCATTAGCCATAGGTTTCAATTATCTTTGTGGTTGATGTAAATCTTGCCTATCCTTAGTGAGTCGACAGTAAGACTTCCGTACTTCAAACAGGGCTAACCCCTCTAGTACGTCGAAGCTATCCTCGCGTGGTGGATGTTGTTTTTTGGTCGAGTGTTCTCCCATTGATAATGAAAAGCCTCAGTGCTTGTGTTTAAAACTGAATCCACCAACTTTTAGAAATCTTTTAGCCGAACTACGGCGTTTTGATCCTTACCTTTGATGGAAGGTACGTAGGCAGCGGGTTCATCCGTTCGAACACAAAAATAAATAAAACCCAATAACCAATAAAAAATGTATATTCTTTTCTCACCATCCCAATCATGTTTGCACAATATTTTTGTCATAACAAATAACAATTTAGCATAACAAGTGTGAAAAGGGCTCCCTAGGAGTACCTAGGACGTAGTGGGTGCCTAACACCTTCCCATTGCGTAATTTACCCCTTACCCAGACTCTCTGATCTTTTTATTAGTTTTCTACGTGTAAAACTTCTTAGGCTTTTGTTCGCTTTTTAGCCAATCCTTTGGATAAATAAAAGTGCGGTGGCGACTCGAAAAATTTCATGTATCTCTTAGCTTATGATTTAATCGATAGATCATATAGCGACGAATACACCGCTACAGAAAAGTGGCGACTCTGCTGGGGACATCTCACCAGAATCCTTGGTGGTATTGCCTACTTTTCACCATTGTTGTATGATATGTATCATTTATTATCTGACATATTTTTGTACAATTTGGGATGAATGTATTGACTGTAATGTGTGAATTGCTTGATATACATTTGCTGTTTGCTTTGGTGATCTGTGAGATGAGTTCTATACCCGAACTCGAGTGCACTCTAGGATAGGAGAATGGCATAGTCTTGTTGACTGGTGTGGAGTAGTCCTTAGCCAGTTGACTTGCGAGTCCATTCACTTGGTGGAGGTCATGTTGAACTAATAATGTCACACAAGTTATTTGTGGTTAGGCATTATTCTTTCAATCATGTTCCGCAGAAGCCAAGGACCGTAGTTTACCAAACCCATCTTGGCCTATTTTTAGGACCGTAGTGCGGAGGTCGTTCAGATGTCAGTTCTGACACGATTGTTACGCGATACTACACTCATAAGAGTTTCTCTTGAGAATATTCTTGGAATACGAGTATTCGTTCCTCCGACAATATTCGAAAGATGGAACGATGATTATGGGAACCTCTGATAGAACATGTCTGGCAGGTTTAAACCCTAGTACACTCCCATTGGGTAGTTCTTAACCGAGACTCCATGCTCGTGACTCTCAACAAACCCGTGATTCGTGGTTGAGTCGTTCAAACATTGTTAATATCAATGGATCCCGGATCAGGTGTAAAACCTAAAATCCACCAAAGCGGCTGGTTGATATTAAGAATGTCAGAACCGGTTCATGTACCGTTAATATCAATGGAACTTGGGTGTCGATAAGGTGAAAACCTAAATCCACCAAAATGGATGATTGATATTAGGGATACATAGAGCTTTCCCACGACCTTTGTTTGGTGTGCTTTGCTTGATCCTTGAGTGTGTTTGTTGCATTCATGCATTCACGCATTCATCCGCATTCATGTCATCAAAAAGAGAAAATTTTCAAGGAACTTAAAGGGTTATTTGCAAAATTTTCAGACATGGAAAGACCAAAGAGGTATACAAAGAAGTACAGCTTCAAGCAGCCCGATATAAAAGAGTTAAGGAATCTGACATCATATGTATTAGATCCCTTGGGTTTCAAGGCTCGCTATGGGAAGCTTCTGCCGTTGTTGACTACTCAGGTGGATGAGGGATTGATGAGCACTCTTGCTCAGTTCTATGATCCGCTCTATCATTGCTTCTTATTTCCGGACTTCCAGTTGCTGCCGACTTTGGAAGAATACTCTCACCTTATTGGGATTCCTATTCTGGATCAAGTGCCGTTCAGTGGCTTAGAGAGTATTCCATCTGCTCGAGAGATTTCCAGTCTGTTGCACATAGATGAAGATCTGATTAGAGCTAATCTTACTACCAAAGGCGGAATTCAAGGTTTTCCTTCCGAGTTCCTCATTGCCCAAGCTACCTTTTATGGGAAGGCCATGAGTGAGGATGCCTTTGAGGCTCTGTTCGTTTTACTTATCTATGGATTGGTGCTGTTTCCCAACTTCGACAAGTTCGTCGACATGAATGCCATTAGGATCTTTTCAGTCCTTAATCCGGTTCCGACCTTGTTGGGTGATGCATATGTCTCCATGCATTTGAGGAATATGAAGAATGGAGGAGTCATTGTCTGCTGTTTACCCCTGCTGTACAAGTGGTTTATTTCGCACTTGCCGCAGACAGTTGCTTTCAAGGAGAACAAGGGATGTCTACGGTGGTCTCAGAGACTCATGTCTCTCACCAATGATGATATCACCTGGTACGATCGCGTGTATGATACCGTTCAGATCATCGATTCTTGTGGTGAATTCCCCAATGTGCCTCTTCTTGGTACATGTGGTGGGATTACCTACAATCCTACGCTTGCACGTCGTCAGCTTGGGTTCCCCCTAAAGGATAAACCCCATAACATTCTGTTAGAAGGTGTATTCTTTCAGGAGGGTAAAGATCCCCAAGGCCTGAAAGCCAGATTTGTCCGCGCTTGGCGCAATATTCGCATGAAAGGTAGGAATGAATTGGGTCCAAAGAACTGCATTGCTTTGGAACCATACACCTCTTGGGTCAGACAGAGGGCTGCTACCTATCTGATGCCATACGATCATCCGAGACCTACACTGTTGGATGTGGCTGGGCCTTCAACCCTCCCTACCCAACGTGTAGAGGAGTTGAGAGAAGAAGACCTTTCGCGTGCCTGGATCCGCGAGAGAGAGGAATTGCTGCAGCAGCTCAAGGAGAAAGATGATATGATTGAATTTCTCGAGCACCGAGTGATCGATGATCCGAACGACGCTTGGACTTCTCTGCTTCCTCAGTCTTCCAAATTCTGGAAAAGGAAGTATGATCAACTTGCAAAGGAGAAAGCTGATATGGAGGCTGCCTATGAGAGAGAGATCAAGAAGTTGTACACTTCTCGTCTTCCAGCATCCCGAGCTGTTAGGGATCCATAGGATGTTATTTACCTTTTCTCTTTGTAATATTTAAAAGAATGCTGTACCTCTTTGTCCTAATATTTTGAATGAAATATTTTCCATGAGCAATCAAAATGTTTAAAAATTCAAAATATTGCAAGCAACACCCTAAGGGTTCCTTGAAAACAAAGCATTTGCACAAGCATTTCATGCATCATTCTTGCATAAACAGGTACCCATTTGCTGGTCTTCCGGTTCTAACATCTGTTCTTCATTTATTTTGAAGACAAGCTGACTCACCGGTATTATACGAGAGTCAACTCCGCCAGAATCATGGAGCAGTTGGAACAAGAGAACCAGAGTCTGAGGGATGAAGTCGCCAGACTTGGCGCATTGATGGAGCAACTCCTTGCTGCCCAGAATCAGCCTGCTCCTCAGCCAGCAACTCCGGTTCAGCGGACTGTTATTTCAGAAATAGCTACTTCAACAGTGCCTGTTAGCGCCCAGCAGCCTAACGCCATGCCTCCCGGTTTTCCTTGGGGGATGCCTCCTGGCTTCATGCCTGATCTGCCAGCTCCAACATTCGCTCAAATGCCGGCATCTAGCCCGGTCCCTATCCCTGTTCCTCCTGTCGTGCATACCATGCCGAGGGTAGACGACACCATTTATCACTCTGAGGCTTCTGAAGGCTCAGATGTTCATGAGAAAATGGATGCTATGAACGATCAATTCCTCGAGCTGAGAAAGGAATTGAGAACTCTTAGAGGCAAAGATCTCTTCGGCAAGTCAGCAGCCGAACTTTGTCTAGTTCCCGGTGTTAAGATACCTGTCAAATTCAAGGTCCCAGACTTTGAGAAGTATAAAGGGAACACTTGTCCTTTGGCACACCTGGTCATGTATGCCAGAAAGATGTCAACGCAGACCGACAACGATCAACTCTTGATCCACTACTTCCAAGACAGTTTGTCTGGTGCTGCTCTCCGTTGGTATATGAGTCTGGACAGTGCCAACATCCGCTCTTTCAACGACCTTGGCGAAGCTTTCGTCAAGCAATATAAATACAACGTTGACATGGCGCCTGACAGAGATCAACTCGGGTCTATGTCGCAAAAGGACAAAGAGACGTTCAAGGAGTACGCCCAGAGATGGCGTGAGCTGGCAGCTCAAATCACTCCACCATTAGAAGAGAAGGAGATGACCAAGATCTTCCTGAAGACTCTTGGGTCATTTTACTATGAGAGAATGGTGGCTAGCGCTCCCTCTGATTTCACCGAGATGGTGAACATGGGGATGCGTCTTGAAGAAGGCGTCCGTGAAGGACGGTTGTCTAAAGATGATGGTTCTTCCTCTAAACGGTATGGAGCGTTTAAGAGGAAAGAAGGTGAAGCGCATGCTGTGCAGTCTCAGCCCAAACATCGAAGACCCTCTGTTCAGAGGAAGCCTGCACATCGTGCCGGACATCAGCACCAGGTGGCTAGTGTGGCACCTGTATTCAAGGATAATGCTCAACAGTATCCGCATCAGCAGCAATATCCACAACCGCAATATCAACAGCAACAGCAGCGTCCACAGCAACAGGCTTACCAGCCTCGTGGAGGTACAACCAATCAAGCAAATGTGAACTATGATAGGAAGAAGGTCAGTTTCGACCCGATTCCGATGACATATACAGAGCTTTATCCCTCCTTGTTGGAGAGGAAGTTGGTTTCTCCCAGGGATCCTCCTGCTATTCCTGCCAACCCGCAATGGTGGTACAAACCAGACCAGCATTGTGTCTACCATTCCGGTGCTCCGGGTCACAACGTTGAGAACTGTTTCCCGCTGAAGAATAAGGTTCAAGACCTCATGAGAAGCGGAATTCTGAGTTTTGAAGACTCCAACCCTAACGTCACCAGGAACCCATTGCCTTCGCATGGGAAATCTGTGAATATGATCCAGGAAGACCTTGGGAAGTACAAGGTGAAGTACATCAGCCATATCCGGCAGTCATTGGTTGGATTACATAAGATGCTGTGTCAGCACAGCTATTTGGAGCATAACCACGATAAGTGCCGTGTCTGTTCTGTTAACCGCTTGGGTTGTGATCAGGTTCGCCGTGAACTTCAAATGTTGTTGAATGAAGGTACCATTGAGATTCTTCAGAATCGCAATGTGGATGTAGTTGAGCCCGAAGTGAGTGTCATCTCCCCGGTGTTCAAATTGCCTGAGCCCGTTGTCATTCGTTATAATAGCAACAAGCCTAAGGCATCACCTTCTTTGGTTATTAAACCAGCTGGCCCTGTGCCCTATTCATCTGATCGAGCTGTGCCTTTCAGATATAGTCCTGTTGCTGTCCAGGATGGGGTCGAGGTTCCTCTGCCGTCTACTTCCGTGACCACTATTGCTGATGTTAGTGGGTTGACCCGCAGTGGTCGCGTCTTTTCCGCACCTGCCAAAGCTCCTGCTGTTTCTTCTGAATCTGTTGAGCGCCCTGTAGGGAATGCAGTGAATGTTCAGAATCCGGCACTTGATGTTGCCAAACCCTCCTCCTCCGTACCAAAGACTCCCATTTCTTCAGTTGTTGGCCCGGGTGGCATTATTGATGAAGAATCTGATGAGATGCTGAGGCTCATCAGAAAGAGCGAGTACAACATTGTAGACCAGCTTCTACACACGCCCTCCAAGATCTCCATTCTTTCTCTATTGCTGAATTCAGAGCCTCATAGGGAGTCTCTGCAGAAAGTCTTGGACCTGGCATATGTCGATCACGACGTCACCTTGGAACAATTTGATAGCATTGTTGCAAACATCACTGCTTGCAACACTCTGAGCTTTTGTGACGCTGATCTCCCCGAGGAGGGAAGAGACCACAACATGGCTTTACACATATCTATGAATTGCAAATCTGATGCAATGTCCAATGTGTTGGTGGACACTGGATCTTCTTTAAATGTATTGCCAAAATCCACACTCTCTCGTCTGTCATATCAAGGTCCTCCTATGAGGCAGAGTGGGGTTGTTGTGAAAGCTTTTGATGGGTCGCGCAAGACCGTGATTGGGGAAGTTGATCTCCCAATCAAGATAGGACCAAGTGATTTCCAGATCACTTTTCAAGTAATGGATATTCACCCATCATACAGCTGTCTCTTGGGCAGACCATGGATTCACGAGGCTGGCGCCGTGACATCCACCCTACACCAAAAGCTGAAGTTTGTGAAAAACAAGAAATTGGTTGTAGTAGGGGGAGAAAAGGCTCTCCTGGTCAGTAATCTGTCTTCCTTCTCGTACATTGATGCAGAGGATGAAGTTGGAACTCAGTTTCAAGCTTTATCTATTGATAAACCAATCGAGAAGAAGTCTCCTTCATTCACTTCCTACCGAGATGCTAAGCTGGCCATTGAATGTGGTGCAGTCGCTGGATTAGGGAAAGTGCTTGAACTTGAAGATAATCGATCCCGGGCTGGCATTGGCTTTGGTTCTGGGGCATGCAACGAGCAAGGTCTGTTCACAAGTGGAGGATTCATCCATGCTGATCAACCTGTCGAAGAGGAAGCTGCTGCTATCATTGAAGAAGAAGATGCAGAAGATCTGAACAATTTTGTTATTCCTGGTGGTGTCTGCCACAATTGGGTCGCTGTGGATGTTCCTACAGTTGTCCATAGATCAGAGTAATTGTTCATTTTGTTTAAAACCCTTCTCCCATGCCAAAAGGAGAAGTGATGACATTGTTGGCAAAGCATATATACAATGATGTTTTCATTCAATTTTTGCATTGTCAAAACATTTGTTTTTCCTTTGTTTTCACTTTTTGCTTTTCTTTATGAAATCAGTGATCACAAAAAACCATAAAAACAAAATAAAAGCTGTAAAAGCAACATCTTTCATCTGCATAATGATTTGCTTGTTTAAATGCTGAATTTTTCTTAACCAGAATCATTATGCAGGGATTTCTAAACCCATTGAACATAATGATCCAACGCCATCTCCCAATCTTGAAGTCCTTATATCTGAGGCAGAGGAAGATGATGTTGAAGGGGATTCCTGACGAGATTACCCGCCTTCTTGAGCACAAAAGAAGCTCATTCAGCTGTATCATGAGAATCAGCAAACCAGTCAAACTGGGGATTACAAAAAAAAAAAAAAAAAAAAAAAAGAAAAAAAGAAAAAAGAAGGAGAAAGAGGGTGAAAAAGAATGAAAAATTCAAAAATCAGGAAATTTTTTTCAAAATTTTTCCAAAAGAAAAAGAAATTATACCCTCCAGTCCCTAGTTGACTGATGCTGAATGGATTCAGAATCGTTATGACCAACTGAATTTGATTGAAGAAAAAGCGTTTAACTGCCATGTGCCATGGTCAGTTATATCAGCAAAGAATGAAAAAAGCATTCGACAAGAAGGTCAAGCCTCGTGTGTTCCGAGAAGGTGACCTTGTGCTCAAGAAAGTTTTGTCTTTCGCGCCCGATTCCAGGGGCAAGTGGACTCCAAACTACGAGGGTCCATATGTTGTTAAGAGAGCCTTTTCAGGCGGAGCTTTGATGCTTACAACAATGGATGGGGAGGATTTCACTCGTCCTGTGAATTCAGATGCAGTTAAGAGATACTTTGCCTAAAAAAAAAAAAAAAAAAAAAAATATATATATATATATATTTGCATCCCGCTAGATTGAGTACCTCACTCTGGGGCAATCTAGGCAAAAATTAGGGATTTGGCAAGTAACTGCATCTTGACAAGACTTTCTGGTCCATCAGTCGTCATTTCGTCAGAAAATTCTCGATTCGTCGTCAACTGAAGCTTCGGATACATCGAGATTCAAATTGGTAGAGAAAGGATCATTATGTTCAATGTAGCCCTCTTCCAATATATATCACTGATTTCAAATTTGTACAGATCTATGGAGTCTTGCCATTTGCAGACTACCATTCCATCAAATCAATTTGAGCTTTTTATCCAATTTATTTGCACTCTTATTTGTTCCAATTCAACAAATGTTTTGCATTGTTTTAAATTGATAAAATGTCATTGTCTTAAACAAATCAATTTTTTCAAAATTTTTGTTTTATACAAAGTGAACATTCACAAGATTGAAAGGATACTCAAGAATATTTCAGTGCTCTCCCGAGGGTGGCATGATTTCCAACAGGTAAGACATTTGTTCATATTCCTGGTTTGGTTGTATCTTCTTTCTCCAGATCTTTGTTGAGGTTGTTCCTCGGACAGAGTTGTTGTTGGGGTTGTTCCCCAGTACAGTCGCAAGTGATGTGTTGTTGAAGACTCCGTTTTCTCCAGCAGCAGTTTTTTCCCCAGCATGGGTGTTTTCTTGAGAAATTTCGGTGGTTGATGGTTTGTCACCTTGGTGCCCCGTTACTTTCTCCAGTGGGTTGTATCCCCAGACTTTATTTGTCTCCTCAGCACAGTCATGAGTATAACTGATTGATTGATACTCCCCTCGGAGTCGCGAGTAGAGCTGTTATTGATATCCCCACCAGAGTTGCAAGTGGAGTTGTTACCACTTTTCCCCATGCAGTGTTGCCAGCGGAACTGTCTGTTTCCTCAGCACGTTTGTTTCTTTTTGAAGACTCGGTAAGTCAGTGGTTTGATACCCGGTACTTTACCTTCTCCCCGGCGAAGTCGTCTACGGAATTGTTGCTATCTCTCCATCAGAGTTTTTTCTCTTCAGCAGAGCAGGATTTATTTTCCTACTCGATGTTTGTTTGGGTTGATATCCCAGTATTGCAACCATCTTTTCCTCAGCTTAGTCTGCAGAGTGTTTGTTATGGCAGTTTTGCCTGTTGATTGCTCCGTCAATCCCCAGTATGGTCGGATGATGGCTTTTGCCTCCAGTGAACGGATTATTTTCCTGACAGTTTGTGATCCCCAGTAGAGTGGCTTACATTGTAGAATCTACTTGTTGTGATCAGTTTGCTGTGTATATTCTCCCCAAGTGGAGTGGTCTGTTGCAGAACCTACTTATTTGATCTGTCCTCCCTCAGTGGCTTGTTCCCAAGAGAGTAGCCGACAGTTTTCCCCAGTAGAGTTACTTGTGCAGTTAGATTCTACTTGGATGATATCATTCTCCCTCAGTGGGTTGTTCCCCAGCGGAGTTGTGTGGATTTGCTTCTACAGCAGTTCGTGCTTATGCACTTGTTGTTTCTCAGTTTACAGTGGGATCCCCTGCAGATATCTTTGGGATTTCTCTTGTTCCCCTACAGATTTGTCTTGGTGGCCGCTTTTGCCCGTTGTGACTTTCTGTACCCTGATTGGGTTGTTTCCTGATATCTTTGATTCTCTGCTTCTTCAGCAGTACTCGCAGATCTTTGCTCTTCAGCATGTGGATCTCCGCAGATTGGCTCTCCAGCTGGTTTTTTCCCCTGGAAGTATAATACCGGACGTTTGGTTCCCAGACCTGTTTGTGTTAGAATTGTCTGTTTTGTCAGCATTCATCAAACATAAATCACGCATATTCATGCATATTCATAAAACATTCAGATATTCATGTTGCATTTCTTGCCATATATCTTTTGTTTGTCGTGTCTCCTGCTATGGTGATATAGATCTCTTTACAGATCTCCCCAAGCAGATGTTGGGTGTTTAAAATCTCTCCATATAGAGTCAACCCCATAAGCAGAAAATGCTGTCTTTCCTTCTGCAGTTCCCCACTGAGATATACCCTCGTGGATGACGGTTTCTTCCGTTTCCTCCCAACACATATATTGGGATGGATTTTCCTATTTGAGTTATATCCTCATTAGGACGTGTCTTTATTCAGTCTGTCTCTTCGGATCATTCCCGAATCGGCTATTTGTCAGATATCTTGTGTTTCCCAGTGGGTTGTTCCCCAGCGGAATGTTTTTGGGCCTCTGCCTACAAACCAGCAGTTGTAAGTCCTATCTTTCCTGGCTTCTTTAACAGAATTTGTGGTTATACACCTTTTATTCTCCAGCCAGAGTTTTTGGTTTTCTACCTCATACCCGGTAGTCGTAAATCCTATTTTCCTGCTCTTCAGCAGTTTGTGGTTTTTTTATAAACCCTATTTTGGTTTCCCGTGCGGATTTGTGATTTGTTCTATCCCCATGCGGAGTTTTTGGTCTTCTACCCCGTATTCGGTAGATGTAAACCCTAATTTTTGTGGTTGTCTTCATCCAATATTTGATGATGATTTTCCTTTGCTTGTATAAGTTGCTCAGATCAGCACTTATACCCTCAGCAAGTCTTTTGTGGATAATTGCCGTATGCTAGCAATTTTATCCCCAGTGGGTCTTTTCACCGTATGCTAGTGATTTGTTCCCCGGATCATTGATTCTTTATCAATGCATCCCCAGCTATTTCTTCTTTGGATAATTGCCGGATGCTTGCAATTTATCCTCAGCAGTTCGCCTTTCATTTACCCTTTTGTTGGTAATGACTGTTGCTCCCTTTTGATTGGTTGTCATTATATACCTAATTTGGTATCCCGATGCCTTTCTGTTCGGTCGATTTATCCTTTGTTAACCTAGTAACCGGTTGTGGATAATCTTCCATGCGAGTATATTATTCACGGTCTGCCGGTAATGAATAATATATCTCATGCACTCTTCAGTCGAAGCCTTTTGTGTTTCCCCAGTCGAGTAAGATTCGTTTTTCCCTTTGCGGAGTCGAATATTCTTGTTGTTGGATAATTGCCGGATGCTTGCAATTTATCCTTTGAGTTGTCTTTCGTTTACCCGTATGCTTGGTATCGATTGTCTCTCTTTTTGGTTAGTCACCTATTATATACCCAGTAACCGGTATCTCTGGTGTCTTTTCCTTTCGAGTGTATTATTCACGGTCTGCCGGTAATGAATAATATATCTCATGCGCTCTTTAGTTGGAATCCTTTGTTGATTTTCCCCAACTGAGCAAGATTCGTATTCTTTGTAGAATCGAATATCCATCCTTTAACCAGTTTGTGTTTTGGATGATGAGTGTTTTGGAAGTGAAATCCAATTCACGTTTTCGGTAGATCACCTATTATATACCCAGTAACCGGTATCTCTGGTGTTTCTTACCATGCGAGTTTGTTATCTACGTTCTGACGGTAATAGATAATATATCTCATGCGAGTATTCTTATCCACGGTCTGCCGGTAATGGATATTATATCTCATGCACTCTTTGGGTTTGTGTTCCCAGTTGAGTAAGATTCGTTTTCCCGTTGTGGATTCGAATGCCCATCCTGTAAGTCGATTTGCTTTTTCAAGCCCTCCTTTTGGATGATGAGTGTTTTGGAAGTGAAAACCAATTCACGTCTTCGGATTTTATCCTATAAACAACCCAGTAACCGGTTCAGGATAATTTTCCTTTCGAGTATATTATTCACGGTCTGCCGGTAATGAATAATATGTCTCATCTGAGTATTCTATCCACGTTCTGACGGTAATGGATATTATATCTCGTTCACTCTTGAGTCGATCTTTTGATTGTTTTCCCCTCAGAGTAAGATTCATTTTCCTTGTGGAATTGAATGTCCATCCTATAAACAAGTTTGCTTTCGCTCACTTCAGGATGATGAGTGTTTTGGAACACACACCAATTCACGTCTTTGGTCGGTCACCTATGATATACCCAGTAACCGGTATCCTTGGTGTTCCCTCCTTTCTGCTCCCTATTATGACCTCGGTCCCCCTGTGGAGTCAGATTTTCCTGAGTTTGTTACCCGTATGCCTGGTAACATCTCATTTTCTTTGTTGCTTCCCCAGTGGAGTTTTCTGTTGCTTCTCTTCAGGAGTCAGCTTGTGTCTCTCCAATGGATTTATTTTCCATTTGGAATTCTTTTCCCAGTGTGAGTTCTTCACTCCCCAGTGAGTTCTCCTGTCTGTTTTCTGTTGTTCCTTAATCAGAGTCGTGTTTTGATCACGTTATGTCAGTTTTGTTCTTTCCCCAGTTTGGAGTCGCGTCTTGTTCACACATCTCTCCTTCTGTTATTATCCCCATAGAGTCTTGTTAGAGTCTCTGTTCCTGGTGAGTGTATTACTCCGATGGATCGTCTTTTCTTCTGTGTGAATCATATTCCCCACAGAGTTTGTGTCTTTTGCATACATACATTTGCATCATGAGGTCTCTTAGGGACCAAAATTTGTCTCATTACTGTTATTTAAGTCCATTCTACCGCGTCGAGATGAAGACTTCTAAACTTCACTTCTCCGGCTAGAATGACCTTAAATAGGGACATCTGTAAGACCCCAATTTTGGGCCCTAAGATCCCTCATGGCCCATATCATATCATATCATAACCTCAAGGATCATTGCATGCCTTTGTCCCCTTCTAGTGGATAGTTTGCCTTGTGGGTTTGTTTCTTGATCACCAAGCATACTTTGCATTTGTATATCTTTGCTTTCATATGTTTATCATTCAAAAAGTACAAAAATATTGTCAGTCTAACCTTGTTGCTTGCAGTTGAAGCAATCATCAGAAATTAGGTCAAAGTCAGTCATTGATCAGTCAAAGCAATGGATGGTGGCCATTCTTGCAGAATTTGGGCACCATGATCAATAATCAAAGGTTCATACATCTTGGGACATCATTTGAAGTCAAGGTCTCAAGGAATTAGGGTTTGGAATTCATCAGAAGAGGATCAATCAGTCCAAACCCTAGAAAAGTTAACAGACAGTCAAACTTGGTCAACTGCTGATTTAATCAGTGATTTAATGGATAGAATTGATTTGAAGAAGTTCACTCATGCTTATATAAGCCTCATCTATCATGTTCAACCTCATCATGGAAGAAAATCAAGTCAAACAGAAAATTTTCCAGAAATAGAAAGTGGACCTGTAATTTCAACTGCCAAAAATGGAAACTTCTTGATCCTCAACTTACATCATGATACAAGCTCCAAATGAATTTTTGCCCAACATGAAAGTTGAAGATCTTGTCTTCCCATTTTCAAAAAGTCCAAGAACTCTCAAATCCCATGTGTGGTTGTCAAGATATGATCAAATCATTTTCACCAATTTTTGAACTTCAACAAGCCATATCTCTCAAACCATAAGGCCAAATTTGGTGGGGTTTTTTCCTACAAACCACATTTTTCATCCTCTTTCCAAAAATATAAATTTCATGACCTAAAACCTTACCATTCAAAATGGCATTTTTGGACCTTTTTCATTTAAAATCAAAGTTTGACCAAACTTTGACTTTTTGTTTCTTTGACTTTTTCTTGATTTTGCCAATTGGGAAAGGTTTAAAATCACATTTGAAACTTGCCTCAAGTCCTAATTCATGCACATTCCATCACCATACCACAATTTTGGACAAAAATGCAAAATTGACAAAATTGGCAAGAAGCTTCACATAAGTAAAACCAGTACAGCATTTTCTGTACAACCAAAAACAGCATTTGGGTGGTCCTTGACAGCCTGTTTAGAGCCCATCTGAGCAGCCTTGCACCTCCCATTTCCCACTTTGTCCACAATTAGCAACTTTGCAAATGAAGGCATTTGCACTAAACTAGCTTACCACTTGATTAACAAATGCTAAACAGACCCTTATAAGCTTTCTTCTGTCACATTTTTGCCCTAGTTTTGCAGCAGCCACACAACCAGAAAACACTCTCTCCTCTCACTCTCATATGGCATTTTTTGGCAAAAAGGAAAATTCTGCAAAACCCTCGAAAAACCCTTAAGCCTTTCCACTTTGTTCCTTCATCTGAGCACCATTTGGAGCTCTTTTCAAGCAAAGAACATCAACTGTAATGGTAGCTTCATGTCCTGTTCTTCAAAGCACACAATAATGGCAGTTGGAGCTACTGAGTGTTCCAAGCATTTTTGAACCTACCTTCTTCAAGTATTCAGCATTGCAAAGCACAAGGGTCATCTTTTCAAGTATAGCAACCTCAAAATACCACTGTTTCATCCATTTCTTCATAACCAAGTAAAAATCTCGATCTCTTCTTTCTTTATGCCATGATATGCTTTAGATAGATTACATAATGCTGATTCTAATGAGTGTTCATTTGCTTGAAATGGTTGGTTATGCTGAGAGAAACATGGTTTTCATTTTTTATGCTTGAAGTTATTTTCCTTCGATTTGCTCACATGGTTGTGATTTCATGAAAACCCTTGCCATATGATGCTTGTATGTAGTTTGATGAAGCTATTGATATGCATATGGTTGATTTCTGGGCATGTTGATTTTTGGTGATTTTGCATGTTGAATGGTGTATACTGCTGTTAAACTACCTGTCCTGTTCAGATTTTTGATTGGATGTTGTATTGGCGTGTTGTTGAATGATGTTGCTATACCAATACAATGTTGTTTGTGTGGTTTGGTCGAGTCATTTTGTTTGATGTTGGTGACAACATGAGTATGCTGGCTGTTATTGTGTGATGTTGCTTATGAGCTGAACAGGTTAGCCATGTTGTTGTTTGGTTGCTTGTTGGTTGGAACTTCAATAAATGATGATTTTGATGAACACATTATGTCATGCTAATTATACCATGCTGATATGCTAAAACCCTGCTGTTGTTATTTAAACCAGACATCATGACCAGAAAATCCATGAAACATGTTGTTGCTGTTGTTTGTTTTGTTTGATATGATGATTGATGAACATGATGCTATGCCAGGTTGTTGTGATAAACCCTCATGTTTTTTCCAGAACTCCAATTCATGTTGTTTTGGTTGCTATTTGTCACATATGTGTATGCTGTTGTGATTGCTTAAATGAACTTGGTTTGATAATTACATGATGATGAAACTGAAGGATGAAATACTGCTGCTATTGATGAACCCTGCCATGCTGTTAAACCTCAAACTGTCCAGTAATTTTTTCTTGCTGTTGGTCTGTTGGTGCATGAGTCGTGCTCATGTGATTTGTCAATGTTATGCTGTTGTTTGTTTGGTTTGATGATAATGAAGTTGAATGCTGAATACCATGGCCCTGCTGCTCGACTGTCTAGAACTCCCATGATTATGCTTGTGTATTGCTGAATGATGATGCTGTTACCATACTATGGAAATATCGGTTGATTGTTGAATGTTAGTGATGATATTGCTACTGCTGTTACATGAACTATAACTCTGCCCAAAACTTGCATGTTTATTGTGTTGGTTCGTAGATGCTTGATCATGGTTTGATGGTTATGTTGCATGCTGCTGTTAGTTGATTTTGTTTTGTTGGATTGCTTGAACATAAGTTGCCTTTGCCATGTATGCTGTGAAACCCTAAGGGTTTTATGTGAAAAAACAGAATTTGAATTCCATTGGCCAAGTTTACTGTTCTATTGGTGAGGACCAATAAGAACATTTCCCGTGTCCTGCTTAAGCTGTGTCGTTTTGTTAAGTAATGCTGAATATTACACTAATGCCATCCGTTGACTCATTGTTTGACCATTTGCCATGTCATCTTGTTCATACTTCATTCAATTATTCATCAACTTCCACAATTCATTTTAAATTCATTTTAACTCCAAAAATTGTGAGATTTTTTGCATTAAACTCATGAATGTGTCTAGTATTTTATGGTGAATTTTAATTAATTTTTCATGTTCTGGATTTTAAATGATAAATGATTTTTCAACATGTGTGCATAAATGATACATTGTGCCATTCCTTTTGTGAAATTGTCATATTGCATCCAATGCCTTTGAAATTTTTTTGTGTTGAAACTAGACACATTGATCTTCATTTCCATATAGAGTTTGTGCATTTATCATTTGTGGATTGAGAGTTATGATTTTTTGAAGTTATGTGTTGCATTTGGTGTCATACCATGATCATGTATTTTCCCAATTTTTGTTCACATGCTTCCTCTTATCCAATTGACTCCAAATTTTGCATGAATGACCTATCACATGTCTAATTTGTGTATGAATTTTCTTGGATTTAATCTTGCTGTTTTCCATTTGATTGAGAATTTTCTTCCATACTTGGTCATTTGTTGACTTTTTGTGCTATGCCTTGCCAAATCTTTTGTGAAATTCTCAAATCTTATTGTATGATTATGAAATTTCATATGTGATAACTAGACACTTCAAGCTTTGCATTGGTGTTAATCTCATTCATTTCTCTTCTGTTTTCAAATTGATATGATTTTTTTTGAAGTTGACCCATGCTTGTTGACTTTCACCATACTTACTTGAATTTGATTTGACTTCATGATTTTACTTGACTGCCTTCCTCTCATCCAAATGCCATGAAATTTTACATGCTTACCATGTTAGATGTTAGGATGGAGTGTGATTTATTTCATAATTTTTGAGATTGTTTGAGTTGACTTTTGAATGAAGTCTTTGCTGTTGACTTTTGTATGCTTCTCTTGCCATGCTTTGCATCCTTTTGCATATGAAATGACCATGATGCATGATATAATTATGAATCCAATTGAGAATGCTTCTTGAATGTTCAAACTTGGTTTGGGTTGACTTTTTCTTGCTGCCTTGACTTTTTCTTTCATCTTTGACCCTAGGCTAGTCCTAGTGGTCTTCCAAGCTTATGTTGAGTTCATCTGTTTCAGGTTAAGCACCAATGCCTTGAGGATCATTCAAATATTTGTTTGAGTTGAATTATATGATGTGCTAACATTTGTTTTGTAGGTGACTCATATGCTTGAGTCTTTGTGCCTTGCACAATTGGTCCCTCTGTTGGTTGACTTTTGGTTCATTTCTCTTTGTTTTAATTGTTGAACTGTTTACTAATTGGTTTGACTTTTTCAGGTACTTTAGTTGCCTAAGTTCTTTGAACTTGCTTGCTTGCTTTGCTATTTAGCATTTGCTTTGAGGTATAATTACTTCTTCTTCATGTAGTCTGGAGACCCGGTCTGTTATTTGACCGGGCAAACTGTCTGAAGTCCTCCTTAAGAGGCAATGCCTGTGTTTGTTTAAATTTGTCCTAAGCAGGAAAAGTCCTTCAAGTAAGGCAATTGGTGGAAGGTAGGGATAAGCAATCTATCCCCCACTATTCAGTGTGTCCTCTCTTTGCTCCCATTTCATGGTAGAAGCAATGAGATAAATACCCAAGATCTAATCGAGTCAATAATGTGGAGAGAGTTCCTACTTTCTGAACTCCCACACTTTCTTTGATGCTCTCTCTGATCTGAGATAGAAGCAATGAGGCACACCCCTCATCTCCTTTTCATCTGCTTCACCTTAGCCCCTCAATGGCAAGGTTAAGAGCGACTCTTACCCATTACAGTGGACTTTCAAAGTCAAACCCTCTTGTGTGAGCCCCCCATTGTTTGGCTATAGAGTGTGCTGTTTGATATTCATTGATTGATTGATTGCTTCATGTGCACTTGTTTGCCTGTATGCTATGCATTTATCATCATCATCAATTGCCATTAGTGCATGATCATCTCATTTGTTTTGTGATGTTATCATTATTGTTTGCCCATTGAGGACAATTGTAAGTCCATTGCTTTGGCATTTGCTCCTGTGACATGGAAGGATAGAGTGTAAGACCTCATTGGTCACTCATATCTTCTGTTATCTGTTTGTATGTGAGGATACAGTTATAAGTCCCTGTAAGTTGGCATCTGTTATCCTATGATCATAATTTGATCTGTTTGTTTGTATGTGAGGTTGCAGTTATAAGTCCCTGTAAGTTGGCATCTGCTTTCCTATGATCATAGTTTGTTTTATCTGTTTATGTGAGGTTGCAACTATAAGTCCCTGCTAGTTGGCATTTGCATTCCTGTGATCATATCTTTGCTTTTGTTCTTGTATGTGAGGATCCATTGTAAGTCCCTGTAATGTGGCATTGGATTTCCTAGGACCATACTGTGGAGTTAACCTAAGTCCAGATAGATTGGCAGTTGACTTCCATCTCTCATCTTTGTTTTTCTTTTGAGGAGATTGGTGTAAGTCCATTGAGTGGCATCTAATATCCATTTCTGTTTTAGGAGACTGGTGTAAATCCATCTATTGGTATCCGGTATCCGCTTTTTATTTCTTTGCCTGTGGAGATTAGTGTAAGTCCATTGAGTGGCCTCTGATATCCCATTTTGTTTTAGGAGATTGGTATAAGCCCAGTGATTGGCATCCGATATCCGCCTTTTTGGATTTCATCTTTGTTTGTTTTCTATTATCCATTGCTATTCCAAAGGACACACTTGAATCATCTGCTATATGATTTCAAGAAGTGAACCTTCTAAGAAGTTTTACCATCCTCATCCATTCATCATTCATTATGTCCTAGACTTTTCACACTTTACCTTTCAAATTTGACATAAGTGTTGTGCAAACATCTTCATGTTTTTTTAACTAAAAACCTGGACCCCAAGTCCTTGACTTTTTTCCAAACTCCATTTCATAATACTTCTTTGAATCAATCTTAATCATACTCTGACTTCATTTTCATAATCACAATCAATTAACTTTACTCATTCACTTGTTTTGGCTCTGTCCATTAATCTTTTCATGCATTAGCCATAGGTTTCAATTATCTTTGTGGTTGATGTAAATCTTGCCTATCCTTAGTGAGTCGACAGTAAGACTTCCGTACTTCAAACAGGGCTAACCCCTCTAGTACGTCGAAGCTATCCTCGCGTGGTGGATGTTGTTTTTTGGTCGAGTGTTCTCCCATTGATAATGAAAAGCCTCAGTGCTTGTGTTTAAAACTGAATCCACCAACTTTTAGAAATCTTTTAGCCGAACTACGGCGTTTTGATCCTTACCTTTGATGGAAGGTACGTAGGCAGCGGGTTCATCCGTTCGAACACAAAAATAAATAAAACCCAATAACCAATAAAAAATGTATATTCTTTTCTCACCATCCCAATCATGTTTGCACAATATTTTTGTCATAACAAATAACAATTTAGCATAACAAGTGTGAAAAGGGCTCCCTAGGAGTACCTAGGACGTAGTGGGTGCCTAACACCTTCCCATTGCGTAATTTACCCCTTACCCAGACTCTCTGATCTTTTTATTAGTTTTCTACGTGTAAAACTTCTTAGGCTTTTGTTCGCTTTTTAGCCAATCCTTTGGATAAATAAAAGTGCGGTGGCGACTCGAAAAATTTCATGTATCTCTTAGCTTATGATTTAATCGATAGATCATATAGCGACGAATACACCGCTACAGAAGGCAAATGGGGTTTGCTATGGAGGTTCCTCCTCTCGAGTGTGAGATTCAGGAGTCTTTCTACTTCCCGGCTGAGGGTAATCAGACACGGTGGATGCAAGTGTCCGGAGCATGGCGCAACATTCAGAGGAGGGGCAAGGTTCCTTTTGGTAAGGTTAATAGCAAGTCTCTTCCTCCATTTGATGATTGGATTAGGAAGAGGATTGAGCTCACACATCTACCATTTCCTGGGGGTGATCCTTGGTGTCCTTTGATTGAGGGGCCATGTTCTTCTGTCAGCATGGAAGAGTTCATTGAGATGAAGAAAGCCAGAGATCAGCTGCAAGCAGAGAAGACTGAGTTGGAGATGAGTGTTGCTAGGATTCAGGTGGCTAATCAGGAAATCAAAGGGAGAATAGAAGACCAGGATAAGAGGCGTGCTCTTGTGGTGAAGCGATTTGAGATAGACACCGCTTATTATGGCAAGGTTAGCCAAGCTTTGGAGTCATCCACGAAGGAGCATGACATCACCAAGGATAGGTTGGCTAGAGCTTTGAAAGTAATCGAAGATGAGAAGAGGAGACAAATCCTTGTGAGGGATCAGAGGGAAGACAGAGTCAGAATCCTTATTGCTGAGTGGGAAGCAAAGCTGAAGATTAAGGAAGCAGAGAACGTGAAGATCATTGCTGAGAGAGATCATTATATTGCTGAGAGAGATCATTATCTTGCTGAGAGGGATCATTATTTTCGACAGATGAAGATTCACCAGAAAGAGATAGGAAGATTGCAGCAGGAGAACACCGAGCTTAGGTTCGCCGTGAAGTTTACCAGTATGGTTGATGATGCAGAGCCTTCTGTGGGGATTTCTTCAGTGTAGCCTTTTGTTATCATTTGTGTGGATTACCGTCAGGCATGTTGACGGAATTCACTTGCTTGTATTTTCTTTCCGATTCTGGAGGATTGTATTGTTGGTTTGTATCAAGCTTGATGTATGATTCTTGCACGTATAGTGCACTCCTGATATACTGTGGTTATGTTCATTCGGTGATTGATCTTCAAGCTTTATTTGCTTTGCCATTGTTTCACTGACACAACACACACATGGTTGGGGGGTATCTTTGCTAAATCATTATTCCCTGATCTGAATGGTGAAACCAGATGATTGATATCAGAATGTTGTTGTCGGATTATTATCTGTCTCGGTGAAACCAGAATCGAAAGACAGAATGTTCCTCATATGGATAGACATTGCATTCATGCGTGAGTCATAATAACCTGTCTTCTGTTTTGCAGGTGTCAGTTTCTAACATGTTTGATTGACACATGAATGATGAATCCACCCAACGCTGACATTCTCGAGCTGAAAGAGAAGATGAGTGAGCTGATCAGTGTCATGCAAGAGTTCGCCTTGGGGCAGAAAGCAATTGCCGAGAAGGTGGGGAGGATTGAAGACTGGCTGAAGAAGGGGAAAATACAAGGAAACGCTTCGTCGTCTGGAGTAAAGAAGCCCTTTGGAAATGGTCAGCGCCAGAATGAGGGTGACACAAGTGCTGTGTATGCCCAAAGGGGACACGGTAGGGGTCATTACTACCAGCATATTGCTGCGGTAATGATTCCTATTGGTAATCAATCGGTACAACAGCAGCGTCAACCACCTCAACAGAGAGCACAGAGAGCTGGGTGCCAAGTGAGAGGAAAGGGGATTGATCGTCAATTTGATAGGCCACCCATGACGTATGCTCTTCTGTTGAAGAAGTTGAAGGATCTCGGGATGGTACAGTTGAGGACGTTAGCTCCGTTGAGACCAGATCAGAAGCCTCCTAACTTTGATGAGAACGCCAAGTGTGAATTCCATTCTGGTGCATCCGGGCATAACATTGAGGGTTGCAGAGCTTTTAAGCATGTCGTCCAAGACTTGGTGGATTCCAAAGCCATCAATTTTACACTATCACTGAATGTTAATGCCAATCCCATGCCGGCGCATGGTCAGGTGATGGTGGGTGTAATCGCTGAAGATTCAGATCGCGTCTGTGCGGTGGGAGAAGAGAATGACAGTGACTGTGAACTTGACTCGTAGATAAAACCGTGCGTACCAGGGAAGGAGGTCCAGAACTGGAAGGCCGAAAAGATCATCACTATCACTCATCATGAAGAGTAATATTTCTGTTTTTCAATCCTGTTTGCATGAAAGCCATACGTTTTGCCCGAAACGTAATGGTCCATTGTAAGGGCCACCTCATGTTTCATTTTGCAACATTTTGCATCAGTAATAAATGGATGTTTTTCAATTAAAAGCGGTGTTCCCTGTTTTTCATTTATTTTTACAGTTTAAAAATAAAAAATGGCAATGTTTGTTTTCATTTTCCTTCCTTGTGCTTTGTCTCGTTTCGACTTTTGTATTCTCCGGATCTCATTGATAACGATTCGGTTACACCTCTATATGACTTCGACAATTCGATCTATCATGCCAAAGAAGAAGGCGAAGAAGATCGTGATCTGCTGGAAGATTAGCCAGGTTGTTGAGACAAGAGGAGAAGGTGATTCAACCGCACGAGGAGCGAGTTGAGATCGTTAATCTGGGTACCGGCGAGGTCAGAAAGAAGTGAAAGTTGGGTCCGCCTTGGAGGCGAGTGTCAAGAGCAGAGGTGATGCAATTCGGTCTCAAGAACGCCGGTGCCACGCATCAAAGGGCCATGGTGACTTTGTTTTATGATATGATTCATCATGAGATTGAATGCTATGTTGATGACATGATAGCAAAGTCCCAAACAGGAGAGGGGCATCCGGTAGACCAGGGCAAGATGTTTGACTGGTTGAGACAATTCAAACTGAGGTTGAATCAGAATAAGTGCACTTTCGGAGTGCGGTCCGGTCAGTTGCTTAGGCTTATTGTAAGCGAAAGAGGAATCGAGGTTGATCTTGCTAAAAAAAGTAATACAAGAAATGCCTGAACCGAGAACAGAGAAAGAGGTTCGTGGTTTCTTAGGTAGATTGAACTGCATTTCACGGTTCACATCTCATCTAACAGCCACGTGTGAACCCATTCAAGCTGTTGAAAAAGAAAAAGATCAAACGGTCAGGTGAAATAATGATTGCCGAGGGGCATTGAAAAATAAAAGAATATTCGCAAGAGCCTCTGATTCCGATATCTTGTGGAGGGACGACCATTAGTTCCGTACTTGACAGCCCTCGAGGAGTCTATGGGGTGTGTACTGGGGCAGCATGACAAGTCTGGTCGAAAAGAGCATGCAATTTACCTTAGCAAAAAGTTTACCGACTGTGAAACAAAAAATTCACTGCTCGAGAAAACTTGTTGTACTTTGGCATAGGCTGCTCGCCGACTAAGACAGTATATGCTGGTTCATACCACTTTGTGGATTTCCAAGATGGATCCGATCAAGTATATGTTTGAAAAGCCAGTATTGACCGGACGGGTTGCGAGATGGCAAATGATTTTTGACTGGTTTTGATATACAGTATACCTCTCAGAAAGCAACCAAGGGGGGTGTATTGTCTGATCACCTTGCCGAACAACCGATTGATGACTATCAGCCGATGATGTTTGAATTCCCTGATGAGGACATCAAGGTTCTCAAATCGAAAGATTGTGAGGAACCGATCCCGGAGGAGGGGCCTGACCCTAAATCCGAACGGATTTGGATGTCTGATGGGGTCGTTAGCATGAATGGAAGCAGGGTTGGTATTGCTTTGGTTACGCCCAAAGGGATCCCACATTCCTTCATTGCCCGGTTAGCATTTGAATGCACCAACAAGTGGTGGCTGAGTGCGAAGCTCGTGTCCTGGGTATTGAACCTCGGTGCGTACGTCTACTGGGGCAACGCCTTTCTCACTCGTGTATGGGATGGAAGCCGTGCTAGCAGTTGAGGTCCAGATCCCATCATGGAGAGTCCTGATGGATGAGAAATTAGAAGAGGCTGAGTGGATAAGGACGCAGTACGAAGAGTTGAGCCTGATTGAAGAGGCTGACAGTTACTTGTCATGGGCAGTTGTACCCAGCGGATGAAGCGTGCTTTTGGCCGAAAAGTGCGACCTCATGTGTATCACGTGGGAGATATGGTGTTGAAAAGGATCCTTCCTCCTCAAAACGATCGTAGGGGCAAATGGACACCCAATTATGAAGGTCCATTCGTGGTCAAGAAGGTTTTCTCTGGTGGAGCCTTGTTGTTGACGACCATGGATGGCGAGGATTCTCCATCCCCTGTGAACGCGGACACAGTTAAAATACTTCGTATAAAGAGACCCGTTGGACGAAAAGAATAAAATAGTCCAGGCAAAAATGGGCATCCCGGCGAACCAAGAAAAAATGATGAAAAGGTTCGGGAAAAAATTAGGGATAAAAAGAAAAAAACTGTACACCCGGCAAGTCGAAAACCCCACAAGGGCGGCTTGGGCAAAAAAGGGTATCCCGGTGGACTGAAAACCCGAAAGGGTGGTCTAGGCAAAAGAGGGATTGAAACGAACAACTGCGTCTAGCATGATCGTTTGTGTTTTGGTTAAGACACGTGGATAATCCCCGGCAGGGATCAGTCGAAAGCGTCTTGTTCAGAAGGCGGAAAGCACGGAGAGTCTTGAGGACATATGGGGTGTAACCGAGTTGGAACTCGATGAGATCACGGTTTTCACATTGCCATTAGGATAGATTTTCCTTTTGTGCGCAATTACCTCTTTTCAGGAATTGCTTCCTTTGTATTACTCAGTTATGAGCCACGCCTTTTCAATCAATAAAATGCATATTCAGTCAAATAATTTTGTTTTTGTTTTCACTACTGCTATGATTGCAAAAACATCCGCTTATTTTGATAAAGAATCTTTGCATTTTGAGACATGGAGATCCCTTCCAATGCATGTTTATAAGATTGAAAACTTGAAATCTTATTCGGAAGGTGGAGTGATTCAGGTGTTGGAATCTTGGCACGCCTGGGGCACGTTTTTATCTAACGATCTCTTTTGCAGGTGCTGTTAGACATTTTCACTCACTTGCAGGTTGTGATGTGAAGCCTTTTTGACAAAAGATCCCCGTGGAGTCCAATCAGGGACAAGGCGTCGGAGAATGGTGAAGAAACAGTGAGAGACGTGCGATGATCCTAGAGGATTAATCAAGAAGCCTTTTCAAAGTCTGAAGACTGGAAAGTTTGTATGAATCCAGAGGGTTCGATCTCCGTGGAGTATGGAGAAGTTGAGAATACAAGGTGATGAATCAGAAAAGTCCAGACGAGTCTAGGAGCTCTCAAAAGTGGAAAGCTGATACTGGATTTAGATGTTGAATACCAGGGTTTGACGAGTCGACGGGTGTTCTGTGCCAGACTTTCCTTGTTTCCCCAAGCAGAGTTGGGATTGTTACCTCCCCAGCAGATTCAAGGTCTGTGACTTCCCTAGCAGGGTCGGGATGGTTATATCCCCAGCGGGTTTTAGATCGGTGTTCCCTCAGCAGCCAGGCCCGGAGGTTGCTATTTCCCAACGGAGGTGTCTGTTGGTAGTTGTTTCCCCTAGCATGGCGGAGCTTGTTGAGTTCCCCAGCCAATCGAAGATTGATGTTTTCCCCGCAGAGCGCGTTGGTGGTTTCTTCCCCAGCGAAGTCCCCAAATGGATCGGGTTCAGTGGAGGTCATCCCTGGTAAGGGTGGTCCTTTCCCCAGCAGCGGTGCTATTCCCCAGCAGGGTGGAGATTGAAGTGTTAGCAAGTTTCTCAGCAGAGTGCCTCGAGCTCTCCAGAAGAGTCCTTTGAGGGGGATACTTTTTATGCATTCATCATGTAGATAAGCATAGCATATTGCATAGTTCATTGCGTAGCATTTCCATAGTTATGGAGCATTACGCTAAAAAAATCGTCATGCATCAGCATTGCAAGCATAAGCTAGTCTCAAGCCGTGGTTACCGCTTGAGGATTGGTTTCGCCAGAGGGTGAAGATGTTACTCTGAGGAGTTTGGCATCGTGATTTTGAATCAATAGTATTCCCCAGTAGTGCGATATTGGAGGAAGGATTTCTGTCGGGCGGAGATGGAAATGATAATCCAAGGGGTTTTGGTGTTCAAGAAAAGCAAAAAGAGTAAAGAGAGAATAATCCCCAGCTGAGCGCAAATTGTTCGTTTGCTAGGGTTGAATAGAGGATAGCATGCTCATGGCTTGTTATCCCCAGCATGGGTCGTTGGCACGCATGCCGCCTTATTTATCACTGTCCCTTATTTTTGCCAATACTGACGGGCATGACAAGTTTTTCGGGTATTCAGACCGATGCGGCATTCAGGCCAGTTTTCTGGTGTTCAGGCCGAGGTGGGTATTCAGACCAGTTTCCGATGTTCAGATCGAAGGAGCTTCCGAAGTTCAGATCGGTGCAGCTTGCGGCATTCAGGCCAGTTTTCCGATGTTCAGATCGAAGAAGTTTCCGACGATCAGGTCGAAGTACTTGTGGCATTCAGGCCAGTTTTCGATAATCAGATCGAAGAAGTTTCCGACTTTCAGGTCGAAGTACTTGTGGCACTCAGGCCAGTTTTCTGATTTTTCAGATAGAAGAAGTTTCCGACGATCAGGTCGAAGCACTTGTGGCACTCAGACCAGTTTTCCGATGTTTAGATCGAAGTGGTGTTCAGACCAGATTTCCGGTGATCAGACCGACGTTAATACTCTCATATTCTGATGTTCAGTATTCAGACTGATGAGCGGCGTTCAGGCCATGGTTATTCCTGTGTTACCATTTATTTTGGTAGCCAAGTCAACATTCTGTTTCGGTGTTAAGGCCGACTTTCTCCGTACCAGACGGATTTTTCTTTTGAGATCACTTCTTTGCCGATTCTGAAAGGCATGGTTAATTATTTCCCAGCGGAGCGCAAATTGTTCGTCTGTTCTTGGTATTCAATCACTCTTCACCCTGATCATCTGAAAGTCGAGGCTGTTCATATCGACAGGTTCACAGTGGATTGAATAGGGGCAGCTGTAACACCTCAAAATTTGCCCTCCTCCTCTTGGGACTAGCTTAACATATTGCATTTCATTTTTAGGGCATTAGTCATTGCATATTGCATATCATGTGAAATAAACAAGTCATCCTCCTAAGTCTTTCTCAGAAGATAAAGAGGTTGAAAGATTCAGGCCTGAGGGTCTCATGGATTAATCACCAGCCATCTGAGGGTTTGTGTTTCAATTAGGGTTTTCTTGGTTCTTCAAGGAGGTTGAGCATTATCTTGATTGCAAGGTTACATCATCATCATGGTTATGACATCCTCAAGGGGCTCATTGTTCAGGCTCAGATTCTTTGGGATTAGGGTTTTGACCTCCGGTCAACCCTGATCAGTTGCATTCTATCAGTCAGGGTTCCTTAAGGAGATGAGGTATTTGGTGATGGTTTGGATCACATGATCGTTTTGAAGAGCTTATTAGAGTTAGGGTTTCATTTTGGAGCCATTTCATCAGGTGGTTGAGGCTCAAAATCATCTGTGCATGTTCAAGTCATCTGGGCCCCCAGAAAGTCAACAAAAAGTCAACTGAGGGCTAGGAGGTGGAGAAATGAGTTTCAACATCTCATTCATGTTCAAAAGAGGCTTATTCATCATGTCAAATGCATATCTTGAAGAATTTGAGGTCAGATCAAAAGTTTCCCAAAATGGAAAGTGACCCATAATTGAAACTTTCCAAAAGTGGAAAGTTTTTGGTTCAAATTCAACTTGATCTTACATCATCAAATAAGCTTCAAATGAAAATTTGTCCAACATGAAAGTTGAAGGTCTCTTTCTCCCATTTCCAAAAAGTCCAAGATCATGAATTTATGATGAATGGTTGAAGAGATATGGTCAAATCATTTCCAAGTGTACATGGAATTTCAAATGGCCATAACTTATGATTCATAACTCCAAACTTGGTGGTTCTTTTTGCAAAATGCTTGTCATGGCATGAAGTTTCCAAAACATCCATCACATTGCATGAAATTTGAACATATGATCATTTGTGCATTCAAGTCAATTTTGGAGGGAAAATCATAAATTTGAAATTGGTGCATCATGGGAACAAATGACCATTGCTAACATGTGCATGGGAAGATTTTGAGTGAAAATGAGCTCCCATATGGTACTGTTCACGTTTGGAATTGCCATGCACCACCAAATTTCCAATTTTTGCCATGCACCCTTATTTTGCTAATTCCTAATTAACTTTGCTTAATTTTAATTAAAATAGGATTAGCACATGGTATATATACATAATTATAACAGAATTTGGAGGGGTTAATCACAATTCACATTTCTAGATCCAAAATTCTCTCTCCCTCCAAAACTTTCTTCAAACCAAAATTCAAATTTCTTGAACATAGCACTTGTTTTTTGTTGGAGATTCATGATCAGTGAGTTTATTATAGTGTGAATCAAGTGTTGGTTCGTGGAATTCGTGCAAGAATCAAGTGGTTGAAGCTCATGAAGTTGAAAATGGAAATTCAAGTTTAAGCTAGATCTACAAGTTTCCAAGCTTCCAATTCATCATCAAACATCATATCAAGTATTCTGGAGTGGATTAGAAGCATCTGGAGCTTTGAATCGCGCAAAACAAGCAACTGTTCTTCAAGAGGTACTTAAGTTGCTTTAAGTTCATTTGAACTTTGCTTTGCTTGCTTGTGGTTGACATACCACTGAGGTATAATTCCTTGATCTTCATGTAGTCTGGAAGACCTGTCATGTTACTTTGGCAGGCACCTGTCTGAAGCCCTCCTTAAGAGGCAATGCTTGTGTTTGTTTAATTTTGTGCCAAGCAGGTAAAGACCTCTTAAGAGGCAATTGGCAGATAAAAGGGATGTGCAATCCATCCCCTACTATTCAGTTGTGTCAGTCACTTTGCTCACACACCCTGTGTTGATGCATTGTGAATAAGAACCCAAGATCTTGTTGTGTCAGTCATGTGGAGAAGAGTTCCTTCATTCTGAACTCCCACACTTTCTATTTGATTCGAGCTCTCCCAAGCCAGGGATAAGAGCTATGAGGCATAACCCTCATCTCCATTTCATCTGCTTCACCCTAACTCTCAATGTTAGGGTTAAGAGCTAAAAACACCCCATTCCAGTTGGCTTGTTTCTACAGCCTAGCCTTGTATGAGCCAATTGTTTGCATATAGTGTGTGTACTTGCTTTATTGTGCTTGTGTTTGCTTTTGTGCTGCTTAGGCTAGCTTGTTTCCTGTGCAAGTTAGGATAGAGACCTCAACATAGGGATCGTATGCATGACAACTTCTAGGCTCGAGTCGTAGTCTCCCTAGTAGCTTGTTATCTCCCTTGTCTCTGGTTAGGTTAGAAGTTCTTTCCCTGTTAAGGGGAACTACGTTGCCCTGATCCTCATACCAGATGAGGTACGTAGGCAGGAGATCGTGCGAGATATCTCCGGGCACCCTTTTTCTTTTTGTGTGTGTTTGCTTGACAGCTAGCAGGCTCGAGTACCAGACTCCCTGTTAGCTTGTTTGTTCAACCTTTGTGTTCCTTTTGACGACTCAGCGTCCGGTTAACCTCTTGTTTTCTTGGAGTCTGACGTAAGTCCAGTGATTGGCAGTCGGTTTCCTGTGTTTGTTTGTGTGGAGTCTGACGTAAGTCCAGCGATTGGCAGTCGGTTTCCTGTGTTTGTTTGTGTGGAGTCTGATGTAAGTCCAGCAATTGGCATTCGGTTTCCTGTGTGCGTTTGTTTGTTGTGTGTGGAGTCTGATGTAAGTCCAGCGATTGGCATTCGGTTTCCTTGTTTGTGTTTGTTGTTTGGAGTCGGACGTAAGACCAACCATTGGCAGTCTGTTTCCATTTGTGTGTTTGCTTTGACGTCTCAGCGTCTGTGCGTGTGTTTTGTTTCGGCGTGCGTTAGCCGAACTACGGTAGCTCTGATTCTCATTCCAGATGAGATACGTAGGCATAAGATGCGATATCCTAGCGAGCCCGTTCCCCCCTTTTTCCATCTGTGTTTTATTCCAGTGTGCGTGCATTCTTTTGAGCAGTTATTTAGCAACCTTATTCTTTTCTTCTGAGCGTGGATCCCGTCGAGTACGACGGACGTGAGGGGGTGCTAATACCTTCCCCTTGCGTAACCGACTCCCGATCCTTGCAATCTCCTGTCGTAAGACCATTTCCTTTCCAGGTTTACTTCGAGCGTTTCCTTTCCCTCCTTTGGGATAAATAACGCACGGTGGCGGCTCTGTTTGTTTGTTTTTCCCGCCGGTTGTTTTTCGCGGATGCGACAGCGTGCTGACTAGGTTCCATCATGGAACGTGTGTTTGTGTCCACTTGATCTGCCACCTCAATTAATGAGGGAGATCAAGTGGTCCACATTTTTTTTTTAATTTTTATTCCTTTGATTTTCTATAATTCATATTAATTTTAATATTGATAAAAAAAATGAGAGTTTCACCAAAACTTTATAAATAAATTCGTATTTCATATTCTGAATTAAAATTATTTTTTGGATCATTATTAATATTTTTCATGATTTAATTGATTTTGTGATCATTTTTAATTGTTTAAAAATACTTTTAAGTCTTTAAAAACTCTGAAATTTTTTCTCCAAGGTCCTTTGACCTTGTTTGACTTATGATAAATCTCATGGCCATTTCTTTGGTGTTTTGATGAGGTTTTAGGAATTTGACAAACCATATTTAATTTAAATGCCTTATATTAGTATTCTTTAATTTGAATAAATGCCAAATAATTGTGTTGACCTATTGTGATGATTTGTATAAGTTTGACTCTTGTTGTTGGGCCTTGGTCAAGGTTGATTTGACTTTGTTGAGTTAATATCATTGGATTTAGGGGATTGATAGAATGTACATTCTATCTCCCAAGATGAATGAATGATATTAATTTGGTAAAAGTCCTCCTTTGACCAATTTGAGTTTTGATCCATTCCATTCCCTCTTCATCTCACTCCCCTTCTTTATGCATTCATCTCATTTGGCCTATGATATCTCTAAGTCCTAAGGCTAGTTGATTACAAAATCAACATAAGTATGGATGAGATTAGGCCAACTCTTTTGCATATTCTTTTTGTGTGTGGTATGTTTCATGAGCATAGTCCATTATACTATGTCTCTAACATGCATTAACACCAAAATTTTATTGCCCGACCTCAAATAGTTGTGACTTCTACATAAGTCCAATTACAATTGCTTAACATAGCGCTAAATTTTTGACACAAAAGGCATAGCATTCTAGTTAGTGAGATTGTAAGTCTCCCATCTTTCATGGTATTGTGTGGAAACTTGGCCTTTATTTTAATGCACTTTAATTTTGAGTTCTTTTCATTTGACATTATTCATACCATTCTAATTGTTTATGTTAATGTCATTTTCCCTTTTTTCATTTGGACCATATTGTGTGATATATCTTGCTTGTGTCTATTTTTGTTTATTTGTGTGGTCTTGGACCATTAATATACATAATAAGACCAAAAACCCTAAAAAACTTGTGTGTGGACTGTTGACTTGATCTTGGACAAATTGGACTTAGAATTTAGACAACCTCCCTATGCTAAAGGACTTGGCCAATGCCAACATTTGTGTAACCAAGTGCTTGCAATTTGAAACTTCATCTGATACATCATTCAAGATCCCTTTGAGTTCATCTGCAACATGATCATTATGAAGCTGTTATTTTGAACCTATGACTTGTGGAATTCATCTGCTACATGGGCTAATTTGAAGAAGATCATGAAGTGGCTAAAGCTTAGAAGTGGCTATCTTTATTTGATGCCTTGCTCTTCAAGATTAATATTGTCTGCATTGTTTGTTGCTTGATTCTAATGTCCAAGGGAATTTGGGTTTCTATATGGCATTCTTGCCTATTGGATTGCTACCCATCGGTCAGATCTTTTCAACTCTTAACTTTTAATTTTATGCATAGGATTAGTCTCTTTATCTCCTTTTCACCTCTTTAACTTCAAAATCTCTCCCTCCTTTTAAAAACTTCTTTGTTTGAATTTGTTATTTTCTAAATTTTGACCACTTTGCAAACTAGAAACTTTGGCCTTATGCCATTGCATTTTCAAACTTCTTTTCTCAATCAAATTTGTAAATGAACTTAACTATACTTGACCTAAACTTTCAAAATCCAAAAAGAACTAACTCATTCAAACCATTTTTAGGCCTTTGTGCCTTTCAAACTTAATTCTTTTGATTAAAAGCAATGCATCCACTTTGAAATTTGTATCACAAACTACGAGGTTTTGATCCCTCATTTTTATGTTGGTACGTAGGCACAAGTCCGAAGGTCTTGTCAAACATAAAAATATAATTAATGAATTCTTTTCTCATCCCCTCACTCTATTTATTTGTAAACATCACTTTGTCCAAAATACACATGCACACAAAAAGGGCTCCCTAGGAGTACCTATGACACTTTGGGTGCTAACACCTTCCCTCTGTGTAACCAACCCCCTTACCTGTAATCTCTGACATTTTATTAGTTTTGATTTGAAAACTTCTTACTTTTGGGTTTTCTTCGTACTTTTTCCCTTTTCTCTTGGAAACAATAAAAGCGAGGCGACGACTCTTGTTATTTGATGTCTAGCTTATCCATAGCTTGATGATCATGAATTTACCGCTACATTATGTTATTGGGTGATCCATGATGAAATCAACAATAATTTGGCCTTTAAGGGTGCGTAAGTTAAAGAATAATCAGTTAGGGATAATGCCTATTTTCCAACTCTACTATGTAAAATTGGTTTCGACAACATATGTTTAATTATGTCGAAGTGTGAATAAACAAACACATCTGAAGATTTTATATAATGCTTGAGTTTGGTACAAGAAAAATATAATGATAAACACAATTTTCCACCATAGTGTATCTAGTCTCAGCATCATTCATGATTCAACTGAAATAATATATGGCTCTTTCGACGCCATCATCATCTTCTTGGGCTAACATACTCCCAATTGTTGACTTAGATGCAGAAATGTACAACTTAGTAGCTTTATTCCTCATGGGAGGTAACAATGTTGGAGGCTTTGATAGGTACCTCTTAATCTCATCGAAGGCTTGTTGATGTTCTGGTTCCCACATGGAACCTTCTTTTGACTTTAAACATAGTAGTGGCGAGAATACTTTCGTCTTGCCACTCAGATTCAAAATGAGTCTTCTTAAAAGTTGATTTTTGCCAACAAGGACTGGAGCTAGTTTTTGTTGGTCGGAGACTCGGTATTTTGTACAGATTTTGTCCTTTTTGAATTTATCTATATTCCCTTCTTATGGAGGAAAAAGCTAAGAAAATCCTCTGCATGAACACAAAAGCGCATTTTAATGGGTTCATCTTAAGCTCATGTTTCCTCATCCTTTTGAATGATTATCGAAGATGGTCAAGGTGGCCATTACCGGATGAAGATTTGATAACTATGTCATAAATGTACACTTGCATGAATGTATCAATGAAGTCATGAAACATCAAGTTCATTACTCTCTAGTAAGTGGCACCAACATTCTATAGACTAAAAGACATCATTACCCATTCATATGTGCATAAGGCCACTGGGCATCAAAACACCGTCTTTGTTATGTCTTCCTCTGCAATGAAAATTTGGTTGTAACCAGAGTATCCATTGAGGAGACTAAGATATTTGAATCTAGATGCCGAATCGATCAACATTTCATCCACTGACTCTGAGGGTGTTGTTTTTCTTAATAACTAGAACAATATTAGCTAGCCATTTGACATACCTGGCAGGTCTGATGAACTTGTTTTTGAGCAGCCTCTCGATTTCATATTTGATCTTCAACATGATTTTTGGCATCAACCTTCTTGGTTCTACTTCACTGGCTTTTTATCAGGTCTGATCGGCAACTTTAATTCTACTAAATCGCGACTAAGTCCAGGCATTTTGTCATTGTCTCAGGAGAATTAATCTATGAAACCCTTCAGTACTTTGATTACTTCCACTTTCAAATGTGGGGTGATTTTGGCACTAGTGTATGTTGGCCTTTTCGTTGTCCCATATCCCAATTCTATATCTTCTAAAGGATCTTGTGTCTGCATTTTCTTGGTCGAGATAACTGGGTCTTTCTCAAACCTCAAAGTCTCATCATCATAGATGCAATTTAGCCTCTGACTTTATAAAGTTGTTGTTTCGCCGGTAGATCCAGATTGATTTGCCTAATAGTTCTCAGACTTAATGGCTTCGACACCCAATATTTATTGAGATTCGGCCTCTAAGTCCGCTAATATCTTATTTTCAGCCACATAGGCCAAAATTCGAGCCAATGCACTTGACTCAATCATGATCTTCATAAGATTCAAACCATTGATTGTACCCTCAAACAGTTTCATATTCCCAAGTAAACTCGTACTGAGGATGTAGGTTCACTATTACAACGGTAAATTCATGACCATTAAGCTATGGTTAAACTTGACGTTAATAAAACCAGAGTCGCCACCGCGCTTTTATTGTTTCCAAAGGAAAAGGGAAAAGTACGAACAAAACCCAATGATAAGAAGTTTTCAAATTAAAACTAATAAAATGCCAGAGATTACAAGTAAGGGGGTTGGTTACACAGAGGGAAGGTGTTAGCACTCAAAGTATGCTAGGTACTCCTAGGGAGCCCTTTTTTATGTGCATATATTTTTGGGTATAAATTATGTTTGATAAAAAAAGAATGAGGGGATCAAAAAAGAATTCATTGATTATATTTTTTGTTGTCAAGACCTTCGGTCTTGTGCCTACGTACCAACACAAAAATGAGGGATCAAAACCTCGTAGTTTGTGGTAAAAATTTCAACTAAGTTGGTAAATTGATTTTAACAAAGGTTTAAATGAAAAGGCACTAAAAGGAAAAATATTTGAATGGGGTTGTTAATTCTTTTTGTCTTTTTGAAATTAAAGTCAATATGATTAAGTATATTTACAAGTTTGATTTAAGAAAAAGTTTGAAAATCCAATGGCATAAGGCCAAAGTTTGTAATCATTAAAACATGTCTAAGTTTGAAAACACAAGCAAAGAAAGTTTTTGAAAAGAGGGAGAGATTTTGAAATTAAAGAAATGGGAGGAGATGAAGGGACTATCCTAAGCAGAAATTAAAAGTTAAGAGTTGAAAAGATCTGAGCAATGGGATGCAATCCAACAAACAAGAATATCATATAGAAACCCATTTTTCTATGGACTTTGATCAAGCAATAAGCAATAAGCAATGAGCAATGAGAAATATCCAGATATCATAAAGATCAAGGTATCAAATAAAGATAGCCATATCCAAGCAAGCATTCCAATAGCTAGCAGTCTTCAGTGTCTTCCAATGTAGCAAATGAAATATTCCTTGATCAACTAAGAACAAAACATCAGACATAGACCATAACAAAGTAACAATTAAGCACAAAGACAAAGTAGAAGATAAATCAAAGAGAATCAAGGTCTTGCATCAAATGAAAGCCATTGTCAAATATAACTCAGTCTCAGATGTTGGCATTGGCCAAGTCCTTTAGCATAGGGAATGTTGCCTAATTCTTAGTCCAAAAAGCTTAGATCAAGTCCAACAGTCCACCAAATGTTTTTTAGGGTTTTTATTATTATTAGGTGTTTTAAGGTCCTAAGACCACAAACAAAAACAAAACACACAAACAAATATGTACAATTACAAGATATGGCTCAAACGAGCAAAGTGAAAAGGACTGAAACATAAACAAGTTGCATGAAATGTAAATGGTAGATGAATGATAAAGGTACTGAAATTTAAAGTGTATTAAGTAAATGACTTAAAAGATAAAGCATAATGAATAAGAGTTAGTCAATGGTTAGTCAAATGTTAGTGTTGAGTTTTAATTGATTAAATCATTCTTTGGAGAACACTCAACCATTCATTCACAAGTATGAATCCTTGAACCAAGACATCTTCCACGAGAAGGGCTCCAACTTGGATAATTCAAAAAGTATGCCACTAGCGCTCATGAAAGGAAAAAATGTCAAGTTTCCACACAATGATATGAAGAATGGGAAACTTACAATCTCACTTACTAGAATGCTATGCTTTGAGGATCAAATTTAGCTCTACGTTAAGCAATCGTAATTGGACTTATGTAGAAGTCACAACTATCTGAGGTCGGACAATAAAAACATAGGTGTTAATGCATGTTAGAGATTTGGTACAAATAATCAAACTCCTAAAACATACCACACACTAAAAGAAAATGGGAGGGACCTATCTCAGTCAGACTTGTATTGATTCATCTAACACATGGTCATGGATGAATCAATTAGCATTTAGACATTAGAGATTTCATTGGTCAAATGAGGGAATGAGGAATAATAGGGATGAAGATGAAGAGGGAAGGGGAAATAGAATCCAAATTGATCACATGAGGAAATTCAACTAATCAATACGATCCATTCATTTTGGGAGATGAAATGTGCATTTCATCAATCCCCTAAATCCAATAGTATTGGTTAAACAAAAGTCAAATCAAGTATGATCAAGGCCAAACATAAAGTCAAACATCACAAAACCATAAAAATGGCTCAACATAAGTTTTAAACATTTAATCAATTAAAAATCACATTAAAAATGAATTAAAATGCATTTTAAATTGGACAAAACCTCAAATCCCTTCAAAACACCAAAGAAATGGCCAAGGGATTTATCCTAGGTCAAACAAGGTCAAAGGACCTTAGACAAAAAATTTCACAACTTTTAGAAAGTCAGAAGTATTTTAAAATAATTACAAATATGCCTAAAAACATTTAATTCATGAAAAATGCCAAAATTAATCTAAAAAATATTTTTAATTAATAATATGGAAGAGAAAAATATTTAAATATTTTTGATGAAAGTCCTATATTTTTTGGGTTAAAAATGGATTTATTATGAATTAAATAAAATAAGGCTATTAAATGAAAATTCAGAAAATACAAAAAAAACAAGGGTCATTAGATCTCCCTAATTAATTGAGGTGACGAATCTGATCGCCAAGTGCGCGCTTCACACCATACACCTCAGTTAACGCGTCATAGAGATGGTAATCACAAGGAGCGGTCAAGATTCAAACTTTTAAAATGGATTAGAAGGTTGGGAGAGTGCCAACGCACCACCGGAGCCCTAGCTCCGGTCTTCCTCTCCGGTGGACTTCACCGGATTGGTCCACCACCAACCTTCACCAAAATAAAAAGTGTGGACATGGTTTTAAAGGAAAAGCACCTAGGAGCTCGAATCTGACCTCCATTTCATCTAATTCCAAGTATATTGAAAGATACATGGATTTGAAATTTGAGGTTCATGATCTGAGTTACTTCGATTTGACCTCAAAGTCACTCAATCTTGTTGCCTACATTGGTAGGACTTCAGACAACCAATAATCAAGCAAAATAGTTGAGAAATGAGATAGAATCTAAGAAGAGAAGTTTGAGAAAAAACACTTTCGGGTAGCTTCAATTCAGCTTGATCTTGCTTCCAATTTGCCTTGGCTTAACTCTAGAAGCTTGCAGGAAGTGAAATGGATCAATGAGAGGCTTGAATTCTTGGAGTTTCAATCTCAAAATAGAAGGAGAATTGAAACTCGATTTCAAGTGAAATCTTCAAGTTAATCCTTTAATGGAGGTTAGGGATGCAAGGGTTCAAAGCTTGGGCATAAGGGATCCTCCTTCTGATCACAATGGACCTATATTTATAGGGTTATGCATTGCTTTTCACACACGGAAATTTTACCAAATTTAGCAACATTGGTGCATGGGCAATGATTTGAGACCAATTCATAAGGCCATCTCACTCCAATTCGTTCATAATGTATCCTGAAACAATAACATGTAAGCATGCAAAAGGAAATGGTCAACGAAATTCAAATATTTCCAAAACAAACCTATGAAAGGAACCATGTACAAGTCCTTCAAATCTTGTCCAAAGGAAGTGATCTTGGACTTTATGTAAAGGTGACATCAAGAGGAACAACTTTGATGTTGAAAACGTTTCCATTTGAAACTTGGATCATGATGAAATTTGAGGTGGAAGTTTGAGAAATCAAACATAATTGAAATTTTTCTAAGTACCAAGTCAAATGACCACTTCTTCCACCTTGAATAACTTTTGCTATGAGCTTTAAATGGAAATCTTTTCTTCACCAAAGTTGTATCTATTTCATCCCTCTTTAATTTGGTCACAAATTTGACCTCATTTGGATTTGGCATGAGAGAGTTATTCATTTTAGAAGTTGAGGAAAATTGCTTGTTCAATGGTAATGGCCCAAAATGACCTATAATGTTTCCTCTTGGCACATGCCATTTCAAGTTGAATTTGACATTCCTCAAAGAACAAAAGTTGGAGAGGACATCTTGGAATTGATCATGAAACTTGGATGGACTTCATCTTCCCATAATATTCTCAAGAGAAACTCGTCTGAGTGTAGTATCGTGTAACAACTGTTATCAGGTCTACACCTGAACAGTCTCCGCACTACGTCCTAAATAGGCCAAGTTGGGTTAAATGTTCTACGATCCTCAGCTTCTCGGACCCCAAATCAGAGAAAGTAGTTCCTATCCACAAATGACTTGTGTGACATCAATAACTCCAAAAGGGCCTCCACTTAGTAGATGAGCCTCAAGCCAACTTGTTAAGGACTACTCCACACAAGTTAACATGACTATACCATCCTCTTATCTTAATTTCACTCAAGTTAGGGTTAGAACTCATCTCACCACTCAGAGATCACCAAGCACAACAAACAGATTATATCACATAAACAATATATACAAACATCAAATATACAAATATATACACATAAAAAAGTAGGCTAAACCCACTGATGACTACTCCCCAACAGAGTCGCCACTTAATTTTTGTAGCGGTAAATTCATGACCATCAAGCTATGGATAAACTTGACATCAATAAAACCAGAGTCGCCACCGCGCATTTATTGTTTCCAAAGGAAAAGGGAAAAGTACGAACAAAACCCAAAGATAAGAAGTTTTCAAATCAAAACTAATAAAATGTCAGAGATTACAGGTAAGGGGGTTGGTTACACAGAGGGAAGGTGTTGGCACCCAAAGTGTCCTAGGTACTCCTAGGGAGCCCTTTTTTATGTGTGTATATGTGTTTGGTATAAAATATGTTTGAGAAAAATAGAGTGTTGGGATGAGAAAAGAATTCCTTGATTATATTTTTGTGTTTGACAAGATCTTCGGTCTTGTGCCTACGTACCAACATAAAAATGAGGGAACAAAACCTCGTAGTTCATGGTAAAAAATTCAAACAAGTTGGTCAATTGCTTTTAAAAAGTTTAATAAGAAAAGGCACAAAAGGCCAAAATTTTAAATGGGGTTGTTAGTTCTTTTTGTCTTTTGAAATTTTAAGTCAATATTGAAGGTAGAGAAAAACAAGAAAGGGGGTTTGAATTTTTTTTGGAAATAAAAACTTTTTGAAATATCAGACACACAGAGAACAAAAAGGAATATGACACAGAATTTTATACTGGTTCGCTTGAAATTCAAAGCTACTCCAGTCCACCCTGCTAAGGTGATTTTGCCTTTAAAAAGGTGTTAATCCACTAACCTTGAAAGATTACACAAACAACCGCCTAAGAGAATAATCCCTTAGCCTTCTCAAGCATTCAGACTGCACAGAGTCACTTGAGGAATTATCTTAGCAAAAATATGATTTGTAATGCAATGTGCTTCGAACAAAAAGCAAATATTACAAAAATTTAAGAACAATAGCTTTTCACGTAAGAGCAGTAGCTCGTGAAAAATGAGAGAGAATGAAAGAGAGTTTTTGTATTCTTGTGTGTCTCAGGTGTGTCTTCTTGTGAAGTATTCAGTCCTTTATATAGGCGTTGGGAAGAACCATTGGGGTGATGACATGATCTTGGTCATTGAAGAGTGTAATTGTCATTATTCTCCTTGTTTCTTTCTAAAACAGTTTTGTGCGCCTCAATATTTCCTTCTAGAAATAATTTCTTTCCAAAACCAGATTTCTTCTTAGTTACGTGTTCTGAACTAGTGAATTTGTATCAGAGTCTTGGTAAATCAGAGTTTAACATCAGAGGTTGATAATATCTGGCCACATCAGAGTTTCTCTATGTTCTTGACTTCTTCCGATTCAGAGTCTGGATTCAGTCTTCTTTACCAGAGTTTCTGACTTCTTTCTATTACGCTGGTAACTACGTTGATCAAAGTCAGAACCTTCTGGACGCATTTTCTCTGAGTAGCATCTAATAGTTGACTTTTGTATCTGATGTATTTATCTATCTGATTGTTTTGATCAGATTCCTGCATACTTAAGAAAGATTTCGTTAGAGTACCATTTTTGTTTCATCCTTTGTTATCATCAAAATCTTAGAGATACATTGTAGAACCAACTTTGTTCTTACAATCCCCCCCTTTTTGATGATGACAAAACAATACAGAGTAGAGGTGAAACAATATAGAATTTCTTAGATCATATGAGGAAGAGGACTCCCCCTGAGTTAGATTCTTAGATAGGTCAAAAGTTCTTACCGAACCTTCCTTGGTTTAGTGCTTTAGCTACTTTCCTGCATATCTTAAGTCACTAGTTTAGTAATAATTCTTAATAATGTTTGGAGTGCTTTGAGAAGATTTAGTTGTGTTTCCATCAGAGTTGTTTTAGTTCTCCCTCTTTTTGTCAGAATCAAAAGGACATAGCAAAAAAAAGTTGATATTAATAAAGAGAGCAATTACAGATAAGCAGCATAGAGGTCAGATAACAAAAAGAAACAACAAAATCAGAAAGGCAACAAGCAAAAATCCTAGGTGCCTAAGGGTTTGGGGGCGGAGGCATCCTTTGGAGCAACTGAGACAACATGTTCTGAATGTTGTTGTAGATAGAATCCTGTTGATCCAGCCTAGCCCGAACCACTTGTTGTTCTTCCTATAGTTCCTCCAGAGTCTTCAAGACCAGAGGGACGAACCCAGAGTTGGAGTGCTCCCCCTGAGTCAGTGCATCAGCTTTGGTCTTGGCAGCTGCTTCTGCAGCAATACGAGTTGCTTCTTCAGCGTCGGCTTTAGCTTTTGCCTCAGCCTCAGCAGCAACAGCGGCAGCATCAGCAACAACCTTCTCCTCGGCTTCCCTGATCCGCTGTTCTTCCTCTTGGCATGCTTTCTCTTCAGCTTCCTTCCTAGCCCGTTCCTCATCCTCTCTGGCTAAGCGCTCTTGAAGTCTAATACCAGCGTCTCTGATAAATTCGTTGCGGACTTGTTCGGAGAGGCCTTTAAGTTTGATGGCTTCAGAGGTCATCCAACTTATCACTTTGTTCTAGTGGATCCTTACTGCAGAGGGATCATCACTAATGCCAGAGTTGATTGTCAGAGACTTAACCTTCTCTACTGAAGACTCTGCAAAAACCTATATTGCTTCTTCTAGGGTAGGGAGGGTAGTCTCTGGTTCAGTGTTAGATGCTGGGGAGGATGGAGAAGGTGAGTTCGGGGCACTGAGATTTAGTGTGGGAGTTATGGAGGAAACGGAAGTTGTGGGTGTGGGAATGGCAGAGAGTGATTGTGTTGTTTGTTTAGGTTCTGGGTGTGGTTCAGATGGTGAGTGGGTTTGTTGTGGTTCATAGTGGATTGGTTGTTGTGCAGGTGGTGGTGTTTGTTTAGATATGGTGGGAGTTGGATGTTTAGGAGGTGGGGAAGTGACTTTTGGTTCAGGTTCAGAGTGTGATGGTTGTTTAGAGGCCAGAGCACAGGCTTGTAGCTGATCCAGACTGGGGGATTGGGGGTCAGATGGTTCGATGTCGGAGGAAAGTTCATAGTATGGTGGGGATTATGGAGATGGTGATGATGAAGGTGAAGTGGTTTCATTTAGCATTTCTGCTTCTATAAACAGGTAGTGTGGTGGTAGCAAGGTTAAATTTAAGTGAGGGTGGGTTAGAAGTTTTGGTTATTGAGGGAGGAGTGTCAGAGGTGGTGTATATAAGGGTGGTTTGGGGAAGAGAATAAGCAAGAGGTTTTATTTTAACAGAGCAAAAGAGAGGTACAAACTTACTTGGAGAGCCAACCAGAGGGACTGGAGGTCTTGACCCAAAGGATTCTCCCAGCCTTGCTTTCTTAGCCTTCTTGGACGTTTCAAAGGGCTCTCGCATCCTCTTCAGAAAGTGTGATGGATGCTCAGGTAGCCAGTCCACTGTGAAGTCAGAGATGCCTACCCCTTGATTGGCAAGGTCCTGTAGATAGTAGGCTACTACCTCTGGAGGGTCAATCTTGGAGAACATGTAGAGTCCGTTGGGAATATCCCTCTGATCCCTGAGTGCTTCCCAGGAGGTATCAAGTGTTGGTTTGGCTCTGACTTGATCAATGACTCCCATGCTCTTCAGATTCCGAGCATTCAACGGTCATCCAGTGTCAATGGTGACATCTTCCATGAGTCTGAGCTGAATAAGGTGATCCACTAAGCCACTCTCAATCAACATATCTGATATGAGTCTCCCTAGAGGGATGTAGTTCCTGGTCTTCATGTTGTTTCTGGTGTCTTTGATTGAGTCTCTGAGGTACTTGAAGAGAAGTGCAGGTAGACATAGTTTTAGACCCTTGTGAATGCAGTACAAGATACACTTCTGATATGTGTTGATGTAGTCAGAAGAGTTTGAAGCAGGGCAATGATGAATGGTGCCTAAGATGATCTTCAACCAGACCCGGAGGTTCTGATGTAGCTCCTTGTTCTTAGAATGCTTGCCTTCAGCACTCTATTGGAAGATGGCAGGGTTGATTTCCTGGGACAAGTATTTTTCCCTAGGGTTTATGTTGTAGATGTGTCTGCCTCATGTCTTCTCCATGTTCAGAAGGGAGGCAATGGATTTCTCAGTGATGACTATCTTGACTCCCAGAATGTAGGAGACAATGTAGTGATCATTTGAGTCTGTGAAACACCAGAAATCCTTCACCAGATTTGTACACACAGCGCCATAGAGGCGTTGAAAGTAGGTTTCCCACCCTTGCATTCTCAATTCTTCAGTAAGGTTTACGCCATTTCTCTTCATGTTTTCAAACTCCACTAGCGATTCACAGAGAACTTCAAGCTTCTCAAAGGGAGTTGCTAGATGGATGTGGGGATCACAATCAAGGATATGGGGTTCCTGTAGATTGGGGTTGAGACGACGCCGGTGGTTGTTGTAGTTTGTTGACTTGAAATAGGTGTTTGCTCCATTGAGTTCATTTGTTGGGAGAAGTTGTAAACGGACTGCTGTTGAGAATCCATGAAGAACAATTGAAGATAATGTTGAAGGATTGAAGGTCTTGATAAAAAACTACATAAATCTTTGAAGGAAATGAAGAACTGAGAGAAGGGGGTTTTGTGAGGTCGTGAGTGTAAAGTGTGCTAGTGGAGTATGTGAAATGAATTTATACACAATAGGATGCATGCAAAACGACAACAAGATGAGAGTTTAACTGTTAAGAAATTTAATACAGCACGTTAACCAAGTAAGCACGTTTGGAGGAGAATGATTACAACCTATGATGGAGGTCTAATCCCCAAATCAGCACACTGCTCGAGGAGATATCAAGAGTCTGTCTCTTGATTTCTGCTAGACAGCTATCTAGAAGTTCCAAGGTCAGACGCAAGATGTACCACGTGTTACTTTATCTGATCTTCAGGAATACCAAAGGGTTGGATCCTGAGGATTTCTGACTCAGATGACTTCTAACTGGTAGTAACATCAGAGTCAGGTACAAATTCTAGGTGTTTACTCCAGAGTCTTATTTTGCTATTTCAGAGGCACATTTTATTCTGGACAATTTTGAATGTTTAAATTTTTCAAGATAAAAAGGAATCTATCTTCAGCCAAGGGTTTGGTAAAAATGTCAGCCCATTGATGGTCTGTATCAATAAATTTTAAAGTGATTACCCCTTTCTGAACATAGTCTCTAATGAAATGATATTTTATTTCTATGTGCTTAGCTCTGCAATGCAAAATAGGATTCTTACTTAAACAGATGGAAGCAGAATTGTCACAGAAAATAGGAACGTTACTCTCAAAAATCAGAAGGTCTTCAAGTTGTTTCTTTATCCAGAGCATCTGAGTAGTGCATAGTGATGTTGATATATATTCTGCTTCTGCAGTGGATAGAGCTATGGTTGATTGCCTTTTGCTGGCCCATGATATCAGATTCTTTCCTAAGAACTGGCAGTTCCCAGATATACTTTTACGTTCCTTTCTGTCCCCTGCGTAATCTGCATCACAATAACCAGAAAGTCTATACTCTGATGTTTTCTCATACATCAGGCCCAGGTTAGGGGTTCCTTTCAGATACCTGAGCATTCTTTTAACAGTTGTTAAATGAGATTCTCTAGTATCTGATTGGAATCTAGCACAGAGACATGCACTAAAAAGAATATCAGGACGTGTAGCAGTCAGATAGAGAAGAGAGCCTATCATACCACGATAGAGCTTTTGACAAACCTTCTGGCTAATTTCTTCTTTTTCCAGAATGCAGGTTGGATGCATAGGTGTCTTAGCAGGTTTGCATTCAGCCATTTCGAATTTCTTCAGAATGTATTTTATGTATTTACTTTGATGAACGTAGGTAGCTTCTGAATCTTGAGTGATTTGAATCCCTAGAAAGAACATTAGTTCTTGCATTAAGCTCATTTCAAATTCTGCCTGCATTAGCTCAGAGAATTCTTGACATACAGAAGGGTTAGCTGAACCAAAAATAATGTCATCAACATATATCTGGCATATCATGAGATCATTTCTAACATTTTTACAGAAGAGTGTAGAGTCAACCTTTCCTCTAAAAAGTCATGTTCCAGAAGGAAGTTACTTAATCTATCATACCAAGCTCTAGGAGCTTGTTTTAAACCATACAGTGATTTCTTGAGTTTAAAAACGTGTTCTGGACATTTAGAGTTTTCAAAACCTGGAGGTTGATTGACATAAACTTCTTCTGATATATAACCATTAAGAAATGCACTCTTAACATCCATTTGATGTAGTTTGATAGAATGATTTACAGCAAATGAAACAAGTAGGCGAATAGATTCTAACCTGGCGACTGGGGAAAAAGTTTCATTGTAGTCAATACCTTCTTGTTGACTGTACCCTTGTGCCACCAGTCGTTCTTTGTTTCTGACTACTTCTCCCTTTTCGTTCAGTTTGTTTCTAAACACCCATCTCGTTCCAATAATATGAGTTCCTTTAGGCTTTGGAACAAGATCCTAGACGTCATTCTTTGAGAATTGATCTAGCTCTTCTTTCATAGCTAGAACCCAGTCGTTGTCTTGAAGTGCCTCATCACAGGAAGTAGGCTCAATCAGAGATACTAGTCCTAGAGGAATTTCTTCAGATACTTTGAATGTTGACCTAGTTCTGACAGGTTCATCCTTGTTTCCTAAAATCAAATCTTTAGAGATGTTGGGGCGGCTTCTTGATTTCTTCTGGATAGTTGAGGCTTCAGTTCCAACTGGACTTTGTTTATCAGATACTTTTGGTGCTTTAGTCTTTTTGTCAGAACCTGCAAGAGTAATCTCCAGATCTGCAAGTTTCTCTACTAGCTTTGACTTTTCAGGGTCAAGCTTATCATCAAATCTAACATGGATTGATTCTTCCACAATTTTGGTTTCTGTGTTGTATACTCTGTAGCCTTTAGAGCATTTTGAGTATCCTAACATAATACCATTTTGTGCTTTTGAGTCAAACTTGTTCAAATGTTCTTTAGTATTTAGAATAAAGCAAGAGCATCCAAAATGATGGAAATAAGAAATGTTGGGTTTTCTTCCCTTGCACAGTTCATAGGGGGTCTTTTCCAGAATAGGTCGTATAGAGATTCTATTCTAAATATAACACGTTGTATTTACTGCTTCAGCTCAAAAGTGCTTAGCCACATTTGTTTCATTGATCATGGTTCTGGCCATCTCTTGGAGTGTCCTATTCTTCTTTTCTACAACTCCATTTTGTTGTGGAGTTCTAGGACAGGAGAAATCATGGGATATTCCATTAGAATCAAATAGTTCCTCAAAAAATTTATTTTCAAATTCTCCACCATGATCACTTCTGACTCTGATGATTTTAGAGTCAAATTCATTTTGCACTTTTGAACAGAAGCTAGTGAATACAGAGTGAAACTCACTCTTGTGCTTTAGGAATTTTACCCATGTCCAGCGACTAAAGTCATCAATAATAACTAGTCCATATTTCTTTCCATTGACTGATGCTATCTTAACAGGCCCGAATAGGTCAATGTGAAGAAGTTCCAGAGGCTTAGAGGTAGAAACAATATTTTTCTTTTTGAAAGACGTTTTTGAAAATTTACCTTTCTGACATGCCTCACATAGAGCTTTTGAAGAGTACTTCAGTTTAGGTAGTCCTCTGACTAACTCGAGTTTATTTAGCTGTGAAAGTTTTCTCATTCTAATGTGGCCCAAGCGTCTATGCCATACCCATTGCTCTTCATGAACAAACATCAAGCATTTTACATTTTGTTCTTTTAGGTCTGAAAGATTTATCTTGTAAATATTATTTTTCCTCTTGCCAGTGAATAAGACTGTTCCCTTGTTATGATTAATTGCTTTACATGTTTTTTGATTGAAGATTACATCATAACCATTATCACTTAATTGACTTATTGATAACAGATTATGCATTAATCCTTCTACATAGAGAACATCAGATATATATGGAAGAGTTCCATTACCAATAGTTCTGGAGCCTCTGATTCTTCCTTTCTGTTTTCCTCCAAAACCTACGAAGCCAGCATCTTTAAGTTCCATGCTTTGGAACATATGCTTTCTTCCTGTCATGTGTCGTGAGCATCCAGAGTCCAGGTACCATGATTGGTGTCTTAACTCTGCTGCATAAGATATCTGCAACATAAACAATCTTATCCTTTGGTACCCAGAATCTTTTGGATCCTTTGTGATTAGTTTTCCCTGAGTTTCTTAGAACTTTGGGTTTTCTAGCATTACCAAAACGTTGTGCTTGTGTATGTGTGTAGTGATAAGAAAAAGGAGATTTAGGTTTGTCATATGTGGAAGATTTATCTTCACTGGGGACATACCCTATTCCTCTTTTATTATTCTGACTTACTCCATAGATCATGGATGCCATCTTGCTCCTCTCTATCCCATTTTTCAGAAACTTTTGAAAAGATTTTTCATATTCATATATCAATGAGTTAGAAGTTTGTGGGGCTTGAGATAGTGCTTCTTCAAGTTTTAAACATTGTTTATTTGTGGAGTCTCTTTCTTTTATCAAGATTTAGTTTCCATCTTTTAGTTCTGAAACAGTTATCTCAAGCTTATCACATTCTTCGATGGTTCCTTCAAGAACTTCTTTTAAAGCTTTAAATTTTTGTTTAAGTTTCTGATATGAGTTTAGAGTTTCAGAAAGGCATCATTCAAGGTCAGAGTGAGAAAGATCAGAAAATACCTCTTCAGAACCAGATTCTCCATCTGATGTATTTCTTGAGGTGGTAGCCATGAGTGCAACATTTTCCTGGTCTTCAGAGTCTGATTCGGAGGAATCAGATCCATTGTCGTCCCAGGTGGCCATTAGTCCCTTTTTAGTTTTGAATGAACTTTTCTTGAAATTCTCTCTTTTGGAGCTTTCTTTCTTCAACTTGGGACATTCGTTTCTGTAATGACCTGTTTCCTTACATTCATAGCATGTTAGTTCTTTGTTTGACTTACCTCTGGAAGTTGATTCTGAGCGATCTCCCTTGGGTCTTGGCCTTATGAAGTTATTATTCCTTTTTCTCCACAGTTACTTAACTCTTCTGGTCAAAAGGGATAACTTTTCTTCATCTTCAGAGTTGTCATTGTCTTCCTCTTCAGGTTGGAAGGCTTTGTTTCTTTCTGGCTTGTGTCTTTCAGATCTAGACTTTAGTGCTACAGACTTGATCTTCTTTTGAGGCTCATCGTCCTCTAGTTCTATCTCGTGGCTTCTGAGTGAACTGACAAGTTCCTCAAGGCTGATGTTGTTTAGATCTTTTGATAACTTTAGAGTTGTGACCATGGGTCTCCATTTCTTTGGCAAGCTTCTAACAATCTTTTTGACGTGATCTACAGTTGTGTAGCCTTTGTCCAACACTTTGAGACCTGCAATTAAGGTTTGAAATCTAGAGAACATTACCTCTACGGCTTCATCGTCCTCCATTTTGAAAGCTTCATATTTCTGAATTAGAGCCAGAGCCTTTGTCTCTTTGACTTGAGAATTTCCTTCGTGAGTCATCCTCAGGGAGTCAAGTATTTCTTTAGTTGTTTCCCTGTTGGTGATCTTTTCATATTAATTGTAGGAAATGGCATTTAGTAGTATCGTTCTGGCTTTGTGATGGTTTTTAAATTCGCGCTTCTGATCATCTGTCATTTTGCTTCTAAGGATGGCAATGCCAACGTCAGTCACAGGTGGAGTGTAGCCAACTGTGACTATATCCCATAGATCAGCGTCGTAGCCCAGAAAGAAACTTTCAATTCTGTCTTTCCAATAATCAAATTTTTCTCCATCAAAGATTGGAGGTTTAGCATTGTAACTGTCTCTTTCATTGGTGTTGGCCATGGTATTTTTCTCACGCTGGATCTCTCTACACTGTTAAGTGTTTGATTAGAAAATCAATAACAGAGTCGTAGCTCTGATACCAATTGAAGGTAGAGAAAAACAAGAAAGGGGGTTTGAATTGTTTTTGGAAATAAAAACTTTTTGAAATATCAGACACACAGAGAATAAAAAGGAATATGACACAGAATTTTATACTGGTTCGCTTGAAATTCAAAGCTACTCCAGTCCACCCTGCCAAGGTGATTTCACCTTTAAAAAGGTCTTAATCCACTAATCTTGAAAGATTAGACAAGCAACCGCCTAAGAGAATAATCCCTTAGCCTTCTCAAGCATTCAGACTGCACAGAGTCACTTGAGGAATTATCTTAGCAAAAATATGATTTTAAATGCAATGTGCTTCTAACAAAAAGAAAATATTACAGAAATTTAAGAACAATAGCTTTTCACGTAAGAGCAGCAGCTCGTGAAAAACGAGAGAGAATGAATGAGAGTTTTTGTATTCTTGTGTGTCTCAGGTGTGTCTTCTTGTGAAGTATTCAGTCCTTTATATAGGCGTTGGGAAGAACCGTTGGAGTGATGACAGGATCTTGGTATTGAAGAGTGCTTATTTTCATTATTCTCCTTGTTTCTTTCTAAAACAGTTTTGTGCGCCTCATTATTTCCTTCTAGAAATAATATCTTTCCAAAACCAGATTTCTTCTCGGTTACGTGTTCTGAATAGGTGAATCTGTATCAGAGTCTTGGTAAATCAGAGTTTAACATTAGAGGTTGATAATATCTGACCACATCAGAGTTTCTCTATGCTCTTAACTTCTTCAGATTCAGAGTCTGGATTCAGTCTTCTTTACCAGAGTTTCTGACTTCTTGCTATTATGCTGGTAACTGCGTTGATCAAAGTTAGAACCTTCTGGACGCGTTTTCTCTGAGTAGCATCTGATAGTTGACTTCTGTATCTGATGTATTTATCTATCTGATTGTTTTGATCAGAGTCCTGCATACTTAAGAAAGATTTGGTTAGAGTACCATTTTTGTTTCATCCTTTGTTATCATTAAAATCTTAGAGATACATTGTAGAACCAACTTTGTTCTTACAAATATGATTAAATTTATTTAAAAATTTGATTAAGAATTTTTTTGAAAATTCATTGGCATAAGGCCGAAGTTTCTAATTATTAAAACATGTCTAAGTTTTAAATCACAAGAAAAGAAAGTTTTTGAAAAGAGGGAGAGATTTTGAAATTTAAGAAGTGGGAAGAGAAGAAGAGGCTATCCTAAACATAAATTTAAAAGTTAAGAGTTGAAAAGATCTGACCAATGGGATGCAATTCAACTGACAAGAATGTCATATAGAAACCCATTTTCCCTTGGACTTTTAATCAAGCAATAAACAATAAGCAATATCCAAACATCATGAAGATCAAGGAATCAAATAAAGATAACTACACCCAAGCAAGCAAATCCCATAGCTAGCCGTCTTCTTTGTCTTCCAATGTATCAGATGAAATATTTCTTGACCAACTCAGAGCAAAGCATCAGACACAAGATCAAAATAACAATTAATCATAAAGAAAGAGTAGCAAATGAATTCAAACAAATCCCAAGGCTTGCATCAGATGAAGGCTCAGTTCATAATAGTTCAGTCTCAGAATCTTGGCATTGGCCAAGTCCTTTTTGCACAGGGAATGTTGCCTAATCCTAAATCCAAAAGTTCAGATCAAGTTCAACACTCCACCAGATGTTTTTTAGGGTTTCTGTTGTTATTAGGTATTTTAAGGTCCTAAGACCATAAAAAAACCAAAACACACAAACAATATCTACAATCACAAGATATGGCTCGAATGACCAAAGTCAAAATGACATAAACATAAACAAGTTATATGAAATGTAAAATGGCAATGAATGATAAATGACTGAAATTTAAATTGCATAAAGTAAATGACTTGAAAGTAAAGCAATATTAACAAGAATTAGTCAAATGTTAGTCAAGTGCTAATGGTGATTTTTAATTGATTAAGTCATTCTTTGGAGAACACTCAACCATTCATTCACAAGTATGAATCCTTGAACCAAGACATCTTCCATGACAAGGGCTCCAACTTGGATAATTCAACAAGTATGCCACTAGCTCCCATGAAAAGAAAAAAGGTAAATTCTCCACACAATGCCACGAAGAATGGGAGACTTACAATCCCACTTACTAGAATTCTATGCCTTGAGGGTTAAATTTAGCTCTATGTTAAGCAATCGTAATTGGACTTATGTAGAAGTCACAACTATCTGAGGCCGGGCAATAAAAATATAGGTGTTAATGCATGTTAGAGATTTGGTATAAAGAACCAAACTCCTAAAACATACCACACACTAAAAGGAAAGATCAAGAGGGAGGGACCTATCTCAGTCATACTTGTATTGGTTCATCTGACACAAGGTCATTGATGAACCAATTAGCCTTTAGACATTAGAGATTTCATTGGTCAAATGAGGGAATGAGAAAAAATAGGGATGAAGATGAATAGGGAGGGGAAGATAGAAACACAAATTGGTCAAAGGAGGAATTTCATCAAATCAAAACCATCAATTCATTTGGGAGATAGAATGTACATTTCGTCAATCCCCTAAACCCAATGGTTTGTATCCAACAAAAGTCAAATCAACCTTGACCAAGGCCCAAACAGAAATTCAAACATCACAAGACCATAAAAATGGCTCAACAATATTTTTAAATAATTAATCAATTGAAAATGAATTAAAATACATTTTAATTTGGACAAAACCTTAAATCCCTTCAAAACACCAAATAAGTGGTCAAGGGATTTATCCTAGGTCAAACAAGGTCAAAGGACCTTAGACAAAAAATTTCATATTTTTAAAAAGTCAGAAGTCTTTTTAAATAATTTAAAATATGCACACAAAAATTTAATTCATGAAAAATATCAAAATTAATCCAATAAAAAATTTAATTCACAATATGAAAGAGAAAAATATTTAAAGATTTTTGCTGAAAGTCCCATATTTTTTGATTTAAAAATGAAATTTCTATGAATAAAATAAAATAAAGGGATTAAATGAAAATTCAGAAAATAACAAGAAATTGGAAAAAACGAGGGCCATCAGATCTCCCTCATTAATTGAGGTGGCAGATCTAATGGTCAAACGTGTGCTATCCACGGTGCGCTCTAGTCAACGCGCCACACATATCGTATTTAAAAGGAATGACTCAGATTAAAACATTTAAACATGATCAGATGGTCAGGAGGTGTGCCAACACACCACCGGAGCTAGGGCTCTGGTCATCTTCTCCGGTGGACCTCACCGGACTGGTCCATCTTCAACTTAATGAAAAATGAAAAACAAGGACACTATTTAAAAGAGAAAATGCTCAGGAGCGTAAATCTGGCCTCAATTTTCTCCAATTCCAAGTATATTGAAAGATACAGGGATTTGAATTTTGAGGATCATGAATTGAGTTGCTTTGATTTGACCTCAAAGCAACTCAATCTTGTTGCCTTCATTGGTAGGACTTCAGTCAACCAAAAATCAAAGAGAATGGTGAAGAATTGAGAGAGAATCAAAGAGATGAAGTTTCTGAAAAATCAACTTCGAGGAGCTTGAATCTTGTTTGATCTTGTTTTCAAATGGCCTTGGCTTGACTTCAGAAGCTTGCAGGAAGTGAATTGGATCAAAGAATGGCTTAGATTCTTGGAGTTTCAACTTCAAAACAGAAGTGAAACTGAAACTCGATTTTCAATTGAAAACATTCAAGTTTATCCTCTAATGGTGAAGGGTAGGGTTGCAGGATCAAAACTTGGGCAATGTCTCCCCAATTCTGAGCAAAAGGGGTTGTGTTTATAGGCAATGCAATTCATTTCCACACACTTCCAATAAAATGCCAAAAATAGAAATTGTATCTGGAATGGATGCATAGGCATTTATAGACACATCAAATGATGTCAAATGGTCCAAAATTGATCATGAGAAATGTTGAAAGTGTGTCATGTAGTCATACATATGGAATTGGAAGGTGACCATAAAATTCATCCAAATGGAACCTTGAAGAAAATCCATGCACAAGTCATTCAATCCTTGTCCAAATGAAGTGATCTTGGACTTTTTGGAAATGTGAGATCAAGGGGAACAATTTTCATGTTGAATACTTTTCCATTTTAAGCTTGGATCATGATGAATTTTGAGGTGGAAGTTTGGGAAATCAAACGTAATTGAAATTTTTCTAAGTCTCAAGTCAAATGTTCACTTCTTCCACCTTGAATAACTTTTGTTATGGACTTAAAATTGAAAAGTTCCTTAATCAAAATTGTATATTTTCAAACCTCTTCAATTTGGTCACAAATTTGACCTTATTTGGATTTGGCATGAAGGAGTTATGCATTTTAGAAGTTGAGGAAAATCTCTTGTTCAATGGTAATGGCCCAAAATAACCTATAATGTTTCTTCTTGGAACATGACTTTGCATGTTGAATTTGAAGTTTCTCAAAGAATAAAAGTTGACTAGGATATCTTGAAATTAATCATGAAAATTGTATGGCCTTCATATCATAAAAATTGAGCAAGTTATGGTCCTTGGAGTTGACCTCCTAACTAGGGTTCAAACAAAATGACCTATAATCTTTCACCATAAAAATGACTTTCCAAGCAAAAATATATCTTGATATAAACATGAAAGTTGTTTGCAATGTTGTAAGGAGTAACTCTTATCCTGGAATAATTTTCATATGACAAAACTTGTAGGAGATAGGGTCTAGGGAACCCCAGTTTTGACCAGTTGACTTTCTCTAGTCAACCACCATGAACCAACTTGCAAAATTGAATTTATGTTGATCTTTGGGACTCATGGAGGATCATATATATATATAAGATGATGTGAAATTAAGTATACCTTTAAATATTTGATCAAATGTTGAAGAAACTTGCTGAGGAAGTCACACAAGATACCCAGATGAATTAGGGCTTCCAAGGCAAACAAACTTCAAACTCTTGATGAATTCTTGACCAAAATGATAAATGAAGATCATGGGGATACATATATGATGTCTAGAATAAATTTGAACCATCTTTTGATTAATGTCCTTTCATTGAGGGTCTCAAACCCTAGTGGTGAGCTTAATGAGGCATTGGTGGATGCACACTCTACCTACAAAAGAAACAAAGCTATACATAGACATATTTTTGGTATTTTGGTTAGTAAACAAATAAAAACAAAGTATGATACAATCAAATGTGCTTGGTGATCTCTCCCAATGCAAACCTAATGAATGAGGGGTAAGGAGGATGCCAAGGTGTGATCACAAAGTCAATGCATATGATGAGATAGCATGAGGGATCTTAGGGTCAAAATTGGGGTCTTACAATATGCATAAGATGATGTATGATGAAGTATCCCTTGATATATTAGACCAATTGTTGAATAAACTTGTTGAGGAGGTCACACAAGATACCTAGATGAATTAGGCTTCTAAGGCAAACAAGTTTCAAACTCTTAATTAATTCTTGATAGAAATGATAAATGATGATCATGGGGATCCATATATGATGTTTAGAACCAATGTGAATCTTTCCTTGATTAATCTCCTTGCACTGAGGGTCTCAAACCCTATTTGTGAGCTTGATAGGGCATAGGTGAAAGCACACACTACCTAAAAAAGAAATAAAGTTATACATTGACATATTTTTGGTATTTTGGTTAGTAAACAAAGAAAAATAAAGTATGATATAATCAAATGTCCTTGGTGATCTCTCCCAATGCAAACCCATTGAATGAGGGATAAGGAGGATGCCAAGGTGTGATCACAAAGCCAAATGCAAATGATGAGATAGCATGAGGGACCTTAGGGTCAAAATTGGGGTCTTACAGCTTCCCCTATTTAAGGACATTCTAACTGAGGATGTGAAGGTTAAAATATTTGTATCAACTTAGTAGAATGGACTTAAATAACAACACCAAGAAACAAAGTTTGGTCCCTAAGAGTCCTCATGATGCATATGATATAAATGTTAAAATAATATTTGTGGGGAATATATTGCCATAAAGGAAAAGAATTCGGAGAGACTGAAAGTCCAAAGGAGGATAATGCATTCCATAAGGAAAACTCACTAAGGAGACAAAGACTCTAAAAGGATATGTGTAGGCTAGGCTACGACTTGAAAACTACTGAAGACAAGATGGATTTTTGATGAAAATAAATCAATGGAAGGATTCAGCCTGGGGAAAAGGTTATCTGCAGGGGATGAGAATAGATCAGAACAACACTGCGATACTCAAACCAAACAAAGGACTGGTGACTTCACTAGGGAAATACGCACTCAAACTCAACTAGGGAAGAATGAACTTCAACATAGGAGTAAAAGAGATATATTATCTACTACCGACCACTGGGTAAGAGGATCAATACACTCAGACAAAGGGACATCCGTTACTAGTTAGGGTAAACATATCAAGGATGACTCGCTGAGGAAAAAGAGCCATATGCATTACCGGTTACTCGGTAATAATAACCCATTGGGGATAGAAGATCAATTAGGATTTACAACTACCTGTTACTGGGAAGAAGACCAAAGAGAGAGTATCCGTCACTAGTGAAAGTGAACATATCAAGGATAAACTCAAAGGAAGAATATACGTCATCGGTTAGGATGAACATATCAAGGAAAGACCACCTGAGGAAAGAGGAAGAATATCTATTACATGTTAGGGTAAACATATCAAGGATAAGCTGCCGAGGAGAAATAGGAATTACAACTACCGATTACTGGGTAGAAGATCAAAGATAGAGAATATATGTCATTGTTACGATGAACATATCAAGGATAGACTCAGCATATGAAATGGGATTTACAACTACCAGTTACTTGGCAGAAGACCATAAAAAATAGAGAGAACCCGTCACTGGTTAGAGTGAACATATCAAGGATTAACTATGAGGGGGAACAAATAGGATTTATATCTACCATTTACTGGGCAGAAGACCGCAAAGAGGATAAAATTCGTCACCGGTTAAAGTGAACATATCAAGGATAAACTCTATGGGGACTAAAAGAGTGGGGATCACAACTACCTTTTTACTGGGTAGAAAACCAAAAAGGAAGAATATATGTCACCGGTTAAGATAAACATATCAAGGATAGACTTAACTGGGAAACATTAAAACGAATCCGCTGGGGAAAACAAAGGAAGTGGATTACATCTTACTAGGTATTAGTAAAAGGTAATGTACTCAACATCAAGATAAATATTACCAGTTACTGGGTAATAGACTCTTAGAGACCAAAAGATCTATCTAGGTAAGAACTAGAAAGAAGCGGTCAATCAAAGACTCAACCCAATGAGGATATAACTCAAGGAGAGTGGTTTCATCCAGATAATACACTAGGGAGGAAACTGAAATAATAATCATCCACGAGGAAATAACTTAGTGGGGAATGAGAAAGGATAAACTCTTTCTGCTTAAGGGGCCGACACTCTACGATTGAAGGAAGACAGACACACCAAACCTGCCTGAGGAAATAATATCACCAAAGCAGGAGATCAGAAGAAAAATCAATGCGATAAAATGCACAATGAAATATCTGATGATGTGATTTATGCATGAATATGAATGTATGTCGTTATGATTATGTCAACATAACATCACAAAGGGTACAAATAACGATGATTTGAATCATCACTACAAAACACTCAGCTAATCTCAACAAGATGGGAACACCAAATGGAGAATATGCTTGGGATGAAAATAAATCATCTAGCTCTAAATAAATAAACTCTGGTTGGGGAAAGACATGGAGAACATGCTTCCAATCAATCATGGCAAACTCCACGGGAAGAGAACACTGCTGAAGGATAATCAACCAAACATGCCGATGATAGAGAAGGATCTGCTGAGGATCCAAATAAATCAACATTGCGGGGTATTTTAAGTCAACACCATGTAAAATGGGAGACAACCTTGCAGGGGTCGAAATCAAATACTTCTCATAATCAAACACTGCCGGGAAAGAGGGAACTTCTATTAGAAGACAAACTTTGCCAGGGAATACAAGAGATAAAACTCTAGATAGGGAATTGAGCAAATTGCTGGAGATGTTGTGACTTGTTGCAATAAACCAAAGACCGTCATACTCCTCAATAATAATCAAATTCTTCTTGGAAATTGCAAAATAAACCAATTTCTAGGCAAAGATAACCGGATCTGACTCACACAGGGGAGAAACTGTCGCGGTTATGCAGTACAAACAGATGCAAATGGGGATCTGGAGACCAAATAAAGGTTTTGGGATATCCAGGGTCCAATCATCAAATCCCAAACTGGGGGATGCAGAACATGAACACCTCAGCTGGGGAAGATGAATTTGCAAAGGGTTCTAATCATTAGCTCAACCAGGGATAATAGTTTGCTTTGGGAGCAACTTCTTAACCAAGCATGGAACGAACGACAAACTGTTGGGGAAGAAAACATTAACAAACCAACTGCTTGGGGAAGACCAACAATGCTTCACACTTCAATACTTACCTATTCTTAGATTGCTGTTGACATTCCTTGTTGAAATCGATTATTCTTAAAGTGAATGTTTTTTTTTTAATTTTAAGAAAAATAATTATTCATTGATTTATTTCAAAATTATCATCATAAAAATTCAATTTTAAAACAGAAACAAATAGGAATAGAAATAATTGGATAAAAGCTCAACTTTATTCAATAGAATGGTAGTCTACAAATGGCGGGACTCCATGGATCTTTACAAAGTTTGAAAAAGGGTAACTTACATGGAAAAGGGCTACATTGATTACAATGATCACTACTCTCCCTACCAACTTTGAAGTCTGTTGTGCTCCTGTCTTTGGTTGAGAATGACGAATCAGAACCAAATGACTATTTAAAACTACTTCAAAGATTAAGACCGGCCGAATGCAGTTACTTGCCATAATCCCTAATTTTTGCCTAGATTTCCCCAAGGCGGGGTACTCAATCTACCGAGATAAATTTTCTATTTTATGTCTCTAACTTTTTCCTGGATCGCCCTTTCGGGTTTTCAATCCACCGAGACGCTCATTTTTGCCTAAGCCGCCCTTTCGGGTTTTCAACTTAGCAAGTTGTTCTTTTATTTTTTAGGCGAAGTATTTCTTGACTGCATCAGCATTCACAGGACGAGTGAACTCTTCACCATCCATAATTGTAAAAATCAAAGCACTGCCTGAAAAGGATTTCTTCACAACATATGGGCATTCATAATTAGGAGTCCATTTGTCCATAACATCAGGTTTGAAAGATAAAATCTTCTTGAGCATGAGGTCACCTTCTCTGAACACACGAGGCTTGACCTTCTTATCAAAAGCTTTCATTATTCTCTGTTGATATAACTGACCAAGATACATGGCAGTTAACCTCTTCTCTCCAATCATATTCAGCTGATCATATATGGTCTGACACCATTCAACTTTAGTCAACTTGGCTTCCATTAATACATGCAATGATGGGATCTCAACCTCTACGGGGAGCACAACTTCCAAGCCATATACAAGAGAGAAAGGGGTTGCCCCTGTTGAAGTGTGGATGGATGTACGGTAGCCATGCAAAGCAAATGAGAGCATATCATGCCAATCTTTGTATGTCATAACCATCTTCTCAATGTTCTTATTCACAGCTTCAACAACCCCATTCATCTTGGGTCTGTAGGGAAAATAATTATGATGTGCAATCTTGAAGTCTTTGCAAAGATCTTCCACCATGTTATTTTTTAAGTTTGATCCATTATCAGTAATGATCTTGCTTGGCACGCCATAACGACATATAATCTAATTCTTGATAAACCAGACCACCACTTGCTTGGTCACATTTGCATACGATGTCGCTTCAACCCACTTCATGAAGTAATCAATAGCCACCAGAATGAAATGATGTCCGTTTGAAGCTTTGGGCTCAATCATGCCAATCATGTCAATTCCCCACATGGAGAAAGGTCATGGAGAGGAAATGGCATTCAACAGTGTCGAAGATATTTTATCTGCATAAATTTGACACTTATGGCATTTCTTCACAAACTTGGAATAATCAGATTCCATTGTTAGCCAATAGTAACCCGCTCTCAACATCTTCTTCGCCATATCATGTCCATTGGAATGGGTACCAAAGGAACCTTCATGGACTTCAGTCATCAACAGGTATGCTTCGTGTCTATCCATGCATCTGAGAAAAACCATATCAAAATTTCTCTTCTACAGCACCTCACCATTCAGGTAGAAGTTGCCAGCTAATCTTCTCAAAGTCTTCTTATCTTTCAAAGATGCCCCAGACAGGTAAGTCTGACTTTGGAGGAAATATTTGATATCAAAATACCAAGTCTTTTCATCTCTAACTTCTTTAATAGCAAATACATGAGTTGGCCTATCAAGACGCATCATAGTTAAATTAGGAACTTCATTCCAAAAATTCACCATAATCATTGAAGCCAATATTGCAAGAGCATCTGCCATCCGACTTTAATCTCGAGGGATATGATGAAACTCGAACTTTGTAAAGAAAGTTGATATCCTCCTAGCATAATGTCTATATGGTATCAAATCGGGTTGATTCGTCTCCCATTCACCTTTGATGTGATTTAAAACCAAAGTTGAATCTCCATAGACGTCAAGATATTTTATTCTGAGATCAATGGTTTCTTCAAGCCCCATAATGCAAGCTTCATACTCAGCCATATTGTTTGTACATTTGAAGGTCAATCTAGCTGTAAATGGAAAATGTGTGCCTTGAGGAGTAATAATCACTTCCCCAATGCTATTACCATACGAATTAACAGCTCCATCAAATACCATGCTCCAACGGGAACCAGGTTCTAGCCCTTCTTCAAGTCATGGTTCATCATAATCTTTCATCTTCAAGTACAAAATCTCTTCGTCAGGAAAATCATACAGCACTGAATGATAATCTTCAATAGGCTGGTGAGCCAAATGGTCAACCAAGACACTACCTTTAATAACTTTCTGAGATCGGTATTCAATATCATACTCAGATAACAACATCTGCCAACGGGAAATCCTCCCAGTTGGAGCAGGCTTCTCAAAAATGTACTTGATTGGATCCATTTTGGATATCAACCAAGTAGTATGATTTAATATATATTGGCGCAAACGCTTAGCAGCCCAAGCCAATGCGTAACATGTCTTTTCAAGCATATAATACCATGTTTCACAGTCGGTGAACTTCTTACTGAGGTATTAAATTTCATATTCTTTCTTTCCAGATTCATCTTGCTGACCAAGATCACATCCCATACTCTCATCAAGCATAGTCAAATACATGATAAAAGGCTTTCCTTCAACAGGCAGACATAGAATCGGAGGCTCAAGCAGATACTCCTTGATATTATCAAAAGCTTTCTGGAAATCTTCGGTCCAATCACAAGACTGATCTTTTCGAAGAAGCTTGAATATAGGCGCACATGTGGCAGTCATATGCGATATAAATCTTGAGATATAATTCAAGCGACCGAGAAAACCTCTGACTTGCTTCTTAGTTTTGGGCACAAGCATCTCTTGTATTGCTTTGACCTTGGCAGGATCAACTTCAATATCCTTCTCGCTGACAATAAAGCCCAACAAATTACCAGAACGGACACCAAAAATACACTTATTGGGATTCAAGCGGAGTTTTTTCTTCCTCAAACGTTGGAATAACTTCAACAAATTCTCAACATTCTCTTCTTCATCACTTGACTTAGCAATCATATCATCAACATAAACTTCAATTTCTTTATGCATCATGTCATGAAAAAGAGTGGTCATGGCTCTCTAGTATGTTGCACCAGCATTCTTCAAACCGAAGGGCATCACTCGATAATAGAATGTTCCCCAAGGTGTAATGAATGTAGTCTTCTCCATATCTTCATGTACCATCTTTTTTTGATTATAACCGGAAAATACATCCATAAACGAAAAGACTTCGAATTTAGCTGTATTATCTACCAACATATCAATGTGTGGCAGAGGAAAATCATCTTTTGGACTAGCTTTATTCAAATCTCTATAATCAACACACATGCGAGCTTTTCCATCTTTCTTCGGAATATGCACAATATTGACTACCCACTGTGGATACTCGAAGGTAACAAGGAAACCATCATCAATCTGCTTCTGCACTTCCTCCTTGATTTTTACTGCCATATCAGGATGAGTTCTTCTCAACTTCTGCTTAACTGGCGGGCATTCTGGTTTCAACGGCAATCTATGCTCCACAATCTCATAATCTAAACCGGGCATGTCTTGATAGGACCAAGCAAACACATTAGAATAATCTCGAAGAAGATCAATCAACCCCTTCTTAGCTTCTGGACACAGTTGAGACCCAACCTTGACTTCCTTCACATCATCGTCAGAACCCAAGTTGGCTAATTCGATCTGCTCTTTAAACGGTTGAATGGCTTTTTCCTCATCCTCAAGAAAATGAGATAACTCATCAGATACTTCTTCATCATCATTCTCTTCCTCTACTTCAAACACATGGAAATCAAAGTTTGGAGAGGGAGTAGGATCATTATTTTCAATGGGTTAGAGAACTAACCTGCATAATAATTTGATATTTTGATTTTAGAGAAGTGGGGTGCAAACAAATATTATGCAGATGGAAGATTATTATTTATTTATGTTTTTTTGTGATTACCAATTTCATAAAAAGAAAAAAGTAAAAATAAAACACCATAGATGTGGATGAATAAAATTGTATTTTATTGATGATAATAAGGAAAATTCCCAACAATGTTCACTTCTCCCTTAGGCAGAGGAAAAGGATTTTTCTTGAAAACAAAATACTTAGAACAGTGAATAATAGTAGGAACATCTACAACAACCCAATTGTTGCAAGTCTGGCCATGCGTCACAAAGTTGGCACAAGATTCATCTTTGTCACCATTGTCCTCAATAATGGCAGCTGAGTGTTCATCATTCTCATGAATGAACCCTCCACTATGAAATACTGGTTGCATAACCTTGACATTGGCGTTGAATGGCCCTTACTGAATATCCAGCCCTGCTCTGTTCTTGTTCTCAATGACTTCCACAACGTGACCTCATCCGTTGGTGCTACCAGCCTGAACAACCTCTTTAGCATCCTTTAAAGAAGACATGGGTGCCCTAGTCTTCTTCAATTCATCAGCAACAAATAAAGCTTGGAATGGTGTTCCAACTTCCTCTTTGGCATCTACATAAGTAAAGGATGACAAATGGCTTACCAACAACTCTTTCTCTCCACCAACAACGACAAGCTTGTCGTTCTTCACAAATTTCAGCTTTTGGTGTAGAGTAGATGTCACAACTCCAGCTTCATGAATCCATGGTGTTCCCAACAAGTAGCTATAGGACGGATGGATATCCATCACTTGGAAAGTAATTAGGAAATCACTCAGACATATCTTAACCGGAAGGTCCACTTCTCTAATGACAGTTTTACGCGAACCGTCAAACGCTTTAACAACTACATTGTTGTAACTCATCGGGCTGCCTTGATAAGAAAGTCTTGACAGAGTTAACTTTGTCAACACATTTAGTGATGACCCTGTATCAACCAACACATTGGACAAAGCATACTCCTTGCAATTCATCGAAATATGTAATACCAAATTGTGATTCCTACCTTCCTCGGGAAGTTCTTCATCACAAAAGCTCAGATTATAACAGAAGGTGATGTTGGAAATAATATGGTCAAATTGATCCCCAGTAACATCGTGTTCAACATAAGCTTGTTCTAACACTTTCTGCAACGCTTCTCTATGCGCCTCAAAATTCATCAACAACGAAAGAAAAAAGATCTTTGGAGGCATCTGGAGCAGTTACTCCACAATGTTAAATTCACTTATCTTGATCATTCGTAACATCTCATCATCATCTTTAGTTTTCAATTTGCTGAATTCACCAGACTGACACATTTGAGCACTAATCAGATTCATTGCAGGAATCTCTGCCTTCTTCCCTACAAAAACATCTTCCACAACCTTCAGGAATACCGGACTGAACACACGACCACTACGGGTCACCTTCACAATATTTGCAACATTTACCATTGAGTCTGCAACTGGTAGAGGAACCCCTCGACCACTTTCAATCATTGTGGCATTATACTGGTATGGCACAACTTTATCGGATGCATAGGGGATAGGGCCCACTAACCGTATAACTAACAGCGATATTGATCTATTTACATTATTGTTATTGCTGCTATCAAACTGAATGACTACCCGCTCAGGGGTTTTGAACACTAGCTTAATGACATTTACATCATCTCTTATATCCCTTGGCTATTGAATCTGGATTACATTCTCATCCATCAACTTCTGGATATCCCTTTTTACAATCATACACCTATGAAGGTTCACACTACAAATGACACAACCATCATGGTCATGTTTACAATCACTAATTGAACACAGAGTTCTATGCATTTCCACTGGAGATCTCCGAATACGCCTCACATTAAAAACTCTAAATTACCTAGACAACCATCCACCATATTGACATAAGCGTTACCATGAGAAGGCAACGGATTGGCTTTTACATTCGACACTCTATCCTCAAAGGACACGGTACCACTCTTCACAAGCTTTTGAACTTCATATTTCAGCGGATAGCAATTTTCTATATCATGACCTGGGCCTCCCTAGTGAAAAGCACAATGAAGATCAGGTTTGAACCACTATGGTAGTGGCTCAAGAATTTGTGGAGGGTTTCTCGACTGAATAAGATTCTTGAGTACCAAAGACGGGTACAACTCTACATGCATCATATGAATAGGGTTAAAAGAGACATTCTACCTCTCAAAATTTTGCTGATGATAATTGTTGTTGTTGTAGTTGGCTCTTTGGTGAGGTTGTTGATGATGTTGTTATTGCTGAATTAGAACTGATTGATTGGTTGAATTGTTGTAAAAAACTGGAATTACTGAAGAAACTTAGTGTTGATGTTGACGAGATTGGGAACTTTCCCTAACATGAGGCCTCATCTGCCTCCCCACTGATACTGCATTAGTCTCTCCTTCTTTCTTCTTAGAAAACCCCCTACCATACTTCTTGCTGGTTGATGTTTCATCTTTGGACAGACGCCCTTCACGGACTCTTTCCTCTAGTCTCATCCCCATGTTTACCATTTCGGTAAAATTATTTGGGGCACTTGCGATCATCTCCTTCTCTCCATCTCTGAGCATATTCTTTAAATGTATCCTTATCCTTCTAAGACATAGACCTCAACTAGTCTCTATCTAGCGCCATCTCAATGTTGTATTTATATTGCTTTACAAAGACCTCGCCTAAGTCGTTGAAACTATGAACACTAGCAATATCCAGGCCCATATACCATTTGAGGGTAACTCCAGTTAAACTGTCTTGGAAGTAGTGAATCAGCAGCTGATCATTATCAGTTTGAGTAGGCATTTTCCTGGCATACATAACAAGATGACTCAACGGACAGTTATTCCCTTTGTATTTTTCAAATTCTGGGACCTTGAATTTCACCAGAATTTTGACATTGGGAACCAAACAGAGTTCAACATCATTATTTCCAAACAAATCTTTCCCTCTCAGAATCTTCAATTCTTTGTACAGCTCTAGGAATTGATCTTTCATCTCATCCATATTTTCATAGACATCTGGACCTTCATAAGACACGAAATTTGGTGGCATTCCCCACGGGAATCTAGTAGGCATAGCAGGAATGGGTTGGCTGGCAGCAGTCATAATTACATGCAGCGAAGCAATCTCAGAAATGACAGTCCTTTGAGGAGGAGTTGCAGGAGATGATGATGGATGGTTTTGAGCAGCAATCATGGATTCCATCAGTGCCGTAAGTCTGGCGATCTCATCCTCCAACTCTCTATTCTCTTGATCTAGATGTTCCATTCTCTTCAGTCGATTAGCACAAGTGATATAGTAGTGAGTCAGCTTGGCTGATGCATAGAAGAAGAACTGATAAGACATCTGGCGAAAGAAACCTGTTATGTAAATGATGCATGAAATGCAATGTTTTTGATTGTTTTTAATTTCAAGGAATATATGAAGCCTTATTTGCAAATATATATTCAATTAATAGTAACAATTAATACTAATAATTCGGTTGACCATAAAATCGTTTTTTATTCATCAAATTTGGAAGGATTACACTGAGTACACATTTTAGAAACCAAAGCACAAATACAAGAGAAAAGGAAAATGTCATCCTAAGGATCCCTAACAACTACATCAGATGATCTAGCTATGGGTGCATACTTCCTTCGGATGCGTCGAATCTCGAACTCGAAGGATGTCTTCATCTGAGCCTTCTCGAGGACAGGCTGATCAACTATCTTCTTCCAAGCACCTACAGGATGAGGCATACTAGAGAAAGATAAATCCTCTGGCTCTCTCTATCTCTTTACTGCACGGTCTTCAAGAATCTCAATAAGTGCATCCTTGTCTTTCAACTCAAGTTGCAACTCTTCATGCTTTCAGCTCAAAGCATGGAACCTCTCTTCCCATAAATCTTTATCTTGCTTCATCTTGGCGAGTGCGTCTTCTAACTCCTCTACATCTTGGTTAGGGAGAGTTGATGGCTCAGCCACAACCAAAGACGTAGGTCTCTCACAAGCGTACGACATCTTCAGCTCCAAAGCTCTCTTCTTCACCCAAATAGTGTAAGCCTCCAAGGCTACACAGCTGCGTAGACCAAGATTGGATCTTCCTTTCCTATGCACATTATGCCAAGCATGTATCATCCTTTTCTTAAAAAGTCGGGGATCTTTACCTTCTTGATAGAATATACCTTCTAACTGAGTGTTATTAGGTTTATCTCTCAAGGGGAACCTAAGTTGACGACAAGCCAAAGCAGGGTTGTAGTTGATTCCTCCTTGTGTACCAATGAGAGGCACGTTAGAGAATTCACCACAACTATCAATAATATCCAAGCTACTCAATGCAGAATCATACTGTCGCATCGCGCGAAAAACCGGCGGGAAAAGAAAGAAACAACAGAGCCGCCACCGTGCGTTATTTATCCCAAAAGAGGGAAAGGAAACGCTCAGAGTAAACCTAGGAAAAGAACATGGTCTCGCGACCAAAGAGGATGGGTTCGGGAGTCGGTTATGCGAAGGGAAGGTATTAGCACCCCTACGCATCCGTAGTACTCTACGGGATCCACGCACACTAGAAAGGAAAATTGGTTGCTAAACACTGCTCAAATACTCACACACACTGGCTGAAAGAAACGAAAGAGACTGACTGAAACTGAACTCGGCAGGATGTCGCATCCTGGGCCTACTTAGTCTATCAGGCATAGACATCAGAGTCCAAGTAGTTCGGCCTGGGGAGACGACACATGCTCGCTAGGATGTCGCATCCTATGCATACGTATCTTCTCGGACGAGAGAAGAATCAGAGCATTCGTAGCTCGGCTGACACGCACACAAACAAACACAGGCAAAGGCAAACATGGAGCCTGAATGCCAATCACTGGACTTACATCAGCATCCGAACCAAAACACACAAGAAGGCAAACATGGAGCCCAAATGCCAATCACTGGACTTACATTGACATCCGAACCTAAACACACGCACACTGGAACCCAAATGCCACTCAATGGACTTACATCAGCTTCCAAGCACACAACAACACAACAAGTTGATAGGGAGTCGGGGACTCGAGCCTATAACTGTCAAGCACACACTCAAACAGACAGACAACAAATTGCTAAGGAGTCAGGCACTCGAGCCTAGCAACTGTCAGACAACACACACAAAAAAAGAAAAGGGCGCCCGGAGAGATCAGCTCAATCTCCTGCCTACATACTTCATCTGGTATGAAGATCAGGGCGATGTAGTTCCCCTACGGAGGGATAAAGGACTAGCCTAACCAGATAACAGAGGGAGACACAACTCTAGGGAGACTACGACTCGAGCCTAGATGTTGTCATGCAAAATCAACCCTAAGTTATGGTTTCTAGCTAAATGGCACGAGGGCCAACCTATCCTGGACAGGCACGAGAAAAAGCAGGGTCTCGATTGCAACTAGGGCAAGAGAAAGGGGATATCTCAATCACAACAGGGGTGAGAGAAAAGAAATAGATGTTAGTGGTCAGTCAAACTCGACAAGACATCGCATCTCGTGCCTACGTATCTCACCTGAACGTGAGAATCAGAGTTGCCGTAGTTCGGCCAAACAACTAAACATGGCTCACACAGGAAGTAAGCCACACATACCTGACCTTGCACAAGGGCAAGTCAAGCACAACCTATCTTGCACAAGGGCAAGTCTAAACTAAACCTAAAGAGGCAAAGCAAACAGGCAAACACAATCACAAGAAGCACACTCTATACACAAACAAGAGGCTCACACAAGGGTTAGGCACTGAGGCCAACTGGAATAGGGTCAAAGGTTGCTCTTAACCTTGCCATTGAGAGGCTAAGGTGAAGCAGATGAAAGGTGAAGTGAGGATGAGACCTCACAGCTCTTATCCCTGGCCAGGGAGAGCTCAAGACAAGAATGTGTGGGTTCAGAAAGTGGGAACCCTTCTACACATTTGAAACTGACTCAACTGTGCAATTGCACAAGATCTTGGGTTCTTATCTGAAATGCATCAACACAGTGGTGTGAGCAAAGCAGATGACACACTGAATAGTGGGGGATAGATTGCATATCCCTACCTTCCACCAATTGCCTCTTCTCTTAGGAGGACTTTGACTCCATGCAGGGACAAAATTAAACATCCACAAACATTGCCTCTTAAGGAGGACTTCAGACAGTTGCCTGGCCAAGTAACAGGCCAGGTCTTCCAGACTACATGAAGACAAAGAGACATACCTCAATGCAAATTTCTTATACAAGCAAAGCAAAGCAAAAGTTCACAAGGAACTAAAAGCAACTAAAGCACCTGAAACAGTCAAGCAGATGTTAGTATGCAACTTCAAACAAAACAAACAGAAACAGACACCAACAGTCAATTAGAGGCACATGGATGTGCAAGGCACAAGGCTTAAGGCATGTGAGCCAAGCCACCTACAAAACAAACAAGTTAGTCATGGCATTTAGGCAATCTCAATCAAAAGAAATTGGTCTCATTGGTCATTTGTTGGTCAACCTGAAAACACAAGCTCAAAGGTGAGTAGCAGGACCACTAGGGCAAGCCTAGGGTCAAAAGTGAATGAGAAAGTCAAAACAGCAAAGGATATCCAATCAAAGTCAAATTTAAGCATTCAAGAAACAAACTCAATTGGATTCACACTCATATCAATCACTATCATCATTTCATGAACAGTTTAGGTCAAAACATGGCAAACAGAAGCTCATATAAGTCAACAGCAAGACTTAACTCAAAAGCAATCTTAAACATTTCCAAAAATCACCAAATATATCATGATCAATCACAACCCACAGCATGGTAAGCATGTCAAATTTCATCTCATTTGGACAAGTGGAAGGCAGTCAATGAAAATCAGAAAGTCAAAGCAATTTTGAACATGCTCAATGAAGTCAACCAAACATGTATCAACTTAGAAAATTCATAAACCAGAGATGGTGTATGATAAATGAATGGGATCAAAACCATGGCAAAGATGAGGATGTCTAGTTATCTCATGTAAAATTTCATGTCCATCCAATAAAGTATGAGAATTTCACAAATGAAATGGGAACACGTGTCACACAAGGTCAACATTTTGGCTAAGCAGGGGGGAAAATCTCAAACAATTAGGAAATGCCATAAATAATTCCAAGAAAATTCACATGTGAACTAGACATACAAGAGTAGGTTCATGCAAAAAATCAGATCAATTGGAGGTCAAGAAGCATGGTAATGAAAATCATGAAGTTGGACATCAATGGTGTGACACAAATTGTCACACCCTAATTCAAAAAATCATAACTCACAAACCAACAATGATAAATTCACAAACTCTACACCAAAATCACCATGAAGGTGTCTAGTTTAAGCACAAAAAATTTGGGAACCATTGGATAAAGTATCATTATTTCACAAATGTTTTGGCAAAGTGTACAAAAATTGGTCACATGTCACAAACCCTAGCACCAATTAAAAACCAATCATCCAAAAATTCTGGAAAAAATGTGATAAAAAACTAGAGATGGAGATGAACGCCACACAAAAATTCCCATGAAATTTGGATTTGAAATAAATAAGTTATGATTTTTGCAAGTTTGTGGGACAAAGTGAAATAATTATTGAAATGAATTTATTTAAATGAATTAAAGTGGATTAGGAATTAAAAGAGAAAAAAACACAGCCACCCATTAATCCTAGGTGGCGGTTGGCTTTGCTGAAAAAACAAAACTCAGCGCTCCTTTTTAATATATGTTTCATAGAAGGCGCTAAATAAATGAATTGGCATTGCGCCCCAGTGGTAAAACACTTGGTATTTGAAGCAAGGGTCTGGGGTTCGAATCCCCCTCGCCCCAGGCCTTTTGGAATTTATTTTTACAAATTACAGTAGCAGCAGAAAAACAATTACAGTAACAGCAGAAAAACAATTATAGTAGCAGCAGAAAAACAATTACAGTAGCAGCGTTTCAACAACTACAAACCCAAGTCGAAATTTTTTTTTCAAATTCAAAAACAGATATATCAAAACGTTCATCTCTTAATGCTCATCAATATTCCAAGATCAATTTACCCTAACACGAACTAACGAGGATGAACCGAGCCAAAACAAGTTCACACATCAAACTTCAATCCAACATAACTTTCAAAATAAACGACCATTTTCAATCATTCAAAGTGCAGTGTGATCAGGGAAAGGTGATCTACAAAGTGTGTATCATGGTTTTGCAAATGAAGAAGTTCGAAATTTTACCAAGTTGGATAAACGGTCGTGGTTCTGTTGCTTTTTCGTGTGTTTGGCTTGAAACAGTTACTTTAAAACCCTCCTAATGATGAATGGTGAAGGTGCTTTAACTTGCAACAGCTTGGAGTGGTCTCACACTTGGACTGTCATGGATGGAAGGTGAAGAAAAACAGTCATGCAAAGGCTGTTACAGATGGAAAATGATGTTGCAAATCAGTTCAAAATGATGCTTGGATGGTGTTTTGGCAAGGCATGGCTTGGTCCTTTGGAAGTTTGTGACAGATTTTGATAAATGGCCAAGAATGAGTTTTTTAGAGTGAATCAAGTTCTGTTGGTTTGTTGCTGTTCTTTGTGGCTGCTAGTAGTGTGTAACATGACAGAAAAAATGATGAAAAACCTGCTATGTTGTGGTACAAGGCATGGCTCATGGATATGTGGGATATGGTGGTTGCAAATTGTACTTTTCTTCCCATTTTCAAGCAATTAGGCATGGCTATGTGATGGGTGTAGGTACTTGCACGAATTTGCCTTTGTACATGCTGCAAATAATATTCCAAGCAAGTTCCAATTGGCCCCAAGTGTTAAAAATGCATAATTCAAAAAGTCAACCATTGGTCAAACTTGAATTTCACATATGCTAGGTTCAAAAATGCCATTTTGATTGGCAATGTTTTGACTCATGAAATTTATATTTTTGGAAAGAGGGGATCAAATGTGACTTGTAGGAAAAAACCCCACCAAAATTGGCCAAATGGTTTGGGAGATATGGCCTCTTGAAGTTCAAGATTTTCTGAAATCGATTCGATCATAACTTGCCAACCACACATGGGAATTGAGAGTTCTTGGACTTTTTGGAAATGGGAGAACAAGATCTTCAACTTTCATGTTGGGCAAAAATTCATTTGAAGCTTGTATCATGATGTAAGTTTGAGGATCAAAACTTTCCATTTTTGGTAAGTTTCAGTTACAGGCCCAATTTCCATTTTTTGGAAATTTCTGATCTGGCTTCAAATTCTTCCATGATGGTGTTGGACATGATATATGAGGACTATTTGGCCATGAATGAGCTCTCACAAACCAAATCCAATCATCAAATCACTGCTTAAATGGACAGTTGACCAACAGTTGACTTTTAGGGTTCCTGTCTGATTGTGCATTGACTGATGACTTCCAAACCCTAATTCCTTGAGAACTTGACTTCAAATGATGTCCCAAGTTGTATGAACTCTTTATTATTGATCATGGTGCCCAAATTCCACAAGAATGGCCACCATCCACTGCTTTGACTGACTGTTGACTTCCTAGGGTTTTTTTGACTGTCTGTGTATGAACTGATGACCTCTGAGCCTTCAACCCTTGACTTGAACACTTCAAATGGACTTCCAAGTCATGTGAACTTGTTGGACCAACCCCAAGGCCTTGGCTCCTTGAGAATCACCCTTGCTTGATTGGTTGACTGATCTCCTGATCAGTTTGACCTAATTCTTGATTGGCTTGCACTTGAGGCAAAAGAGGCAATGCAATGCTATGCAATGGACCATGATATGCTATGTCCTAATATGAAAATGTATGTACAATGGTAGGTGCAAATTTGAGGTGCTACAGCTGCCCCTATTCAATCAGCTGGGAACCCGAACGGATGATAGCAACGGCTGTCAGACTTTCAGGGTAAACAGGGATTGAATACCAAGAACCGTAGAATTTGCACAATACAGGGATCCACCAATGGAAACGTCCACTGGGATTTTATTGCTGGGTATATATTTTGTTTTTTTGGTTTTCAAAGGGTATGGCCACGTCCAGACATCGCAACGACGATGAATGGGAAAAGAAATCACAACTAGATGCCAACGGACAACTAGGAAAAACTCGACGTTTATCGGGACCAACGGAGAGGTAACCAGACGCTATTGAATAACTGGGAGGGATACAACCATACGTCAACGGACGAAATGGGAAAAACTCAACGTTTACCAAGACCAACGGAGAGGTAACCGAACATTAATGAATGAATGGAAGGGATACAACCATACGTCAACGGACGAAATGGGAAAAACTCAACGTTTACCAAGACCAACGGAGAGGTAAATCCACATGGGGATAGGTACAACTAGACGTCATAGGACGAATAGGAAAAACTCGACGTTTATCGACACCAACGGAGAGGAGAAAACTCTACTGGGGAGAGTGAACACAACCAAATCATCAACGGATGATCGGGAAAAACTTGACGTTTATCGACACCAACGGAGAGGAGAATACTTCACTTGGGAAGGAGGACACAACCAAATCATCAACGGATGATCGGGAAAAACTCGACGTTTATCGACACCAACGGAGAGGAGAAAACTTCTTCGGTCTGAATACCGGAAAATTGGCCTTGTGCCATGAGTACATCGACCTGATCGTCGGAAACTCCTTCGGTCTGAATACCGGAAAATTGGCCTCGTGCCATGAGTACATCGACCTGATCGTCGGAAACTCCTTCGGTATGGATACCGGAAAATTGGCCTTGTGCCATGAGTACATCGACCTGATCGTCGGAAACTCCTTCGGTCTGAATACCGGAAAATTGGCCTTGTGCCATGAGTACATCGACCTGATCGTCGGAAACTCCTTCGGTCTGAATACCGGAAAATTATAAGTACATATTATCTATAGCCGTCAAAACGTAGATAATACACTCGCATGGAAGATTATCCATAACCGGGTTGTAGGTTGCTAAATGAACAATCGACCGAAAAGAAAGGCATCTGGGTACCAGACTAGGTATGCAAAAGATGACCAATCAAAAGAGGATAAAGTTGCTAACTTGGAGCAAGTATCCAAAAAGAAAGTGAAGACCCAATGGGGACAATACTGCTTGATCAAAGCAAGTATCCAAAGGGGACAAGACCATTAATACCACAAAGAGGGGATTACATCTACCGGTTTGTAGGCAGAAAACCACGGAAAAGTAACCAGTCATCATCGGGATGAGCACAAAGGGTTAATTCCAACAAGGGGAGGAAAGTGGGATTTTACAACTACCAGCTAGTAGGTAGAAAACCACAAGGATAGGACTTACAACTACCAGTTTGGTGGTAGAGGCCCACAAATTCTGCTGAGGATGAAATGAATGAGTGTCGGTTAGTGAGCCACTATTCATTCATGCCCCAGGGCAGCACAAGAGACAGTCAACAAGAAGCCAATTTAGGATCGATCCAAAAAGGCAGACTGAATCAAGACTCATCCTAATGAGGAAAGAACTCAATAGGGAAAACCCATCCCATTAGGGAGGGAACGGAAGCAACCGTCATCCACGAGGATGTATCTCAGTGGGGAAATGGCAGGAAAAGATTGACACTTTCTGCTTAAGGGGTAGACTCTACATGGAGAGATCAGACACACCCATATCTGCTTAAGGAAAAAGACTCAAGCTGGCAAGACGCTAACAATTGGGGAGTAACACTGCTGGGGATACCCGCTCGACTGAGGAATCACTTGTTCGGAAAACACCAACCTCTCGACCGTGCTGATGAACCCAATTCTGAAGCCGATCCAATGGCGTGATGCTAAACTCTTTCCAACAACCCAACCTCGGCTGGTCACCACGGCCTAGGGCTAATGGATATGCTTGCAACGTTGATGCATGAGTTTTTTCTTGTTTTACACAATGCCCCATGATCATGGGAATGCTATGCACTAATGATGCAATATGCTATGCTTATCTAAATGATGAATGCATAAACACACGTCTCCTTCAGAGACAACACCGGGGAATTCCAGGAACTGTGCTGGGGAACGGTAAAGCGACTTCACCGGGAGGAAGACTCAACCAATCTTCAGATAGGATAAACCCTGCTTTGGAGAATGTTTGTTACTCTGCTAGGGATAACCCACGCGATCCATGGGTAGAATCAACTCAGCTGGGGATGCAGATATCAGTCTACTACAGAAACCCGTCCAATCCACTGGTAGGATGAACTCTGCTGGAGAAATAAATACTACTCCACTAGGGACGACCCAACCAATCCATATGTAGGAGAATCACTGCTGGAGATGTATTTCATGAGACCCGCTCCACTCGGGGAACTTGCTGAGGAAAAACCACACCATTCTGCTGAGGAGAACAATGCTAGTGGAGAGAACAACCATAGTGGCGAGAGTAACAACTCTGTCGAGGATGATAGCACGTCATATCATACTGGAGATGAATTCCCACAATCCTGCTTGGGATAAGCACTCACAGCCATGCTGGAGATGATAGCACCACAAAACCAATTGTTGGGGGACACACCAACAGTCTACTGATAAACTCCACTAGGGGACTCCCGGGGAAAATAACTGCCAGGCGCTCAGCGGGGATTCTCAACTGGGGAAATCTGCAAGCATAGGCCTGCCGGGGAGAGGAGAAGACTGCTCTGCTGGAGAGAGGAACGCTAACGTCTTCAGCAAACACTCTGCTTGGGGAACTGCCCCACAAAAATATTTCAACAGCAACCTTGCTGGGAATGCCCCACGGTAGGGCTCAAACAAACCTATATTGGAGATGCCCCACAATAGGGCTAACAGGGACCTGGAGGAAGAATGTCGTGCTGCCGGGAACACGAAGATAAACAACTTCAACCAACACTGCACTGAGCAAATTCACTGAGGAGAGACCATACGAGGTTCTGCAGGACAAAGATACAGTCATGCTCGAGATACGAACAATTGTCTTACCTGTTGGTAATCATACCACCCCCGGGAGAGCACTGTGGGTCTCCTAAGTATCCTTCCATCATTGTGAACGTTCACTTTGTTTAAGAACAATTTTTTTTGAAAAATTTGTTTATTTTGAAAACAATGATACTTTATCAATTAAAACATGCAAAACGTTTGTTGAGTTGAAACAAATAAGAGTGCAAATAATTGGATGAAAAGCTCAAATTGATGTGATGGAACGGTAGTCTGCAAAGGGCGAGACTCCATAGATCTGTACAAGTTTGAAATCGGTGATATATATTGGAGAGGGCTACATTGAACATAATGACCTTTCCTCTACCATTCTGAATTTTCGATGTATTCAAAGCTTCAGTCGACGATGAATCGAGAATCCCTGAAGGATGACAGATGTACAGCACAGTCTTGTCAAGATGCAGTTACTTGCCAAATCCCTAATTTTTGCCTAGATTGCCCCAGTGTGAGGTGACCAATCTAGCGGGATGCAAATTCTTTTTTTTCAATGTCTCTAACTTTTGCCTGGATCGCCCTTTCGGGTTTTCAATCCACCGAGACGCTCCTTTTTGCCTAATTCGCCCTTTGGGGTGTTCGACTTAGCGAGCTTTTGCTTTTTTTGTTTTGTTTTAGGCGAAGTATTTCTTGACTGCATCTGGAATTCACAGGACGAGTGAACTTCTTCATCCATTGTAGTAAGTGTTAAAGCACTGCCTGAAAAGGCTCTCTTGACAACATATGGACATCCATGATTTGGGGTTCACTTGCCCCTGGAATCGGGTGTGAAAGATAAGACTTTCTTGAGCATAAGGTCCCTCGGAACACACGAGGCTTGATCTTCTTGTCGAATGTTTTCTTCACTCTCTGCTGATATAACTTGACCATGACACATGGTAGTTGATCTCTTCCTTTCGATCGAATTCAGCATCAGCCAACTTGGGACTTTGAGGGTGCTATTTCTCTTTTGTTTTTTTTTTCTTTCTTTTTCTTTCTTTTGATTTTGATTGATTTCTTTTTTTTGATTTTGCACCCTCCTCTTTCTCTTTTTTCTATTTTTTTTTTTATAATGCCCCAGTTGGCTGTTCTGCTGATTCTCGAGATGCAGCTGAGTGATCTTCTTTTCTTGCTCAAGAAGTCGGGAAATCTCGTCAGGAATCCCTTCAACATCATCTTCGTCCACTTCGAATACAGGGAATTCAAAATTGGGAGATGACGTCCGATCACTATGTTCAATGGGTTTGAGAAACAACCTGCATAATGATTTGATATGAAAAGCTCTTTGAAAATCAAACAAGACAATCGTTATGCAGATGAAAAGACTGCTTTTATTCCTGTTTTTAAAGGTTTTTTGTGATCACCAATTTCATGCAAAAAGCGAAAAGGGAAAACAATTGGAAAAACAAATGTTTTAACATGAATTATTTGAATGAAAATATCATTGCACAAAATGCTGCCAACAATGTCATCACTTCTCCTTTTGGCATGGGAGAAGGGTTTTAAACAAAGTGATTGTTACTCTGACTTATGAAAAACTGTAGAAAAGCCCACAGTGACCCAATTGTGGCAGACACCTCCAGGAATGATGAAATTGTTCAAATCCCCTGCGTCCTCTTCCAAGATAGCAGCATCCTTTTCTTCAAGTTGATCGTCATGGATGAATCCTCCACTCTTGAACAGACCTTGCTCATTGCATGCCCCAGAATAGTAGCCAATGCCAGCCCGGGATCGGTTAACCAGGAATAAATCCATCAACAGTACAAAGTCTGGCAAATATCTCTCTGAGTTCACAATTCTCTTGCTCAGGATGATCCATCAATCTGGCAGAGATGGCTCTGGTATAATACCGGCAAAGTGCGTCTTCAAAATAAATGAAGATCGCAGGGTCAGACCACAGGACAGGAGACCGGAACAGAACCTCCTGATGCAAATGATGCATGAAGTGTTTATGCATATGCTTGTTTTTATTTCAAAGGAATTCGAGGGTTTTATTTGCAAACTTTGAAATATTTAGCATTTTGATCATATATGAGAATATCTCCTCAGATATATCAGGTGAAAAAATTTTCCCGGTTTTTTCATGTTTTGAAATTTTTTGCAAATAAACTCCTTTGAGTTCCTTGAAAATTTTCTTTTTTTGATTTTTTTCTCTGATTTTTTTCATTGCGTTTCTTTTGAAAAATAAATATGCTATGATGCACATGATGCAGACTGGACTGGCTGGTTGTGCAAACTCTGACTAGGTCGAAGCTTCAGTCAAGATCAGAACATAAATCCAACTTATGGTCAAACTGATCACACTGTTGTCTGAACTAGAGTCACCAACAGAACCAAAGTCACCAACGGTACCTGTAATGAATAACCCTTCCCACTCACGGGCGTAGTCTAGGCCAGGGTAAAGCTGAGAGAAACGCAGCATAAATAACCTTTCGCAGAATACCATCATATACACACCTGAAGTATGTAACGACAATATCCCACCAGGGTCTGAACTGCTCGTGATATCAATGTTCCGCTAAGTGGCGCCATACCACCCGCTTCCCATGAATCACTCTATTCCTAGGTTTCCTAGATTTCACTCATAGCCTGGGTATTGGGCCTTTTACCTCGAGTAACTCCCACCCCAAACAGAGAAACACAGCCAGATGAACAGATGAATATGAATGAATGCAAACATTGATGCAAATAATAAATGCAAACAGTAAATGCAAATATATACAAAGAACGCAATAAAATAGCACAAAGCAACCAAAGCCCTAACCTAGAGAGCGCTAGGAGAGACTCGCTCGGGGAAGATGGACCAGCACAGGTCAACTTCTCTAGGTCCCCAGCAGAGTCGCCAGCTGTCGCATCGCGCGAAAAACCGGCGGGAAAAGAAAGAAACAACAGAGCCGCCACCGTGCGTTATTTATCCCAAAAGAGGGAAAGGAAACGCTCAGAGTAAACCTAGGAAAAGAACATGGTCTCGCGACCAAAGAGGATGGGTTCGGGAGTCGGTTATGCGAAGGGAAGGTATTAGCACCCCTACGCATCCGTAGTACTCTACGGGATCCACGCACACTAGAAAGGAAAATTGGTTGCTAAACACTGCTCAAATACTCACACACACTGGCTGAAAGAAACGAAAGAGACTGACTGAAACTGAACTCGGCAGGATGTCGCATCCTGGGCCTACTTAGTCTATCAGGCATAGACATCAGAGTCCAAGTAGTTCGGCCTGGGGAGACGACACATGCTCGCTAGGATGTCGCATCCTATGCATACGTATCTTCTCGGACGAGAGAAGAATCAGAGCATTCGTAGCTCGGCTGACACGCACACAAACAAACACAGGCAAAGGCAAACATGGAGCCTGAATGCCAATCACTGGACTTACATCAGCATCCGAACCAAAACACACAAGAAGGTAAACATGGAGCCCAAATGCCAATCACTGGACTTACATTGACATCCGAACCTAAACACACGCACACTGGAACCCAAATGCCACTCGATGGACTTACATCAGCTTCCAAGCACACAACAACACAACAAGTTGATAGGGAGTCGGGGACTCGAGCCTATAACTGTCAAGCACACACTCAAACAGACAAACAACAAATTGCTAAGGAGTCAGGCACTCGAGCCTAGCAACTGTCAGACAACACACACAAAAAAAGAAAAGGGCGCCCGGAGAGATCAGCTCAATCTCCTGCCTACATACTTCATCTGGTATGAAGATCAGGGCGATGTAGTTCCCCTACGGAGGGATAAAGGACTAGCCTAACCAGATAACAGAGGGAGACACAACTCTAGGGAGACTACGACTCGAGCCTAGATGTTGTCATGCAAAATCAACCCTAAGTTATGGTTTCTAGCTAAATGGCACGAGGGCCAACCTATCCTGGACAGGCACGAGAAAAAGCAGGGTCTCGATTGCAACTAGGGCAAGAGAAAGGGGATATCTCAATCACAACAGGGGTGAGAGAAAAGAAATAGATGTTAGTGGTCAGTCAAACTCGACAAGACATCGCATCTCGTGCCTACGTATCTCACCTGAACGTGAGAATCAGAGTTGCCGTAGTTCGGCCAAACAACTAAACATGGCTCACACAGGAAGTAAGCCACACATACCTGACCTTGCACAAGGGCAAGTCAAGCACAACCTATCTTGCACAAGGGCAAGTCTAAACTAAACCTAAAGAGGCAAAGCAAACAGGCAAACACAATCACAAGAAGCACACTCTATACACAAACAAGAGGCTCACACAAGGGTTAGGCACTGAGGCCAACTGGAATAGGGTCAAAGGTTGCTCTTAACCTTGCCATTGAGAGGCTAAGGTGAAGCAGATGAAAGGTGAAGTGAGGATGAGACCTCACAGCTCTTATCCCTGGCCAGGGAGAGCTCAAGACAAGAATGTGTGGGTTCAGAAAGTGGGAACCCTTCTACACATTTGAAACTGACTCAACTGTGCAATTGCACAAGATCTTGGGTTCTTATCTGAAATGCATCAACACAGTGGTGTGAGCAAAGCAGATGACACACTGAATAGTGGGGGATAGATTGCATATCCCTACCTTCCACCAATTGCCTCTTCTCTTAGGAGGACTTTGACTCCATGCAGGGACAAAATTAAACATCCACAAACATTGCCTCTTAAGGAGGACTTCAGACAGTTGCCTGGCCAAGTAACAGGCCAGGTCTTCCAGACTACATGAAGACAAAGAGACATACCTCAATGCAAATTGCTTATACAAGCAAAGCAAAGCAAAAGTTCACAAGGAACTAAAAGCAACTAAAGCACCTGAAACAGTCAAGCAGATGTTAGTATGCAACTTCAAACAAAACAAACAGAAACAGACACCAACAGTCAATTAGAGGCACATGGATGTGCAAGGCACAAGGCTTAAGGCATGTGAGCCAAGCCACCTACAAAACAAACAAGTTAGTCATGGCATTTAGGCAATCTCAATCAAAAGAAATTGGTCTCATTGGTCATTTGTTGGTCAACCTGAAAACACAAGCTCAAAGGTGAGTAGCAGGACCACTAGGGCAAGCCTAGGGTCAAAAGTGAATGAGAAAGTCAAAACAGCAAAGGATATCCAATCAAAGTCAAATTTAAGCATTCAAGAAACAAACTCAATTGGATTCACACTCATATCAATCACTATCATCATTTCATGAACAGTTTAGGTCAAAACATGGCAAACAGAAGCTCATATAAGTCAACAGCAAGACTTAACTCAAAAGCAATCTTAAACATTTCCAAAAATTACCAAATAAATCATGATCAATCACAACCCAAAGCACGGTAAGCATGTCAAATTTCATCTCATTTGGACAAGTGGAAGGCAGTCAATGAAAATCAGAAAGTCAAAGCAATTTTGAACATGCTCAATGAAGTCAACCAAACATGTATCAACTTAGAAAATTCATAAACCAGAGATGGTGTATGATAAATGAATGGGATCAAAACCATGGCAAAGATGAGGATGTCTAGTTATCTCATGTAAAATTTCATGTCCATCCAATAAAGTATGAGAATTTCACAAATGAAATGGGAACACGTGTCACACAAGGTCAACATTTTGGCTAAGCAGGGGGGAAATCTCAAACAATTAGGAAATGCCATAAATAATTCCAAGAAAATTCACATGTGAACTAGACATACAAGAGTAGGTTCATGCAAAAAATCAGATCAATTGGAGGTCAAGAAGCATGGTAATGAAAATCATGAAGTTGGACATCAATGGTGTGACACAAATTGTCACACCCTAATTCAAAAAATCATAACTCACAAACCAACAATGATAAATTCACAAACTCTACACCAAAATCACCATGAAGGTGTCTAGTTTAAGCACAAAAAATTTGGGAACCATTGGATAAAGTATCATTATTTCACAAATGTTTTGGCAAAGTGTACAAAAATTGGTCACATGTCACAAACCCTAGCACCAATTAAAAACCAATCATCCAAAAATTCTGGAAAAAATGTGATAAAAAACTAGAGATGGAGATGAACGCCACACAAAAATTCCCATGAAATTTGGATTTGAAATAAATAAGTTATGATTTTTGCAAGTTTGTGGGACAAAGTGAAATAATTATTGAAATGAATTTATTTAAATGAATTAAAGTGGATTAGGAATTAAAAAGAGAAAAAAACACAGCCACCCATTAATCCTAGGTGGCGGTTGGCTTTGCTGAAAAAACAAAACTCAGCGCTCCTTTTTAATATATGTTTCATAGAAGGCGCTAAATAAATGAATTGGCATTGCGCCCCAGTGGTAAAACACTTGGTATTTGAAGCAAGGGTCTGGGGTTCGAATCCCCCTCGCCCCAGGCCTTTTGGAATTTATTTTTACAAATTACAGTAGCAGCAGAAAAACAATTACAGTAACAGCAGAAAAACAATTATAGTAGCAGCAGAAAAACAATTACAGTAGCAGCGTTTCAACAACTACAAACCCAAGTCGAAATTTTTTTTTTCAAATTCAAAAACAGATATATCAAAACGTTCATCTCTTAATGCTCATCAATATTCCAAGATCAATTTACCCTAACACGAACTAACGAGGATGAACCGAGCCAAAACAAGTTCACACATCAAACTTCAATCCAACATAACTTTCAAAATAAACGACCATTTTCAATCATTCAAAGTGCAGTGTGATCAGGGAAAGGTGATCTACAAAGTGTGTATCATGGTTTTGCAAATGAAGAAGTTCGAAATTTTACCAAGTTGGATAAACGGTCGTGGTTCTGTTGCTTTTTCGTGTGTTTGGCTTGAAACAGTTACTTTAAAACCCTCCTAATGATGAATGGTGAAGGTGCTTTAACTTGCAACAGCTTGGAGTGGTCTCACACTTGGACTGTCATGGATGGAAGGTGAAGAAAAACAGTCATGCAAAGGCTGTTACAGATGGAAAATGATGTTGCAAATCAGTTCAAAACGATGCTTGGATGGTGTTTTTGGCAAGGCATGGCTTGGTCCTTTGGAAGTTTGTGACAGATTTTGATAAATGGCCAAGAATGAGTTTTTTAGAGTGAATCAAGTTCTGTTGGTTTGTTGCTGTTCTTTGTGGCTGCTAGTAGTGTGTAACATGACAGAAAAAATGATGAAAAACCTGCTATGTTGTGGTACAAGGCATGGCTCATGGATATGTGGGATATGGTGGTTGCAAATTGTACTTTTCTTCCCATTTTCAAGCAATTAGGCATGGCTATGTGATGGGTGTAGGTACTTGCACGAATTTGCCTTTGTACATGCTGCAAATAATATTCCAACCAAGTTCCAATTGGCCCCAAGTGTTAAAAATGCATAATTCAAAAAGTCAACCATTGGTCAAACTTGAATTTCACATATGCTAGGTTCAAAAATGCCATTTTGATTGGCAATGTTTTGGCTCATGAAATTTATATTTTTGGAAAGAGGGGATCAAATGTGACTTGTAGGAAAAAACCCCACCAAAATTGGCCAAATGGTTTGGGAGATATGGCCTTTTGAAGTTCAAGATTTTCTGAAATCGATTCGATCATAACTTGCCAACCACACATGGGAATTGAGAGTTCTTAGACTTTTTGGAAATGGGAGAACAAGATCTTCAACTTTCATGTTGGGCAAAAATTCATTTGAAGCTTGTATCATGATGTAAGTTTGAGGATCAAAACTTTCCATTTTTGGTAAGTTTCAGTTACAGGCCCAGTTTCCATTTTTTGGAAATTTCTGATCTGGCTTCAAATTCTTCCATGATGGTGTTGGACATGATATATGAGGACTATTTGGCCATGAATGAGCTCTCACAAACCAAATCCAATCATCAAATCACTGCTTAAATGGACAGTTGACCAACAGTTGACTTTTAGGGTTCCTGTCTGATTGTGCATTGACTGATGACTTCCAAACCCTAATTCCTTGAGAACTTGACTTCAAATGATGTCCCAAGTTGTATGAACTCTTTATTATTGATCATGGTGCCCAAATTCCACAAGAATGGCCACCATCCACTGCTTTGACTGACTGTTGACTTCCTAGGGTTTTTTTGACTGTCTGTGTATGAACTGATGACCTCTGAGCCTTCAACCCTTGACTTGAACACTTCAAATGGACTTCCAAGTCATGTGAACTTGTTGGACCAACCCCAAGGCCTTGGCTCCTTGAGAATCACCCTTGCTTGATTGGTTGACTGATCTCCTGATCAGTTTGACCTAATTCTTGATTGGCTTGCACTTGAGGCAAAAGAGGCAATGCAATGCTATGCAATGGACCATGATATGCTATGTCCTAATATGAAAATGTATGTACAATGGTAGGTGCAAATTTGAGGTGCTACACATACCAAACAATATCATCATTAGTGAGAGACATAAGTCTCTGGGACCACCATAGACATTGTCGGTTCTCCATGAAAGCATGCGTCTGAGGCAAGTGCAAAATAAATCACTTGTGTAGAAGAGGAACACATCACACAATAGTACCACCACCTTAAAAATTCCTCAAATGCAAAGAGAAATACATGTCATCCCACAGAGTAGGAACAAGATTTCCAATCAAGAAGATCCTAATGGCGTTAACATCAACAAAATTGTCAATGTTAAGGAACAAAGCTAAACCATAGATGAGAAATACCAAGATAGCTTCAAAAGCATCCATGCTACCGGCTAGAGCAAAAACAGTAGACCTGCCAATGAGAAACTCAGAACTCAACCCAAGAATTCCTCCTTTGTTTACCAGATGAGCATCAATCTCAGACTTCTTCAGATGAAGAGCTTCAGCTATGACATGAGATCTGGGAATCTCCTCTAATCCACTGAAAGGTACCTTGTTATACATGGGTATACCCAAGAGATGGGTGTACTCCTCTAACATGGGCACAAGCTGATAGTCAGGAAAAGTGAAACACCGATAAAAATGGCCGTAAAACTGAACCAAAACACTCAGAAGTCCTTCAACCACATCAGTAGATAACACAGACAATAGCTTCCCATGATGTTGCTTGAAGTCAAAGGGATCTAATACAAAGGATGACAACTTCCTTAGCTCTTTCAAATCAGGACATCTGAAACTGTACTTCTTAGTGTTCCTTCATCTATAATCCATGGTCTGAAAATATTTGTAAATAAGACCTTTGTTTCCTTGAAATTTATTTTCTGTGATGAATGTCATGATGTGCATGTATGCAGGAATGCAACAATCACACACAACAGATTACACACAAGGCAAACACAAATAATGGTCGAGGGATGGGTCAAGTCATCGTCAAGATCAATCATCCGTTTTGGTGTATTATGGTTTTCACCTTATACCTAAGCTTCATTTATATTGACAAGACTTGATCAAATCAACCGAGAATCAAAGGTTTTTTTTGTGAGTCACGAGCATGGAGTCGGGTTAAGAACCATCCCAAAGGAGTGTACTAAGGATAAAAAACATGTAGATCATGTTCTAAAAAGTTCATAGAGTCTTGATCCCATCTATAGGATATTATAGGTTAGGATGACTGACTCATCAACCCATAATATTCTCAAGAGAAACTCGTCAGAGTGTAGTATTGCGTAACAACTGTTATCCAGTCTACACTTGAACAGTCTCCGTACTACATCCTAAATAGGCCAAGTTGAGTTAAATCTTCTACGATCCTAAACTTCTCAGACCCTATCATAGAAAGTAATGCCTATCCACAAATAACTTGTGTGACATCAGTAACTCTAAAGAGGTCTCCACTAAGTAGATGGGTCTCAAGCCAAATTATTAAGGACTACTCCACACAAGTTGAACATGACTATACCATCCTCCTATCTTAATTACACTCAAGTTCAGGTTATAACTTATCTCAACACACAGACATCACCATGCACAACAGACAGATTATATCACACAAATAATATATACAAACATCAAATATACAAATATATACACATAAAAAAGTAGGCTAAACCCACTGAGGTCTACTCTCTAGTAGAGTCTCCACTTAATTTCTGTAGCGGTAAATTCATGACCATCAAGCTATGGATAAACTTGACGTCAATAAAACCAGAGTCGCCACCGCGCTTTTATTGTTTCCAAAGGAAAAGGGAAAAGTACGAACAAAACCCAATGATAATAAGTTTTAAAATCAAAACTAATAAAATGCCAGAGATTACAAGTAAGGGGGTTGGTTACACAGAGGGAAGGTGTTAGCACCCAAAGTGTCTTAGGTACTCCTAGGGAGACCTTTTTTATATGCATGTGTTTTAAGGTATAAATAATGTTTGATAAAAAAATAACGAGGGGATGAGAAAAGAATTCATTTATTATATTTTTGTGTTTAACAAGACCTTCCGTCTTGTGCCTACGTACCAACATAAAATGAGGGATCAAAACCTCGTAGTTCGTGGCAAAAATTTCAACAAAGTTGGTGCATTGATTTTAACAAAGGTTTAAATGAAAAGGCACTAAAAGGCCAAAGATTTGAATGGGGTTGTTGATTCTTTTTGTCTTTTTAAAATTAAAGTCAATATGATTAAGTATATTTACAAGTTTGATTTAATAAAAAGTTTTAAATTTTAGTGGCCTAAGGCCAAAGTTTCTAATCACTAAAACATTTCTAAGTTTGAAAACACACGCAAAGAAAGTTTTTGAAAAGAGGGAGAGATTTTGAAATTAAAGAAATGGGAGGAGATGAAGGGACTATCCTAAGCAGAAATTAAAAGTTAAAAGTTGAAAATATCTGACCAATGGGATGCAATCCAACAGACAAGAATGTCATATAGAAACCCCTTTTCCTTTGGACTTTGATCAAGCAATAAGCAATAAGCAATGAGAAATATCCAGACATCATAAAGATCAAGGCATAAAATAAAGATAGCCATATCCAAACAAGCATTCCAATAGCTATCAGTCTTTAGTATCTTCCAATGTAGTAGATGAAATATTCCTTGACCAACTCAGAACAAAACACCAGACATAGACCATAACAAAGTAACAATTAAGCACAGAGACAAAGTAGTAGATGAATCAAAGAGATCCAAGGTCTTGCATCAGATGAAAGTCACTGTTAAAGATAGCTTAGTCTCAGATGTTGGCATTGGCCAAGTCCTTTAACATAGGGAATGTTGCCTAATTCTAAGTCCAAAAGGCTCTGATCAAGTCCAACAGTCCACCAAATGTTTTTTAGGGTTTTTATTATTATTAAGTGTTTTAAGGTCCTAATACCACAAACAAAAACAAAACACACAAACAAATATGTACAATCACAAGATATGACTCAAATGAGCAAAGTGAAAAGGACTGAAACATAAACAAGTTGCATGAAATGTAAATGGCAGATGAAGGATAAAGGTACTGAAATTTAAAATGTATTAAGTAAATGACTTGAAAAGTAAAGCATAATTAATAAGAGTTAGTCAATCGTTAGTCAAATGTTAGTGTTAAATTTTAATTGATTAAGTCATTCTTTGGAGAACAGTCAACCATTCATTCACAAGTATGAATCCTTGAACCAAGACATCTTCCATGAGAAGGGCCCCAACTTGGATAATAAACAAGTATGCCACTAGCTCTCATGAAAGGAAAAAAATTCAAGTTTCCATATAATGCCATGAATAATGGGAGACTTACTATCTCACTTATTAGAATGATATCCTTTGAGGGTCAAATTTAGCTCTATGTTAAGCAATCGTTATTGGGCTTATGTACAAGTCACAACTATATGAGGCCGAGAAATAAAAATATAGGTGTTAATGCATGTTAGAGATTTGGTATAAATAACCAAACTCCTAAAATATACCACACACTAAAAGAAAATGGGAGGGATCTATCTCAGTCAGACTTGTATTGATTCATCTGACACAAGGTCATTGATGAATCAATTAGCATTTAAACATTAGAGATTTCATTGGTCAAATGAGGGAATGAGGAATAATAGGGATGAAGATGAATAGGGAGGGGGAAATATAATTCAAATTGATCACAAGAGAAAATTCATCTGATCAATACTATCCATTCATTTTGGGAGATGAAATGTACATTTCATGAATCCCCTAAATCCAATAGTATTGGTCAAATCAACTATGGTCGGGGCCAAATAGAAATTCAAACATCACAAAACCATTAAAGTGGCTCAACATATTTTTTAAACATTTAATCAATTAAAAATCACATTAAAAATGAATTAAAATGCAATTTAATTTGGACAAAATCTCAAATCCCTTCAAAATACAAAATAAATGGCCAAGGAATTTATCATAGGTCATACAACATCAAAGGACCTTAGAATTTTTTTTTCACAATTTTTAGAAAGTCAGAAGTATTATAAAACAATTAAAAATATTCCCAAAAATATTTAATTCGTGAAAAATGCCAAAATTAATCCAAAAAATAATTTTAATTCATAATATGGAAGAGAAAAATATTTAAGGATTTTTGGTGAATGTCCCATATTTTTTGGATTAAAAATGGATTTATTATGAATTAAAAAAAATAAGGCTATTAAATGAAAATTCATAAAATACAAAAAAAAACAAGGGCCATCAGATCTCCCTCATTAATTGAGGTGACAGATCTAATGGTCAAGCACGCAATTCACACCATACACCTCAGTCAACGCGTCATAGGGATGGTAATCACAAGGAGCGGTCAAGATTAAAACATTTCAAATGGATCAGAAGGTTGGGAGAGTGCCAACGCACCACCGGAGCCCTAGCTCCAATCCTCTTCTCCGATGGACCTCACCGGACTGGTCCACCACCAACCTTCACCAAAATAAAAGATGTGGACATGGTTTTAAAGTAAAAATGCTCAGGAGCTCGAATCTGACCTCCATTTCATCCAATTCCAAGTATATTAAAAGATACATGGATTTGAAATTTGAGGTTCATGATCTGAGTTGCTTCGATTTGACCTCAAAGCAACTCAATCTTGTTGCATACGTTGTGTCATACCCCGATTTTGGTCCTGAATTTTTTTCCATTTTTTCATTTTTTTATTTGGCACTTGGCCTAAAGTTCATCTGCATACATTCATGACCAAAGGCAACCATCCATTCCCAAATCCATATTTTTTTTTATAAACATTGGTTATTATCTAAGTCTTTTGATCATGGTGCTTTTTGATTACAAAAGGGATTTTAGTTTATTTGACTTCTTTAATTTTCAATTTCAATTTAATTTCAAAGTAAATCTAATTCCAAATTTCAAGTTAATCTTAATTGTGTTTTTACTAATGATTCAAACTCTAATTCATTTTAATTTCCAAATAAATATTAGAGTTGATATCAAAGTAATTTTAACAAATTATAGATTAATTTGATTTTAATTGGTTTTATTTGGTTTTTTTGATTTTAAATTGACATTTTGATTAGTCTCGGATTATTTCTAAAATCCATATCCATTTTTATAACCAAACATGATCCATTTTCCATCCATAGTTCATCTCAAATCAAAATAGCACATACACACATTTCATAACATTCAATAATATTTAGCTTTCAAACATTTCCAAACTCATTTTCATACATACATTTTCATGTCCAATTACATTCAATTACCATTGCATATCCATTTCCATTTCCAAATTCATTTCTAAAATCCATATCCATTTCCATAAACTACAAAGTCATGTTCCAAATTACATTTCACAACATTTTCTCACAAGTTCATCATATTACATAAATCCTACAAGTACAATCCTAATGAACATGAACAAATGAGAAATATATTGTTCATAATATGTGTTAGGAGAAAAGACTTCATCAATTTTATTTACAAGTGAGTGTTCCATGACAGCAGCTTGTTTGACATAGTAACCGTTAGATGTGGTAACTTCACAAATCTATGGTCTGTCAACATAGCTGCAGCGTTTCAGTCACTTTCATGGCAAGATATTCAGGCACCTGGCCACTGCATGAATCCAGAGTACAGGATCCGAACCACCGGCAGCCTTTCCAAATGCAACAATAGGATTGCAATGCGCCACCACACCTAACAGGAATTGAAACAAAGATGGTAAGGAGAAGAAGAAATCTTTAACAGAACATCAAAATAAAAAAAGAATTGAGAAAAGAGAACATCGTGTTAATGCCGAAATTGTGACGAGACGAACCTACCAATCCACAAGGCAATAATGTCGGTCGAACATGGCACCAATAGCAACTTGTAGCAGGAAATTCATAACAGTCCATTAATCCAAAAATTAGCAATCAATTCCATTTGAAACCATGCAAACGGAAACATGGACTTGGCCTTACCTGCATCACATGAGAAGAATCAAGCTAGATTGATACAACAAAACCATCTTAAAGAATCAGCAGTTAACACCCTTGCAAGGTGCAGCACGAACCAGGGTTATACCTTCTGCAGCATCACCAGCAGTCCATGTTTCGGTTACAAAAGCCATAGCAGAATTTGAAAAGAACATAACAGGATCCAAAAAACTCACCTTAACCTCTTGAACTAGTTTGGTTCCTCCAATTTCCACAACAATGTATCGAAAGCTGCAACAGAACCGGCATCCAAAAAGCAATAACCTACAACAGTCCATAACACTTCAGTTACTTCCAATTTAACTTGCCATCATTAAAACCAAACAAGCATCAACAACAGCATATACATTTCCCATCGACATATGGAAGCAGGGTTGGTAACTATAACCATTTCTTCCGGGACAACTACCGGTTCACCATCTCTAAGATCACAACCTGCCATGACCCTGCACAAAAACACACCAAGACAGAACAAACTTGCAATTTTGAGCCAATAGTGCATCTCGTCAGTCCTGCATTTTTGGAATAAATGTATTTCGTGATCCACAGCCAGATTTTAACTTAGCAACATAATATTGAAGGCATCTATCAGGGCCATGCATCACATCAGGAAGCAATGCAGGATGCATTGGTATTGGAAGCTGAAAGAATGCATCCAGAGTCTCATTTATGATTCGCAGAACTTCAACAGAAGACGGGGCGTATCCTTCCTGATTTGCTTGTGGACTCCAAAGCTCTTGTTGAAGATTTCTATCAACCTAGTCTTTTAGTCTGTCTATTCTAGTCTTTATCCATATTTTTACAAGATTGGCAATTGCACCTTCAGCCTCGTAAGGAGGCATCTCACGAATTACTGCTTTGCCACCATCATCACTGTCTACTGAATCCTCAACAGCTATCTGCACAAGGTCTTTCTCCAACTGGTCTGCTGCTCTTAACACTTGAACAACATCTGGGGTCAATTCTGTGATACCTGCAATGAATTGTTTCATTTCATTTCCATAGCATGCATGAAGGGTAGCCACAGCAAGACCTGTTGTAGAACACATCGCAGTACAAACCGAAGCTACTCATACTTGTAACCAATTCACTGCAGTAAAACACGAATAATTACCAAGTCAGTTAAAATTTCAAAAAATCCCAAATTGGCATTAAGACAAAACAGAGGGAGAAAGTACGTAGGTTCAGATTACCATTTTCGAATCCAGCATCAAAGAGACCGATCCAAATTCTGAGCACCGAAAGGACTTGGCAGAGATACTTCTTGGATCATCAAAGACCAAATTGAAAACCCTGTAAGGCGTGAGAGTAAAGGTTGTGGGTGATTGGGAAGGGACGCGATTGAAGAGTTTGAGGGAGGTGTGAGATAGAGAGAGTCTGAGAACGAAAGTGAGGATGGAGGGCGACTGAGTTCTGGATTTTCCTTCGCGTCCTCACTTTTCCTTTTCTTTTTATTTATTTATTTGCTCTTTATTAAGCAGACCTTTAAATCCCACTAAGTGAACGTTTAGATTTCTCAATTGGTCATTAACTGTGGTTTGTTGGTATTAGATTTAGTTAAATGCTATTTTGTGTTCCCAATCCCTAATCTTTTGAACCCAACAGCCAGGCGGCTAGGGTCACCTTTTGGGATTCCTCCTTTTTATTTTAATTAATCGTCCATTAAATAGACCACCCCATTTTTATTTTTATTTTAATTCATACTTTAATCTATTCTGGTTTATATGTCTAAGTTGTTATTTAAATTATAAATAATCATAAGTGGTCTAGTGGAGAGAGGGTAGTTTCATGGTCTTTAGTGGAGTGGGTTCAATACCCATATATAGCATTTTATTTCTTTTAGCATTCATTTTTTTATACTCATAGTTTCATTATTATTTAATAACACAAGTTTGGTTTCCTTTAATTTCATCATCCATTCAGACCGCTTTAAACTATTAGAATCGCACTTTTCTCGATTCAATGTCGAGCCCATTTCCATACCCTTGTAAGTCGATTGCTTTTTAAGCATCACCATCAACCTCACATAGCTTACTCTTGGGCTTTCTTACAATGAGCCAGTTCTCTTGCACTTACACTCATACATTGCATTATTTGTTGTTTGGGCCCGATTTAATTATTTCATGATTTTGAATCCCCATTTGACAAAATGTACCCCACTCCCCCGATGTGTAAAAATTTTGTGTTGTTTTTATTTCTTTATTTGTTTGACTGTTTAATTAGATACTAACACAAGAATAAAATCAACCATTTCCAAAAGATCAAAAATAATGACTCGATCCAACGTCGAGTATTTTCTCAATAAATAAATCAATTCATTTCTCCCTCCTATTCTATTCCATTTCTTTCAAACTTTCATCAAACGCTTGATTCAACGTCAAGCCAGTTTTTTAATAAAAACTCAAAAAATATTAATTCTTATTTAACGCTTTTTCAATAAATGATGGAAGTGGAACATGGTGTATACCGTGCACTCCTGAGACTAGGATTCGAGATGTATATCTCGCCAATCCTAGCTCTCGCCATCATCCAAATTTATCCACTTTGTTCCCTTTCAAACACTCATTCAAATTTCTCTTAAACGTCCATCAATACTTGATCTAGGGTCAAGTCATTTTCACAACAAAACTCAAAATACCTAATTCTTATTTAACACTTTTTCAATAAAGGTGGAAATGGAACATGGTGTATACCGTGCACTCCTGAGATTAAGATTCGAGACGTATGCCTCGCCTATCTTAGCTCTCGCCATCGTCTAAAATTGTCAATGAGGTTCCTTCAAACCCTTTCTCAATCAAATTCCAAAATACTTAATTCCTATCTTAACCTCTTTCAATAAAGATGGAAATGGAACATGGTGTATACCGTGCACTCCTGAGGCTAGGATTCGAGATGTATATCTCGCTCATCCAAGTTCTCGCCATCACTCAAAATACATCCAACCAGTCAAACTCTTTTTCGCCGCCGTGCGATTAATCAAAAACCTTTTTCATAAGTGAAAGATATACTGTCTTAAGGTGATGTAAAACAATGTTTCGGCCACGATTAATGAGTCAAGATAAGTGATGCTTTTCCGAATGTAGATTTATAAATCCGTTCGATGTGTGGTATGCGTCCACTCCTCATCTGTTTTGGGTAAAACAATGTTTTCGTCGGTTAATACAATATAGCTTTCGCTAAAATCGACCAACCAAGAAACATTTTTCTACCCAAAACTACGTAAGCCTTGATTTCTCTTTTGAGATACGTAGGAACAGGATTTTTTAAATCTTGTCAGGCCCACTAATAAAAAACTTAGGTTTAGCCCTTTGTTAAAAAAATCCAAAAACATTCTTTTCTCATCCTTTCTTTCTTTCCCACCTAATAATTCGAAAAGCCTAATATTTCAACTAACATTAACGCACACAACTAACCTAATGGTTCCCGTTGAGTACAACGGACGTGAGGGGTGCTAATACCTTACCCTTGCGTAATCGACTCCCGAACCCTGATATTGGTTGCGATGACCATATCTTATCCTTTCTTTTGTCTTGGGTTTTATCGATATTTCCCCTTTCCTTTTTAGGAATAAATAAAGTTCGGTGGCAACTCTGTTCAGTCCATCATTGCGAGCGTGCGATCGCGCTTCGCTTTGAAGTCGTATCCCCATTTTTTCGAGGTGCGACAGATGGCGACTCTGCTGGGGATAATAATCCAATCCCTAAGTGAGTCAAGCCTATTTAGGACGTTTGTGTGCCTTTGTTTGTTTTAATTGTGTGGCTTTTCCTTATTTATTGCTTTTCAATATCTTTATTGTTATATTGATATTTGTTGTATATTGGTTCCACCGTGTTGGGTACTTGGATTTTGATTGCAAACCATGTGGGAAAGACTCTACACCCGAGTCTAGAGTGAAAAAACATAAGATAGGACGATGGTTGAGTAGTACGGACTCTCGAGGTGAATACTTCGTAAGAGTCGGTACGAGAACCTCACTTAGAGTAGATTCTTTTGCAAATATTGTCGCCCGAGGTGTATACCTCGTAAGCTTCGATGTTTCAAAGGGGTCCATGACTCTAAGGACCTTTTAGAACATTGAACCTTTGGCCAACTAGAAATGATGGTTGCGTAGTATGGATTCCCGAGGTGAATACTTCGTACGAATCGATACGAGAACCTCGCTCAGAATAGATTCCCTAGATGGAGTTGATGACCGGAAAGTATTTTCCGTAAGCGTCAAATAGTCTTTTGAATCCATGACTCTGAGTACCCTGTCTAGAACCCAGTCGATGGTTGCGTAGTACGGACTCCCGAGGTGAATACTTCGTAAGAGTCGGTACGAGAACCTCACCCAGAATAGATTCCCTTTATGGAGTTGACGACCGGAAAGTATTTCCCGTAAGCGTCAAACATTCTTGTGAATCAATGACTCTGGGGATCCTTTGTAACAAAGCCCTAGATCATACCCGGTGAGAACCCCGTTTTGGAAAGCAATCAAATTTATCCATACCTCAGACCTTTGAACCCGTACCAAAAAAAAAAGAAAAAAAACATTGCATTCATCCATTCATTGCATACGCATAAAAAGCAAAACTCTTAGTTTGTTTCGCATTATTTCAGGAATCCAAGACTTGTTAGCAAGATGAATCCTGAGAGAAGAGGCACTTCTCAGTTCAAATACAAGAACGTGGACCTTACCAGCCTACAGAAGTTGAGTGCCAAAATAACACCAATCAAACTCAACAGCTTTGTACAAAACTATGGAAGAATTCTGGACATCCTAAATGAGAAGATGGACATGATGACCGCAATGACTATTGCTCAGTTCTATGATCCACCTCTACGTTGTTTCACGTTTTCTGACTTCCAGTTGGCTCCTACCTTGGAGGAGGTTGAGAGGATCATAGGCCGGAATTTGAAGGATCATAATCCATTTCCTAAGCTCGATGAAGATATTCCTCCCAAGAGGATAGCTTCAGCTTTGGGTCTGAAAGTTTCTGAAGTCGTGGACAATTGGGATGTCAAAGGACCTTTAAGTGGTTTTTCTAGGAAGTTCTTGGAAGATCAGGCCAAGAAGATGGAAAAAGAAGGGAATTGGGAAGCCTTTTATGCTGTGTTAGCCGTGTTGGTATATGGGATAGTTCTCTTCCCAAATATTGACCATTTTGTGGACCACCTGGCAGTGAGAATTTTCCTCTCTGGTAACCCTGTATCGTTCCTCTTGGCAGATCTCTACTACACTCTCCATGATCGTCATGAGAAGAAGGGAGGAATCATCTTATGTTGTGCGCAGTTGTTGCATGCCTGGTTTAGATCCCATATGCCTGAAGAAGGTCCTTTTGTCTCAAAGGAACTCAAGCCCTTCCAGAAGTTAGCTTCCCTCACCTCCAGTCATGTTAAGTGGTATATCAGGGATTGGGAAACCGAGAATGTGATTGTCAGCATTGGAGACTTCCCCAATGTGCCTTTGATAGGAACCAAGGGTTGCATCAACTATAACCCTGTGTTATCTCTGAGGCAGGATGGGTACCCTATGAATGACCCTCCAAAAGCTGAAGCTCTAGAGCCTTTCATCTTACATAGTGTTGAAGCGGATCATCCCATGGTAAAAAAGATCAAGAGGTCTTGGCAAGCAGTTATCAGAAAAGGTAAGGAGTTGGGTAAGAGAAATGTCATTGCCCAAGAGCCTTACACTTGTTGGGTTAGAGAGAGGGTTCAGATGATTAAACTCCCTTTTCCATTTGATCCTTCTGTCTATCCATTGGTTCCTGAGCTAGAACCTATATTACCTGAAGATGTAGAGAAGCTCAATGCCCGTATCAAGGAGTTGGAGTTGGAAAATGCTAATTTGAGAATCAAGCTTGGCCGAGTCTCGATAGAGAATGGGAACTTGAAAGACGATCAACAAAAGAAGGACAAGGAACTTGAAATCTCCAACAAAAGAGCTAGAGAGTCTGAAGCAAGGAGAGAAAAGTTTGGACAAGCGCTCTATAGCACCAAATCTGTGTTCAAATCAAAGGAAGAGGAGTTGGATAGAGCTCTACTCCGGATTCAAAAACTCAACAAGACTCTGGAACTGACCCTTGAAATGAAAAGGGAAGCACGGCTAATTTCTGAGATTCGTACTCGTGAACTGGAGAATACCAATCAGAAATACAAGGATACTTTGGAACGTGAGAAGCTGAAGACTGAAGAGTCAGAAAGAGTTTGCACGCGGCTGAAATATCATTTGGAACGAGCCGATGCTAGAATCCAGGCACTTGAAGGTGGGGATCAGGATGCTGCCTATATGGTGTTGCTAGGTGAATGCAGATATTGGAGAAACCTCTATAGGGACATAGAAGTGACCAAGGCTGAAGACTTGCGCATCATCCAAGATCTTCAAGGGCTTTACACTGAGTGGAAGGGCAAATTTCTGAGGCTGTCCGGATTTGCGAGTTCCATCATGTGAGAGCTACCTGAGAAGCTGCAAGGAGCTGATTGGTGCATGTGTCCAGAGAACACCCCGCATCAAGTCTTTAATTTCATTAAGTTTTGTAAGGCAATGCTAGAAGGGTTAACTACCGACCTTGCTACGGTTCGGAAAGCCCATAAGCCATGAGCACGTTGTTTGTATTTGAACTTTGATATGAGATTAATGAAAAAATCGCTTTTGAGATTCATTTTATTGTGTTTCATTTCCTTATTATTTTAAATATTTGCGAACAAGTGTTGTGACATTTTTGAAATGAATGATTGAAACTAACCAAGAGTTTTGCAAACAAAATGCATTCATACATGCATTCATGCATTTTCAAAACAGAGTCTCATTCTGTCCTTTCTTCCTCCAGTTTCACGCTGAATTTTCAACACCAGTATAATACTCATGCCAGAGCTCGTCAAAGAATGGCAGATCAAGAGCATGAATTGGAGCGAGTAAGCTCAGAACTCGAAGACCTACGTGGAAACATGGGTCAGGTCATGGAGATATTACAGGTCATCAGGGCAAAGTTAGACACCCAAACGACGGTTGTTTCAGAAATCGCCGGTCCATCGATTGAACCCCAACCTGCAAGGACAGTACCAACAACCTGGCCAACCTATGGTTTACCTCCCGGTTTCACACCTCCAGTTGAAGGCGCCCTTGGTTTTGCATAATCCGCTCAACAGACGGCTCCTCTACCGACCATCAATGAAAATCATCCCTTGGTCCACACGTTCGCACCTCCTCTCGTTCGTGCACATGTGCAACCTTACTTTGAGGATCAATAACATGCTCCGGACTTTTCAGACGAAGATGAGGAAAGGCAGGAAGACATAAGAGGGATGAAGGAGAATTACCAGATGCTTGAGAAAAGATTGAGAGCTATGGAAGGTGACCAAGTTTTTGGTGCTACTGCTAAGGAGATATGCTTAGTGTCAGGTCTTGTGATTCCTGCGAAGTTCAAGACCCCAGATTTCGATAGGTATGAGGGCCACTCGTGTCCTAAGAGTCACCTTATTATGTACTATCGAAAAATGGCTGCGCATGTGGAGGATGATAAACTTATGATACATTGCTTCCAAGACAGCTTGAGGGGTGCTCCCTCCAAGTGGTACTTAAGCCTTGATCAAAGTAGGATTCGTTGTTTCCAAGACTTATCTGATGCCTTCATCCAACATTACAAGTATAACATGGATATGGCCCCAGATAGGAGGCAACTGCTTAGCATGTCCTAGAAAGATAAGGAGTCTTTTAAGGAATACGCGCAACGATGGAGGGAAGTGGCCTCGCAAGTCGAACCACCTCTGGCTGAGAAGGAGTTAGCGGATTGGTTCATGGATACAGTCAAACCTATGTTCTATGAAAGAATGGTGAGTAGTGTATCTGCGTGCTTCTCTGACCTGGTCGCCGTGGGCATAAAGGTCGAGTTGGGATTAAAGAATGGAAAGATGATGACTACCTCTGAAACATCTGGTAGTAATGCCAAAAAGTTTCCTGGAGGATTTCAAAGAAAGAAGGAGGGTGATACAAATGCAGTGTCAACCAGTCAAAGGAGGAGTCATTCATGGAAGAAACAACACCAATTTGCTCAACAACAACCGATTTATCCAGTACAATATGTTCAACAACCGTATGTGGCAGCAGTCACACCAAATTTCAACCAGTTACAAGCTCCTGTCTATCTACCTGCTCAACAAGCGCCGATATACCAGCAAGCGCCCGCGCCACCTACTTATCAACAACCAAGGGCACAGACTCCTCGTCCACAAAATCCTCCAAATCAAAATAATGTGCAGAGAGGTAGACTTCCGTTTGCTTCAATCCCTATGACATACACTGAATTGTACCCATCGTTACTACAGAAAGGGTTAGTGACGCCCAGACCTTTGGGTCCTCCACCAAATCCTTTATCTCCACGGTACAATCCAGATGCCCATTGTCCTTTCCATGGGGGTGCCCCTGGACATGATTTAGAATGATGTTATGCTTTAAAGCATATTGTGCGAGACCTGGTTGAGAAGAAGATTCTTTCATTTTGAGACGTCGGACCCAATGTCAAAAGTAACCCTTTGCCAGTGCATGGTGATGTTAATGCCGTCGAGGATGCTTCTGATGTGGGTATAATCAAAAACGTGGAAGATGTTAAAACTCAGTTGCTAGCTCTTCATGCATGATTGGTGGGGGCTAGACTGATTAATACATGTCACGACAACTGTGAGGAATGTGTCGTTCATCCAAGAGGATGTAAAGTGGTACGAAATGACATTCAGAACTTGATGGATCAAGGTGTTTTACAAATTTGTGATCCAACAACAAACGAGGAAGTTTCAGTCATTGAACCCGTTTTTAATATACCAGAACCGTTTGAGGTAACTTATCACAGAAGAGATGTTGTTCATCCATCACCCGTGGTAGTTTGCATGCCTACCCCATTTCCTTTTGAAAGCACCAAGGCGGTACCCTGGAAGTACGACATAACAGTGGTAGATGGAGTGGTAGATGGAAAGCCCAAAGCTGCTGAAAGTAAGAAAGGTTTGGAGAATGTTGACCCCGACATCACTAATATCGCAGGGACAAGCAGGATGACCCGCAGTGGTCGGATTTATACTCCCAATTTTAATGTGAACCCTCAAGAGCCAACAAGGGAAGCTACAAATGTAAATCCTACCCCAGAACATGGAGGGACACAACCGGTTGTGCAAACAGATGAAGCAAGTGAGTTCCTAAGGATAATAAAGAAATCTGACTATAAGATAGTTGATCAATTACATCAAACACCATCAAAAATATCTATCTTGTCTTTACTTCTGAATTCCGAAGCTCATAGGGAGGCTCTACTGAAAGTGCATGCTCAGGCTCATGTTACCCAAGATATAACGGTTGGCCAATTCGATGGGGTGGTCGCCAATATCACAGCCTGCAACACTCTAAGTTTCAGCAATGAAGAGTTACCCAAAGAGGGGAAGAATCACAACCGCACCTTGCATGTATCCATAAAGTGCCAAGAAGATGCTCTGGCCAGAGTTTTAGTTGACACTGGATCATCCCTCAATGTTCTACCAAAGAGGGCACTCGCTAAATTGTCTTACCAAGGTTCGGAGTTGAAACCTAGTGTGCTTGTGGTGAAAGCATTTGATGGTTCGCGAAGGACAGTAGTTGGGGAGGTAGAGTTACCAATACAGATCGGACCGCATGTATTCCCCATCAATTTCCAAGTCATGCACATAAATCCAGCTTATAGCTGCCTTTTGGGACGCCCATGGATACATGTTGCTGGGGCAGTAACTTCTACTCTGCATCAAAAGATGAAGTTCGTTGTCGATGACAAGCTCGTCATTGTCTCAGGTGAAGAAGATTTTATCATTAGTCAACTCTCCTCTTTCCGTTATATTGAGGCTGATGAGGATGCCTTAGAAACCTCTTTTCAAGCCCTTGAAATATCCAATGCCACACTTGAAGAGGTTAAGGATCCTGTTGAGAAACCAATTTGTCATTCGCCTCTTTGAAGAGCGCAAGATCAGCAGTTGAAAGTGGAGGCCCTGCAGGTTGGGGGCAAGTCATCAACGTCAATGAGAAAAATGACCGTTTTGGTTTGGGGTACAAGCCTTCTGCTAATGGAGGAGCCCTGGTCCCTGCAAAGGACCGTGTGCGGAGCATACAAGAAGTTTTCCTGAGCAAAGGATTTATCCATGGGAATCAAGTTGGTGCAGTGGAAGATGACACTGAAGATGGAGAAACATCAAACCTGATATACCGATGTGAAGCAGCCCTAACAAATTGGGAAGCGGTTGAGATTCCAGAAGTTTTTCCCGTGTCGAAGTAATTGTGTTTTCCTTTGTGTTTTTTGAAAATCCTTAGCTCTGCCCAAGGCTAATGGATCATTTGTAGGGCCTTTTTTTAAATTTCAAAAATCATTATGACAAATAAAGAGCATTTTGTTCAAATTCTTGTCGTTCATTTATTTGTTTTTCTTTCCTTAAAATGGCAATCCTTTCAAAAACTACAAAAATATTTTTTACTTCTTTTGCATTTTATTTCCATTTTTCTAAAAAAAACCATCATTAAAAAACATGCAGAATAATCAATAAACCAGTTGAATTCGATGACCCCGCTACTTCCTATAATTTTGAACTCCCCATCTACCAAGCGGAAGAGGAGAGTGAGGAAGATTGTGATTTCCCAGAAGAACTGGAAAGGATGCTCCAGCACGAGTCAAAGGCCCTTCAGCCGCATCAAGAACCAGTGGAAACAATCAACCTTGGCACCGAGGAAGACAAGAAAGAGGTCAAAGTTGGGACTACACTTGAGGCAAGCATCAAAGAAAGATTGATCAAGTTGTTACATGAATATGTAGATGTATTTGCTTGGTCGTATCAGGATATGCCAGGTTTAGATACTGATATTGTGGTCCACAAGCTACCACTACAGCCAGATTGTCCGCCAGTGAAGCAGAAGCTCCGAAGAGCAAGACCCGACATGGCTCTAAAGATTTGTGACGAGGTGAAACGTCAGTTTGATGCCGGTTTTCTAGCAGTTGCAAAGTACCCTCAATGGGTAGCTAACATAGTACCTGTACCCAAAAAGGATGGCAAGGTCAGGATGTGTGTTGATTATAGGGATTTAAACAAAGCTAGTCCGAAGGACGATTTCCCCCTGCCACATATTGACACTCTGGTAGACAACACTGCTAAGTTCGCAGTCTTCTCCTTTATGGACGGATTCTCGGGTTACAATCAAATTAAGATGGATCCATAAGACATGGAAAAGACCACATTCATCACCCCTTGGGGAACATTTTGCTACAAGGTAATGCCATTCGGTCTTAAAAATGCTGGGGCAACTTACCAAAGAGCAATGGTCACTCTTTTCCATGACATGATGCACAAGGAAATTGAGGTTTATGTGGATGATATGATTGTAAAATCCCAAAGTGAAGAGGATCACATAGACCACTTGAAAAAGCTATTTGAGCGTCTTCGGAAATTTCGACTACGGCTGAATCCTGCTAAATGCACCTTCGGTGTCCGATCTGGAAAGTTGCTTGGTTTCATTGTCAGTCAACGAGGAATTGAGGTAGATCCAGACAAGGTTAGGGCAATATAAGAAATGCCTGCTCCACGTACAGAGAAAGAAGTTAGAGGATTCCTGGGACGTTTGAACTACATCTCTAGGTTTATATCTCATATGACTGCTACGTGTGAACCTATATTCAAGTTGCTCAGAAAAGATCAAGCAGTTGAATGGAATTCTGACTGCCAAATGGCTTTTGAGAAGATCAGACAATACCTTCAAGAGCCCCCTATTCTAATTCCACCTGTTCAGGGGAAACCACTATTTATGTACTTAACTGTGCTTGAAAAATCAATGGGATGTGTGCTGGGACAACATGACGAAACCGGTCGAAAGGAACATGCCATATATTATCTGAGTAAGAGATTTACCGATTGTGAATCCCGATATTCACTCTTGTTGTGCTTTAGCATGGGCCGCTCGTCGTCTAAGACAATACATGATTTGCCACACTACTTTGTTGATGTAAAAAATGGATCCAATAAAGTACATCTTTGAAAAGCCTGCTTTAACTGGAAGACTCGCCCGTTGGCAGATGTTACTATCCGAGTATGACATCCAATATGTATCTCAGAAAGCCATTAAAGGAAGTGTGTTGTCTGATTACCTGGAAAACCAGCCCGTTGAAGAGTACCAGTCGTTGAAGTTTGACTTCCCTGATGAAGACATTATGGTAGTAAAGGATTGTGAAATCCCAGGACTTAATGAAGGACCTGAACCCGGATCTCGGTGGAAGCTCATGTTCGATGGTTCCTCCAATTACATGGGGCATGGTGTAGGAGTTGTCCTGTTGAATACAAATGGTGGATACACTCCTTTCACAGCAAGGTTGTGTTTTGATTGCACAAATAATATAGCAGAATATGAGGCGTGCATCCTAGGCATCGAAGCAGCAATTGATCTCCGAATCAAAATCCTCGAAGTATGTGGAGACTCAGCCTTGGTGATATACCAAGTCAAGGGCGAATGGGAAACTCGCGATACCAAGTTGATCCCATACCGTGCCTATGTCATGGAATTAATAAAATACTTTGACGAAATCACTTTCCGTCATATCCCGAGAACTGAGAATCAAATTGCTGATGCTTTGGCTATGTTGGCTTCGATGTACCAAGTTAGATTCCATAATGAAGCACCTCTCATTCAGATCGAGCGGAAAGTTGAGCCTGCCTACTGCCAGTCGGTTGAAGATGAAGACGATGGTAAACCCTGGTTTCACGACATCAAATGCTTTTTGCAAAATCAAGAATATCCAACAGATGCAACAGCCCTTGACAAGAAAACATTGAGGAAATTGGCATCCAAATTCTTCTTAAGCAATGGTGTGTTATACAAGAGAAATCACGACATGATTCTGCTCAGATGCGTGGATGGACGTGAAGCAGGCCTGTTGATCAAGGAGATTCATGAAGGATCCTTTGGAACTCATGCCAATGGGCATGCCATGGCCAAGAAGATTTTGAGAGCTGGTTATTATTGGTTAACCATGGAATCCGATTGCTTCAATTATGCTAGAAAGTGTCATAAATGCCAAATCTATGCTGACAAGGTGCATGTGCCTCCGACCCTACTAAACGTTTTGACGTCACCTTGGCCTTTCTCAATGTGGGGCATCGACATGATTGGCGCCATCGAGCCTAAAGCTTCCAATGGTCACCGCTTCATCCTGGTTGCCATTGATTACTTTACCAAATGGGTAGAAGCCTCCTTTTACGCTAATGTGACAAAACAAATGGTTGCACGGTTTCTCAAGAAAGAGATCATTTTCCGTTATGGGATTCCAAGCCGGATCATCACAGATAATGGGACGAATCTGAACAATAAGACCATGAAAGAATTATGCGAGAGCTTCAAGATTGAGCACCATAACTCTTCACCATATCGTCCAAAGATGAATGGCGCTGTTGAAGCCGCTTATAAAAACATCAAGAAGATCCTACAGAAAATGGTAAAGACATATAAGGATTGGCACGAAATGCTACCCTTTGCACTGCATGGATACCGGACTTCCGTCCGTACTTCAACAGGGGCAACCCCGTTCTCTTTGGTATATGGGATGGAAGCAGTTCTCCCAATTGAAGTAGAGATACCTTCAATGAGAATCCTGATGGAGACCAAGCTGGAAGAGGCTGAGTGGATTCAAAATGGATTTGATCAGTTAAACCTCATAGATGAGAAGCGAATGACTTCTCTGTGCCATGGACAATTATACCAGAAATGACTCAAAAGGGATTTTGACAAGAAAGTACGTGTTCGGGAATTCAGAGAAGGAGACCTCGTGCTTAAGAAGATCTTGCCAATACACAAGGACTCACGTGGGAAGTGGACTCCTAATTATGAAGGCCCATATGTTGTGAAGAAAGCTTTCTCCGGAGGCGCCTTGATTCTTACAACTATGGATGATGAAGAGCTCTCACACCCCGTGAACTCTGATGCAATTAAAAAATACTATGCCTAATAAAGACCCGCTAAATCGAAAACCTGAAAGGGCGATTTAGGCAACAACAAAAAAAGGAGCGTCCCGGTGGATTGAAAACCCGAAAGGGCGATCCAGGCAAAAGTTAGGGGCAAAAGGCATAAACTGCATCAGTTGTTACTGATTAATACCGAAGAATTTGAGGCGGAAGATCAATCCAAGTTACTCCCCTTAGAAGCAAGGTTTTGGGAAATCATATCTAGTAGGGATGTTAGTGGTCACTGAATTCAACATAGACCTTTCCTTATTGCCATTTTCAAAAAAAAAAATTGTAACACTCTATGGAGCTACGCCATTTGTGCGCTACCATTCTTGAATAAAATACAAGTTTTCCCAATCGTTATTAGTTGTGTTCATCTATGCTTTTCTTTGTTATGTAAAATGTCATTTATTTGTTAATAATGAAATTTTGAAACTTGAAAAAGAATTTGAAATTTACCAAAAAAAAATAAAAAAAAATTACTTTGACATATGTGAAAATCAAAGGTAAATCATTTGTTTCCCCGAAAGCCTCAAGGTTGCATAAATATTCTTGGATCACCAACAAAAGTCCCCATGGAATATAACTTATTAATCCTCTAGAAGGATGGACCTTGGTTATTTATAATTGTCAATCATGATAGATTCTCCTCTAGATGCGCTTGTTAATCGCACGGGTATGAGTTATTGGTGTTGAGGAATCAGAATCTCTGTAAACAGTCCCTACAAACTCCCAGTCTGCCAAGTGTCAGCATTCTCATATCATGATCATTCATATATCATGCAAAAAAATTCAAATCATGCATAGCCGAGATGTACTTCGTGCTCATTTTGCATTGACCCAGGTCTTGTTGATTGATCCTATGTCCATTGACCTCTAATTCCAGTTTGTCCTTGGTGCCCTTGAACCAACATCCGGTTTTCGCAGTCATTTTCAAGTCCATTTGTTGATTGGCACCGATCTGTTAAAAGCTGGTTGTAGTCCATTGCTTACAGTCAGAGTCCAACTGTTGTTCAAAACTATTCAAGGTCATATATGAACCTGTTGTTCAGTGCTATTCAGGTCATATATGAACCTGTTGTTGAACTTTATTCCATTATCAGGTCATATATGAACCTGTTGTTCAGTACCATTTAGGTCATATGTGAACCTGTTTGTTGAACTTGATTCCCTCATCAGGTCATATATGAACCTGTTGTTCAGTGCTATTCAGGTCATATATGAACCTGTTGTTGAACTTTATTCCATTATCAAGTCATATATGAACCTGTTGTTCAATACTATTTAGGTCATACATGAACCTGTTGTTGAACCTTATTCCAGTGTCAGGTCATATATGAACCTGTTTCTGAAGAGTTTTTCTCTATAATTGTTTCCATTCAGGTCATATATGAACCTGTTGTTGAACCTTATTCCATTGTGAGGTCATATATGAACTTGTTGTCCAATATTATTCAGGTCATATATGAACCTGATGTTGAGCTTTCATTCCAGTATTACCAGGTCATATATGAACCTGTTGATACACTCTTCTTGATTTTTTTTCTGAGTTTGTTAGGTCATATCTGAACCTGCTGTCAGAACTTCTTGATATTCCCCCAGCATTGTCAGGTCATATATGAACCTGTTTGTTGTGTTTTATTCCAGTATCGTCAGGTCATATCTGAACCTGTTGTGACATTTTCTTTCTTATTCGGGTCTAGTAAGTCATATGTGAACTTGCTACCGAAATCTCTTGTACTATGAATGTTGTTTATCAACTTTCACTTCGATTACTCCCCAGTGTGTATCTGATTCTCCAGCAGGACTTGTCTTCCCCAGCAAATTTGTTTTTTACCATTTGTCTGTCTCCCTGTGGACCATCAGCATTCCCCACATTTTGGTCTGTCTAATAGTATCTCCTGTCAAGGGTCCACCATATCCCTAGCAGATAAAAATTACAAAAAAGAATCATGCATCCATGCATATCATATCATATCACATCATGTCATAGGGATTCAGGATCAAAATCCGGGTCTTCTTAGTATTTAACCATCTCCCACTATGATCATATGAAGAGTGTCCTGCTTCATACTCTCTAGTTGAAGACACTTAAATAGGGGAAACTGTCATACCCCGATTTTGGTCCTGAATTTTTTTCCATTTTTTCATTTTTTTATTTGGCACTTGGCCTAAAGTTCATCTGCATACATTCATGACCAAAGGCAACCATCCATTCCCAAATCCATATTTTTTTTATAAACATTGGTTATTATCTAAGCCTTTTGATCATGGTGCTTTTTGATTACAAAAGGGATTTTAATTTATTTGACTTCTTTAATTTTCAATTTCAATTTAATTTCAAAGTAAATCTAATTCCAAATTTCAAGTTAATCTTAATTGTGTTTTTACTAATGATTCAAACTCTAATTCATTTTAATTTCCAAATAAATGTTAGAGTTGATATCAAAGTAATTTTAACAAATTATAGATTAATTTGATTTTAATTGGTTTTATTTGGTTTTTTTTATTTTAAATTGACATTTTGATTAGTCTCGGATTATTTCTAAAATCCATATCCATTTTTATAACCAAACATGATCCATTTTCCATCCATAGTTCATCTCAAATCTAAATAGCACATACACACATTTCATAACATTCAATAATATTTAGCTTTCAAACATTTCCAAACTCATTTTCATACATACATTTTCATGTCCAATTACATTTAATTACCATTGCATATCCATTTCCATTTCCAAATTCATTTCTAAAATCCATATCCATTTCCATAAACTACAAAGTCATGTTCTAAATTACATTTCACAACATTTTCTCACAAGTTCATCATATTACATAAATCCTACAAGTACAATCCTAATGAACATGAACAAATGAGAAATATATTGTTCATAATATGTGTTAGGAGAAAAGACTTCATCAATTTTATTTACAAGTGAGTGTTCCATGACAGCAACTTGTTTGACATAGTAACGGTTAGATATGGTAACTGCACAAATCTATGGTCTGTCAACATGGCTGCAGCGTTTCAGTCACTTTCATGGCAAGATATTCAGGCACCTGGCCACTGCAAGAATCCAAAGTACAGGATCCGAACCACCGACAGCCTTTCGAAATGTAACAATAGGATTGCAATGCGCCACCACACCTAACAGGAACAGAAACAAAGATGGTAAGGAGAAGAAGAAATCTTTAACAGAACATCAAAACAAAAAAAGAATTGAGAAAAGAGAACATCGTGTTAATGCCGAAATTGTGACGAGACGAACCTACCAATCCACAAGGCAATAATGTCGGTCGAACATGGCACCAACAACAACTTGTAGCAGGAAATTCATAACAGTCCATTAATCCAAAAATTAGCAATCAATTCCAGTTGAAACCATGCAAACGGAAACATGGACTTGGGCTTATCTGCATCACATGAGAAGAATCAAGCTAGATTGATACAACAAAACCATCTTAAAGAATCAGCAGTTAACACCCTTGCAAGGTGCAGCACGAACCAGGGTTATACCTTCTGCAGCATCACCAGCAGTCCATGTTTCGGTTACAAAAGCCATAGCAGAATTTGAAAAGAACATAACAGGATCCAAAAAACTCACCTTAACCTCTTGAACTAGTTTGGTTCCTCCAATTTCCACAACAATGTATCGAAAGCTGCAACAGAACCGACATCCAAAAAGCAACAACCTACAACAGTCCATAACACTTCAGTTACTTCCAATTTAACTTGCCATCATTAAAACCAAACAAGCATCAACAACAACATATACATTTCCCATCGACATATGGAAGCAGGGTTGGTAACTATAACCATTTCTTCCGGGACAACTACCGGTTCACCATCTCTAAGACCACAACCTGTCATGACCCTGCACAAAAACACACCAAGACAGAACAAACTTGCAATTTTGAGCCAATAGTGCATCTCGTCAGTGCCGACATTTTTGGAATAAATGTATTTCGTGATCCACAGCCGGATTTTGACTTAGCAACATAATATTGAAGGCATCTATCAAGGCCATGCATCACATCAGGAAGCAATGTAGGATGCATTGGTATTGGAAGCTGAAAGAATGCATCCAGAGTCTCATTTATGATTCGTAGAACTTCAACAGAAGACCGGGCGTATCCTTCCTGATTTGCTTGTGGACTCCAAAGCTCTTGTTGAAGATTTCTATCAACCCAATCTTTTAGTCTGTCTATTCTAGTCTTTATCCATATTTTTACAAGATTGGCAATTGCACCTTCAGCCTCGTAAGGAGGCATCTCACGAATTACTGCTTTTCCACCATCATCACTGTCTACTGAATCCTCAACAGCTATCTGCATAAGGTCTTTCTCCAACTGGTTTGCTGCTCTTAACACTTGAACAGCATCTGGGGTCAATTCTGTGATACCTACAATGAATTTCTTCATTTCATTTCCATAGCATGCATGGAGGGTAGCCACAGCAAGACCTGCTGTAGAACACATCGCAGTACAAACCGAAGCTACTCATACTTGTAACCAATTCACTGCAGTAAAACATGAATAATTACCAAGTCAGTTAAAATTTCAAAAAATCCCAAATTGGCATTAAGACAAAACAGAGGGAGAAAGTACGTAGGTTCAGATTACCATTTTCGAATCCAGCATCAAAGAGACCGATCCAAATTCTGAGCACCGAAAGGACTTGGCAGAGATACTTCTTGGATCATCAAAGACCAAATTTAAAACCCTAATTTGTTGAACATAAATAGAGAAAAAGGAGAATCAGTGAGAGAGGACGAAAAATCGGAGGCAGACAAAACGCCACAAAAACCCTAATCCCAAAATCAAAGCAAAATCAGTATTTGAAGAGGCGAAAGGAGAAGATTCAATCATTACCTGAGCCGTCGTCCTCGCCGAAGGTGAGCTTTTACTTGAGTCTCTTTGAAAACCATAAATTTGTGCATTTCTTGGAAAGATGATGAGCAATTGGGAGAGAAAACCTGAGAGGCGTGAGAGTAAAGGTTGTGGGTGATTGGGAAGGAACGCGATTGAAGAGTTTGAGGGAGGTGTGAGATAGAGAGAGTCTGAGAACGAAAGTGAGGATGGAGGGCGACTGAGTTCTGGATTTTCCTTCGCGTCCTCACTTTTCCTTTTCTTTTTATTTATTTATTTGCTCTTTATTAAGCAGACCTTTAAATCCCACTAAGTGAACGTTTAGATTTCTCAATTGGTCATTAACTGTGGTTTGTTGGTATTAGTTTTAGTTAAATGCTATTTTGTGTTCCCAATCCCTAATCTTTTGAACCCAACAGCCAGGCGGCTAGGGTCGCCTTTTGGGATTCCTCCTTTTTATTTTAATTAATCGTCCATTAAATAGACCACCCCATTTTTATTTTTATTTTAATTCATACTTTAATCTATTCTGGTTTATATGTCTAAGTTGTTATTTAAATTATAAATAATCATAAGTGGTCTAGTGGAGAGAGGGTAGTTTCATGGTCTTTAGTGGAGTGGGTTCAATACCCATATATAGCATTTTATTTCTTTTAGCATTCATTTTTTTATACTCATAGTTTCATTATTATTTAATAACACAAGTTTGGTTTCCTTTAATTTCATCATCCATTCAAACTGCTTTAAACTATTAGAATCGCACTTTTCTCGATTCAATATCGAGCCCATTTCCATACCCTTGTAAGTCGATTGCTTTTTAAGCATCGCCATCAACCTCACATAGCTTACTCTTGGGCTTTCTTACAATGAGCCAGTTCTCTTGCACTTACACTCATACATTGCATTATTTGTTGTTTGGGCCCGATTTAATTATTTCATGATTTTGAATCCCCATTTGACAAAATGTACCCCACTCCCCCGATGTGTAAAAATTTTGTGCTGTTTTTATTTATTTATTTGTTTGACTGTTTAGTTAGATACTAACACAAGAATAAAATCAACCATTTCCAAAAGATCAAAAATAATGACTCGATCCAACGTCGAGTATTTTCTCAATAAATAAATCAATTCATTTCTCCCTCCTATTCTATTCCATTTCTTTCAAACTTTCATCAAACGCTTGATTCAACGTCAAGCCAGTTTTTTAATAAAAACTCAAAAAATATTAATTCTTATTTAACGCTTTTTCAATAAATGATGGAAGTGGAACATGGTGTATACCGTGCACTCCTAAGACTAGGATTGGAGATGTATATCTCGCCAATCCTAGCTCTCGTCATCATCCAAATTTATCCACTTTGTTCCCTTTCAAACACTCATTCAAATTTCTCTTAAACGTCCATCAATACTTGATCTAGGGTCAAGTCATTTTCACAACAAAACTCAAAATACCTAATTCTTATTTAACACTTTTTCAATAAAGGTGGAAATGGAACATGGTGTATACCGTGCACTCCTGAGATTAAGATTCGAGACGTATGCCTCGCCTATCTTAGCTCTCGCCATCGTCTAAAATTGTCAATGAGGTTCCTTCAAACCCTTTCTCAATCAAATTCCAAAATACTTAATTCCTATCTTAACCTCTTTCAATAAAGATGGAAATGGAACATGGTGTATACCGTGCACTCCTGAGGCTAGGATTCGAGATGTATATCTCGCTCATCCAAGTTCTTGCCATCACTCAAAATACATCCAACCAGTCAAACTCTTTTTCGCCGCCGTGCGATTAATCAAAAACCTTTTTCATAAGTGAAAGATATACTGTCTTAAGGTGATGTAAAACAATGTTTCGGCCACGATTGTTGAGTCAAGATAAGTGACGCTTTTCCGAATGTAGATTTATAAATCCGTTCGATGTGTGGTATGCGTCCACTCCTCATCTGTTTTGGGTAAAACAATGTTTTCGTCGGTTAATACAATATAGCTTTCGCTAAAATCGAGCAACCAAGAAACATTTTTCTACCCAGAACTACGTAAGCCTTGATTTCTCTTTTGAGATACGTAGGAGCAGGATTTTTTAAATCTTGTCAGGCCCACTAATAAAAAACTTAGGTTTAGTCCTTTGTTAAAAAAATCCAAAAACATTCTTTTCTCATCCTTTCTTTCTTTCCCACCTAATAATTCGAAAAGCCTAATATTTCAACTAACATTAACGCACACAACTAACCTAATGGTTCCCGTTGAGTACAACGGACGTAAGGGGTGCTAATACCTTCCCCTTGCGTAATCGACTCCCGAACCCTGATATTGGTTGTGATGACCATATCTTATCATTTCTTTTGTATTGGGTTTTATCGATATTCCCCTTTCCTTTTTAGGAATAAATAAAGTTCGGTGGCGACTCTGTTCAGTCCATCATTGCGATCGTGCGATCGCGCTTCGCTTTGAAGTCGTATCCCCATTTTTTCGAGGTGCGACACGTTGGTAGGACTTCAGATAACCAATAATCAAGCAAAATAGTTGAGAAATGATGGAGAATCGAAGAAGAGAAGTTTGAGAAAAATCACTTTCGGGTAGCTTCAATTCAGCTTGATCTTGCTTCCAATTTGCCTTGGCTCAACTCTAGAAGCTTGCAGGTAGTGAAATGGATAAATGAAAGGCTTGGATTCTTGGAGTTTCAATCTCAAAATAGAAGGAGAATTGAAACTCTATTTCAAGTGAAATCTTCAAGTTTGTCCTTTAATGGAGGCTAGGGATTCAAGGGCTCAAAGCTTGGGTATAAGGGATCCTCCTTCTGATCATAATGGACCTGTATTTATAGGGTTATGCATTGCTTTTCACACACTTGGAAATTTTGCCAAATTTAGCAACATTGGTGCATGGATGCATGGGAAATAATTTGGGCCCAATTCATGAGGTGATCTCACTCTAATTCATGCATAATGGATCCTGAAACAATAACATGTAAGCATGCAAAAGGAAATGGTCAATTGAATTCAAATCTTGCCAAAACAAACCTATGAAAGGAACCATGCACAAGTACCTCAAATATTCTCCAAATGAAGTGATATTGGACATTTTGGAAATTTGACATCAAGGGGAACAACTTTGATGTTGAACACTTTTCCATTTAAAGCTTGTATCATGGTGAAATTTGAAGTGGAAGTTTGAGAAATCAAACATAATTGAAGTGGAAATGAGCTTCAACCTTGAATAACTTTTGCTATGAGTTTCAAATGGAAATGGTTTCTTCACCAAAGTTGTAGATATTTCATCCATCTTTAATTTGGTCATAAATTTGAACTCATTTGGATTTGGCATGAGGGAGTTATGAATTTTATAAGTTGAGGAAAATTGCTTGTTTAATGGTAATGGCCCAAAATGACCTATAATATTTCCTCTTGGAACATGCCCTTCCAAGTTGAACTTGACATTACTCAAAGAATAAAAGTTGGACAAGACATATTTAAATTGATCATAAAACTTGTATGACCTTCATCTCATAAAAATTGAGCAAGTTATGGTCCTTGGAAGTTGAGCTCTTAACTAGGGCACAAACAAAATGACCTATAATGTTTCACCATAAAAAATGAATTTCCAAACAAAAATAGCTCTTTATGACAACATTAAAGTTGTTTGGAATGTCATAAGGAGTAACATTAATCTTGGAATAATTTTCATATGACAAATATTATAGGAGATAGGGTCTAGGGAACCCCAATTTTGACTAGTTGACTTTCTCTGGTCAACTTCTTTGAACCAACTTGCAAACTTGAAGTTCTATTGATCTTTGGGACTCCTGGAGGATCATATATGCATAAGAAGATGTATTATTAAGTATACCTTGATATATTGGACCAATTGTTTAAGAAACTTATTGAGGAAGTCACACAAGATACCCAGATGAATTAGGGCTTCCAAGGCAAATAAGCTTCAAACTCTTGATGAATTCTTGATAAAAATGATAAATTAAGATCATGGGGATCCATATATTATGTTTAGAACCAATTTGAAATATTTCCTTGATTAATCTCCTTGCACTGAGGGTCTCAAACCCTAGTTGTGAGCTGTATGTGGCATAGGTGGAAGCACACACTACCTACAAAAGAAATAAAGTTATACATTGACATATTTTTTGTATTTTTGTTAGTAAACAAAGAAAAATAAAGTATGATATAATCAAATGTGCTTGGTGATCTCTCCCAATGAAAACCCAATGAATGAGGGGTAAGGAGGATGCCAATGTGTGATCCCAAAGCCAAATGCAAATGATGAGATATCATGAGGGATCTTAGGGTCAAAATTGGGGTCTTACAACTGTGTATCATACTTCATTCCCTTAAAAGTTAAAACCTTCTTCAGCAGGCTTACATGGTGAAATGCCTATTATTTTCGGTCAAAATTGAGTATGTATATGTGATCGACATTTGCCCCTGAAAAAACATTGATCGACCTCGATGTGTTCAATAATCCCATAAGGCTTCCAGGCGGTGATCCTCTGATGCATAGATGAGGGTACACTTCCTACTCCGTGAAGCCACTCCCTACATAATAATAGGTTGTAATTGCTTTTTTCGGCACTGTCGCATCTCGAAAAATACGATTCCTCGCGATGGTCGCAAAAAAAATAGTTCGAACAGAGTCGCCACCGAACTTTATTTATTCCAATGAAGGAATAGGAAAATATTGATAAAATCTTTGAAAAACAAAATAATGATCGTCACAACCATATTCGGGTTCAGGAGTTGATTATGCAAGGGGAAGTTATTAGCACCCCTCACGTTCGTTGTACTCAACGGGAACCTTTTAGTCTAATTTGTGATTTGAATGTTATCTAATGTTATTTGTTTTCTTCGAGTGATAAAAATATTGAAAAGAGAGATGGATGGAAACCTCAGAAGGGGGAAAAGGGAGGTTTTTTATTAGTGTGCTGGCCAAGCTCTCGCAATCTTGTGCCTACGTATCCTTATGGTGCAATAAGGAAATCAGAGCATTCGTAGTTGGGGGAACTATGATTTGTTGGTGTCTTTTAATGAACAACTGTTTAGATCGTGTTCTAAAGGCTTAACATTGACTTGCCTACTGTAGGAGGAGGCTTAAGCATTAGTTTGTTATGTGCGTTAGAAGGGATTAAACAATATTCTTTCTAAAAATAATTATTGTCATACGAGGGTGACAAGTTGGACTAAATATATTGAATGTTTTGTTGGATTGGTTTCGATCACACGGGGTGAGAAAAGATAGATTTCATCTGTTGAGATATTTTGTTGGATGACGATTACTCGGATAGTCAAGTAAGGAAAGTCATATCCTAATAGTCGAGGAGAGGAATCGAAGGCTCTAGACCATCTCCCTTTTCATTCTTAATTGTAAAAGGATTTGATAATAGTTAAGGTGTTTTGAATGGATGACGAATACTAGGATAGTCGAGTAAGGCAACTCATATCTTAATAGTCGATGAGAGGAACTGAAGGCTCTAGACCATTTCCCTTTTCATCCTTAATTGATTATGAAAACAAGTTTTTCTATGGTTGATGTATTTTAGGTAAACGACAAGTACTTGAATGACTGAGTAAGGCAACTCATATCCAAATATTTAAGGAGAGGAATCGAAGGCTCAAAACCATCTCCCTTTTCGTTTAGTTTATTATGAAAATGATTTGATTTAATTGAGTTAGAAATTTATAGAGAAATGACAATTGTCTGACTGGCCGAGTAAGAGAACTCGTATTCAAACAATCGAGGATAGGAGTTGAAGGCTCAAAACCATCCCCCTTTTCATTTCTAACCGGAATGGTGGTTAATATTTTTGAATTAATTTGAATAAAAATACTCGATGTTGGATCAAAGTTTGAATGTGCTTTTATGAATGAATTAGGTTTTATTTAGTGAATCAATCATCCACTCGATTAATTAAAATCGAATAGGTCTCATTGTAAGAAAGCACAAGAGTAAGCTATGTGAGGGTGATGGCGATGCTAAAATCGATCGACTTACAAGGATATGGGAATGGGCTCGACATTGAATTGAGAATTGTGTGATCTTAATGGTTTAAAGATGGTTTTGAATTGATGATGAAATTGAAATGGTTTTAGAAATGATTGTGAAATGATAGTGGAAGAAATCAATCATTATTTAATCATCAAAATCAATTGATTAAAGTTCGATTAAATTGATTAATCAAGTTAATTAAGATTAATTATCAAAATTATTTAGTTGGATCAAATAATCAAGTTAATTAAAATTAATTAATCCAAATTAACTATTTTTTTTATTATTAATTAGTTAATTTAATTAGAATGAAAACGGAATAAGTAACAATGTCGATTCAAAACAATAATGTGCTTAACAACCGGTTTGTGCAAAATGACAACCATGATTAATGTCATTCGCAAGATCATAACGCGGTGAAATATTCTATTAATTTATTGAAATGTTTGGGAGGCATAACGACATAAAATTGTCGAATCCGCGGATAAAATCCTATTTTAAACCATGCAAAAAAATGAAACAAAATAGTAGCAATCACTCAATATATTTACATAATTACAATATATAGGAGGTACAACTAGTAAAACAAGAGTGCACAAAGTAACAAGTGGGCCTATCTTCTCATTATTTAAATGGGTCAAATTTAAATTTCTATATATACCTAAATACCATTTAACAATGATAATAATAACATTAAGTAATAATAAGAATTAACTAACATAATTAAAGTAAAAACAAAAATACAGAATATCGATTTGACTTTTTCAAAATCTAAAATAAGTTAATATCTCTAGGACACGTGTAAGGTCCTGTTCAAAATGGTGATAGAAAAAAATGGAAAATCAAATCATCTTCTTACGAGGCTCTTCTTTCCAAATACTAACTTTTCAAATGTAAACATGGTGATAGAAAAAAAATCTCTTCAAAATCACAATAAAAAAAATGACAGCCAAAAAGAACCTTGATCCCTTTTCAATACCAGAACAAAATTAATTTAAACAAGTCAAGAAAAATGAAGGAAGGTGCAAATACTGAATCGGATCAAATGGTGATGTCGTTGGGAGATCGGCGATGCTCGATGAGATTTATGATGAAGATCCTGAACACCTGAGACATGATAGTGATCATCGGATGCTCGCAACATCTCAACAACTTTCCTTTTTTTCGATTTTCCTCTGTTTCAATATATTGGGCATTTTGGTTGTTGCAATTTGGGGTGAAAGGAGCCTTTGTTTATCAACATCAACCAAAACCAAACTCTTCTTCAAATGCTACTATATGAAGAACAAACAAACAGAAGCTAAGTTATATAAAAAACTGACTTCAGCTTAGATTAGTATGATGAGAAATCGAAGCTTGAGTGCAGTATTTGGTGGTAATGGTTCAGAGGTAAATCTCATATGCGGAATGCCTATATCTAAACAGCTAGCACCACGATCGACTTATCAACAACCAAAACAGAAATTAGAGTCCAATTAATGCTGCAAAACTAATACTATTGTGGCGGTCGAAGTGATGGGGTTCTTTTGTTGGTGTTGGTGCATTCATGTTCGGACTAGGTTTGACAGTGGTTAGATGTTAAGTGAAAAAAGGAGAGGCTATACGATGGTGAATCTGTGAAGAAGAAAAAAAAAAGAAAATATGGTGGTAGTGCATGGTGGTCCACGGTTTAAGGGTAGTGAATCGGTGGTGACGCGAGACTTTGTCGGCACCAAACTGAGGTGTGTTGTTGTGGTCGCGCAAATCGGAGAATTGGGTGGTGATTGTGAGTGAAATGGAAAGACGAAGGGTGGTGTGAGTTTGGTTAGAACCTGTTCGGACGTAAGGAGTTGATGGAAGTAGAAGCTCGAAGATGGAGGAAGAAGTTGTTGGAATGGAGTTTGGACGGTGGCGGTTGAAATTTGGGGATCATTCTTGATGGAGAGTATGATTGTGTGCTTTATCGTTTTTTTTAGATCTTTTGGGCCCAAGGTGTTGTTGAAAAGTGAGAAGAATAGGAAAAATATACATGTTTTTTCATCTTGATCGTTGCCCAAATGGAGAGAGTATTTGTTTTCCTCTTTTTTATTTTTTGTGATTGGTGCGCTTGGCATACCTTGAGTTGTCCCTCGATTCCCTGCCAACTCATATGTGGTCATGATAAAGTGGTGAGGAAACACTTTCTTTTCCTTCTCACTCGGCCAGTTGTTACCATAGAGAGAGGATAAGGTCCTCTTAGTAATACAGTTCATCCTTTTTTATTTTTTATTTTAATTTTGATTGGTGAAAATAAATGGACATGGATAGAAAATGTAAATCATTGATTAATCATAATCCAAAGGCCATGCTTGAATCAAAGAAACACATACTAATTTAAATGTCAAAGTTGTCCTTTTCTAAAAGCTTTAATGGATTAAAATCGATTAGAACAACTAAAAATCACATCTTTTTAAATAAATACAATAAAAATTAAAAATGAAGATATGGAAAATTCTATTTTAATTTTCTGAATATTTTGACAAAAGAATAAAAATAAAATGGCTAAGATGAATAAAAATAGGGCACAAATTTGCTCAAAAAATTAAATCGAACGCATTAAAATGATCAGTGCGAAATAAACCTCTCGAAAAAATACAGCGTTTAGTTTAATTTTCAAATGAATTTTGACCGATTAAACAGGCGTAAGCTGATCAAAATACGACTGAAAAAGTAGTCGAAATATATAACGAGCACACTAGGCTAAACTACGTGAACCGTAGATTAATAATATTGTTGTTTGCAAGCTTGATTTTGAAACTTTTTACCCGCTAATTTTCCGTGTATTTGAGAAATTATTTAACCGATCCGTCTGTATACTCCAAAATTTATTTTGACTGATGAGATGCATATTATGCTATACAGATGATACAAACTGAAAATAAAGTCGGATAGATGGAAACTTTAAAAATGTCCGGACAAAATTGGGGTATGATAGTTGCCCCTATTTAATTAACTTGAACTAGAAGGTATGAATGACAACAGTCTTCATACATTCGTGTTGGAAGATGATTAAATATGAAAAAACCCAAATTTTGTCCTTTGAGATGTAAAGATGAAATGCAAAAAGAAAGTGCAGTGAAAAATAAAGGGGATAGGTTATCATGAGGTAAATAAAATAATCAGGACTCTTTTAGAATCTCAGAATAGCATCTTGGATGGCATAATCGAGATATTCCAACAAGGGAACGATATCTCAGTTGTATCTAAGATTTTATGAGCATTATCAGAGCAGTGTCTTGAATTGAACACACGAGATACCAATTGAAGGTGAGAAAAACAAGAAAGGGGGGGGGTTTGAATTGTTTGGAAAATAAGCGCTTTTTCAAAATGAAAATCACACAAGGATTTTATACTGGTTCGCTTATAACACAAAGCTACTCCAGTCCACCCGGCCAAGGTGATTTCGCCTTCAACAAGGACTTAATCCACTAATCTTGAAAGATTGATTACAAACAACGTCTAAGAGAAAGATCTCTTAGTCCTCTCAAGTATACAGACTACACAGAGTCACTTGAGGAAATAAACAAACAATAGATAAAAGATTTATGTAATCTAGAGTGCTTCTAAGAAAGCAAATATTACAATAGTAAGAACAAAAGTGATTCACGTTATAAGCAAAAGCTTCGTGAAGGTTTAGAGAGCAAAAGTGTTTCCTTGAGCGTTGATGTTTTAGTATATCTTTCCTTGTATGTGTTGTGTACTGAATGTTGATTTGCAGTCCTTTATATAGATCAGTGAGGTAGTAGTTGAAACTGATGAGTAATAAAATGAATTTACGCCATAACATAAATAGCTTCTGCCAGGATAACTTTCTCTCCTTGAAATGACTACTTACCACATATAGTACCTTCTTTATTGAACTTGGAGATTAACGTCTCTTTCTGTATTAGGAAATCCATTTGCAAAACTTTACTTGACTTTAACGTTACTCTTTCATAATTAGCAATTCCATAATCAGAGTCTTCATGTTTCTGGAGATCTTGGAATCTGCTATCTAGCTTCTGATGTTGATCTTTTGAGTTCTGATGATTTCTTCAGATAGCGCCAAGAGCTTCTGAAGTTTGACATACTGTTGTTCAGAATCAGAATTTCTAGAGCGTACTTCTTGTTCAGATGCTTCTGATATTTTGTTGTTTTGCTCAGAGTTAGACTTTCTTGAACGTGTTTCAACTTCAGATGCTTCTGATCATTTGATAATTTGTATCTGATCTGGTTCTGTATCTGATGACATCATCAGATCTCTTCCTTCTTTCTTTAGAACCCTGCACACTTAGAAACTTTTCGTTAGGGTGCCATTTTTGGTTTCATCCTTTGTTATCATCAAAATCATGGAATCTGTTGTAGAACAATTTTTGTTCTTACAATCTCCCCCTTTTTGATGATGACAAAACAATCTTAATTAGCAGATGAAACATATGAAAATCAGATCAGATAGACAAGAGCTCCCCCTGAGATAGTGCTAGGGAGTTCAGAAGTTCTTACCAGAGCTTCTAAGTAAAGAGGTTTCTTGATACCTTCTGCAATTTCTTAAGTCCAGGTTAGATAAATTTATTTTTAAGAAAAATATGTTGCAGAATGCTTAAGGTATTTAGACAATATTTTCATCAGAGCTATTAATGACTTCTCCCCCTTTTTGTCAGAATAAAAAAGACATAGCAAAAAATAAATAATTGAAGAGAAAAACATTGTATTTAGATAAAAAGCAACAGAGGCAAAAAGAACAAGTAAACATCAGAAACAGAGAAATCAGAGCAACAAGCAATAAGTCCTAAGTGCCTAGGGGTTCGGAGGCGGAGGCATTCTCTGAAGCAACATAGCCAGCATGTTCTGAATGTTGTCGTTGACAGTGTCTTGTTTATCCATTCTGGCACGGAGTTCGTTCTGATCTTGCTTAAGTTCTTTCAGCGTCTGGAGAACCATAGGGATAACAGAAGAAGAAGACTCCCCCTGAGTCAGAGCCTGCTGTGCTTCAGCAGCAGCCAGCGCTTCAGCTTCAGCAGCAGCTTGTGCTTCAGCTTCCTTTATCCTTAGAATTTCAGCTTCTCTTGCTCTTTCTTCCTCCAGCCTTCTAGCCTCTTCTTCAGCTTCTCTTGCTAATCTCTCTTCTTCCAGCCTTCTGGCTTCAGCTTCTCTTGCAAGTCTTTCCTGAAGTCTTGCCTCAGCATCTCTGATGTAGCCATTTCTGACTTGTTCAGAGATGTTCTTCAGTCTAAAAGCCTCAGAGGTTATCCAGCCAATGACTCTGTTCCAGTGTGTCCTTACAGAGTCAGGATCATCACTGACTTCAGAGTTAGTGGTCAGAGACTTGACCTTTTGTACTGAAGCCCCTGCGACCAGCATGATGGCTTCCTCAAGGGTAGGTATAAAAAGGTCAGGTTCAGAGGTATGAGGTGGAGATGTTGGAGGGTTGAGATTTAATGTGAGAGGTTCATATTCTGCTTCAGGTTGAGGTTCAGATCTTTGGGGTGAAGCGTAAAGAGGGTTTAAGTCTAATGGTTCAGTTTCAGCTTCAGGTTCAGGTTCAGCGGAGGTGTTTGGAGGGGTGATATCAGAGGTATGGAGGTCAGAGGGTTGAGTTTCAGAGGGTTGGTCTTCAGAAGTAATGTTGGTTGTTTGTTCTGGTGGAGGTGAAGTTGCTTCAGATTGTGTTTGTGTTGGTTGTTGTGAAGCAAGGTTTTGAGCCTGAATTTGGGCTAAGGTTGGGGAGTCAGGGTCAGAGTATTCTTGGTCAGAGGAGATTTGAAGGTATGGGGGTGATTCTGGGGCTGAAGATGAAGAGGAACTGGTTTGGTTCAGTTCTTCAGCTTCAGATAAGGGTAGTGTTGTATGGGCAAGATTAAATTTGGGTCGAGGTTCTGAGGTTCTGGTGGTTGAAGGTGGGATTTCAGAGGTTGTATAAATGGGTGGTGTTGGGAGAGGATTAGAGGAAGGAGTAGAGGAAACCATCAGAGGTTCAGAGGAAATAGGAGGAACAGACGTACCAGTAGAAATTTGCAGAGGAGCTGGAGATCTGCTTCCAAAAGATTCTCCAAGTCTTGCCTTCTTTGCCTGTGATGTTATCTTCTTTTCAGAGAGACCTCTCTTGTACCTGACGAAGTCTTCTTCTGAATCTAGACAATCGTCGAGGCTGAAGTCAGAGATGTCAACACCTTCATCCAGCAGACGCTGAAGATAGATAGCAACCGCATCTCTGGGTTCATTCTTGTAGAACCTAGCAAGACCATGAGGCAGCTTCCTCTGATCTTTCAAGGAATCCCAGGATGTGTCCAGTGTGGGTCTGACTTGAATCTTCTTTATTATTCCCATACTCTTGAGATTTCTGGCGTTCAGAGGCTTCCCAGTATCTATTGCCAGATCTTGCATCAGCTTGGCCTTCTCCAGATGATCTACCAGCCCATTCTCGATGAAAACATCAGATAACAATCTTCCCAGAGGGATGTAGGATCTAGGCTTCATGTTGTTTCTGGTCTCCCTGACAGAGTCTCTTAGGTATCTGAAGAGTAGTGCAGGAAGGCAGATCTTCACACCCTTGTGAATGCAATACAGAATGCACTTCTGATCTGCATTGATGTAATCAGAGGAGTTTGAGGCTGGGCGGTGGTGAATAGTTCCCAGAATGATCTTGAGCCACACTCTGAGGTTCTGATGCAGCTCTTTGTTCTTTGAAGGATTTCCTTCAGTGTTGGGTTTGAAGATGGTTGGATTGATTACTTCAGCAACGCGCCTTGATCTAGGGTTGATGTTGTAAATCCTTTTTCCTCCATCTTTCTCAATGTTCAACAAAGAAGCAATTGACTCTTCAGTAATTACTATCTTTACCCCCAAAACATAGGAGACGATGAAATGGTCATCAACATCTGCAAATCTCCAGAACTCCTTGATGAGAAGTGGGTAAACAGGGCCATAGAGCCTTTGGAAGTAGTTTCCCCAACCTTGTTGACGAAGTTCTTCAGTAAGATCAACTTCATTTCTTCTCAAGTTGTCAAAGTCCACCAGTGTTTCACATAACACATCCAATCCCTCAAAGGGAGTTGCTAGGTTGATGTGAGGTAAACGATCAAGGATATGGGGTTCCTTGTATACTGGAGTAATGGAAACGCCTGTAACCATTGGAGTTGAAATGCTTGAAGTTTGGGCAGTGGTGGTGGATTCCATTTGTTGAGAGAAGTTAGAAACTTCTTGTTGTTGAGCATCCATAGTTGAAGAAGAAGATGAAGAGTTTGCAGAAATGCTTCAGAGAGGTTTAGGGTTTTAGAGAGGGTTTGAGAGTGAGTGAGAGTGATAAGTGTGTGAAAAGTGAGAAAAGTGTTTAAATACCCTAAGTTAAAACACATGCAAAACGACACACAATATTGCGTTAGCACAAAGCTCAAGTAAGCTCGCTTGGGGGAGAAATGATTAAGGCTAATTAATGAATGTCTAATCCCAACAGTATGCACACTGCTCGAGGAGATCTCAAACGTTTCCCTTTGATTTTCTTCTGGACAGCTGTCTAGAAGTTCTAGGGTTGGACGCTAAGTGCTCCACGTGTTGATGTATCTGATCTTCAGGAATACCAAAGGATTGGTTCCTGGAGATTTCTAACTCAGATATCTTCTTAACTTGGTAGAAGTATCAGAGTCAGAGGCAGAAACACATTTGTTTATGTCAGAGTCTCATTTTACATTTTTAGAGCCACACTTCATTCTGGACAATTTTGAATGTTCAGATTTTCTAAGATAAAAAGAAATCTATCTTCAGCTAGAGGCTTAGTAAAGATATCTGCCCATTGATGATCTGTATCAATGAACTTCAATGTTACTATCCCTTTCTGAACATAGTCTCTGATAAAATGATGTTTTATTTCAATGTGTTTAGCTCTGGAATGTAGAATGGGATTCTTACTTAGACAAATGGCAGCAGTATTATCACAGAAGATAGGAATGTTACTCTCAAAAATTTGCAGATCTTCTAACTGATGCTTCATCCAGAGCATCTAAGTTGTGCACAGTGATGCTGAGATATATTCTGCTTCTGCAGTTGATAGAGCGATAGTTGACTGTCTTTTGTAGCCCAGGAGATTAGATTGTTTCCCAGAAGCTGGCAATTTCCAGATGTGTTTTTTCGTTCTAGTCTATCTCCTGCATAATCTGCATCACAGTAACCAGAAAGTCTATACTCTGATGTTTTCTTATACATCAGGCCCAGGTTAGGAGTTCCTTTCAGATACTTAAGAATTCTCTTAACTGCTGTTAAATGAGATTCTCTAGGATCTGATTGGAATCTGGCACAGAGACAGACACTAAAGAGAATATCAGGACGAGTAGCAGTCAGATAGAGAAGAGAGCCTATCATACCTCGATAGAGCTTCTGACAAACCTTTGAGCTTACTTCTTCTTTTTCAAGAATGCATGTTGGATGCATTGGAGTTTTTGCAGAGTTGCAGTTAGCCATGTCAAATTTCTTCAGAACATCTTTAATATATTTGCTTTGATGAACATATGTAACTTCTGAAGTTTGGTTAATTTGAATTCCCAGAAAGAACTTTAGTTCTTGCATTAGACTCATTTCAAATTCTGCCTGCATTAACTTAGAGAATTCTTGACAAACAGAGGCGTTAACTGAACCAAAAATAATGTCATCAACGTATATCTGGCATATCATGAGATCATTGTTAAGGTTCTTACAGAAAAGTGTGGAGTCAACTTTCCCTCTGATAAAATTGTGTTCCAGAAGAAAATTGCTTAAACGTTCATACCAAGCTCTGGGAGCTTGTTTAAGTCCATATAAGGATTTTTTAAGTTTAAAAACATGTTCTGGAAAGTTTGGATTTTCAAAACCTGGAGGTTGGTTGACATACACTTCTTCTGATATATAACCATTAAGGAATGCACTCTTGACATCCATTTGATATAATTTAATAGAATGGTTAATAGCAAAAGATACAAGAAGACGAATAGATTCTAACCTTGCGACTGGAGCAAAAGTTTCATTATAATCAATACCTTCTTGTTGACTATAACCTTGAGCTACCAGTCGAGCTTTGTTTCTGACGACTTCTCCTTTCTCATTCAGCTTGTTTCTGAATACCCATCTGGTTCCAATAACGTGAGTGCCTCTGGGCTTTGGAACAAGATCCCAGACATCATTCTTTATGAATTGATCTAATTCTTCTTGCATGGCTGAAACCCAGTCGTTATCTTGAAGTGCTTCATCACAGGACATAGGCTCAATCAGAGACACTAGTCCCAGAGGAGTATCTTCAGAGGTCCTGAAGGTAGATCTGGTTCTGACAGGTTCGTCCTTGTTTCCCAGAATCAAATCTTCAGATATCTTAATACGACTTTTGACTTTCTTTGGGATTTCTGGGGATTTTATTTCTTCAGAGTTCTGAATGACAGTTGCTTCTGGAATTTTATCAGATCCTGCAAGAGTGATTTCTAAATCTGCAAAATTTTCAACTAGCTTTGACTTTTCAGGGTCAAGCTTATCATCAAATCTGACATGAATTGATTCTTCCACAATTTTGGTTTCTGTGTTGTATACTCTGTAGCCTTTAGAGCGTTCTGAGTATCCTAACATAATACCTTTATGTGCTTTGGAATCAAACTTGTTCAAATGTTCTTTAGTGTTTAAAATAAAGCAAGAACATCCAAAAGGATGAAAATATGAAATGTTTGGTTTTCTTCCTTTACACAGTTCATAGGGAGTCTTTTCCAGAATGGGTCTTATAGAGATTCTATTCTGAATGTAACACGCTGTATTTACAGCTTCTGCCCAAAAATGCTTTGCCACATTAGTTTCATTGATCATGGTTCTGGCCATCTCTTGGAGTGTCCTATTCTTCCTCTCTACAACTCCATTTTGTTGTGGAGTTCTAGGGCAGGAGAAATCATGGGATATTCCATTAGAGTCAAATAATTCTTCAAAATCTTTGTTTTCAAATTCTCCACCATGATCACTTCTGACTCTAACAATTTTAGCATCAAATTCTTTTTGCACTTTGGAGCAGAAACTAGTGAATACAGAGTGATACTCACTCTTGTGCTTTAGGAATTTTACCCATGTCCAGCGACTGTAATCATCAACAATGACTAGTCCATACTTCTTTCCATTAACTGATGCTGTTTTCACAGGACCAAATAAGTCAATGTGAAGAAGTTCCAGAGGCTTAGAGGTAGAAACAACATTTTTCTTTTTAAAGGATGTTTTTGAAAATTTTCCTTTCTGACATGCTTCACACAGAGCATCTGAAGAAAACTTCAGTTTAGGTAGGCCTCTGACTAACTCGAGTTTAGTTAGCTGAGAAAGTTTCCTCATGCTAATGTGGCCCAAGCGTCTATGCCATACCCATTGCTCTTCGTGAACCGACATCAGACATTTAACATTTTGTTCTTTTAAATCAGAAAGATTAATTTTATAAATGTTGTTTTTCCTCTTGCCTGTGAAAAGGACAGAGCCATCATTTTGATTAATGGCTTTACATGTTTTTTGATTAAAGATTACATCATAACCGTTATCACTTAATTGACTTATGGATAATAAGTTATGCATTAATCCTTCTACATAAAGGACATCAGATATAGAGGGAAGAGTACCATTACCAATAGTTCCGGAGCCTCTGATCCTTCCTTTCTGATCTCCTCCGAAGCCTACAAATCCAGCGTCTTTAAGTTCCAGACTTTGGAACATAGACTTTCTTCCCGTCATGTGTCGCGAGCATCCAGAGTCCAGGTACCATGACTGGTGTCTGAACTTTGCTGCATAGAATATCTGCAACATAGACAATCTTATCCTTTGGTACCCAGAATCTCTTGGGTCCTTTCAGATTAGTTTTCCCAGAGTTTCTTATAACTTTGGGTTTTCTAGCATTTTTAAATTTTTGTTCTTGTGTGTGTGTATAGTGATATGAAAAGGGAGACTTAAGTTGGTTACTGGTAGAAGTTTTATCTTCCTTAGGATCATACCCAATTCCCTTTTATTGTTCTGACTTACTCCATAAATCATGGATGCCATAATACTCCTATCTATCCCATTTTTCAGAAATTCTTGAAAGGCTTCTTCGTATTTATAAATTATTTTATTTGAAGTTTGTGGTGCTTGAGACAACACTTCTTCTAATTCTAAGCTTTTTCTCTTTGCTCCATCTCTTTCTAATGTTAAATATCTAATCGTATCTTCTCGTGCTAGAATTGTCATCTCAAGTTCACTACATTCTTCAAATTTTACTTTAAGACAGCCTTTAATGTTTTTAAACTTTTGTTTTAATTTCTGATATGAGCTAAGAGTTTCTGACAAACAAGATTCTAGATCAGATCGAGAAAGTTCAGAAAATACCTCTTCAGATTCTTCATCTGAGCTACTCCTGGATGTGGTAGCCATAAGTGCCACGTTGGCCTGTTCATCAGAGTCAGATTCTGATGATCCAGATTCACTATCATCCCAGGTAGCCATTAGTCCTTTCTTTGTCCTGAAGGTATTTTTCTTGAAGTTTTCTTTTCTAGAGTTGTCCTTCTTTAGCTTGGGGCATTCATTCCTGTAATGACCTGTTTCTTTACATTCACAACAGGTAATATCTTTGTTAGTTTTACCTTTTGAAGTTGATTCTGATCGATCCCCTCTGGGTCTTGGTCTTCTGAAGTTGTTGTTCCTCTTTTTCCAGAGTTGTTTAACTCTTCTGGTTAGTAGGGACAATTCTTCTTCATCATCAGAATCTTCTGGTTCAGAGTCGTCAGTATCTTCAGTTTCTGCCTGGAGAGCTTTGGTTCTGTCAGGTTTGCGTCTTTCAGGTCTGGACTTCAATGCTACAGACTTGTTCCTTTTCTGAGGCTCATCTTCCTCTAGTTCTATCTCATGGCTTATGAGGGAACTGACAAGTTCTTCAAGGCTGATATTGTTCAGATCCTTTGACAGTTTCAGAGCAGTAACCATAGGTCTCCATTTCTTTGGCAGACTTCTGACTATCTTTTTGACGTGATCTGCAGTTGTATATCCTTTGTCTAGAACCTTGAGATCTACAATAAGAGTTTGGAATCTAGAAAACATAGCCTCTATAGCTTCGTCATCTTCCATTTTGAAGGCTTCATACTTCTGGATAAGCGCCAGAGCCTTTGTCTCTTTGACCTGAGAGTTTCCTTCATGAGTCATCTTCAGAGAGTCAAGTATATCTTTGGCTGTCTCTCTGTTGGTGATCTTTTCATATTCGTTGTACGATATAGCATTGAGAAGTATGGTTCTGGCCTTGTGGTGATTTTTGAAGACACGTTTCTGATCTTCTGACATCTTATTTCTGGGAACTTCAGCTCCATTTTCTAAGACTGGAGGTGTGTATCCATCTGTGACAATGTCCCAGAGGTCAGCATCATAACCCAGAAAGAAACTTTCAATTCTATCTTTCCAGTAGTCAAACTTCTCTCCATAAAAAACAGGAGGCTTAGCATTGTAACTATCTTTTTCATTTGAGTGGGCCATAGTTTTTCTCGTACTGGATCTCTCTACACTATTAAGTGTTTGATTAGAAAATCAATAACAGAGCCGGAGCTCTGATACCAATTGAAGGTGAGAAAAACAAGAAAGGGGGGGGGGTTGAATTGTTTGGAAAATAAGCGCTTTTTCAAAATGAAAATCACACAAGGATTTTATACTGGTTCGCTTATAACACAAAGCTACTCCAGTCCACCCGGCCAAGGTGATTTCGCCTTCAACAAGGACTTAATCCACTAATCTTGAAAGATTGATTACAAACAACGTCTAAGAGAAAGATCTCTTAGTCCTCTCAAGTATACAGACTACACAGAGTCACTTGAGGAAATAAACAAACAATAGATAAAAGATTTATGTAATCTAGAGTGCTTCTAAGAAAGCAAATATTACAATAGTAAGAACAAAAGTGATTCACGTTATAAGCAAAAGCTTCGTGAAGGTTTAGAGAGCAAGAGTGTTTCCTTGAGCGTTGATGTTTCAATATATTTTTCCTTGTATGTGTTGTGTACTGAATGTTGATTTGCAGTCCTTTATATAGATCAGTGAGGTAGTAGTTGAAACTGATGAGTAATAAAATGAATTTACGCCATAACATAAATAGCTTCTGCCAGGATAACTTTCTCTCCTTGAAATGACTACTTACCACATATAGTACCTTCTTTATTGAACTTGGAGATTAACGTCTCTTTCTGTATTAGGAAACCCATTTGCAAAACTTTACTTGACTTTAACGTTACTCTTTCATAATTAGCAATTCCATAATCAGAGTCTTCATGTTTCTGGAGATCTTGGAATCTGCTATCTAGCTTCTGATGTTGATCTTTTGAGTTCTGATGATTTCTTCAGATAGCGCCAAGAGCTTCTGAAGTTTGACATACTGTTGTTCAGAATCAGAATTTCTAGAGCGTACTTCTTGTTCAGATGCTTCTGATATTTTGCTGTTTTGCTCAGAGTTAGACTTTCTTGAACGTGTTTCAACTTCAGATGCTTCTGATCATTTGATAATTTGTATCTGATCTGGTTCTGTATCTGATGACATCATCAGATCTCTTCCTTCTTTCTTTAGAACCCTGCACACTTAGAAACTTTTCGTTAGGGTGCCATTTTTGGTTTCATCCTTTGTTATCATCAAAATCATGGAATCTGTTGTAGAACAATTTTTGTTCTTACAGTAGTATCTCAAACGTTCATCTGTTGGGGGAAATATTTTAGAAATGACTCCCTTTGGAGGAGATTTACTAGAAGAGCTCTGCAGGGGAAAAGCTCATAAGAGAGTTTTTAGGGTAACCTCTGCTTGGTGAGTAATGACAGCAAAGATGTTGTGGAATACCACCATCAACCATAAAGTTGAAGAGTGACTGCCGGTAAATAGTTCCACGAGCATGTGCAGGGTAATAACACTTCTGTTTTGAATGAGGATTGTCCTGGATACTTGCGACTGACCCTGGATCCTGAATTATGTTATATTTGATGTTTTGTACGAAATTCCACTTCGGGTGGAAGTACTTATGCATGTAATGACACATGAGATGCATGTAAGTATGCGATTGCTGGGGATTTTTAAATAGGCATGTGGGAATGCGAATATATTTTGTTCATTTTTGATAAAATTCCTATTTTATGGGTAAGCTTATGATTGATAAGATTATGTTTGATGAGTCTTCCTGTTTGGCAGGAAAACTATTTCTGAAGGATGCATGAGAAGCATATGGGAATGCAATTGGATAATTAGGCTTTAATAGGGTTTTATTTTGTTTCCGAAGAGATTGTTGGGGAATATCATCATCAAAGGGTTGATGGAATATAGTGAATGCCGTTATCAAAGGGTTGATGGAAAATAATTTGTCATCGTCAAAGGGTTGATAAAAATAATTAAAGGATGTCATGACCAAAGGGTTGGTGGAAAAGAATTTGTCATCGTCAAAGGATCGACGGAAAGGGTTTCACTGTGGCGTGACATCATCAAAGGGTTGATGGAAAAGGCTGTCATCATCAGAGGGATGATGGAAAAGAATTTGTCATCGTCAAAGGGTTGACAGAAAGGAATCTGTCATCGTCAAAGGGTTGACGGAAAGAAGTAAAGGATGGCATCACCAAAGGGTTAGTGGAAAAGAATTTGTAGTAAAATGTCATCATCAGAGGGCTCGTGGGGGAGATTGTCATCATCATAGGGATGATGGAAGAGAAAAATCAAGTTATGTCATCATAAAATGATTGATGGAAAAGGAATTATATATGTAATATCATCATCAAAGGGTTGACGAAAAGAAACTTCATTATGGAGTGACATCATCAAAGGGTTGGAAAAAATCTATCATCGTCAAAGGATTGATGGAAAGAAACTTCACTATGGAGTGGCATCATCAAAGGGTTGATGGAAAAGATCTGTCATCGTTAAAGGGTTGATGAAAAAGAAATCAAATATAGAATATCATCATCAAAGGGTTGATGGAAAAGATTTGTTGTAAAATATCGTCATCAGAGGGTTGATGGAAAAGATTGTCATCATCAGAGGGCTGATGAAAAAGAAAAATCAGGTTATGTCCTTATTAAAGGGTTTATGGGAAGGATTTATTATGTTATGTATGCATATGGTGCATGTTAATGAAAATTTTCCGTTTTTGTGAGAGAGCTTTTTTGATATGCAACTCCCTGATTTGGAAGGAAAGTCATGTGTGTTTATTGTATGCAATGCATGTGGTAATGCAAGAGAATTATTGGTTGTTTTTGGATTGGTCTCCCTTTTTTGAAAGCGAGACTTTATGGATACCAATGTTGATTGGATTTGGGTTTATGAAGATGCCAGCAAAGTGGACTTTTATTTCTTGGTAGTTGCCAATTTGGATTGGACTTTGGTTTTTTTGGGTAATTGCCAATTTGGATTGGTCTTTGGTTTATGAAAGGTTTTGACTTCCCGACACTTGGTATTTGACGATTCGATGATCAGAAGATAGATGTGGATGCTTTTGGTGCCCCAAGTTTGATTTGTTGTTGATAGGCTGCATGTTTGTTCCTGAGGCAAACTCAACTTCTTTGCCTGATATGCCATGAAGACTTGTAAATGATTTCATGAGCGTAACGACATAATCAATGCATGATGATTGTGCTTTTGCTCTGCCCCAAGGCTCTTTGCAACTTGTCTTCCCTAGTCTGCAGGGTCCTTGAAGAAATTCTCCTTTGAAAGGAAACAATGAGAATGAATATACCATGGCTTGAACCAATTTTTCCCCAGTGTATGAATCTTTATGTAGTTTGCCCCTGATTGAGATTTTGAAAGGCTTGCCCCAGATGGACTGGATATTTTGAAATGATTCGCCTCCTTGATCAATTGATGCTTGGAGATTTATCTTTTTAGCCTGACCAATTCTCAGGTTATCATAGTCATCAGATGCCATGCCCCTGATCCATAGGGCTAGGAGGTGGTCTTGATTTGGGTCAGCACCAATGAATGTTCAAGTTCCTCTTATTGTTCCTTATTGTTGGAATTTCCTTGATGTCAAGTACTGACTCGCAGTTAAGGTTGTTCATTCAATTAATGGTAATTTTAATGCAACATTCATGCAAGTTTTGACAATAAAAAATCATTTAAATGATATGGTAGTGTGTGATGAATGGACCATTAGTCCAAACGCAGTGCTGATTTAGCTAGTGTGAAAGATACGTCGGGAATATGATGCCAGATGATTAGAGAAGATTTTTAGGGGTCAGTTTACACAACCTTGTTGTAGTATGCTTTCAGAATAAACCGTGCTTCAATTAGGTATTTTAAGGGTTGTAATGTGGTCTGGTTCATAATTTATTTGAAATAAAGAATATAAGGCTCAAATTTTGTTTTAACCCACCCCTTCTTCGTGATGATCTCCAGTCCTATGTCCAGTTAATTAAACACATACATTTGTCTCTCAAAGGGATTAGACGGTGTAAGAGTAAATATGATGATTCAAGATTCGCTTGAAAGGGCAGTCACCTGATTTTTCTTTTGTCATGGATATTAGTGACTTTTTTTATTCTTGAGATGATGGTCACCGAATCTTGTTTTGTTTTTGCTGGAGGATTTGATGACCTGTTTTTGTTTTAACTTTATTGATCCCTAACTTTTTCCTGGACGGCTTTTCGAAGCTCTTGGTCCACCGGGATTGCCTTAATTTTTGCCTAAGTCGCCTTTTTGAGGTGTTCGACTTAGCGACCTATCTTATTTTTCTGATTTTACTGAAGGGCCGTGACTGCCAAGTCATTTGGTTATTGAAGAACAACCAACATAACATTTGGATTTTGCATGGTTCCTTTTACACTTCAGGATGTGTGCGAAGAATATCATGTGGTTAATCCCCCAAACGGGATGCTTCTTGTTGTAATTTGAATGGGTAGTCAGATTAACTGAACACTACCCTACCCCAGGTTAACCGTAAGGGTTTGTAGATCCAAAAGAAACTCTTACTTCTAGGCTCTAAGTGGTTAACTAGGGATTAACTCCTTATCTCTCCAGTGTTTGGGGATTTGAAACAATGCCTGTATATCATCGACATGATTTTATCCAAAAGCATATTGTTAGCAATTATGGATATTTCGTTTTCGTCATCCTCTCTTGAATCTTTGCTAAAACAACAATTTGATAAGTGAATGGGAGAATTATTTTTTATTAAATGGAAAAGATGAGTGAATACGAAAGGATTCGTTCAAGACATGCATGGTCGTTTCATTAACATTACCATTAAAGGAAAATAACAATACTTAAAAGCAAATAAGTGTTCAACATGTGAAGAAAATACAAAAGAAAATGTTGAAATAGCCAAATGATTTCCAATATAGAGGAAGCTCTCTCGTGCTTGGTTCACTACTAGGCCAACCTTCTTCAGAGTTGGCCATTATCATGCTCATCGAAACCAGTACGATAATCATCTTCAGAACTATTCTCACGATTTCTTCCATAGTCTGGACCGATGGACTTGCATGGATGGGTGAAGGAGTATCGCTAATTTGAAGGCCTCAAGGCGCAAATGAGAATATCTTGGAGTCAAGCAGAGTTTGTACCTTGCTCTTGAGCACCTTACAGTCTTCAGTTGAATGCACTTGTGCCCTAGTATGGTAACATATCGAGCATTAGCGTCAAAGCCTGATGGGTATGGAGGAATTAATGGATTTATCTCCTTTGGCACTATCAGTCCTCTCTCAATCAAATATGGAAGTACTTGACTGTATGCAATTGGAAGTGGATCGATATGCTTCTCTGGCTTTCTTGGCCTTTGTCGGGCGTGATGATGCTGCTGATGTGGAGTGTTCTGATGCTGGTATGGTTATTAATGTGGAATCCGTTGTTGATACTGATGAGATCCTTGATTTGTAGGATGATACTAAACTTGTGGAGAGAATGGTGTCTGATATGGAGCTTGTGGAGCTTCCCATACTGCATTAACTGCATCATCTTCTCCCTTTTGTGAACTGACAATATATTCACTCTCAATGCTCTGGCTATTTGAGGCGCATTGGATTCTTCCACTTTTGAAGCCATACTCGATGCGTTCTTCGATTGACACCAAGTGAGCGAAGTCTAATGCTGCACTGCTAATCATCCTTTCAAAGTAAGAACTTTGCAAGGTATCCCTGAATAATTCCATCAATTCTTTGTCTAAGAGTGGTGGTTCAACGCAAGCCGCTAACTCTCTCCATCTTTGGACATACCCTCTGAAGGATTCATTGTTTTCCTGAGATAAGGCCCTCAGCTGCATACGATCGGGAGCCATGTCCAAATTGTATTTGTACTACTTCAAGAAGGCGTTAGCTAGGTCCATTCATGACTGAATATGATTCCTTTCTAACTTCATGTACCAGCTCAATGATGCCCTAATCAAACTGTCTTGGAAACAGTGAATCATTAGCTTATCTTCGTAAGCATAAAGGGTCATCTTTCTACAAAACATCACCAAATGGTGTTTTGGATAACTATCCCCTTTATACTTCTCAAACCCTGGTACTTTGAATTTTGCGGGTATAATCAGGCCAGGTACCAAACACATGTTTAAAGCATTTAGTTTAACAGTATCTCACCCTTCTATGGCTTTAAGTCTTTTCTCTACCACACGGCATCTTTCAGCAATCTCATCCTCTTGTGGTCGTTCAATATTGACCACCAGGCTTATCCCATTGGGATCTGGCACAGAGAATGCATAGCTATCATACTCAATAGTATCATGATATGAGGAACATTTATCTCGAACAATATGACGCTCTTGTACAACCGAGTTATCAATTGGGATTTGCAAAAGCTGAGGTTGGGTAGGATCATCTACTAGGGTGGAATGACATTCTCAATGACTATAGTCCGCTGAATGTTGTCCTCTATTTTTTCTAAAGCTATCATAGCCTCCACAAGTTGGTCTATCTTATTTTTCACTGAGTCAACATCTCCTCTCAAGGAAATATGACTTTGCTCCAACGGATCCATGATCTTTTAAGGGATGCTTCAAGTGCGATACGAGCGTCAGGAACTCAACTGCAGATTATGGACAAAGGATGGATGACTTTTTCTTTATATTTTATGTAGAAAATGATATGCAATGCATGATGGTGAATGCAAATGAATTTTGTATGTGAGTGAATGCAATTCCATGTTCAAGATCACATGTTCAACACGTTCTTAGGTTAATCAGAATAATGGGTAAATGACAGGTATCTCTGATTAATGGAACCCCATGGGTAGGCTCTACAATTGGTAGGTTCCTAGAGTCATGGATATTTCTTGATAATGTCACTGTTGTGACAAAGGATCATCGAACAATAATATCCTTAAGATGATCTTGTCTAGGTGAGGTCTTCATATTGTCCCAACAAGGAAGGCTCCTTGCGGGCCTCTACTACATAACTATCAAGTCCAAGGTTCTAACAAGGTTCTCAGAGTCATAGATCAAGGTTGGAAATATTATGTAAGGTAATAATACGTCCAAGGGATCTCATCTGATTGGGAATTTTGTATTAATCCAACAAATCTGAAGTCTCGTAGGTTAATACTACACAACCACCATGGATAGAACGAGTTAAAAGGTCCCTAGAGTCATTGATCCAACTTGAAAATACCATCATCGTGACGAAGGCTCGTCGGAATTTAATATCTCAAGAGGATCTACTCTAGGCGGGGTCTTCGTATCGTCCCAGCAAGGAAGGCTCCTTGTGGGTCTCTACTACACAACCACCATCTTAATCCTATGGTTTTTCTCAGACTCGGGTAGAGAGCCTATCTCACAAAGTGCCAATAATCAGACAGTCTCCAATAGCAATAATGAGAATGACCAACAAATCACAAATAGCCAATATACAATGAGATAAAGAAAATAAGATAGAAGAAATCATGTGAATAAAGCTAACAATCATCGCAAACCAAACTAAGTCAGGCTTGACTCTCTCTTGCTTGGAGCATAATCCTCAGCAGAGTTGTCATCTGTCGTATCTCGAAAAATATGATTCCTCGCGATGGTCGTGGAAAAAATAGTTCGAACAGAGTCGCCACCAAACTTTATTTATTCCAATGAAGGAATAGGAAAATATTGATAAAACCTTTGAAAAACAGAATAATGGTCGTCGCAACGATATTCGGTTTCGGGAGTCGATTGTGCAAGGGGAATGTATTAGCACCCCTCACGTCCGTTGTACTCAACGAGAACCTTTTAGTCTAATTTGCGATTTGAATATTATATAATGTTATTTGTTTTCTTTGAGTGATAAAAATATTGAAAAGAGAGATGGATGGAAACCTCAGAAGGGGGAAAAGGGAGGTTTTTTATTAGTGTGCTCGCCAAGATCTCCCAATCTCGTGCCTACATATCCTTATGGTGCAATAAGGAAATCAGAGCATTTGTAGTTCGGGGAACTACGGTTGTTGGTGTCTTTTAATGAACAACTGTTTAGATCGCATTCTAAAGGCTAAACATTGGCTTGTCTACTCTCGGAGGAGGCTTAAGCACTAGTTTGTTATGCGTGTTAGAAGGGATTAAACAATATTCTTTCTAAAAAGAGTTTTGTTCACACGAGGGTGACAAGTTGGATTAAATATATTGAATGTTTTGTTGGATTGGTTTCGATCGCACGGGGGCGAGAAAAGATAGATTTGATGTATTGAGATATTTTGTTGGATGACGATTACTCGGATAGTCGAGTAAGGAAACTCGTATCCTAATAGTCGAGGAGAGGAATCGAAGGCTCTAGACCATCTCCTTTTTCATCCTTAATTGTAAAAGGATTTGATAATAGTTAAGGTGTTTTGAATGGATGACGAGTACTCGGATAGTCGAGTAAGGCAACTCATATCCTTATAGTCGAGGAGAGGAATCGAAGGCTCTAGACCATATCCCTTTTCATCCTTAATTTATTATGAAAACAAGTTTGCGTATGGTTGATGTATTTTAGATAAACGACAAGTGTAACACCCCGATAAAATATGATAATTATTTAATTTAAGTTAATAGTATATTTATTAATTTAATTAAATAATTGGATTATTATTGGAATTATTATTATTATTGGAATAATATAAATTGGAATAATAAAGTTGGAATATATATAAGGTCCCATTTGGTAAAAAGGGTTTTTACGTGAAAATAGAGAACACGTAACATTGGGAGAAAAGAGAAGAAACTGAGAAAGGGAGAAGAAGAGGCTAGGGCTCAAGAGGAGAATTCACGATTGTTGAAGGTCAAAGAATCAAGTGCCGGATTAACTCAGGTAAGGGGGGTTTATCGTCGTTTAATGGGTATTATGGGTTAACATGTAATGGGTAGTAATAAGCCGTTGAATTGACCCTAATTTGGATGATGAATGCTGAAAAATTGAGATGAATAAGTTATGTTAAACCTGTAATTGAATCTGTATTTGGGTGAGTCGTGATTTTCCAAACGTGTAGCTTTTTACGGAATTGGAATCGGAGGTCCGGAAGTCCTCCAACGGCGGAAAATGCGGAGAATTCTGCATTCTGCTTCGTGTTAGCGCAGGAACAGCTTTCTGTCTTGCGTTAACCGGTTAACCCAGGGTGTTAACCGGTTAACACTGTTATGAATTATGAAATATTGCTGTCTGTCTTGCGTTAACCGGTTAACCCAGGGTGTTAACCGGTTAACACTGTTAAAATGTGCCAGGAAGCGTGTTCTGTGTTGCGTTAACCGGTTAACCCAGGGCGTTAACCGGTTAACACTGTTTGAAAAGTAGAAAAACTGATATTTTAAATATTGTGAACAATTGATGATTGGCCTATATTGGTGTATGATATAGGAGGGATCAATTTCCCGTTGTTTTGAGCAGTGTAGGTATTAGTAGAGTGTGCTAATACTGTGATTGATTTTGTGGCATGACATAATATGATTCTGTGATAATTGTATTGATGATGTATGATGGTGTGCATAATGTTGTGAATATATCTATTATGTATGCTATTGTGAATGGACTGTTTATGCCTTAGAGTGTGAGCATATGTCCATTGTGGATTGTTGATGGTTGCATGCTAGGTGATTTAGTGTGCATAATATGGCCTTTATGGTGGTAGCTAATTCCCATGGTGAGGAATTAGTGAGTGAATTATTGTGGATTGTTGTTGATGTTTGCATGCTAGGTGATTTAGCGTGCATAGCATAGCCCTTGGGGTGGTAGCTAATTCCCATGGTGAGGAATTAGTGATGTGAGTCACTAGGTCTCAAATGAGTGGGACTAGTGAGCTTGGTAGCCGTATCTGGATTTGATCGGTGAGGTTGAACTATATGTTCACGAATAGTCGGTACCACATGCATGGAGTCTCATTGCATAATGTATGTATGGCGTATAACATGAATGGATGTATTCCAATATTATACGTGTGTTTTGTGTTTGTGTTGAATATGATTGTGATTATGAGTTGGTGTTGCCGTTACAGAATGTGTGATCTGATTAGGGTGATGAAATGTGTTAATTTACTTAGCATTACATGATATTTTATAATGCTTATTATATCGATTGAGGAACTCACCCTTACAACTATGTTTTCAGGTAACGAGCAGTGATTGAGTAGAAGCTAGTGATTGGAGTCTAGTGTAGTTCCTTAGTGGGTCATGCTCTGGTAGATGTAACATCGGGACGGGATGTTTTACTTTGTTTTCATTTTGGTTGTTGAACAACTTTACATGTAATGTGTTACATGGTTTGCGTGATTAATTAGATTTCTATCCGCTGCGGATTGTGCAATGCCTTGTTTTGATTAATAAATGAGCATGACAAACCATTTTGATGAATGGTGTGAAGTGTTAAGTGTGACGCCCTTAAATTGCATATCTACTCTGATTTATATTTGTTGTTTTAATTATTATTGGGGTATTTTAGAAGGGTGTTACATTAGTGGTATCAGAGCATAGTCGGTCGAGTCGAGTCGTAATTATTCTGTTTCCCCGTATGTGATAGGTGTTGTGTAATCCTATCAGTACTTATTGTTTTAGCTTGTTGGGTTCTCAAAATAGAAATGGCTGGAAGAGGTAGAGACGATGCTGCGATTGCTGAGGCTCTGGGTATGCTAGCTGGAGTACTTGGAGGGAATCCGAATGTTGTGGGAATGGGAGCTGCTCGTCAACTGAGTGAGTTCCAGAAGAACAATCCTCCAATGTTCAAGGGAGCATACGATCCAGATGGTGCTCAGAAGTGGTTGAAGGAGATCGAGAGGATCTTCCGAGTGACTGAGTGTGCCGATAACCAGAAGGTCAGGTTCGGTACGCATATGCTGTCAGAGGAAGCAGATGATTGGTGGGTTGCTGCCCGCACTGAGTTGGAAGCTACTGGGAGTGCTGAGATCACTTGGGCGGTGTTCAGAGAGAGATTCCTGAGGAAGTACTTTCCAGAGGATGTCAGAGGAAAGAAAGAGATAGAGTTCTTAGAATTGAAGCAGGGCAACCAGTCTGTTACTGAGTATGCTGCTAAGTTCACAGAGCTGTCGAAGTATTACACTCCCTATGATGAGGCTACTGGGGAATTTTCAAAATGTGTGAAGTTTGAGAACGGGTTACGTCCCGAGACCAAGCAGGCTATTGGGTATCAGCGGATTAGAGTGTTTTCTGACTTGGTTGACTGTTGCAGGATTTTTGAACAGGATACCAAGGCCAGAGCGGAGAGCTATCAGCAGAGGGTTGATAGGAAAGGCAAGAATCAGAATGATCGTGGGAAGCCGTATGCAACTGGCAAAGGTTTCCAGAGACAGAGTGGGATGAGGAGAACTAGTGGGGGAGACTCCAGTGCCCCTGCTAAGTGTTACAGATGTGGTCAGGCTGGACATCGTTTCCATGAGTGTACCAGTACTGAGAAGAAGTGTTTCAAGTGTGGCAAAGGTGGTCACTTGGCTGCAGAGTGCCGGTTGAAGACTATGACTTGTTTCAACTGTGGAGAGGTGGGTCATATTAGCCCACAGTGTCCTAAGCCGAAGAAAAAGAACCAGTCGGGAGGCAAGGTCTTTGCTTTATCGGGTTCTGAGACTTCTGCAGATGATCGTTTGATCCGAGGTACGTGTTATATTAATGGCTTTCCTCTTGTAGCTATTATTGACACAGGTGTGACTCATTCCTTTATATCTTTGGATTGTGCTGTGAAACTTAAATTAGAGATATCTGAGATGCATGGGAGTATGGTGATTGATACTCCTGCGAAGGGTTCAGTGACGACTACTTCAGTTTGTTTAAATTGCCCTTTGAGTATTTTTGGTAGAGACTTTGGGATGGACCTCGTGTGTCTTCCACTAGTGCAGATTGATGTTATCCTGGGTATGAACTGGTTGGTGTTTAACCGAGTTTCTATCAACTGTTTTGATAAGACTGTGATCTTTCCTGAGATTGAGGAAGGAAAGAGTTTGTTTCTATCAGCAAGGCAGGTGAATGAGGCAGTAGCAGATGGGGCAGAGTTGTTTATGCTGTTAGCGACTTTGGAGGCTAAAGATAAACTGGTGATTTGCGATCTAGCCGTGGTGTGTGATTTTCCTGATGTGTTTCCTGAAGAAGTGAATGAATTACCGCTAGAGCGTGAAGTTGAGTTCTCGATCGATCTGGTGCCTGGTACTAGGCCGATATCGATGGCTCCGTACCGTATGTCTGCTGTTGAGTTAACTGAATTGAAGAGTCAGTTGGAAGATCTGTTGGATAAGAAATTTATTCGTCCGAGTGTGTCACCGTGGGGCGCACCAGTGTTATTGGTTAAGAAGAAAGAAGGTACTATGAGGTTGTGTGTGGACTACAGGCAACTGAATAAAGTGACGATCAAGAATCGGTATCCTTTGCCGATGATTGATGATTTGATGGATCAGTTGGTTGGTGCGAGTGTGTTCAGCAAAATAGATTTGAGATCGGGGTATCATCAGATACGTGTGAAAACTGAGGATATTCAGAAGACTGCTTTCAGAACAAGGTATGGACATTATGAGTATTCTGTAATGCCTTTTGGTGTGACTAATGCGCCTGGGGTATTTATGGAGTATATGAATAGGATTTTCCATCCGTACCTAGACAAGTTTGTTGTGGTGTTTATTGACGATATTTTGGTGTATTCGAAATCTGAAGAAGAGCATGCTGAACATTTGAGAGTGGTTTTAGGAGTTCTACGAGAAAAGAAGTTATTTGCTAAACTGTCCAAGTGTGAATTTTGGTTAGAAGAGGTTAGTTTTCTTGGTCATGTGGTTTCAAGAGGTGGTGTTGCTGTTGATCCTTCTAAGATAGAAGCGGTATCTAAGTGGGAAGCTCCGAAGTCAGTTTCTGAGATAAGGAGTTTTCTTGGACTTGCAGGTTATTATAGGAAATTCATTGAGGGATTTTCTAAGTTGGCGTTACCGTTGACGATGTTGACTAGAAAGGGGCAAGCGTTTGTTTGGGACTCAAAATGTGAAGAAGGTTTCCAAGAGTTAAAGAGAAGGTTAACTACTGCTCCTATTCTGATATTACCGAGTCCATCGGAACCATTTGAGGTTTACTGTGATGCTTCATTGTTGGGTTTGAGTGGTGTTTTGATGCAGAATAAGCAGGTTGTAGCTTATGCTTCGAGACAACTGAAGGTTCATGAGAGGAACTATCCGACACACGATTTAGAGTTGGCAGCTGTGGTATTTGTTCTGAAGTTATGGAGGCATTACTTGTACGGGTCAAGATTTGAGGTTTTCAGTGACCATAAAAGTTTAAAGTATTTGTTTGACCAGAAAGAGCTGAATATGAGACAGAGGAGATGGTTAGAGTTTCTGAAGGATTATGACTTTGGTTTGAATTACCATCCGGGTAAAGCAAACGTAGTGGCTGATGCATTCAGTCGGAAATCATTGCATATGTCTATGTTAATGGTTAAGGAATTGGATTTAATTGAGCAGTTTAGAGACTTGAGTTTGGTGTGTGAGAGTACTCACAATAGTGTTAAATTGGGAATGTTAAAGTTAACGAGTGGTATTCTGGATGAGATTAGAGAGGGTCAGAAATCCGATGTGCTTTTGGTTGATAAGTTGACTCTAGTGAATCAAGATCAAGGTGGTGAATTCAGAGTCGATGAGAATGGTGTTTTGAAATTTGGTAATCAGGTGTGTATTCCGGATGTTACCGAACTTAAGAAGAGTATTCTTGAGGAAGGACATCGTAGTGGCCTGAGTATTCATCCTGGGGCTACGAAGATGTATCATGATTTGAAAAAGTTATTTTGGTGGCCGGGAATGAAAAGAGAAATTGCGAGTTTTGTTTATTCTTGTTTGACTTGTCAGAAGTCAAAGATTGAGCATCAGAAGCCGTCTGGGCTAATGCAACCGTTGGCTATTCCAGAGTGGAAGTGGGATAGTATCAGTATGGATTTTGTTTCTGGTTTACCGAGGACAATTAAGAATTTTGAAGCTATTTGGGTGATTGTTGACAGATTGACAAAATCGGCTCATTTCATTCCGATCAGAATGGATTATCCGTTAGAGAGATTAGCTGAGTTGTATATTGAGAAAATTGTAAGTTTGCATGGTATTCCGTCGAGTATTGTTTCGGACAGAGATCCTAGATTTACATCGAAGTTCTGGGAAGGTTTGCAGAGGGCTTTGGGAACTAAGCTGAGATTGAGTTCTGCATATCATCCGCAGACTGATGGTCAGACTGAGAGGACGATTCAGTCACTGGAGGATCTTTTGAGGGCTTGTGTTTTGGAGAAGGGAGGTGCTTGGGATTGTTATTTAGCTTTGATTGAGTTTACCTACAACAATAGTTTTCATTCGAGCATTGGTATGGCACCGTTTGAAGCTTTGTATGGTAGGAGATGTCGGACACCTTTATGTTGGTATGAGTCCGGTGAGAGTGCTGTGGTTGGACCGGAGATTGTTCAACAAACTACGGAAAAGATTAAGATGATTCAGGAGAAGATGAGGATTGCTCAGAGTCGTCAGAAGAGTTATCACGACAAGAGGAGGAAGTCACTTGAGTTTCAAGAGGGAGATCATGTGTTTCTTCGTGTTACTCCGATAACAGGGGTTGGTCGAGCTTTGAAGTCGAAGAAGTTGACACCTCGATTTATTGGTCCTTATCAGATTTTGGAGAGGATAGGGGAGGTAGCCTACCGTATCGCTTTACCGCCGTCACTTGCGAATTTGCATGAGGTTTTTCATGTGTCTCAGTTGAGGAGGTACTTTCCTGATCCGTCGCATGTGGTCCAAGTAGATGATGTACAGGTGAGAGATAACCTGACTGTTGAAACATCACCTATGAGGATCGAGGATCGAGATTTGAAGCAGTTGCGGGGTAAAGAGATTGCTTTGGTAAAGGTAGCTTGGGGAGGACCAGCAGGTGGCAATGTGACTTGGGAACTTGAGAGTCAGATGAAGGAGTCTTATCCTGAGTTATTCGCTTGAGGTATGTTTTCGAGGACGAAAACTCTTTTAGTGGGGGAGAGTTGTAACACCCCGATAAAATATGATAATTATTTAATTTAAGTTAATAGTATATTTATTAATTTAATTAAATAATTGGATTATTATTGGAATTATTATTATTATTGGAATAATATAAATTGGAATAATAAAGTTGGAATATATATAAGGTCCCATTTGGTAAAAAGGGTTTTTACGTGAAAATAGAGAACACGTAACATTGGGAGAAAAGAGAAGAAACTGAGAAAGGGAGAAGAAGAGGCTAGGGCTCAAGAGGAGAATTCACGATTGTTGAAGGTCAAAGAATCAAGTGCCGGATTAACTCAGGTAAGGGGGGTTTATCGTCGTTTAATGGGTATTATGGGTTAACATGTAATGGGTAGTAATAAGCCGTTGAATTGACCCTAATTTGGATGATGAATGCTGAAAAATTGAGATGAATAAGTTATGTTAAACCTGTAATTGAATCTGTATTTGGGTGAGTCGTGATTTTCCAAACGTGTAGCTTTTTACGGAATTGGAATCGGAGGTCCGGAAGTCCTCCAACGGCGGAAAATGCGGAGAATTCTGCATTCTGCTTCGTGTTAGCGCAGGAACAGCTTTCTGTCTTGCGTTAACGGTTAACCCAGGGTGTTAACCGGTTAACACTGTTATGAATTATGAAATATTGCTGTCTGTCTTGCGTTAACCGGTTAACCCAGGGTGTTAACCGGTTAACACTGTTAAAATGTGCCAGGAAGCGTGTTCTGTGTTGCGTTAACCGGTTAACCCAGGGCGTTAACCGGTTAACACTGTTTGAAAAGTAGAAAAACTGATATTTTAAATATTGTGAACAATTGATGATTGGCCTATATTGGTGTATGATATAGGAGGGATCAATTTCCCGTTGTTTTGAGCAGTGTAGGTATTAGTAGAGTGTGCTAATACTGTGATTGATTTTGTGGCATGACATAATATGATTCTGTGATAATTGTATTGATGATGTATGATGGTGTGCATAATGTTGTGAATATATCTATTATGTATGCTATTGTGAATGGACTGTTTATGGCTTAGAGTGTGAGCATATGTCCATTGTGGATTGTTGATGGTTGCATGCTAGGTGATTTAGTGTGCATAATATGGCCTTTATGGTGGTAGCTAATTCCCATGGTGAGGAATTAGTGAGTGAATTATTGTGGATTGTTGTTGATGTTTGCATGCTAGGTGATTTAGCGTGCATAGCATAGCCCTTGGGGTGGTAGCTAATTCCCATGGTGAGGAATTAGTGATGTGAGTCACTAGGTCTCAAATGAGTGGGACTAGTGAGCTTGGTAGCCGTATCTGGATTTGATCGGTGAGGTTGAACTATATGTTCACGAATAGTCGGTACCGCATGCATGGAGTCTCATTGCATAATGTATGTATGGCGTATAACATGAATGGATGTATTCCAATATTATACGTGTGTTTTGTGTTTGTGTTGAATATGATTGTGATTATGAGTTGGTGTTGCCGTTACTGAATGTGTGATCTGATTAGGGTGATGAAATGTGTTAATTTACTTAGCATTACATGATATTTTATAATGCTTATTATATCGATTGAGGAACTCACCCTTACAACTATGTTTTCAGGTAACGAGCAGTGATTGAGTAGAAGCTAGTGATTGGAGTCTAGTGTAGTTCCTTAGTGGGTCATGCTCTGGTAGATGTAACATCGGGACGGGATGTTTTACTTTGTTTTCATTTTGGTTGTTGAACAACTTTACATGTAATGTGTTACATGGTTTGCGTGATTAATTAGATTTCTATCCGCTGCGGATTGTGCAATGCCTTGTTTTGATTAATAAATGAGCATGACAAACTATTTTGATGAATGGTGTGAAGTGTTAAGTGTGACGCCCTTAAATTGCATATCTACTCTGATTTATATTTGTTGTTTTAATTATTATTGGGGTATTTTAGAAGGGTGTTACAACAAGTACTTGAATGACTGAGTAAGGCAACTCATATCCAAGTAATTGAGGAGAGGAATTGAAGGCTCAAGACCATCTCTCTTTTCGTTTAGTTTATTGTGAAAATGATTTGATTTAATTGAGTTAGAAGTTTGTAGAGAAATGAGAATTGTATGACTAACCGAGTAAGAGAACTCGTATTCAAACAATCGAGGAAAGAAGTTGAAGGCTCAAAACCATCCCCCTTTTCATTTCTAAACGGAATGGTGGTTAATAATTTTGAATTAATTTGAATAAAAATACTCGATGTTGGATCAAAGTTCGAATGTGCTTTTACGAATGAATTGGATTTTATTTAGTGAATCAATCATCTACTCGGTTAATTAAAATCAAATAGGTCTCATTGTAAGAAAGTCCAAGAGTAAGCTATGTGAGGTTGATGACGATGCTAAAAGCGATCGACTTAAAAGCATATGGAAATGAGCTCGACATTAAATTGAGAATTGTGTGATCTTAATGGTTTAAACATGGTTTTGAATTGATGATGAAATTGAAATAGTTTTGGAAATAATTGTTAAATGATAGTGGAAGAAATCGATCATCATTTAATTATCAAAATCAATTGATTAAAGTTTGATTAAATTGATTAATTAAGTTAATTAAGATTAATTATCAAAATTATTTAATTGGATCAAATAATCAAGTTAATTAAAATTAATTAACCCAAATTAATTAATAAACAAAATTTGATTAATTAGTTAATTTAGTTAGAATGAAAATGGAATAAGTAACAATGTCGATTCAAAACGATAATGTGCTCAACAACCAGTTTGTGCAAAATGACAATCATGATTAATGTCATTCGCAAGATCATAACGTGGTGAAATGTTCTATTAATTTATTGAAATTTTTGAGTGGCATAATGACATAAAATTGTCGAATCCGCGGATAAAATCCTATTTTAAACAATATAGAAAAATGAAACAAAATTGTTGCAATCACTCAATATATTTACATAATTACAGTATATAGGAGGTACAACTAGTAAAACAAGAGTGCACAACGTAACAAATGGGCCTATCCTCTCATTATTTAAATGGGTAAAATCTAAATTTCTATTTATACCTAAATACCACTTAACAATGATAATAATAATAATATTAAGTAATAATAAGAATTAACTAGCATAATTAAAGTAAAAACAAAAATACAGAATATCGATTTGACTTTTTCAAAATCTAAAATAAGCTAATATCTCTAGGGCACATGTAAGGTCCTGTTCAAAATGGTGATAGAAAAAAATGGAAAATCAAATCATCTTCTTACGAGGCTCTTCTTTCCAAATACAAACTTTTCAAATGTAAACATGGTGATAGAAATAAATTTTCTCTTCAAAATCACAATAAAAAAATGACAGCCAAAAAGAACCTTGATCCCTTTTCAACACCAGAACAAAATTAATTTGAACAAGTCAAGAAAAATGAAGTAAGGTGAAAATACTAAATCGGATCAAACGGTGACGCGGTTGGGAGATCGGCGATGCTCGCTGCAATTTCTGATGAACATCCTGAACACCGACGATGTGATAGTGATCATCGGAAGCTCGCAACAGCTCAACAACTTTCCTTTTTTTATATTTTCCTCTATTTCAATATATTAGGTGTTTTGGTTGTTGCGGTTTGGGGTGAAAGAATCATTTGTTTATCAACTTCAACTAAAACCAAACTCTTCTTCAGATGCTACTATATGAAGAACAAACAAACTGAAGCTAAGTTATATAAAAAACTGACTTCATCTCAGATTAATGTGATAAGAAATCGAAGCTTGAGTGTAGTATTTGGTGGTAATGGTTCAGAGGTAAATCTCATGTGTGGAATGCTCAGATCTAAACAGCAAGCACCACCATCGTCTTATCAACAACCAAAACAAAAATTAGATTCTAGTTAATGCTGCAAAACTAATACTATTGTGGCGGCAGCGTGATGTGGTTCTTTTGTTGGTGTTGGTGCGTTCATGTTCGGATTAGGTTTGATAGTGGTTAGAGGTTAAGTTAAATAAGGCGAGGTTATGCGATGGTGAATATGTGAAGAAGAAAAAAAAAAGAAAATATGGTGGTAGTGCATGGTGGTCCATGATTTAAGGGTAGTTAGTCGATGGTGACGCGAGACTTTGCCGGTAACAAACTGAGGTGTGTTGTTGTGAGTTTGGCCAGAACATATTCGGACGGAAGGAGTTGATGGAAGTTGAAGCTCGAAGACAAAGGAAGAAGTTGTTGGGATGGAGTTTGGGCGGTGGCGTTCGAAATGTGGGGATCGTTCTTGATGGAGAGTATGCTTGTATGGTTTATAATTTTTTTGAGATCTTTTGGGCCCAAGGTGTTGTTGAAAAGTGAGAAGAATAGGAAAAATATACATGTTTTTTCATCTTGATCGTTGCCCAAATGGAGAGAGAGTATTATTTGTCCTCTTTTTTCTTTTTTGTGATTGGTGCGCTTGGCATACCTTGAGTGGTCCCTCTATTTCCTTGCCAGCTCATATGTGGTCATGATAAAATGGTGAGGAAGCACTTTCTTTTACCATAGAGAGAGGATAAGGTCCTCTTAGTAATACAGTTCATCCTTTTTTATTTTTTCTCTTAATTTTGATTGGTGAAAATAAATGGACATGGATAGAAAATGTAAATCATTGATTAATCATAGTCCAAAGGCCATGCTTGAATCAAAGAAACACATATTAATTTAAATATCAAAGTTGTCCTTTTCTAAAAGCTTTAATGGATTAAAATCAATTAAATTGATTAGAACAACTAAAAATCACATCTTTTTAAATAAATACAATAAAAATTAAAAATGAAGATATGGAAAATTCTATTTTAATTTTCTGAATATTTTGACAAAAGAATAAAAATAAAATGGCTAAAATGAATAAAAATAGGGCACAAATTTGCTCGAAAAATTAAATCGAACGCATTAAAATGATCTGCGCGAAATAAACCTCTCGAAAAAATACAGCGTTTAGTTTAATTTTGAAATGAATTTTGACTGATTAAACAGGCGTAAGCTGATCAAAACGCGACTGAAAAAGTAGTCGAAAAATATAACGAGCACACTAGGTTAAACTACGTGAACCGTAGATTAATAATACTGATGTTTGCAAGCTTGATTTTGAAACTTTTTACCCGTTGATTTTACGTGTATTTGAGAAATTATTCAACCGATCCGTCTGTATACTCCAAAATTTATTCTAACTGATATTTTAGGTATTATTATGATGAGATGCATGTTATGCTATTGTCATACAGTGAACTGACTTGGGGTGTTTTGCTTTTAATCGCAATGTCGCGGATAGCAAGAGTCGCAACCGACTTTTCTTTTATCCAATAAGAAAAGGTGGAAAAGAATAGGAAAGACCTTAATTAGATTTTGGGTTCGGGAGGTACATTATACAAAGGGAAGGTGTTAGCACCCTTTGTATCCATGGTTATCCATGGGCTCTTAATTGCTTGATCACTTATATTATTTTTCTTGTCTGAAAAAGTGTTCGTGAATTGTTTAGAAAATGTTTTGAAAAAGAGAATTTAACTTTGTAATGATTCTCGTATGAATGTATACAAAATGGTTATCTCGTTTAGTTTTGAAAATGGTTTAGAAAAATATAACTCAGTAATGATTCTAGTATGAATGTATACCAAGTGGTGATTTTCTAGTATTTGTGAAGTGGGAAAAGTATTTTTAAATTGTGAGTAAGCAATTAAGAGTTATACCTACCCAAGGTCTTGATGGGCATTTCCTATCCTTGTGAGGGTAAAGCCGTCCTTATTATTGAGAAATAAGTAGTTTTATCCTTTGGATGTAAAAGGGTCATCGTAGGGTCATCGATTGGTCATTGAAAGCAACGGTTGTAAGGATACCTTAGCATTCGAAGGGACTATCATCATTTAACCGTAGGCTACACCGAAGGGTCATCGAGGGGCAAAACCATATATTCGCAGGCAACATCCGAGGGACTATGATTTATTTTATGATGATTTAATCGAAGGGTCTTGGCTAAGTATATCCCCACATTCGCGGGACATGACCGTAATACCGTAATACCGTAGGGCAACAAAGAGAGGTCCAAGATCACATATTTAAAGGCAAAGTTTTACCATTAATTAGATAGCCGTAATCGATTAAGTAATTAGGTCCACATTAAAATCGATGAAATCAATACATTAAAATCAGCTAGATAATTTAGGATGTATCTCCACATTAAAATTAAGTAATTCAGAATCCATCTCCATAAGGGTATCCCACAAATAAAGTGGAATACTTAGCCGGCCGTTTCTTCGGGAATGTGTAAGCCTGTTGGCAATGGAATTGCAGCTTTGGAATGGCAAATCGGGTCGAATTGGGCGGAGGCAACTTCGGTGCGGATGAGCGGCCTTCAGGGTTTCTTTACTCGGAATCCTCTGAATTGATCTCCAGGGTTTCTATGCCAGGGTTTCTGTCCGTCTTCGTCTGTTTTCGTCCGTTTTCGTCCCCTTTTTCTGACTGAAGCTTGGCTATTTATAATGCTCTTGTTGTGACCTAATGGGCTCAGAATGAAGCCCAGAAATTCTGATATTCGCAAGCTTCGCTAGGCGAAGGAGTTGCTCGCCTAGCGAGCAAGCTAGTTTGGGCTTTTACTGGATCTGGTGCTTCGCTGGGGCGAGTGTCATAACGAGGGGTTCGCTAGGCGAAGGAATTGCTCGCCTAGCGAGCGAGCTAGTTTGGGCCCTTTTTCTGGAGTGGGTCCGTTGTGAGCTGGCCTTTTGTTCCTTTAAGGTCAGTGCCTTGCAGAATAAGTCGGAGTGCTTCGAGAAATGTTTTGCAAGATTAATGGGCAAATTTTGGGGTATGACAGCTGCCCCTGTTCAATATTCTTGAACCGAGAGAGTGAGGATGGCAAGTATGCCATTCGTGGTCTGGAGGTGGAAGATTATTGAACACTAGAATGCCCAAAAAATTTGCACTTGTCAACTAGTCTTGATGGAGATGGGCTTAAAGATGCCATCCAGGAAGTTTGATGATGAGAGTTTCAAATTGCGTCGTACGTTAGACGATATCTGAAGACATGGGTGTCATACCGGGTCGTACGCTAGACCGTATAGTGAGTCCTCCATTATGCTGTCGACTTCGCTGGGGAGTCAAAGTGTGTTATACGCTGCTGGGGATAAGGGATCAGAATGGATCGTACGCTAGATCGTATCTAAGTTGCGGAATGAGCCGTTCGTTAAGCTGTATCTGACGACGGAAAGGGTAGTCGTACGCCAGACTACACTTCGGAATGCACCGTACGCTAGGTAGCATCTGAGCAGCAGAATGAGCCGTCCGTTAGGCTGTATCTGGAGAAATAAAGGTCAGGCCGGATCGTATGCTAGATCACATCTGAGTTGCCGAATGAGCCGTCCGTTAGGCTACATCTGATGATGAAAGGGGTAGTCGTACGTCAGACTACACTTCCGAATATACCATACGCTAGGTAGCATCTGAGGGTTTGAAGGTCCAACTGGGTCGTACATTAGACCGTATTGGAATAGTTGAAGGTCAGAATGGATCGTACGTTAGATCATATCTGAGTTGAAGGAGTCATATGTTGAGCTGAGTCAGAATAAACCATTCGCTAGGCTATATCTGATAATATTTGTATATGTCGTATTTGCAATGAATATCTGAGATGGACTTAAAGATGCCACCATTAGGAGAATATCAGAGTGCTTGCCCGAACGGATGTTCATGTGGACTATATCTGAGAGATGTAGTTGAATCTTGAATGTAATTGATAACGATATCCGTCTGAATGGACCTTTGTTTTGATTGTATCAGGAGGATAATCAACTGGGGAAATAAATTTAGCTTCATGCCATGCCATGATGCATGAGATGTTTTATGCTTGCGAAAATAAATGCGAACAATGTATGCATGCGTATGCTGTGAAATGATGTAATGAATGAATTATGCGTCTGAAAAGTTCTTCCAGGGGACTCTACTGGGGAAATAAAACTCGGTCTTCTGGTTGGAGATACTGGTATCGGTGATCTTTTCTTAGCTGGGGATGCTTGATTTCTGTCTGATGGTAGAAATATTCAACAGAGCCTGGCTGGGGATGGAGGGGATGACCAGTCTGTGATGCCAATTTCCTCCGGGGAATAACTGGTTTTGCCGGGGAATAATGCCAATTCCTTCTGGGGAATAACAGGCTTGTCGGGGGAATAGAATTGGTAGCGGATTCATTGGAAGCATGGTTAGACCTCCTCCTTGATCCTGAAGTCTAGTAGTAATTGTTATTGTCTATTTTATGCATGTATTTTGGTAAACATTGATCATATTCAAATGCACATATTAATTCGAATTAAATCAATGGACGTTTATGCAAACAAAACAGAAAAAGTAAAACAAAAACATCTTTTTGGAAATAAACTTGTATTGAGTTTGAAAGAGGGCCTATAAACAGGCAATTTGTGTACAAAGAGACAGAAATCCTAGTAAGAGGAAATTGTCGAGAACATAAAGAAAAAGCTATGAAGGAAAAGTCCTATCGATTTTAATTCTGCTATTGTCATTATGTCTTCAAGCATCTCATCTCCTGCTGTCGGATGGAAGTGATTGGCTTGTTCAGTCCCTTGAACTTGGGTGAAGCTGACTGAGAACGGGACATAGTCATACGCTTTTATCCCTAATTTTTGCCTGGACCGCCTTTTCAGGTTTTCAGTCCACCAGGATACCCTTTTTTGCCCAAGCCGCCTTTTCAGGTTTTCGACTTGCCGGGTGTACATTTCTACATGTTTATCCCTGATTTTTGCCCGAACCTTTTTGGTTCGCCGGGATGCCCTTTCTTTTGCCTAGGTACGTCGACCTAGCGAGTCTCTTTTATGCGTAGTATTTTTTAACTATGTCTGCGTTCACGGGATGTGGGAAGTCTTCGCCATCCATCTTAGCCAGTATCATGGCTCCACCAGAGAATACCTTCTTAACTACAAATGGCCCTTCGTATGTGGGAGTCCATTTGCCCCTGGGATCACTTTGTGGTAGAATGATACGCTTGATCACCAAGTCGCCGACTTGATACACCTGTCTTTTGACCTTTTTGTTAAATGCCTGGGTCATGCGCTTCTGATATATCTGCCCATGACAAACAGCCGCAAGTCTCTTTTCATCAATCAAATTTATCTGATCGAGTCGAGTCTGAATCCATTCATCCTCGTCTAGACCTGTCTCTTTCATGATTCTTAGAGAGGGAATCTGAACTTCCACCGGTAAGACGGCTTCCATTCCGTAGACTAAAGAGAAAGGGGTTGCCCCTATCGAAGTGCGTACTGAAGTGCGCTAACCATGAAGAGCAAATGGTAACATCTCATGCCAGTCTTTATACGTTACTGTCATCTTTTGTATGATCTTCTTGATATTCTTATTAGCAGCCTCCACGGCGCCGTTCATCTTCAGCCGGTACGGAGAAGAGTTATGGTGTTTTATTTTGAACTGCGTGCAGAGTTCAGTAATCATCTTGTTGTTCAAATTGGAGAGAGCAGGTTTTCCAAATGTATATTTAATAAGATCCATCTTAGAAATCAATAAAGTAGTATGATTCAACATATACTGTCTTAGTCGGCGAGCAGCCCAAGCCAAAGCACAACAAGCTTTCTCGAGCTGTGAGTATCTTGTTTCACAGCCGGTACCTTTTGCTAAGGTAGTATATTGCATGCTCTTTTCGACCAGACTCGTCATGTTGCCCCAACACACCCCATTGAATTTTCTAACACGGTCAAATACATGATTAGAGGTCTTCCTTCAACTGGTGGCATCAGAATTGGAGGTTCTTGGAGATACTTCTTGATTTTGTCAAAAGCTTCTTGACATTCATCATTCCATATTATCTCTTGATTTTTCCTCAGTAATGTTCTTGTCTACTTCAGTACCCAGATTCACAGTTTCAATTGATTATTCCTGCGGCTGTATGGTCTTTCCTTCTTGCAGTAACAGTCTGGCAAGTTCTCAGGTACTTCACAAACTTCCTCACTTCCATCCTTGGCTTGGTAGATCGGATTTTCAAAGTCATAATGCACAGTAGCAGAATTATTACCAACAGGATCCATAGTGGATATGGATCGGCAAATTGTTACGTGAGTGTGTGCAAGAAAACATAGCTTATTTGAAAGATGACAGGAAAGATAAAGAGCGCAATATTTGAATGCAAAAAGGTCCATTGATTTATTGAATGTGAATATGCTTATAAAAATGACAAAACCTTTAACAAAATTTAATACATTAAAATAAGCAATAACAATTACTCCTGACTAAAGGAAATCAGGATAGTGTCTTCAGCCTTCCAATTATTGAGTCCGTCACCAATTGTTAGGAAAATCCAACTATCCAAGTCACAATCGTTATCAGCATCTTCCACAGCATTGACAGTCTCGTCATGGTTAGGCAGAGGGGCAGTGATGTCATTAGGAGTCTCCGGAGGATCGGAGGTGGCCGCCTGTATCTTTCCACTTCGAATGCCGCGTTCAACATGCTCACCTGTGAATATAAGTTCAGTGAAACCCGATGAGGAACTTCTCAATAGATGGCTGTAGAATGGGCCAATCAGTGTGCTCATGAACATGTCCACTAATTCTCGATCAGTCATGGGGGGTTTGACTCTGCCAGCCAAATCTCTCCATTTTTGAGCATATTCTTTGAAGCTTTCTTTAGAGCCCATAGTCATATTCTGCAACTGTAGCCGAGTAGGTGCTAATTCAGAATTATACTGGTAATGCTTGTAGAAAGCTGTTGCTAAATCAGTCCAGGTGTGGATGTTAGAGCTCTCGAGCTGATAGTACCATTCTAACTGTGTGCCAGACAAACTCTCTTGGAAGAAATGGATCCATAGTTTCCTATCAGTGGTATACGGCTGAATCTTTCTCACATAAGCTCTCAGATGCATCTGAGGACAAGATGCCCCGTCGTATATAGTGAAAGTGGGGATCTTGAATTTGCGAGGAATGACCACATCAGAGACCAGACCCAAGCCTTCGAAATCCAGACCGGGCACCTTCTGACCCTCCATAGCTAGCATGCGTTCTTCCAGCAACTTATACTTATCATCTTTTGGAGAGTACTGTTTATTTTCATAATCTTCATCGTCGTCCTCAGGGTTGAAAGGATCAGCATTCTCATCTTCTGAATCTGTCCCCTCTTCTTGATCCTTCGGAATTCTAATCTTGACTCCTGCAGCCTGTCCTTTGAGCCTTCTTCCCGGGTTGATGTAACTCACAGGTTTCTTGTCTTTCTTTTTCTCGAGCAATAGAGCCTTCAGTTCCTCCTGCCCCTTGGATAGGTTCAAGATTATCTCCTGGAATTGAGCATTCTGAGCCTGGAGATCTTTGACAGTTTGTTCGAGGTCCATTTTTCTGTTTGCAGGAAAATCGTGAGAACATTGATCCCTTTAGAGTACCTGTTATGCAATGTTATGTTATGTTATGCAATGTATGAAATGTTTTCAATGTTTAAAGTCCTTGAAATGGTGAGTACAATGCCACGATGTCATGATGTTATGATGTTATGATGTTATGATGTTATAATGTTATGATGTTAAGTAAATAACCAGCACAAGCAAGTCACACCACCATCATTCCTGAGTTTTAAGGCTTGCATGAGTTCCATAGGTAAGTACCCTCCCCACTGAAGTTTGTTTGGTTCAACCTGTCCTAGAATAGTAACCGGGTTCTAGAAGGATCTCAAATCATTGACCTTCCTTTAAGTCCACTTCAGTGCAACACCAAGTGGTTGACCGAAGCTTCCCTAAAGTCCAATCTCAAAGAGTGTAGTATCGAGTCTCAACCAACCTCAGTCGGAACCGAAGTCAGTTATCTCACTACTTTCTAATGGCTAGGATGAGTCAATTAGGGTTCTAAAGGTCTAGTTAATGCTTTGATGACACCACGCGGAAGCCAAATTTTTCCTCAAGTAAACATGAGGAACATCAGGACATCCAAAGTGTCACATTAACCGTAGCCCTCATTTTGACCATTCCAGTATACGCTGGATAGTCGCGATGATCTGTTGCTACTTACCTAAGGTACACTAGATCCGGGTGTAGGATCTTTCACTCAAGCGTAAAATACCCAAGCAATCCCTTAAAAGTAAATCAGACAATTTGAATAAGTGATCTTGTTTTTTAAGGTAACCTCTCTTTAATTAGATCCCCAGCAGAGTCGCCAGTTCTGTCATACAGTGAACTGACTTGGGGTGTTTTGCTTTTAATCGCAATGTCGCGGATAGCAAGAGTCGCCACCGACTTTTCTTTTATCCAATAAGGAAAGGTGGAAAAGAACAGGAAAGACCTTAATTAGATTTTGGGTTCGGGAGGTACATTATACAAAGGGAAGGTGTTAGCACCCTTTGTATCCATGGTTATCCATGGGCTCTTAATTGCTTGATCACTTATATTATTTTTCTTGTCTGAAAAAGTGTTCGTGAATTGTTTAGAAAATGTTTTGAAAAAGAGAATTTAACTTTGTAATGATTCTCGTATGAATGTATACAAAGTGGTTATCTCGTTTAGTTTTGAAAATGGTTTAGAAAAATATAACTCAGTAATGATTCTAGTATGAATGTATACCAAGTGGTGATTTTCTAGTATTTGTGAAGTGGGAAAAGTATTTTTAAATTGTGAGCAAGCAATTAAGAGTTATACCTACCCAAGGTCTTGATGGGCATTTCCTATCCTTGTGAGGGTAAAGCCGTCCTTATTATTGAGAAATAAGTAGTTTTATCCTTTGGATGTAAAAGGGTCATCGTAGGGTCATCGATTGGTCATTGAAAGCAACGGTTGTAAGGATACCTTAGCATTCGAAGGGACTATCATCATTTAACCGTAGGCTACACCGAAGGGTCAGCGAGGGGCAAAACCATATATTCGCAGGCAACATCCGATGGACTATGATTTATTTTATGATGATTTAATCGAAGGGTCTTGGCTAAGTATATCCCCACATTCGCGGGACATGATCGTAATACCGTAATACCGTAGGGCAACAAAGAGAGGTCCAAGATCACATATTTAAAGGCAAAGTTTTACCATTAATTAGATAGCCGTAATCGATTAAGTAATTAGGTCCACATTAAAATCGATGAAATCAATACATTAAAATCAGCTAGATAATTTAGGATGTATCTCCACATTAAAATTAAGTAATTCAGAATCCATCTCCATAAGGGTATCCCACAAATAAAGTGGAATACTTAGCCGGCCGTTTCTTCGGGAATGTGTAAGCCTGTTGGCAATGGAATTGCAGCTTTGGAATGGCAAATCGGGTCGAATTGGGCGGAGGCAACTTCGGTGCGGATGAGCGGCCTTCAGGGTTTCTTTACTCGGAATCCTCTGAATTGATCTCCAAGGTTTCTATGCCAGGGTTTCTGTCCGTCTTCGTCTGTTTTCGTCCGTTTTCGTCCCCTTTTTCTGACTGAAGCTTGGCTATTTATAATGCTCTTGTTGTGACCTAATGGGCTCAGAATGAAGCCCAGAAATTCTGATATTCGCAAGCTTCGCTAGGCGAAGGAGTTGCTTTCCTAGCGAGCAAGCTAGTTTGGGCTTTTACTGGATCTGGTGCTTCGCTGGGGCGAGTGTCATAACGAGGGGTTCGCTAGGCGAAGGAATTGCTCGCCTAGCGAGCGAGCTAGTTTGGGCCCTTTTTCTGGAGTGGGTCCGTTGTGAGCTGGCCTTTTGTTCCTTTAAGGTCAGTGCCTTGCAGAATAAGTCGGAGTGCTTCGAGAAATGTTTTGCAAGATTAATGGGTAAATTTTGGGGTATGACAGCTATACAGATGATACAAACTGAAAATAAAGTCGGATATAAGGAAACTTTAAAAACTCCCGGACAAAATTGGGGTATGACTAGCACTACCACAAACATTGCCAGCCTTGTGGTAGTCCCTACCACCACGTTGACTTGAATAACCCCTAAGGGCTTACTAGTTTTTCCATTATAGTTGTACAATACCATGTTGTTATAGGCTAAATCTATGGTAATTTTTTCTATTTTCTCCAAGAGACACTGGGGCATAATATTGACATATGATCCATAGTCGATGAAGACTTTGTTGATCCCTACGCCATTTACCTTGGCCCTTATGTAAAAAGGTTTCATGTGCTGCTGCATGGCCATGTCTGGCCTTTCAAAAATGGCTTGGCCATTCATTATGTAGTAACATAGAGGTTTGTGGGTATCTAGCTCTTCATCAAGACCTTCTTCCTCAATCACTTATATGACCGTGTTGTACTCTAAGGGAAAAACATATATCATATTACAAATGATATCTAACTCTGGTTTAGATCCTGATTCGAAGTTGTTTGTCTCCATACCGACATCTTCTCTTGTCTTGTCTTTTGTTGCTTTCTTCTTCTTTATTGGTGACAGAGGGAGAAATAACGTTCGCTTAACAGGTCGTCGACTAGTTTGGCCTTTATCGATAAATTGAACGCTATCACTTCCGTCGGAGCTTCCAATCTCTCGTGAAGCTTTCTTTTTTCTCGAGTATCTCCTCCACTGAGTCCTAGTCATGGTTTTTTTTTCCATGTATTTCTGTTAGATATGAGCTTATTTATTCGAGACTTAAAGTTGTCCCTGTATGAGGAACCAACACCAACATTTACTACTTTCCATTTGCCCATATCAGTTGTCGATTTCCTAGTAGGGCTCAGTCATTCTCTAGGATATGCATCTGCGGTATGGACATCATCCTACCTTTGAACTTTGTTGGACCGTTTCCCTTGTTAGAGAAACGTTTGTCGGGTTTATCATGTCGGACAAACGCTTTGGCTTGATAAGGGTTTGTCCTCTCCAGCTCTTTAGCAGCTTCTTTGTCAAACACATAGTTGCATTTGGGATACGTCATCATTTCTGAATCTTTTAACCTACAACGATTCAAAAATTCAACCAATTCCTCTTCAACTTTGGGATAGACCTTTGTTGTTTGATCTTCAGCTCTAACATCATCGACAACATCGACGACCATGATGTTTACTGCCTCGACAAAGAGAGCCTCAACTTTTGTTTCCTCGTCCTCTTCTAGGCATGGTTTCTGCTTGTAAACAAACTTGAGTCTGCCATCCTTAAGAGCATTTTACATCAGATCTCTGAAAAATACACATTGAGAAGTTTTATGACCCAAAAAGTTATGGAATTTACAAAAGCCTTTTTTCTTTCTTTGCTATAATGGTGGGACTTTAGCCCCCTTAGAAGCAACAATTTATCCATCAGTAACCAATAGATCAAATATTTCATTACACTTAGTAACATCAAAGGTGTACATTTTAACAATGAAATTTTAATTTTTGGGTTTTGACGGGGTTCTTCCCATTTGAGGGTTTTAGAAATTTGCATGTGTAAAGAGGCCCTGGCTTTTGTTCTGCCACATTAACCTCATTTTCCTCTACATACTCATACTCTGAGCTGGATGAGTTCCCTATATTGTCGACTTCGACATAAGCTACCTTCTTTTGGCTGAACTTGGAGGTTCTAGATTTTTTAGCCTTCAATCGTTTGACTCGTTGAACTCTATCATAAAATTGGGCAACGTCTCTCAAGTATTAGGTGTCTAATTTCTTCCTAATGGAGTAGTCAAGACCCCTTATTGCTAGTTCGACTAACTCATGTTTTGGCACTTGTGTAAAACATATCGCTTCAAGATTCTAAACCTATTGATATAATTTTCTATACTTTTATCCATCTTTCTCCTTACATTGGCCAATTCCTTGAGAGTGATCTTACATTGTCCCATGTAGAATTGCTCGTGGGATGCCATTTCTAGTTGGGCTCAAGTAAAGATGGAACTTGAGGGTAGTGTAGTGAACCATGTAAAAGTATTATTAGTCAATGAGTTCGGAAAATATTTGATTTTTCAGATTCTCATTGTTGTCTAAATCACCAGTCTCGGTCTAGTATGGGCGACATGTTCGACGGTGGATTCATTAGTATCATCAACAAACTTGATGAACTTTGGGATTTTCCATCCCCTAGGAAATTTGGTTTTCCTTACATACTCAGACAATAGGGATATATAGTTTGGTCTGGGGAGGCCCATGTTGAGGCCATTTTTGACCAAAACGTGTTCGACGATGTTAGTGATATTATCTTGTACCCCTACATTGTCCTGTCGTGTTTGTCTAAGTACTTGGTCAACATCTTAGTTCCATTAAACTAGGACCATGTCAAAGCCTTATTACCCTTGATGGTTTTTGACAACTCTATTTTCTTGGGGATTATCCCCTTGAGGAATGTTAAGCACTAGAGTCGGTGGCGCATCGAAAAAATCAGCAATCCTACCCATTTGGTGGGATAATTGTTGATAGCTCATATTCGTGTTTTCTATAAGTGGGATAAACACATTGCTTATCTGTTGCGTGATTGTGTGGACCATATCATGGTTTCTTTCATCCATTAACTGTTATATGACTTGAAGAGAGTTATTGGTCAAGGACAAAGCCCCCTCGAAAGGAAAATACCCTATACCTCTTGGTGGTTGGCCAAAGTTTCCCATATTGGATGCTGAAGCCAAATGTGGATTAAAGGGCGATGACGTTGCCATCGCATTTTCAGAGTATACTGACATACTAGGGTGCAGGCTTGCCATCATTGCAGTTGGCATGCCATACGGTTGTTCCTTATGAGGTAATGAGAAACCTATATAAGGAGGCCTCTAGTCTCCTAAATTATGTAATTCCCTAGAAAAGGTTGGTGAGGTTAACGCTTGTGGTGATGAAACTTCCACCTTTTGCGGTATGGAATATGCCACCACTTGGCTTATGGAAGTGGGAATTTCCTTGGCGGAGGTTAGAGCCACAAAACTGTTGACACTAGTAACCGACAATTGTCCTCCTGGGATTGGAGTATTACTATGGCAAGGGGTTTGATTTTATGAGACATTTCATAAAGTTGCTTACCACTCCTCACGTGCATACAACAAAGAACCTCACAAATGGAAAAACACTACAAAGAAAATAATGTAGGACGCCTCTTTTCTACAAAAGTATTCACACAAAAGGGTCTCACCAGGTGTGCCAATTTATTTACTAGTGTTTTTTGTAAACCATCATGAGTTTAAAAGTCTATGAGATTAACTCAAAAAATCTCCAAAGCAATTTGTATAAATGATACACGTGCGTGTGAATTGAATGCAGCCGTCGCATGAATGATAACGGTGTAGAACTTTAAATAAAGTAGGGTTATGATAAATGATAAGGTAATATGCAATAAATGACATTAAAAAAATCAAAAGTTAAAGTACATGTTCCGTTTAGGGAAACAAAAGACTAATGAAAAAGACTAGACGCATACGCATACATGTTTCTCACTCAACTATTTCACTCTTTGACTCGGGTACTCTAGTGGTATGGAGAGTATATATGAAATTATGCGACCCTTGATTCCATGTATGAGGGTGCTATTTATTCTATCTACAAAGTAACTGTCGACAACGGTTATGACAATTAGGAGATTGTTGCATATATTCCAAGTTCAATCTTCAAGTTCCCACTAGTGTGTTTTCGTGTTATCCACGACGTTATCTCAGTAAAACCCATATTAAGTTGTAACTGCTTCCAACTTCCTCACGAGCCCTCGATGGTAACCTCTCCAACATGTTGTCAACGCTGATTACCAAGGCCTCTAGAATTGTAAACTTACTAATTTTTCACCTTATGTGGTTTAATTGACTGGTCTTCTTGAAATAGAGGCTTTTGTCGACTGCCCTTTTCAAGATTCTGGACATGTGTCCTAGCAATCTGGGTCTTGGGGATTTATCTCTGAGATTCCTCCAAACCATATTTCTCTGTATCGACGGTTCGATTGACCCTTGTTATTAGTTCGTCGACACTTCAACATTAATGCTCTTTAAGACACTTCATTAATGCTTTATCACAACAAATGTCTTTTCATTAACATTCTTTGTTGACTTTACACTAGCTGAAAATCCAAGTGTGACAACTGGGCATGAGAGAAAGCCCGCAAAGAGTCTTTATAGAGTGACACCCATCACCTTACAAGTCGGTTTTGTAAGGATGAGTTAGATGAAACTCTAATTCTATCAAAAGATAAAAGTGATCAGAAAATAACAAATTTCAGAATAATATGTACATGGTTAATTAGGCCTAAGTTTTTAGAGAGCTTGAATAACAAAGTCATAATCTTGAAAATCCAAATTGAGTGTTTATTCCTAAACTTTTCATAACAGTTTTTATAATGAACTTTTGTTATGGGTTGTCTAACGGTTCATAAAGACCGATCCAATCTATAGGTCTAATTGGTCAAAACATGTTATTAATTGATGTTACAGGTGGATCTGCATTCATGAGCGCCGCACAGTAACATATCTCACTTTTCATCAAAATCGTTATATGCATCCAACAGCTACCCACACTCTATGTTGGATAACCCAAAGATGGAAGTAACGTACCTCCTATATAATTGTGACTATGATTCACATTCATGTAGGATTCAAATCATACTTGTAAAGTTTCACCTCAATCTCATGTTGACTTGAGTGTCGAATTGCTAACCTTTTCATAGGTACCCTATCCGGTCACTGGAGAACTGTCATCACCGCACTAGAACCATCTTCATGAGGGTCTTCTTCCTCTTACTAGTCATTCTTTGTTCCAATACGGAATAGTAACTCCGTCTATTAGAATCAATTTTCTTTGATTCTCCTGAATTTCTTCAACTTTACAATTAGAACTACCTTCAGCCTCACTTCATATGGTTGGTTTGCAGTCAGCTTGCGCCCAAAACACCACCAATGATCATCATCCTTGATCAACCATTAAGATTCTTCAACATAATGCCATGACATATCTTTTTCCCTCATTCAAAAATTCCCCCCCATGAAAATATACCCAGGCTTCAATGATGACTTCTTAACCATTGTTTCAAGAAACTCGTCATGATCCTCTCATAGAATAATTCTCCTCATCCTCACGTTTCAAACTCTCCACCTCATGTTTGCTTTCAACACCATCAAATCAGCTTCTTCTTCCTCACTTTTTAGTCCCTCAAACTCATGTTTCACTTTCATCACCATAGATTAGATTCTTCCTTCTCACTTTTCAGTCCCCCCACCAATACACCCTCTCCAACAAATCCAAGCCCCTTGTTCGACGCACCAAATGCAAACGAACTTCTCTTAAACATTTTCCAACTATTTCAGCAACAAAGCAAAACGCTTATCCATGACAAAGAAAATTATTAAAAAGTTCTTAGTGATATTGAAACATAATTAATGGTCTTATAATACGGCCATGTCGAAGCTATCCTAGTGATCATTCTCGTTGATGTCAATTCATAACCATTCAGAGCCCAAGAACCACTGCATGAATCTCGCTCTCCTCACCTTGAAAATCACTCTCCACCACAAGATAACAACCACACACCACCTGAAGACTATTTCCTAATGAGGCTTTTTTCTTCTTTTCTTCCACGAAGGAGGTTTGGGCATAACTCCCCATAGAAACATGCCATTCATCGTCAATGAAACTCATTCAAGAGAAAAATTACATAGTACATTGATAACGTGAAACTATACCGTTTATTTGACTCAATTTGCAGGCATTTTAGTATAATTTTGTGTATATTTTTATTGTATTATGCTGGTGTTTTTGCCCTGTTTCAAGTACTTGTCAATGCAGAACTCACGTGCGAGAAAGAGATAAAGAAAAGAGAAGAAATGAAGAAAAGTTTAAGAAATGAAGAAAAGTTTAAGAAAAGAAGAAAAAGGTTGAAATTGCAGGTTCTGGGCCTGTGGCGTTCGTCACGTCACCCCAAGTTTAAGTACCATGGTGTTCGCCATGGCCCTGTGGCGTTCGCCACAGGCACACAATGCAGTTTTTCTGCAACTGCACAAACTTGGTCAAGGACTCCCCTAAAATCTCTCAACCACTTCTACACGATTTTAGGTTAATTTCAGCTCCACTTACCAGTATAAGAAGGCAATTGAATAGAAAAAAAGGCATCCAAGTTTTATCGTGTAATTTTGACTCTTAAGCTTAAGCATAAATACTTGAAAAGTGATATTTCTTCCATATCGGGAGGCTATTGCACAGTAGTTCTTAAGTTTACTTGTTGCTTGGATCAAGCATACCAACATAATTTGTATTTCCAGTTTGATATTTGTAATCGAAGAATTCTCCACAGTTTAATCTAGTTCTTTTTATTCATCGGGTTCTTTTAATTGCATGCTTCTTTAGTTTCCATTTGGCCTAATTGCATAATATCATTTGTATTCTTCCAATTCTGAATTTTGATCATGATTATGTTTATGTTTAATAATTATAACTGCATGATTAAGTTTTAAACCATGTCTGACTAATGTTTTTGATATCGGTATGTAAGGACTGTCGTCCCGATAGGATTCGGTAATAATTAATGTTAACTTTTATAAGCTATTTTTCTGGATGTGGTTTCCAATTATAAATTAGAAAGGTTTTTGCACGAGAGTGAAAAGTCATTAAGGTTATAAATCAACAGAGCCAGAGTTTGAGATTTTAACCAGATAGTGGTTTCTAGGCATTAATCCTAAATACGGAGAGAGCACTTTAGGATTTATCAATTTCCAAAAATTACTTTTAATTCAGGTGGGTGAGCGAGAGCAAAACACTTTGCCTTAAGAGTATATCATGAGTCAATAACACGAGAGTGTGAGGCAAAGTCTTTTAATTTGATATTTCCTACTGAAAAGTGATTTATCTTATTTTATGTTAATTATTTACCGAATCCTCGAAGAATGATGTAATATATATACTGATGCCTCCTTACTGAATATTTTTATTATATTATTATTTCCCATTTAATTTTATTTCTAGTTTCCCTTAATCTAAAAAAGAAAACAATCATTAGCCTTAGCTTTACATAGTAACTTTAGATAACGATAGTTTGGTTTTTGGTCCTTTGGATTCGCTATCTTTTTAAAACTGCATGATCCGACTGTGCACTTGCAGTTAGACATTTCGATAGACGTACTAAGTTATGATCATACATTATCCTCAGGCATTTAGATAAGCCCCAAAGCTTAAGGCATAACATGGAACTAACGACCCCACAAGCACATCTAGCACATTGACATCGTCTTAAAGGGTGCTACCATAACTTGGTTCAAGAGACTAGAAGAAAATTATATTCTCTTTAAAGAAATTGTGCAAATAGTCCACTTCTTAATTTACCTCCAAGAAGCGGCAACCGAAGATAAGGGCTTTACTAAGCACCATCTTACAAAGAAAGAAGAAAAATTCGATGGAGTACATTGACAAGTTCACTAAAGAAGTTGAGGATGTCAAAGGATAAAATGACAAACTAAGATGTTGGATTTTTAGAGATGTCTAATGTTAGACTGCATGTTAAGGGAGAAGCTAGGGTTGGAAGAGCCCTAGAGAAAGAGTGAGTTACTCAACCATGCTCAACTATATATCGAATATTAGGAGAGGCTACTATCTAAATAAACCAATAAAAATAAAACATGTGGATAGACCGGGGATAAAAAACGTCATGAAGACAAAGACATAAATAAGAGATTTTGAGGTAGTTTCACAAGATATCCCTTGAACATGTCATGAGAGAGAATCTTAGAGGAATACGCTAGCAAGGAGTTCACAAAGGTCAGGGGGAAATACCCCTAAGCCGTGAAAGAGACACTATGTACTGACAAGTCAAAGTACCAAAGATTTCATAAGTTCCATAAGGAAGATACTGATGAGTGCATTCACCTCAAGGGTGTAGTTGAAGACTTAATTTAAAAAAATGTCAAACTTGGAATATACACAAAGGAATATGGCCAGAGAGGGGACAAGAAGATAGGAAAAGACTTTTCATATAGGGTTTCTCATAGGAGTGAATCTTCACATAGAAAAAGGTTATTTCACTGAGATTAAACATTGTCAAGAAAAATAGTTGAAGTTATAGAAGGGATAATCAAATGAAGAGAGAGAGAGAGAGAATAATAAGACCATAAAAGAGGGGGTACACCTTTTCACTATCTCTATCATGAGAGGGTTCCTGCTTCCAAATAAACCATCTAAAGTAACCATGAAAAAGAAGATAGAAGAAATGGCATCCATCGAGAAGAAACTGAAGTCGACATCAAATGAGATCTCTAAATGACCCATTCTAAAGTTTAGGGATATAAATAGGGTTAAAGGGATACCCAAAAAAATATTCCCATTAATAATTGTGGCCACCATGGCCAACAACGACGCATCAATTCTTGTTGACGAGAGTAGCTCGTGCGACATAATGTATGAAAATTTATTCACTAAGTTAGGGATGAATAAGTATATTCTGGCACCAAACTATGGGACAAACGTACAAGGTTTCAACAATACAATGGCCCGTCTTAGGTATTTTTGGAGTTACTTATTAATTTAGGAGAAGGAACGGATTAGAGAGTTGTTGACGTCCAAATCTTTGTTTTACCTTGCAAATTTGTCTATGTCTGAACTTTAAGGATTTCCACCCTAGAAGTCTTGGGAAAAGTTCCATATATCATCCACCTAAAAATTAGATACTTGTACTTTGATGTATTTCTTGGGTTTAAATGAGATATCAAATTATGAGATCTCAATGGACCACATCATCATCTATCCTGCTAGTTCTGAACTAAAGAGTACTTGTTTCAATAGTACGTAATTGCGTACCATGATTGACTAGGATAAAACATCACAACTTCTTTGAAGCTATCACTAGATATAAGGCAATCTTATTGATCTTCTGATAGTGTGTCTTGGGTCTTCCTAGCGCCTTCGAGGTGAAGTAGACCAAACTCTACTATTGCCCTTACCTCTCTCACGTTGACATTGTTGACTGATTCTACTAAGACTTCCAACTAATTGAATAAAATCTACATGGTCATGGGTATAGAGAGGATTTAGGGTCTTTATAGGGTATTATTCATTAGTGTGAAGGATTATTTCCATTCTGGTGTCCACTAACATTGTACTTCTTTCCAAAGAAGTTTGTAGAATAAAAGTATGTGTTGGGCGTGTTGGTGTAAACACTAGAGGCCAATTGCTTTATTAGAACTTAGTACTTGCAACTAATTATCTATTAATAAAAATAAGGAATTTATTTATTATATTTATTTTTTCAAAGTAATAAAGTTTCTAGAATAACTAGTCCATTTGATGAAACAATAAGTGTGACTTAATCGTAAGATCCCATTAAATATAAGGAAATTATTTTTAAAGTATCCTTAGTCAAGATTTATTGTGAAGTGGGGTAGTATTAAAGCATTGGGAATATTATATGGATAAACTGATGATCACATCTCATGGATCATAGATAAAGAGTTATCAAGTCTTCACATATGTATGAATATTATGAGTAATATTTATACTGAATTGATCTGCCATGAGAATACTATATTGAATGTTATGCAAGTGTTATAAGTTATTCTTATGGTGATAGTGGTGTATACAAACCTTCAACCTGAAACGACTATGGACCATAGATGTAGATTCAAGTACGTTACTATTGATCAAACTTTTTTCGTTAGAAGATAGCCATAAAGATGGTTGACGGGTACTCCAAAATTCATGTTAAGGGACATGAGTGGCTTAGATGGAATTTGTCCATCCTGCGTAACATGATAAATGTCTAAGGGTCCAATATTTAACTGGACAAGGATGACATGATCTATGCTTTATGTTCAATTTAGATATAATGGTAAAAGGGTAGTTATGCGCATAAGAATTATCACATAAATATTTTGTCATATCACATTATATTTTTTGTGATTTGGGTAATGGTGATGTGTTGCTAGAAGCCAATCATTATTTATTATATTAAATGTGTGATTTGATATAATTGTCAACATCGCGAGAACATATAGGGTCACACACATAATGACATATTGATGAGAGAAAGGAAATAAGTAAAGCGTATTTGATAGTGCGGTCTTGCAATGCACTAGCACTAACTAGAGAAATGCGGTATGTAACACCCCAATTTCGATTAAATTATTTAATTGAATTATTTGGGTTTATTTTATTTAATTATTGAATATTGGTGTAATTTAAAATAAATTATTTGAATATATGTTATTGGGGTATGGTGAGACGGTAGAGTAAAGTAGAAAATGATTATAATAATTAGAATTTTATTTATTATTATTGATAAAATAAGAAATTGGAGAAAATAAGAGTCTGGGTCAATTGTGGGATTTGAGGAGACTTTGTGGTAAGAGGAGGGAAGCTAGATCTAAATTAAGCAAAAATAATAATTAAGCATAGTAAAAAGGTTACTATATATTTTAAAAGTTGGGAGAGAAACTAGGTTTTTGGGGAGAACTGTCAGTACGTGAAATTGGAGGAAAATGGCAAAGATGGAGAGCAAGGGCTTGAGGTTGAGGAAGAACTCTAAGGATCAAATTGTTGGATAAATAAATCCAGCGTCACCCTTAGGGATTTGAATGGGCTTAACATCCCAACCTATGGCGCTTAGAGGGAGCTTACAAACCTCGCTTTAGGTGCAGCCCATGAGGGCTCATACTATAAGGAAATAAAGTTGCACCCTCACTAACAGCAATTGCTTTTAGCTCAGTGGTAAGCGCTTGATCCTACACAAAAGTGTTTTTGCTGGAACCCAGGTAAGGGTGGGAAACTATTTCAATAATAAGGGGTATGATGGAAGGGTAAAGTGGAGTGACTTATAATCTTCCATAGGGTTTGTTAGTCTTTTGATTGATGATGACAATATTGTTTTTATATGCAATGATATGAATTATAACCATGTGATATGTTGCTGCTGTGATATGAATTGTAACCATGTGTATTGATATGTTGTTGTTGTGATGTGCTTGAATCAAATGAATCATGTTGAATTTGATGGAAATTGATGATTTAGAAATGATAAATATGATGATATTGTTGTAATATGTTGTTAATCCATGAATCCATGAAATAATAGATGGGTTTAGGGTGTGATAGCAGTAGGATTTGAGATTAATATGATAGATTTCATAAAATGTGTTATTGTTATATAAGGTAGCGTTTGGATGATTAAAAATTGATTTTTAGACCCAAAAAAATAGCAATATGCGTCGACCTATGAAGGTCGCGTGTCGACCTGTTCGATGCATTTGTCAACCTGTATAGGTTATGAGTCGAATCATGCAGTTAACACATCAAACAGAATGTTGCATGCTTTAAAAATGAGGTACATGCGCCAACCTGTACATATTGTGTGCCGACCTGTACATGTTATGCGTCGACTCATATGAGTCACATGTTGACACATAACTGCAAGAATGTTCATTTTGCACTGTTCGACGATTTTGGCCATAACTTTTGATCCATATATCCAAATGACGTGTCATTTTAAGCATTATAAAGTTAACGCTCAAATTTATAACATGGTAGTGATTGGTGAAATGTTTTAATATTATTCATGTGCCTACTATGTCGATAAATGTATTGGTTTATATGTTTGGTTGATGAATCATTGTATTGTTGTAATACCATTGTGTGATAATGATGTTGTTATGATAATATTGTTAAGGTGTTGATGAGTTGCCACTATTTGTTGATGTTATTGACGTTGTAACATGAATTGATTGTTGTGCATGATGAATGATGTGTTGCATAAATGGTGAGATGTATATGGGGATCCTCTTGGTGAGCCTTGTTGAGATAATGCATGTTGTTGAGATTCATGCGTCATCGTGTACGGGATTTGGTCCAGTTTTGGTGTTCTCTTATTCGGTGGTATGGATTGGGAACGAGTAGATAACTCTAGTGTAGAATTAGTGAAACATTACCTATGGTGATGGTGATGAACCTTGGTGTTTTCTAGTCCCGTGGTGGGGATCGGGAGTGAGTAGCCGGTTTCAGGTGAGAATCGGTGAAACGTTACCTATGATGGTGGAAACGATTTGGTGTGCTCTGGTCCTTTGGTGGGGATCAGGAGAGAGATGAACCTGAGTGTTCATGAATGGTGCCATATGCATATGATTCGTTATTGGTATCATGAGTTGCATAGAATGGATGAAACGTATGCATGGAATATGACTTTGTGTGATGAGATGTTGTTGTGTATGATGTTGATGATGATTTGGGTGTGAGAATGTGATATGTTGTGGTGCATGATCGTGTATATTTTGTGCTCTACTATACATTCTATATTGTTTATTATTGAATGAATTCTCACCCATTATATTTGAATTTTTCCTTTACATGGGCATCATGCAGATACTCAGGAGTATCATTGTTAAAGTAAGTGGAAGCCAGCTCATGGAGTTGCTTCTTAGTTTAGCGCTTTATTTAGTAGCGTCTTGCTTTGATCATGTAACATCGGGTTGGGAATGCTTGTTTTAATTTTATGACATGTTTGTGTTGAATTCGTAAGACTAATTTTGTTCTGGTGCATTATTACGCATGTTGAGAGGATTGACTATAACTCTCTTATTTGTTATTAAAGTTGAAGTTTGAGACCAAATGTCATTACTTACCTTATCTTCCATAATTATTGGTGATATTTCTGATGCGATGATACTTTAAAATAGAAGTAAGCATGTGATGACAGGTTTAATGTGAATTGATGTAACTCGTGTTACGGAGCAGGATGTGTTTGTGGTGTGTGACACCCTTGTGGTTGTGATTTTATTAAATTATTTGATAATTGTATGTGGGGTTTAGAAGGGTGTTACACAGTGTAATACCCCAAAATTTACCCTTCATTTTTCCCGAAAAAAAAAACGAAAAAAAACGGAAAAAAAAAAAAACGAAAAAAAAAAAGAAAAAAAAAATAATTTAATTAATTAATTAATTAAATAAATAAAATAAATAAATAAATAAAATATAACAAATTATTTTGGACTTGGGTCTCCCTCATTTGAGCCCATTACCCACGAAAATCAGTCTATAAATACTGAAGTTTCAGTAGAGGAAAACACACTTGGAGTTACACTGGGAGATTCACTGGAGAAAGAAGGAAGAGAAGCAAAAGCCTGAGGAAAAGATAGTGAGAGAAAAGCCAACAGAGTTCAGAGCAACCTCCAAACCCTGAAAGGAACTCAACTTGTAAACCTCACGGGCGCAACTCAATCAAGCTCTCCAATCAGGTTTGCCCTATATCCATCATCTTTATGCCTTTTATTTGAATGCTCTAAATGTATGAGGTATTATGGGTGAATTTGATACCTTATTGTGAGCCTTTTGTGAATTTTGATGGAATTATTCATGTGGTTACATTTTGATTTAGGGGCAACTCTGGGTTACCCTATTTTGTTTATTCTAACCTGTCTTGTGTTTCCATGGCATTGTTTTCTCTTGATTTCATCCTACTACTCTAACCCTTTGTCGAGTTTTGTGAGGGCTCACATGGCTTTCGCAGAGACACTCGCGTGGTTTCCCACTTTATTTGTGGGATACCCCCTGGAGTTTTATTCTGATTATTCGTGTTGACTGATTTCCTTTGACGGTCCAGCTGGAGACATTTCAGGGTTTCTTGCCCCTTTAACTGCTATAGCTTCGGATCTTTATCCGTGTGGTAATTTTTTCCCTTTCTCATACTTTATCGCTTTCTTAGCTGGAAGACCTCGATAGGAGGCAATGTTTGAGCCCCTTGGTGGCATTTTACTTTGAGATACATGTTTTGTGTTTTGTATTCATATCCCTGCAGGTAGCGCGGTTCCTTCGTCAAGGACTGCCTTTTTGCCCTCGAGCATCCCAAACCCTAAAACCCAAAGCAACACGTTTACTCCTTCTACTACAGGCGAGTAAGTCTCCAAAGGTCGAGCATCCGGTAGATTGCGTAGTAACGTTGTTCGTCCAAAACCCAATCCATAAACCCGTAGTTAGCCGAACTACGGCTTGCTCTGATTCTCATTCCAGATGAGATACGTAGGCATAAGACGCGATGTCTTAGCGAGCACACATCCCCTTAACCCATAGGTCAGCCGAGCTACGAAGACTCTGATTCTCATATTCAGATGAGATACGTATGCAGTGGATGCGACATCCGCGTGAGTCATTTCTCTTAACCTTTTTAGTAAATAAACACATTAGGTAAACTCACACCCTTTAGACAAGAACTACAAAAGTGGATCCCGTAGAGTACTACGGATGCGTAGGGGTGCTAATACCTTCCCTTCGCATAACCGACTCCCGAACCCAAGATTTGGTTGCGAGACCCCGTCTTGTCCTTTCCTTTTTCAGGTTTACTTCGAGCGTTTCCTTTCCCTCCCTTGGGATAAATAACGCACGGTGGCGACTCTCCTGTCATTCTCTTTCGCCGGTTGTTTTTTTCGCGCACTGTATTTTTCAGGTTGCGACACACAGTACACCGTAAGGTAAGATATACTTAAGTGAAATATGAAACACCGTAAAGTACAATTTACTTAAGTAAAATAAGGCACAACTAAGATACATTGCACTTAAGTGAAATATGGTACACTGTAAGGTATAATGCGGTTAGTGAGATTGTCCAGCTTGCAGCCCACACAAGTAGTAAATAGAACCTTTGTGCTTAATCTTTTGATGTTTCACCTATTCGATTTGTCAAAACCTAGCTACTCTCTCTCTCTATCTCTCTCTATCTCTCTCTCTCTCTCTCTCTCTCTCTCTCTCTCTCTTTCTCAAAGTATCCATTCAAAATATTTATCATTGAGATTAAGATACTATGTTCCTGTTGACTGAGTATAGGCATTGTTGTTTGTTCATCACTTGTGATCGTTCTCTAGATTATGCATCAATGGTTAATAGACACAAGAGATCATTTCTCTATCACTAATCATGTCCATTTGTAAGCATCAAGTTATGAGAAATTAGTTTTTCCATTTGCATTTATTAGCGATTTCCCTTCAGAGAAAATTTGGAGATGAATATGTTGAATGCAGTGAGCATACCTCTTAATATCATTAGTATTTCTTTGGTGGTGGGAGTCTCCATCTAGACAATGTCATCAAATTTGTCAAGATTACATTGTATTACCTTTTTATTAAGGTAGAAGCCAAGGTACTTTCATGCCTTAACTCCGAATATGCACTAATATGAATTTAGCCTCATATTGAACTATTGTATATGGGTGAACAAAAATGCAAGGTGGATTCTAATAGGCAATCTTCTCTGGATTTGATGATCATTTCATCCATGTATATTCCAAAAATTTCTCAAATATATTCCTTTAAGATCTTTTTGATAATATGCTGGTATGTTGCACCTGCATTTTTAAACCAAAGGGCATAACGTTGTACTTGTAGTTGTCGTGTTTAGTCATGAAAGATGTCTTATTCTAATCCTTTTTGAGCATTTGAACCTAGTTGTAGACGGATTTGGCATCCATGAAGGAAAAAATAATGTACCTGACTAAGTTATCTACCATTTTCTGTATTTTAGGTAGAACATAAACGTCTTTTGGGGTAGTCATGGTTCAGGTCGTTGTTACTGACACACATGTGCCACTTGCCACTTTCTTTCTTGATCAATATGACATTTGACAATCACTCTGTGTAAACTTTGATTGAAGGAGTCTTTTTTATAATGTTCTTAGTAGTTTCATCCTCCTTCAGGCAACATATTTCATTGAAGGCTTAATCTTGAGTTGGTGTTATTCCACATTGGTGTCGATGCATTGAATTTACTTTGGGGAGTATGTGAATAATTCTATGTTAGTCTAAATGAATTTGATGAGGCCGTACTCTAATGATATGGAGAGGTTTGTCCAAATTTTAACAGTGTGTAATGAGTTATCATCGAGTTGAACGGGTATAAAATCTCCATATGGAACTAGTCTTTGAATATTTATCCTAGCCTCGGCGGGGAAGGGTCTCTATAGGTAATATTCATCCTCTACTTGGTTATCATTAGACATGGATCGAAGATCGTGATGTTGGCATCTAGGGAGTGTTGTTGGGAAGATTTGGCCTCATTTACCCCCATTGGCCTGGATAGTTGTTGTGTCCAACTTTCTTTACATAATCGTGGGACGATCCCTGGATTCCATTGAGCTTACCCATAACATCTATAATTTGTCTTTATCATTATTATACATCACATTTAAGTGAGTAATATAAGATGTGACATTAGTTTTTATCCCATTCGATCATGGTTTGCATTGACCAACCATTTGAACAACTACTCTTTAGTCAGACCTAGTAGGCCATATGATGAAGTAGTCCATTGAGTTATCATAATTTGATATCTCATTTGAACTTGGGAAATCCCTCAAAGCATAAGCATTCACGTATTTCTTCATAGAAATGACCCTCGACCACAATTAAACTTTGCACGAAGTATACCATCCTCATTGACAGATCATCAAACAACAATGGGTGTGGAGCCAGTCTCATCCTTGAGATCTATGAATGGTTACTAGTAGAAGTATCTATCTTAATTGATTTCTCCTTGTCAACAACCAATATAAATACAAAGCCTTCATCTTCAGGCTCATATAAGCATCATAAATTGGAGCATAAGAAGTCAAATTATGCATAAATTCCCAACTAGTTTCCTTGTAGGTCAAAGAATATGCACAAGTCAAATACCCATTGTTAAATAAATATGTTGGTGTGGTCATGCAAAAAATTTGTTTGTTCAAATCATATGAGGTCACACATGTTCTAAGATAGCATAACACGAGGGAAAAAATCTTACCAAATCTGAAAAACACAAGTGTGATTGACATTGATCACTATTTCATCTAGGAGACACTAGATAGACTCAACCTCTCCACACGAGTCTCATTGGCGAATGGGAAAACATGGACGTCAAAATGTCATATATCATGTGGATCATAACATACAAAGAGAACGAGATTCTACCAACATATGTCATTCTTAAATTTGAGGTTAATGATATTATTGCTCAACTTGGTTATTTGTTTAATGATATTGTTGAAGAAAGTGAGAAGAGTTTGTATTTTTACAAGTCATATGTGAAATAAAAAGAGAAAAAAAATAGATTTATGAGTAATTTCTTAAATTTCAATTTAGACATTTAGTAGTATTGATTATTATATTTTTAAAATAAATTTAGGTTTAAAATAATAAGCATAAATTGTAAGTGTGAGATACAACCTAAGAGGGGGTGTGGAATTAGGATCGCAGAATATTTTTCGGTTTTGTGCAACTTTTCTTAACTTGTTATTTTATTGGAAGCAATGATTAGAATATTTTTTTAAAATGTATGCAAAATGCAGAATTTTAAAGGGATAAATTAATGAGCATAGAGAGTTATACCTGTTCTCCTTATTAACGAAGGGTATATCTAGCCCCTCTAGTCCTTAGAGAATTTTCCACTATATTTAGATCCTTGTACAAGTCTTCACCCATACCTCTTTACAACCTTCTAAAACATAAACAAACATTGAACGCTATAGTTTACTTTGAATCAGATCAATTCAAAGAATTTTTTTCACAATCACCAAACACTATGATGATCCTCATAAAAACCATAAAGTACACCATTTTTTATTTACAAACTTTTCACCAACACACAATGACGAAAAATACATGCAATCAAACTTTTGTTGAGAAATGAAGAATGTAGAAGTAGGCTATATGTAAAATCCAATATTGGGAATATATACTTTATTTTCTCAACATTACACTTCAAAGTATATCATTTAATTGCTCATGATCTATTTTGATTTATGAATGTTTACATAATTTTAAACTATTTAAAAAAAATGAAGAACACTTTGAAAGTGATACTTGATTCTTATTAATATGATTTTGAAAGTTGGAAATTTGTTTTCTAGTGTATGGTGCTCTATATACACTTTTAAAAACCTCTATGAATGGATGCATGAGTTTTAAATGGTTACATGAAATTTTTTCAATTAAAATAATGATTTTGTTTCATGAAAAAACATATTGGTTCAGGTTGTATTCAGATACAACAATCATGTATTCAAATACCACACTGTAACATTCCAATTTTTTGAATTTTTTTCACTTGTATTCAAATACCACACGGTTGTATTTGAATATAACATGCTTTTAGTAATTGTATTAGAAAATCATAATGTTGTATTTGAATATAGCTTTCCTTTCAGCACTAAATGACAATGCTTTCATGGGTTTTATGCACAATCTTTGAAAATATTTTAGGTTAACTTTGAATGATATTTTTTTATATTTTAAGTAATATACAAAATTAATGATGATATATCAAAGATAAAGACAATTTTAACTGTGTCCAATGTTGGTCTTTACTACTTTGTCACGATCGATTATTGTCTTCATCTTTATCATTCATTGTCTTCATCTTTTTCTTCTTTGTTGATCATTGTTGATTTTATATTTTTATTCCTTTGTTGATGTATTTGTCTCCATCAAAATCGTAGCAGAGGCCAAGGAGAAGCTCCTCTTCACAATCCCCCCCTTTCAATGATGAATAATATCCTTTTAAATTTTCTGGTTCATCAATGAATTGGTTTAATATATCTGAATCTTGCAATATGTGAAACAACTAGAAACTATATAAATATTTTTTGTCTACCCATTACTTTTGCAATTTAATACTTTTACCCCCTGAAAATATCATGAACATAATAAGAATAACACACTACAATTTTCCCCCTTTTGACATCAACAAAAAGAATTAAAAGTAGAATAACCAATGGAATATAATGGAGAGGGAAATAATACAATAACTAATCTAATGGGGTAAAGTTATGTGATGATAACTAAAGTGCTAGATAAAATAAAAAATGATATACACTTACTCTTGTTCACAATGCCAATTGAAAGTGTCAAACTTTTCAATATCTTTAAAATGAAATTTTAACTTACCATATCAAATGATATCCTTGTGTCTTGAACACCAAATTTTTATATTACAATGTTAGAATTTGGTCTCCAATTACACCTAAAAAAATAAATTAATGTTTCTTTCTAGGTATCAAAAAAATCTTTGGATCCTTTTTGGTTAATTCTTTTCTCAAATTAAACATACTTCCCACTTGGTAAACCAAGTCTTATCATATAGAATATATTAGGGGTATGTCCCTTACAATCACAATAAAAACATGAAGACTTAAAATACTCATTCTTTTTAGAAGTATAGAAAGTATTTCTCGCATAAGTCATTCTTGGGTGAAAGTTACCTTGCACCTTCTTGGTTTGAATATTGTTATAAGCATTACTAGGCTTTACAAAGATAGTTTTACTTGAACTAGATTTATCAAATTTAGAATGTCCTAGTCCACTCCTATCATTTATATATCTTTGCTTACTTAGAACATTTTCTAAACTAACTTGGCGTTTTTCATAATTTCATATTACTTTGTTTAATTCGAAAATATTTAATTCAAGAGAGTTACATTTAATGCATGATGAAATTGTTTTAACTTTGTCCAGTTCCACTTGAATGGTATTAAATTTACTTTCTAGAGATGAAATTAATTTCTCTTTCTTAGCACATAATCTAGAAAGTTTTAGACATTCATCATACAAATCATTAAATGCATGTTATAATTCATCATAAGAAGGTTTATCACTTGATTCAAAATTACTAACCTCATTATCATCATTAGGGTCATGTTAAACCATGAAAGATAGACGTGTTTGTTGTTCATTTTCATAATTTGTACTCACATCATTGTCTTCCCATGCGATATATGGTTTTCTTGTCTTTTTATCCTTCTTGTTGTTGAATTTATTCCTCTTTTGGAGAAAAGGATAATCAATCTTAATATGTAATTATTTTCCACATTCAAAGCAAATGACCTTTTTTGTCCTGAAGTTGATTCCTCATTAAGCTTCTTTCTTTGACCAATTTTAATTGTTTTGTCTCTTTTCATGAATTTTTTCAAACTTCTTGATAAGTAACTCTATATCTTCATCATCTTCTTCACTATCAGATTAAGATTCTTCTTCTTTATCATTATCATAATCCTTGGATTTAGTATTTAATGCAAGGAATCTAACTTTATGTTTATGTCTTTCATGCTTCTCCAATCGTTTAAGTTTCAATTCATGTTCTTGTAATTTTCCAAACAATGTCGCTAGTGTCATCTTGGATAGATTTTTCTTTTTAAAAACATCCATCATTTTTGGTTGCCATGCCCTTGTTAAAGATCTAAGTACCTTTAAATTTAATTCGTTATTGATGAAAGGTTTCCCAAGAACGGTTAAATGATTTGTCAAATGAGTGAACCTTTTTTTCAAATCTAGTATCTTATTCCTGGTTGAATTCTAAACATCTCATATTCTTGAGAGAGAGAGAGAGAGAGAGAGAGAGAGAGAGAGAAAGTGTGTGTGTGTGTCTGTGTGCGTGTGTGTTTAGTCTAGATCGTTTTACTTCTTATGTTCTTTTGTGTATGACCTCTACGGTTTCCCATATTTCTTTAGAGATTTGACAATTAGACACTCTAAAGAATTTGTTCATTCCTAAGGAAGATGCTATTATATTGTTGGCTTTCTTATCACGTAGAATTTTCTTGTTATCGTCACCATTCCATGTATCTTCGAGTTTTAGTTGACTTACACCATTAACAAGTAAAGTAGGAATGTAGGAACCATTTTTTAGTCCTTTCCAAACTTCTACACCTTGTGATTCTAGAAACATTTGCATTATAATATTCCAAAATTCATAACACTCACCAATGAAATAAGGTAGTCGATTGATGTTATTGCCTTCTACTAAGAAAGTTTTTGCATAAGTTATTTTTACCCAAATTTAGGAGCAAATTACCTAACTCTTGCTCTGATGTCAAATGTAACTATGAGATGCAACCTAAGAGAGGGTGAATTAAGGTTGTTGAATTTTCTCGATTTTGCGCATCTTTTCTTAACATGTTATTTCATTGGAAACAATTCTTAGAATGTTAATTTAAGATTAATGTAAAGTGAATAATTTTAAAGGTATAAATTAAAGAACACAAAGAATTATACTAGTTCCCCTTATCAACCAAGGGTACATCTAGTCCTTCAAATCCTTAGAGGATTTTACCATATGTTTAGATATTTGCTCAAGTCTTTACCCAGACCTTTTTACAACCTTCTACAACATAAACAACCACCAAAATCTATGGTTGAGATTGGATCACCCCGATTCAAAGAATCTTTTTCAAAAACACCAAACACTATGATGATCCTCACAAAAATCATAAAGTATACCACTTTCTTTTTACACATTTTTCACCAACACACAATGATGAAAATCATAAGCACCCAAACGTTTGTTGAAAAATGAAGAATGTAGAAGTATGCTATATGTCAAATCCAATCCTAGGATTATAGACTTTATTTTCTCAATATCACACTTCAAATATATCATTTAATTGCTCATAACCTATTTTGGTTTATGAAAGTTCACATTGTTTTAAACCATTTAAAAAATGAAGAATAGTTTAAAAATGATGTTTGATTCTTATTAATTTGATTTTGAAAGATGGTAATTCATTTTGTAGTGTATGATTCTTTATATACACTTATAAAAACCTATATGAATGGATTCATAAGTTTGAAATGGTTCTATGAAGCTTTGCCAATTAAAATAGTGACTGTTTCATAAAAAAAATATAATTGTTCAGGTTGTATTCTGATACAACAATCATGTATTTGGATACCACCACTACTACGAATTACACATTTCACAATTGTTAAAATAGACATATAACCACAGTTGATGGTCCATGGTAAAGTAGTGTGTGGTAGTAGTGAGCTACTTACCACCGTGAGCTATTGATCGTGGTAATAAATTCGAAAGCGCTCTACATATCATCATGGTTGTAATAAACAATCGTAGTGAAAAACTAAAAGGTCATAGGTTTCATACTCATCAATGCCATTTTTTGTGTTTATTACTCTAGATAGAGCTCTATATATTACCAAGGTTGAAAGAACCAACTGTGGTAAAATAATTAGTTTTTTTTAATATGATTTTTTTGATTTTATAGAATTCATATTATTTTAACCTGTATTTTTGTGAATCATAAATAGACTAGAAACAACAATACAAACCATTTGTGAACCACATACATAGTTGACAACTATTAAGAACCAAAAATTGTATTACATCAAAACCAAATTGGCACAAAATAACATACAACTTACACATCATTACATCAAATAATATCTATAATGTAAGGAATGTGTCTTGTCTCTTGGTGTCTTGACTTTAAATACATATAATTTTAAATAATAATACTCGTTAGTATATAACCTTAGAAATTATAACATATATTTGTGTTTCATGCACAACCAAGGAGATAAGTTGTAAATCGTGAAAATAACATGCCATAAAGTATGGTTAGTACTCAGATTACCAAAGAGGTTCATTCTATCAGTGTCAAGCCCAAGCCTAAAGTTTCTTGGATCAAGGCCAAAATTTGGAAAGAACGGATCATTTTTCTTCTATTGTAAAGGATTGGCTACATGGTGAATTTTTCCATAAAATTTTATTTCATCTATATGTCATCTAATATTATTTGCATCGTTCACATTAGTAAACCATCTATTGAACCTTGGAATTATTGACAATCACCATAACACTTTATCATGAGGACATTTTTTGCTAACATCATCATAGTCATCATCACTGTTGTCCTTCACCTTGTAGTGTGACTCGCCACATTCCAGACATTGATCTAATTTTTCATACTCTTTTATGTATAATATATTATCATTATGACATGCATGTATTTTGATATACTCAAAACTCATTGGACACAACATCTTCTTGTCCTCATAACAATGATCCGACAAATTGTTATCTTCTAGTAGCATTTGTTTCAACAAATCTAGAAATTTTGTGAAACTTTTATTTGTCCACACACGTTTTGCCTTCAAAATAAACAATTTTAACATCATATACAATCATGTAAAACTTATGCACCTCTTATATAACAACACATCCTTATCACTACATAAAGTATCATAGCTACGGGTTTTCCTAAAAGAAGATTTTACAATATCACCAATCATATCTTCTAGTAGATCATCCATGTCTTCATCAGCTTCATGTCTTTGTGACGTCGCATTTTTTTTATCTACTACACCATGTCACATCCATATTGTATAATTTTGAAAAATTCTATCACAACATCGCTGGTAGAATATTTCTTTCTTTGAATTTTTTTAATATTCCATTATATAACACAAGGACAATAAAAAAGTCCATTATTGTTGGGTATATTTTGTTCCGTGTATTCAAGGAATTCAAGAAATCCTTTCTCATATACTTGACCTAATCTATCAGCTTTCATCCAACTATAATTCATAATAATTCTAAAACAATACTTTAACAATACAACATTTAACAATACAACAACACAATGAGAATGTGTTGTTCCTTTTTGGATTGGCTGCATTATGTAAAACAACATGGTATGCTTAAGTTATTTTTGTGAAGAGATGACACATGTGGAACATGATGAGCTAGCAGGTGCGACACATCTGACCCATGTTGCTGCTACTGCATTGGCGCATTTTTTGTTTGTATTTTGAGCTTGTTTTTGAATTTGTTTCTGATTGTTGCTATCTTTTAGCAACCTAATAAATTTTATTTGTTTGATGATTTATTAAGATCAAATTTAAATTATGTATATTTAAATTTGAATTCAAATCAAATCAAATATTTTAGTGAAATTGTTTTGAAAAATAAATCTTAACCAAATCTTCACTTTCTTTGTTGATTAAATCTTATGCTCATTGGAGGAAAGCACAATAGATGAATTTTATTTAAAGAGACTCAATTCCATCATTAAAGAGGACGAGCATGTATTGAAGATTCTTAATATTAGGATTTTATTTGAGTCCTTTGTTTGTGTTGCTTGTACACCACGCTAGCGCACTCTTTCATATCAAAAGACATAATGTTGGTTTGTTTAATTAAGGTGTAATTCAACATTCTTTAAACTGTTTATTGACGTGATCACTTGGGATTAGTGATTGAAAGAAAGTGAGAGGGGTTCACATATTGAGGGGGGGGGGGGGGTCTATATAGAAAATCACTAGGATTATGAAGAGGCATTGAACAACATGGAATTTTTGTTCCTATGAGACTAATTGTACTAATTCAAGATGGTGAATTTTCTTTCTTGGGTAGAGTGCCCCCGGGCGTAGGTGTGCTTCCACCGAACTAGGTTAGTAACTCTTTGTGTCCTTTTATTACTTTCTGTGTTATTCATCTTGTTTATCAATTGTTTTTTAATTCTGGTTTAAGATGTTGAACACGTTGGCTTAGGCATCTGGTCCAACATTTGTCCCCTGTGAATAAAAGTTCAATTGGCAACAGAGCAGACAACCTGGTCTATTTATGTGAGCTCCAAGGAAGATAAATTTTATTCAAATGGACATCATTAAGGATCAAGGGTCAGTCAATAGACAACCTATTTTGGATGGCACCAAGTATGACTATTGGAAAGCCAAGATGATTGTTTTTCTCAAATCCATGGACAAAAAAGCATGGAAAGCTATGGGGAAAGGCTGGAAATACCCTGTGAAAATTTCTAAAGATGGTACATCAAGCTTAAAGCCAGAAGGTGAGTGAACTGATGCATAAGATGATGAAGCTCTTGGAAACACCAAGGCTTTAAATTCTATTTTCAATGGTGTTGACAAGAACATGTTTAGATTGATCAACACATGTACTAAAGTCAAAGATGCATGTGAGATTCTCAAAACTGCTCATGAAGGCACATCCAAGGTTAGGATATTAAGGTTACAACTCCTCACTACAATGTTTGAAAATCTGAGGATAAGATAGATCCATCTATGACTTTCAAAATCAGACTACGTGACATTGTCAATGCTTCCTTTGCATTAGGAAAAAAGATGTCTAAATAAAAGCTGACCAGAAAAATCCTAAGATCTCTTCCTAAGAACTTTGATATGATGATCACAGTTATTGAAGAATCTCAAGACCTTAGCAGCATCAAAGTTGATGAGCTCATTGGTTCTTTGCAAACCTTTGAGATAAACCTTGAATGGCAAACCTCATAAATAAAACTTGAGGTACTCTTCTTCATCTCAACGATATACTACGGTTATCTTATTTTGGATCAAACAAGATCTGATCCTAAAAGTTTGAAGAAATCAGAAGTCGGTTCCCATAAGTAGGGCCATTGTTTCATTCTAAAATAAAAAATATGGATGAGTTCAGGTGGTGGATTCCTAATGTGGTGGTGTTGATATCTGATGCAACAGTATGAATGTGAACATACAAATTTAACACTTCAACGCTCATATTAATGAATAAATTCACGAAAGAGTAGAATATAGGTAATATAAAAAGAGTGTGTGTACCTTTTACTTTATTTGTAAGAGTATATATATATATATATATATATATATATATATATAATATATATTATATATATATATATATATATATAATATATATATATATATATATATATAATATAGATATATATTATATATATATAGAGAGAGAGAGAGAGAGAGAGAGAGAGAGAGAGAAGAGAGAGAGAAGAGAGAGAGAGAGAGAGAGAGAGAGAGAGAGAGAGAGAGAGAGAGAGAGAGCGAGAGAGAGAGAGAGAGAGAGAGAGAGAGAGAGAGATTAATTGAAATACACTGTCAGTGTAAAAGGGTTTTACACCATCAGTTAATTATACACGTTGGATATTAAAAAAAGTTTGACTTTTATTTTAAAAATCTAAAAAGTAATTCAAACGGGTGATGGTGATGAACCGACGGTGTAAAACTTTTTACACTGACAGTGTATAATAATTAATCTTATATATATATATTATATATATATATATATATATATATATATATATATATATATATATATATATATATATATATATATATATATATATATATATATATGTCGATTCAAAATGTTATTATTGTTCAAATTAATATTCTGAAGATGTATTAAATTAAGAATAAATATGATAGAATAAGAATAAATTATTAATTTATTCTAATAAAATATAAATTGAAATATATAAAATTGAAACTTAATAAAATATAAATAAAAATTAAACAAAAAAGGTATTTTATATGTAATTATAAATAATAACTAATTAATTAAAATTTGAATATTAAAAAAAATATGAATTATTATTTAAAACTTAAAAATATATATTAACATTAATTTAACTATTTTTAGAATTTACGTATAATTTTCTTACCATGGTATAGTTTTATCATTTATATATAGTTTTTTCATTTTATTATTTAATTAATATAATAGAACTACTTATTTAGTCATCATATTTTATAAAAAAAAATGAAATTGTTTATTTAAAAAAGTAATTTCATACATTTGTAATTATTTTACAAAGACAATTTTTTAAATTTAAAGATAAGAAATATCTTATCATGTGTGTATCTAATTTAATGTGTCCCAAACTATCGTATGATTGAATTTGGATGAATATTCAAACATTTTATGAATGTTCATCAAAACTTTAAAATTAGTTTTATTAGAAGACATGCAATTCTTGTTGATCACGCCTTGTAGGGCATCAAGATCTTACGGTAGGTCTCAAATTCTTGATCATGCTCCAACATGTATTACAAACATTATATATGAAGGAGATAAAGTAAATGTGTTCTGTTCAAAATAAAATGTGTACTAATACAATAAAGGATAAAATATATATTATTTTTTATAATGTGTTTATCAAATGATATGATAAATGTCTATTATATCAGTATTCTCTTATACATATTCAATTTCTTACCAAATCATATATCTCTATCATATTTTGAGCTGTGCAATAGTATCTACAAATTCTAACAAGTCTTACCCATTTTATGTGTATACTATGTGTTACGATCTATGTAACCTTTATGAAGTAAAAAAGAAAAAGAAAAAACAGAATCTATTTAAAGAGGAAAAATCATGTTTCTTTGTTGGTTGCACACAATAATGGGGTAATGAAAAGTAGGAGTTGGGTTATCATGGAGCCACTAAATGAAGAAGACAAAAGTAAACTAGGCTTTGAACCCCAATTTTAAGGCCTCTTTTCGGGAATGCAGTAAATTATTTGAAGCACACAATTATTTTAAATGACACCAACAACCAGCCAAGCAAACAATTTATGATAAGTACACCTATATATTTAACTCAATTATGATTATAATTCAGTTGTTCTAGAGTCGCCACTTTTAGAAGTGATCACTATTAATTAAAAATTAATACTTAAAATTAGAAAAAATTCTAACAATAGTCGATGATAACTTTTAGATGATATCTCTTTTTAGAAGTAATAGCTTATCTTCCTCATTATTTTTATAAATTGTTTTTGTTTGAGCCAATATTTATAATAACAACTATTTATTTAGAGATTAAGTTCATAATAAAGGTGGTTCGATCTTACCCATAATTTTGAGAGTGGTTGGATCAAGGTAGAGAGGAAAAAGATGTGCCATAATAAGGGTTATAAAACCTTGAGAACACCTAAGTTGATAAAGAAATACCTTATGAAGGTGAGTGATTGAAAAATGATCGTCAGATGGCATAACGAGTAATATTTTGACATTTTCCTTATATAGGAAGGTTATGGATCCACGAAAACCCTAAAATCAACCTATCAAAGGGAAACAAACGTCGAAATCAAAGTACACATACTCTTTACAACGTAAAATATTCTTCTCTGTCTAATACAATCACTAACTTGGGTGTCAGACTATTTGCAGGTACAACGTACTCGACGTGTGGATAAAGCATAAATCAACAACCATCCGTTGGAACTCATCATTTCACCAAGACAATCAAGTTTGATGTCAGTTACTTAAGGTCTATATTGAATCATTGGCGCCGTCTCTGGGAATCTTTGTGATCAATTTTTTCCACCTTGCAGTGACATGACACGCTCCAATAGCGGCTCTACTTGATATATACTACATGACCAAACTCCAACGACGAGGGAAGATAACCTAACCCTCCCTCTGATCCCTCTTCCACCTTCTAGAAGAGTGTTCAAGCTGTGAGACAACATCCTCATGTGACCTACATCAATACGGAGTTGTGTACCAGCTGAATATGTTTCTGGTACCACGACTTGGTTAACCATGGAGTAAAATTTAACTTTCAAGTGTACGTTGATGAGACGACTCCAAAGGTTTCCAACGTCATCCTCCCTGGGATACAGTTGTAGACAAAGTCACACTCGATGAGCAAAAACTTTACCTTAATGATTATTTTATCTTCTTCGATACTAAATGTCGTCAAGAGTTTGACGTATCCTAGAGGTCTTGTATTGTCCCATCGAAGACCTCAAATCATGGGGAAGACCTCAAAGGTTACGATGGGATAACACAATACCTCTAGGATATGTCAAACTCTTGACGATGATTGGGATCGAAGAAGATAGAATAATCATTAAGGTAAAAAATTTGCACATCGAGTGTGACTTTGTCTACAATTATATCCTAGGGAGGATGACGTTGGCAACCCTTGGAGCCGTCTCATCAACGTACACTTGAAAGTTAAATTTTACACCATGCTAACCAAGTCGTGGTACCATAAACATATTCAGCTTCTTATCGTATGTATTTCTTGACCCTTTTAGCCAAACAATACCTGCTAGAGGATATCTCATTCCCAAGAAAAAAATCTCGGGGAAACTGGTGGATTTAGATACCTAGTTTGAATAGACACCCCCTGATGAAACTGTAGGGAGCGATGAACCATATATGTAGAAGAAATCATATTGGAAAGGCTTGAGTAACTAGGAGACTTTATTACAATCTCTTTAAGAGAATATACCTTTTGAAAATCATTAAAATTAGGGAAAGTTTACCTAAATCTCTACAGGAGGATTTAATGAAATGCTTACAACAAAACAACAATTTATTTGCATGGTCGAAAAAGAATATGCTAAGCGCCAACATTGAGGTGGCCTTCCACACTATGGACCTTCATGATAACATCCCACATGTGGCGCAACGTATATATAAGCAGTCACCATAAAAGGCTTAAGCATCTAAGAGGGTAGTCGAAGAAATCTTCAAAGCCAGGTTCATGGTTTAGGGAAAATACACTACATGAATTTTCAATGTGGTTCTAGGACAGAAGCCCAATAGTAAGTATCACATGTGCATCGATTATTCAAATTTAAATAGAGTATTTTCGAAGGATTTTTACCCACTTCCAAGCATCGACAAGTTTGACAATAGATCTTCAAGTTTTAAACTCATGTCTTTCATGGACATTTACTCTTGTTATAGCTTGATATTTGTGGACCCCCTCGATCGAAAAAAAAACATTTATGAAAGATGCATAGAACTTTTATTACAAAGTCATGTTGTTTAGCCTTAAAAATTGGGTTTAACATACCAAAGAATGAAGAATAAAGTCTTCAAAGATAAAATTAGAGATACTATATAAGTTTATATAGACAACATGATCATTAAGTCCAAGGCACAAGAAGAACGTAAAACTCATTTGGAGACCATATGTGACTAAACCCTGAAAAATGCATTTTTGGGGTAAGGCTCGGGAAATTCTTGGGATACTACATCACAAAGAGGGGAATAGAGGTTAATATAGACAAATTCTAGGCGGTTGTCAATATGAAGGCCTTTAAGACTAAGAAAGGCATACATAGATTTAATGCAATATTGACAGGTCTGTCTCGATTCACCTCTAGATCTGCCCATCACACATTACCATTTTACAATCTGTTAATAAAAAAAAGTTGTATTCTGATGGATAGCAGAATTTGAAGATGCATTCACAAAGGTTAAATAAGTATTATCACAACCAATACTTCTAGTACAATCTAGAAATGAATAGCCCATTTTGTCTACCTCTTTGTCTCTCCCGAGGAAGTAAGAGTCGCTTTATTCAAGAGAATTCCAACTTCCAAGACTCCATTTAATTAATCAGGAAAGTGCTACAAGGACCAAAGGTATGCTATCAAAAGGTGGAAAAAATTGATTTAACCTTTGTAAAAACACCATAGGTGATAAGGACAAACTATCTCGTCAAACAAATACTCTTCAAGCCAGATTTAGCAGGAAGAATGACAAAGTGGTTTATGGAACTATCCAAGTTCTACATTTAATATGAACCAAGTAAAACACTAAAGGCTCATGTGTTATCCAATTTCATAACAAAAACTACTACTGACAAACTAGACGCAACAACCAAGTGAATAGTACTTATGGATGGATCATTCAACGTAAAAGAGAATGGTGTCGGACTTCTGTTTGAAAATGATCACATCTTGAAGGAAGAGGTTGCGGTAAGACTGGAGTAAAATAATTCTTAGTCGGTTTATGAATGGCATCAGAGATTGGAGCAAAAAAGGTTGTTGTCAAGTCTAATTCACAATTGATCATGTAACAAGTCCAATTTGAATTCCACATCGAAGATACGATCATGCAATAATACTTAGAGATGGAAAAAATTTCATGGAAACATTTAAAAAGGATATATCCATCACATTCCGAGAGAGAAAATTCTAAAGTTGGCATCATGTCTAAGTTAGCTAGTTATAAGGCGCAAAAGTGCAATAAAATAGTTATACATGATACATTACTATGACCCTGCATAGACTGCCGGGTGAATTCCATGGATCATAAAGTTAGGGAAGGGCTACCATTATGTTGGATGAGGTCTATAGAAAGGTACATAATGATGGAAGTGACCCTGCATACATTGTCGAAGGCAGCCTCTATCGATAAGGCTTCATTATTCCCTTACTAAAAGGCCCGACAAAAGAAGGAAGAAAATGAGTTTTAGAAGACATCCACAAAGGATAGGCGGATCAACATCTAGGAGGCAAAGTGTTAGAGAAGAAAACCTCAAACCATGGGGAAGACCTCAAAGGTTTCGATGGGACAACACGGGACCTCTAGGATATGTCAAACTCTTGACGGTGCTTGTGATCAAAGAAGATAAAATAAACATTAAGGTAATGTTTTTGCGCATTGAGTATGACTTTTTCTATAACTATATCTTAGGGAGGATGACGTTGGCAACCCTTGGTGCCATATCATCAACATACACTTGAAAGTTAAATTTTACACCATGGTTAACCAAGTCATGGTACCAGAAACATATTCAGCCTCTTCTCATATGTGTTTCTTGACCCTTTTAGCCAAACAATACCTGCTAGAGGATATCTTATTTCCAAGAAAAAATCTCGGAGAAACTGGTGGATTTAGATACCTAGTTTGAAGAGACACCCCCTGATGAAACAGCCAGGAGCGATGAAACCATATATGTAGAATAAAGCATAGTGGAAAGGCTTGAGTCACTAGGAGACTTCATCACGATCTCTTTAAGAGAATATACCCTTTTAAAATCGTTAAAATTGGGGCAAGTTTATCTAAATCTCTACAGGAGGATCAAATGAAATGCCTGCACGAAAATAACAATTTATTTTCATGGTCGAAAAAGAATATGCTAAGCGTCAACATCGAGGTGGCCATACATACTATGGCCCTTCATGATAACATCCCATATGTGGCGCATCGCATATATAAGCACTCACCACAAAAGACTGAATCATCTAAGAGGGTAGTCAAAGAAATCCTTAAAGTTAGATTCATAGTCTAGGAAAAATACACTACATGAATTTTCAATGTGGTTCTAGGACAGAAGGCCCGTAGTAAGTAGCACATATGCATAGATTATTCACATGCTGCAAGCGTACGACAAATGTCGGGGTAGTTTTTAAAAGTATCAAACCTCATATACCAATGGTTAATTACATATTTCTATCCTATAAATGTAAATCTAGAGCAACCGAATAATGGAAAAAAAGGGTGACTTAAGTGAAAAAGAACTTAAGTAAAAACAACTTATTTGAAAAAGCACTTTTGTTAAAAACAACCTAATTATATAAAAACACTTAAAATATATAAGGCAGATAGGACATAGGGTTATGACTCATATCTTAGACGTCTTCACATGACTTAATCATTTCTGTTACGAGAATCCCTAGACAGTTTATAGAAAAATATATTATTATGGGCAATACCTACTTTCGCCAGCATATTGCCCTACCTCTAACAAACGGGACGCTCGTCGGCTTTCACTCACGCATAAATGTTTATTAGTGATCATTAACTTTGCACAACTATTAAAAATTGGAACTTTTCTTAATTTCATCTGATCACTTTCATGATTTCGGACTTGATTATTTAAAAACTGTTTTTTTGATGTTCACACCTACCTTTTCAGCGTAAGGAGGACATCTAAAAACACTCATACTTTCGTAGCAAGTTTTGAATTAAAAACTCATACTTTTAAAATAAAAAGGTTGGAATTCTCGTAACTAGGTTAAGTTCATGTGAATGGTCATACGAAAAGGGTTCATAACCCTTAGTCTCTAGTGGACTACTCACTCATGGTGAGGAATAATCTAATCGAAACAATTATCGCAGATAAATACATAATTGATAAAACGATAAATAAAGCGATAAATAACATGATTAAACAAAAGGAAATGTTTGATTAAAATTACGATCCAGCGTTCCAATGGAGACCTTTGCAATAAGCGGTAAAATAAGCATAAAACTGGAAATAATCCTGGATGCCTTAAACTAAGTAATAATCTTAGTTTTATAGCTTATTCTAAACATGGAACAAAACATCAGTTTCAATGCCTCTTAAAAAAAGAATAAAATTGAATCCAAATAATTAACATTCTTAAAGTAGATGGAATCGGGCCGGAAAAGGAAACAAATCGGGAGATAGCTCGCTTGTCAGTTATGGCCCGTAATAGCCATTATGGGTGACCGTAACGGCCTTCGTTAAGTGTATTGGGGTTCCTCTTGTGAAGGGTTGGAGGGACATGCCTGTTACGGCCCGTAATATCCATTACGGGTTGTAGTGATAAAAAAAATTGAGATTAAGCTATTGATTAACTTAACTCACAAAGCAAGATTCGCCATCGCGCTTTTATTATATCCAAAGGAAAGGGAAAAAGAATGAACAAAACCCAAAGAAGTTTTAAAACAAAAATAATAGAAAGAGATAAAGGTCTGAGGGTTAGTTATGCAAAGGGAAGGTATTAGCACCCTAAAAATATATAGTATTCTATAGGAACCTCTTTGAAAATCTGTGTATTTTGGCTTTAAAATGGTATTGTTTGCAAAAGATTTGGGAGATGAGAAAAGAAATGTTTCTCTATAATCTTTTTATGGTTGCCAAGACTTTTTTAGTCTCATGCCTATACACCAACAAAGTGAAATGGAGGATCAAAATATTGTAGTTCATGGTAAAAGTAACAAAGATGTTTGTTTTTATTCTCTTTAATGAACATGCATTTTGTCATTTTAAGGAGAATACTCAACTAGCCACCCACAAGTATGAGAACTTTACATCACCACGGAGAAGGGCTCTAACATGGATCAAATCAACAAGTATGTCACTAGCTCTCATAGGGGAAAAGAATTATCATCAATACTATTGGGATAGGAGAACTATATATCAACTATGAAAATGACTCATGTCTAAACCTTACGAAAAAGTTTTAAAAGAAAAAGTGCTCAAAGAGCACAAAATTGTTTGAATGAGTTATGCATTTTTTAAGTCTTTTGAAATTGGTTTGAATATGCTTAAGATGTATTAGCATTTATTAAGAAAAAGATTTGAAAATCATTTGACAAAAGTCAAGGTTTATTGAGAAAGTGATTCAAGTTTGAAAACAAGGTTTTGAAAAAGAGAGAAGATTTTGAAAATTAAATAAGAGGAGGAGATGGAGAGACTATCCTAGAACATAAAGTAAAGGCTAAGGAGGAAAGATATAACCAAGAGATATTAAGCTTTATGACATGAGTCAAGCAAGAATTCTCTCCTTTGGATTAAGCTCCAAGCAGGCCAAATAAGCAAAGAATAATTCATGTATCAGATGAAACCAAAATAACGAATCCAAGTCTTCAAAAGAAGTCCAAAGTAAAAGGTACCAGATGAGTCCCAAGGTCTCAAATTACAAACTTCCAAAGCAAGGGTCGAAGTCTTAGTCCTAAGTCAATAAATCCACAATAATGCCAAGGATAGTAACCTCAAGTCCATGAATCAAGAGAACCAATTTTTTTAGGTATTTTTCCTTTATTACTGTCTTTAAAAGAAAAAGAAGTCCAAATGGACAAAGAGAAAATAGCATAAGCACAAGCAATATGGTATGAGATTCTAAAATAAAAGCACAAAGTAAATGGCAAAACAAGTAAAGGACATAAGATAAAGGACATAAGATAAAGGACATTAAAATAAAGTTAATACAATAATATGTTAGGAAGTTGTGTTAGTAATCAACAATGAAAGATGATTTAGTCATTTTTTGGAGAACACTCAACTATTCATCCACAAGCATGAAAATATGGACATTTACATCACCTATGAGAAGGGCTCCAAATTGGATAAAATCAACAAATATGCCACTAGCTCTCATAGGTGAAAGGAAGCAATATTTTTCACAAAATTCCATGAGGAATAGGAGACTTACAATCTCACTTATGAAAATGACTTACTTCCGGGACAAATTTAGCGTTATATTAAGTAGTCGTAATTGGACCTATGTAGAAGTCACAACTATCTGAGGCCAGTCAATAATACTGTTTGTGTTAATACATGCTAGAGAAATGATATGTGAATCATTCTCCTAAAGTTATGTCACACAAAAAAGAAAAGGGAATTGATCAAGCACAAAGGCTAGAAGAGTGGTCCATCACATCAGTCCATACTTCATGATACTTAGGACAAGCTTATGCATCATTACAAAGTACCTTAAATGATTCATCATTAATTAAGAGGTACATTTGTAATGATGAAATTTCATCAAGCATCAATTCACACATCATGAACAAGATGGACACAAACCATCCAATTGATCAAAATAAAAAGGAGAGAAAGAGATGAAGAAGAAGAGGATAAGAGAAAACAAATCCAAATTTGATCAAAGGCTTAATCAAGTCATCGTCAAAATCAATCATCTATTTTGATGGATTAGGGTTTTCACCCCATCAACACACAAGATCCATTGAGTTTGATGAGACATATGATCAAATCAACTAAGATCCAAGGCCACCAAAAGTCAACAAAGGTCAAACAAGTATAAAATGCGAAAAGATAAAATAAAATGCATAAAAAATATTTTTAAAATGAATTTTAAAAGAGAAATAAAAGAGAAAATCCATAAAGCCCTTCAAAATACCAAATAAATGGCCAAAAATATTATGGAAGGTTGGAAATAAAATAAGAGACCTAAAATAATTTTTTTCAGAATTTTAAAATGCAAAAAAAATATTTTAAAACCAATTAAAACAAAGGAGAAAAGATAAAATTCAAGAAAAATAAAATATGGAAAAATAAAAACCAGATGAATAAAAATAAAAGAAAATTTTAGAAACTACTTTGGTATTTTTTTGATGTAAAATAAATTTTCTATGAATTTTAAAAGAAAATACAATTTAAAATGAAAAAAGAAAAAGAAATAAAATCAGGAAAAAAACACAGAGCGTTGGATCTGACCTCATTAATTGACGTGGTAGATCCAACAATCCTCAGGCTAGGGCGCACGATGGAAATTAGCAAAAAAGAAACACTAGATTGCATTTAAATTGAACCAACTAGAACATTTTAAATTGTCGGCGTGTAAGCAAACTCATATGACCTGAGATAAAGTCCGATCATCTTCCCCAATGGTCCCTCACCAGAGTTTCGTCATTTGGTAAATTCAGAACATGAGACCACCACCAATGTGATCGCCTCCTCACCCCGAATTCAACCTCATGCTCCAAATTCATTTATCTAAACTGAGCATGGGGAATTTCAGAGAAGTTTCATAACCAAGCAAGCCACGAAAAATAAAATTAAATGATGAACACGATCAATCAACATTGGATAAGTTAGAGGAAAGCATCAGATAATGAAGGACTACATTGTGGTAACTTGCTTGAGTTCAAATGATGCTCAGAACTACCTTGTCCAAATGGTGATCAGAAGTTGATGAAGCTCGATCTGGTCTAGTCACTTCAGAAGGCCTCAGATCTTAGGAATTGTTGCAAAATCTTCAGAGAAAACTGGAGGTGCTAATGGAATCAAGAAATTGGATTAAAACAAGCTGAAATTCAAAACACGATAGTTGAATTTTATGAAAACATTTCATATTGAAGTAGGGGTTTCTTGGCTCTCAAAAGCTTGGAAATGAATGCAAAAAAGAGAAGTTGTATAGGATATTAAGAATAGTCATATGCAAAAAGAAGCATTCAAAAATGTTGAAATTGAAGGAGTTGTGATCTTTTGAACTTCGACTTCAAATGTTGACTTTTTGGACAAACCAATTGGAACAAACATGTGTACTTGGACTTTTCTTGCATTTCAATGTACATGGATGATCATATGAACTCAAAATAAGGTGTCCTTTAGTTTCTCTTGATTAATTTGCTCAAAGTTTGAGGTAACTTGTTGAAGAAGGCATGAAAATAAACCCATGAACCTTTGACTTTTCTTGAGAAATAAGCTACAAAACTTTGAGATACTCTTGACCAAAATGAGACTGCAACATGCTTGAGAACCATAAAGATCATGTATTAAGATATAAGCCCCTTGAGAATCAATGGTTGAGCACACTTTGACTTGAGGAATCAACAAAACCCTAGCTGAGGAGCCATGCTTGATACTCTTGATGACAAGCCCTACCTTGCACAATAAACTTAAAGGAAACAAAAAGTATTTTTTTCAATTTTGATTAGTGGTTAGATAGGCAATGAATATATAAACACAAAGGTAAAACACCAACAATGAGGTGTTTGATGATCCCTGCTTGAGGCATACCCCAAAGATGAGAGAGAGAGAGAGAGAGAGAGAGAGAGAGAGATGACAAATATGTGATCTTGTTGGTATGCAAGGATGAAAATGATAAGTGGGATCTTAAGGTTAAAAATTAGGGTGTGACATGGGCGGCTGTAACAGGCCCCTGGTTTTTGTATGGAGAATTTCGATTCTTCGCCTTTTTCCGTGTTTTTCCACTTTTCGTCCTTCTTTCGCTTGGAACGCCTATTATGACCTGAAACAAAGGAAATACAATATCAAAGCGTAAAACATGGTAAAATGAAAGGAAAGGAAGTTAAAACGGTAAACTATAAAGGAAAAACAACTAATAAAAATGATATAAAAAGAACTTATCAAACTCCTCCAAACTTAAATTGTTGCTTCTCCTCAAGAAACAAAGCTTGCAGAGCGAACTTTTGGATCAAGTGGTTTACTTCAATGGGAGAGCTTGTGAAAATGAAGAATGTCGGTACTCATACGTGATTTTTTGATTTGGTTTGCTAGGCCTAGTTCTCTTGGTAGTCATTTGTCAACAAAAGTATTACAAGAACATACACCGCGGAAAAATCACGGACCTAAATCTCCCTTTTGGACACCTATCCAACTATGTTTTGGGCTTAAGTCTCTTTTTTAATTTTATTCCTCTTTCATCCAGATGATCATATTAAGGCATTTACAATTATTTTTCCCTCACATGCACAAGATCGATCGAGAATTTTTTTCCTAGGCACCTTTTTATTGTATTTTTTCTAATGATTTTACACACATTGGCGTTTATTGGTCCACTTTGGGACAACAATTGAGACTCAACGACTGTTAGGATGAATAATCGAGTGAGGGTTACCCAATTTAGAAGGTCTAGTTGTCTTTATTGCCTTTTATTTCATCATTTTTGATGCCCAAATTATTTGTTTCTCAACCAATCATACATACATGCAAGTCTTTTTAATTATGATGGACCGTTAATATAAACTAATCGGGAAATACTTCTCATAGTCGAATACTATGGCACAAATCTACACATTGGACTCACATCCTTACTTCAGGAGACCTAGGGTGTTCGGGTCATACCTGAGTTTTCAAACTTTCCCAATGTCCCTAGTCCTGGTCTATCTTCCCTCAAACTCTATATACTTTCTCAACATCCCTCAAAATCAAAGTTTTCAAAAGAAAAAAATTTAATGTCCTAGTTTGGGAGAGACTTCAAAAGTGATTTTTAGGGAATAAAACTAACAGAAGCAAATAGAAAAAATGACAAGAAAATGAAAAAAAAAACAAGAAAATAACGAAAACAGGTAAAAAAATGTGGGTAGCCTCCCACGCAGCGCCTTGTTTAACATCGTATGGCTTGACGGTTCTCGAGTGTTCTCACTCAATACGGTTCCTTAAGAACCAAATACAGCCCTTGCTCAACTACATCTCCAATGACATAATCTTTCAAGCGTTGTCTTCTTACAGTGAACGAGCCTGTAGTCTCACTCCAAACCTCTACCGGTCTATAGGTTTTACACTTTTTACAACAAATGGTCCTGACCACCCAAACCTGAGTTTTTCGAGGAAGAGCTTAAGTCTTGAGTAAAACAACAAGACTAATTCCCCTTCTTTGAACTCACGGCTCATGATTCTTTTTTCATGCTACCTCTTGGTTCTTTCTTTATAAATCTTGGCGTTCTCATACGCATTAAGCCTTAATTCCTCAAGCTCTCTCAACTGTAACTTCATTTTCTCTCATACTGCCTGATAATATAAATTTAGGGATTTGATGGCCCAATAAGCTTTGTGCTCTAACTCAACAAGTAAATAGAAGGACTTCCCATAAATCAACCTAAAATGGGTCATCCCAATAGGGTTTTATAGGCAGTACGGTATGCCCACAGTGTTGGTGTAAGCCCTAAAGGCCAATACTTTTGGTACTTGTACTGAATTATTTATTAATAATAAAAGGTTTTTTCTTTATTATGTTTGTTTAAAACACAACTCTTGCGCGGTCACAACCCTAATCACACAACTCTTTGACAGCACAACCCTTGTACCGTCATGAACCCTAATGCACCAATTTCATACCGTCAAACACACCTCGATTGTTAATTCAGTATGATTGATCAACACTTTATTGCCTCATCATACTTTCGTCGGATTCCGAAGCAAATGACCATTGATCGCTCAAATGACCATTTCTCGGGCAGCGGAACCCCCAGCTAACTCTGCGTAATGTGATCAATCGCTGAAATTTAATTTGGCTTATTTAATTAACATAATTTAAATTAATAATAATAATAATTTGTTTATTATTATTGTCTTGTGATGATCGGTTATGGCCTTAGTTTTCCTTTATTTTGTTTTGGGATTTTAAAATATGACATGCGTGTCGTGCCTCTCTTTTAATCTCTTAATGTAACTTCTTTTCTCATCTCACTCCCTCGTATGTAAAACGAGTTTCTTTTATGTAATGTAATGTTATGAAGAAAGAGAAGAATACAATATCAAAGGAGGACAACCTTGAAGATCTTGCTTGGAGAAGCTTAGATCGTTATTAGGTTAGCTTAGGTTCTCTTATTGGCTTGGGAGAACAATTGCGCTAGGGGCCATAACTATTTCATTTTGTATGTATGTAGATGCATGTGAGAGACGATTTATATGATAAATAAGCCGGTGAGATCAGAATAATTGCAAATTCCCTCGAATTAAATATTAAGTTTATGCTTTCCAAGTTTTAGCACTCATCAAGACTAGTATCGAATAATGTAGGTTTCGCCTACGCGAGGTGCATATTCTATATTAGTAAAGTGCGATGGGATAATTGTAATATCCAATTGCTAAAATAATGAGACAAATTTAACTAAACAAATTATAATAAGATTATATATGTTTAGAGGCAATAGTTGAAAATGATCCATATGATGGATTTGAATAAGGAGTTATTCACCCAACTTAAATATTCGAAAGTTGTATTAGATACAATTGGAAGGAGTTCCTACCTAAATAACCTAGTTTTATGTAATCCACCTACGCGTACTTAAAACAAAGTGAAATGTGGATCTCGACCCACTAGAAAATCTTCCAACAAGATTTTCCGAATCAAATGGTGAGGGTCATTTGTTTTGAGTAAAATAGTGGGAGCATATTTAATTAAAGGCCTAATTAAATATGTTATTTTAGTGATACTTATATTTTCATTATTTTTCATGTAGATTACCCTGACAAAAAACACCTCTAAAAACATTTTACGATCAATCCTTGATAAAGAAAAATTGTTTGGGACAAATTTTCTGGATTGACACCGAAAACTGAGGATTATCCTCAAACATGATAGAAAGTTGTATGTCTTGGAGAAACCTGTTCCTGAAGAGGAACCTCCTAGTTCTACACTTAAGGCAGAAAGAGATGCTTATAAGAAGCATGTCGATAATGCTAATGAAACTGCTTGCCTCATGCTAGCTACCATGAACTCAGAGTTGCAAAAGCAACATGAGAACATGGCAGCGTTCAATATAATCAAACACCTGAAGATGCTCTATCAAGAGCAGACAAGGCATGAAAGGTTTGAAGTTTCAAAATCCCTTTTCAAGGCAAGTTAGCTGAGGGAGCACTTGTAGGTCCCCATGTTCTCAAGATGATTGGGTATGTGGAGAACCTTTAGAAGTTGGGGTTTCCCCTCGGAAAGGAACTTGCAACTGATTTGATCTTGCAATTGTTGCCAGGTAGATTCAGTCAATTTGTCCTTAATTTCAATATGAATGATATGGACAAATCTCTACCTGAACTGCTAGCCATGTTAAGAACTGCTGAGCAGAATCTGAAGTCAAAAGGGAAATCCATTATGATGATCGAAAATGGAAAGAGACAAAATAAAGACCCACCAAGCAGGGTGATAAAGGGAAAGGCAAGGAAGTTATCAAACCGAAACCCACTGCTCCTGCTTTGAAGCCTAATGGAGGCATAGCAAGGAAGGCACCTGCTTCCATTGTGCTAAGACCAAACACTGGAAGAGAAACTGCCCAAAGTACCTGGAAGATAAGAAGAATGGAGTAGAGACTTCAACTTCAGGTATTTTTGTTATTGAAATTAATTTATCTACTTCTGCATCATGGGTATTAGATACTAGATGCGGTTCTCATATTTGTATCAATGTGCAAGGGCTAAAAAGGAGTAGAGATTTGGCAAAAGGTGAAGTTGACCTACGAGTTGGCAATGGAGCAAAGGTTGTTGCTCTAGCCGTAGGAACTTATGTATTGACTTTACCTAGTGGGTTAATAATTCAGTTAGAGAACTGTTATTATGTACCTGCAATTAGCAGGAATATTATTTCAATTTCTTGTTTGGACAAGTTTGGTTTTTCATTTATAATAAAGAACAATTGTTGCTCCATTTGTTTGAATAATATCTTCTATGCTACTGCGGAAATCAACAATGGATTATATGTCCTTGATCTTGAAATGCCTATTTATAACATTAATACTAAAAGGATGAAACCTAATGAGTTAAATCCAACTTACCTTTGGCATTGTCGATTAGGCCACATAAATGAGAAACACATTTCCAAACTCCATAAAGATGGACTCTTGGACTCTTTTGATTATGAATCATATGAGACATGAAAATCTTGTTTAATTGGAAAGATAACAAAGTCTCCATTCACAGGAAAAGGTGAAAGAGCTAATGATCTTTTGGCCCTCATACATACTGATGTATGTGGACCATCAAACATACCAGCCAGAGGAGGTTTTTAGTACTTCATCACATTTACTAATGATTTCAGTAGATACAGTTATGTGTATTTGTGAAACACAAATCAGAGTCCTTTGAAAAGTTCAAGGAATTCAAGAATGAAGTACAAAACCAAATTGGTAAGAATATTAAAGCTCTTCGATCAGATCAAGGTGGTGAATATTTAAGTCTAGAGTTTGATGACCATCTAAAAGAGTGTGGGATTTTATCCCAACTTACTCCTCCTGGAACACCCCAATGGAATGGGGTATCTGAGAGAAGAAATCGAACCTTGTTAGACATGGTCCGATCCATGATGAGTCACGTAGATCTTCCAAACTCCTTTTGGGGACATGTGTAATACCCCAATTTTGACCCTAAGATCCCTCATGGCATCATATCATTGCTCAGTGCATTGCCTCAAGGATCATAGCATGTTTGGCTCCTTAACCCTAGGGTTGGGACTTGTGTGGGTGGTTTGAGACCACCAAGCATGCTTGTATTTTATATTATTGCTTTTCTTATTTTGATTACTAACCAAAAGCACAAAAATATGTCACTAGCTCTTTTTGTTTTGAAGCTCAAGTGATCATGTGCTCCAATGCTCCTAGGAGGCTCCTAAGCCTAATGCAATGGCTAGATGAAGATGAGAAAAAGCATGACAATGGTCCACAAAGCTCATAATCATCATATATATCTCCCAAGTATCTCAATTTTCCAATTTGATCAAGATAACCCAAAGGGATTGAGGATTGTTTCCCAAGGAAACCCTAATTCAATTGTGTTTTGACTGTGTCTTGCTCATGAAGTAACCTCAAACTATGATCAAATTAAATCAAGGTAAGTTCTTTCATTCATCATTTTATGCATATTTGAGCCTATTCGATAATCCTCAATCATTCATTCATCAAGATTGGAAGTTTGGCCTTGAGAAGTTGACCAGTCAAGTCATTTGACTAAACTGAGGATCATTGAGATACAACGTTTGATGTGTTTGTCAAATGAATATGACCCCAAGAGAACAAGTGTTCTTAAGAACCATATGAGCAACTTTCATGTTCATTAAAAATTCATTTGAAACTTGGAAGCTCATCATTCATTTCAAATCATTATAGGTCATTTTGACTGAAACCCTAATTTTGGGTCAATTTACCCATGGCATAACTCCCTTAATTTTTATGATTTTGAGGTGAGACAAAATTAATTGGAAATCTTGAGATGTCTACTTCAAATTTTATGTTGGACAAAATTTCATAATCATAAAATAAATACATGTGATAATACAAAACATTATAGGTCACATTGGACCTAAGTCATTGAATTTGAAAAGGTATCCAACTTCAAATGCCCATAACTTTGTCATGCAAAATCTAAATGATGCATAATTTGACCCTAAATTGATCACCTTGAAAATATCTACAACTTTTATTTTGGAGGTTTTTTCATTTGAAGCTTTCATAATGGAAACAAAGGGGTTTGATTGGGCTTACTTCTGGTAAAAAAATTCAAAGGTGACTTAAACATGTTTTGTACCTAAATTTTCACAGCCAGTTTTCATTAATTTCCAAATGCCAAATGATTTTTTTCCCAAAATGACTTTTATTCCTTATTTCAAGGGCTTTCCAACCATTACTCACATTACTTTTTTTGACTTACCATTTGTGAGTTTCAAAGAGCTCTTCGTTTATGTACATTTTGGTATTTCATGTTATAACTTGGTATGCAAGCTAATTCCACTTCATGTACACATCCAAATCCATTCCAAATGAACTCAGCATGGTTTTGCACCCATTATTGGGCCTCACATGCGCCTGTACAGGCCCATGCATATCCATTTTCAAATGCCATGCACACGATGGAGGCATGATGCACAACCAATTTCAACTATAAATAAACACTCCTTCTCATTCATTCATCAACCTTTTGGAGATCTGAAACGCTGCAGCATTGAAACTATAGCCATACCAAAGGAATTTTCCAAAAAAAAATCTCACTTTCAAGCTTGAAATTCAACATCATTAGTTGATTTTCAAAGCTTAATTCCTTAACCTATCATCTCCACTGCATTCCTAGAGTAAAGAGGAGTCAAGATCTTGAAGAATTCGTGGCCTGGAGAGCTTCAATTCAGAGGTATACCTTCAAACTTTTTGGATCTGGAACTTGCAATTCAATGCGATATCCTTGTTTTTGTGTGGTTTTCTGAAGTCCTCAAACTTGAGGCAAGCCAATGGTGGTTTCAATTTTCCATTTCGTGCACTTTCAGTTTGATCACCATGATCTTCCACTTCACATTTCTCTCAATATAGGAAGAGTGAGGAAGATCCATGGATACAGTTGTGATCTACATCACACGACCTTCAATTTGATGTCCTTATTTTTCATTTTTGTTAAAAAAAAATTCTCTGCAACTGGTGGCCAGAGATTGTTGGTTCACCGAAAAAGATGGTGGTTTCCACCACCATCACCACGTGTGTCATTCTTGGCCTTTGGATCATGAGTTCAGGATCTAATATGGATCCTTCATTTTGTTTACTTTATTTAATTCAAAGTGTAGCGCGCTTGACTTGGTTACATCGTGTTCCTCATGATCTGGACCGTTTCTCCTTGCCACGTCAATTAATGAAGTCTATCTTGTGGCTGCGCATTTTTCTATTATTTCTATTTTCTTTTATTTTCAGTTAATTCAATTGATTTTCAAAAATTCATAAAAAATTTATTTCAAGTCACAAAAATATGAGACCAACTCCAAAAAAAATTTTGAAAAATCTAGTTTCATATTTTGATTTTTAATTATTTTTGTAACTTCATTTAATGTTTTTTGTGAATTATTTTGTTTTTAATAGTTTTAATTCATTTTAAAATACTTTCTGATATCTGACAAATCCAAAAAATATTTTCCTAGCATTTATGGATCACGATAAGTCAATGAAAAATAGTCTCATCAATTTCTTATTTGATTTGATATTTATTTGAAATTTTAATCCATTTGGTGCTATTTTTTAATTGTTTTTAATTGTTTTTAATTGCTTTCTGATTTCCAAAATTGTTGAGAAAATTAGTCAAATCTTGTTTGACCATGTTAGACCTATGAGAATTTAATTGGACTTGTTGAAGTTGATTTGAATTGAATTTGAGGTTTGACCTTATTTGTTTATTTTTTATTTGCATTTTATTTTAATTCAAAAAATACCAAAAAAATATTGTTGACTTGCAATCTTCATTTCTTTTCTGTTTGGTGTTGGTTGATGTTGATTTGATTCACATTTGATCAATTGGACTTGATACTTGTCTTCTTTTCCATTCCATTTCATCTTCATCCCTTTCTTTCCATCAATGGCCAATGAGTTAAGTTCTTATGGTTGGTCTTGATAAATGAGAGGTTTAACCTTCTTTGATCCAAACCAAACTCAACTTGATCCATAATCAAGTGAGTTATTTTGTATCCAAGATAGGTTGCTTCTTGGTCAAGCAAATAACCTAAAGACAATACAAGGCCCTTCCCCTTTTGTTTTGGCATTACAAGTTTATGGAGCTTGGCTTACTAGTCATGATCTCTAACTTGTGTTCTTTGCCTATATTTTTATTGACCGACCTCAGATAGGTGTGACTACTACATTAGTCCAATTACGATTGCTTAACATAGCGCTACATTGTCTTATGACAAGCTAACATAACCTCACTAATTACTAACTTTAATTTGAGCATTTAATTTCTTGCCATTTACTTTTAATTCCATTTATTTCTTGCTCATTATTCATATTGGTTTTCATTTTGCTCACTTGAGCACATATTTTATGTTTATGTCATTTTTCTTTTGCTCATTTGAGCTCATTATTGTATATAAATATATTGTTATCTTGTGTTTGCTTTGTGGAGTGGAAAAGGTAATAAAAATATTGTCTGCCCACTTAAAAGAAAGTGCCACATTTATGGCAAATCATTACCTAGTATTGGAACTAGTATCTATGTCATTTCCACACGCTACCTCAACACAACCATTTCCATCTTCTTCCAACTTCTCAGACAACCTCTGCTAGGGAAAAAAGATTTCTTTCAAAAGTCCAACAAAATGTCACAACATCCATCATCCTCAGGATCAAACCCCACTCACAAGGCAAGGACTCCCTCCATGGAGTTTCTGGATGAAGATATATTGGAGGTTATTCCCCTCTCTGTTATTCCAGGCGACACCACTGGCCCTTCTTTCACAACTGGAAACAATCAAGGTAACATTCCTGATAACCCTCCTGTTAAGGACGACATGCACTATACATATCGTGTCATTAGGAACCTGGTAACTAGGATTCTTAACGAAGGGCATGCAGTCAAGGGTGTTTCAACCCCTCTGTCTAGAAGGGACCCCTCTCCTGAGGTGGAACCTCAAACTTAGAAAGATAATGATTCATCTAGATCAGAAAAAGACATTGTTGCTGAGGGACTATGCTCTCTAAGAAAAAACATGTCTAGCAAAGATCCTATAGATGCTTCTCATTCTAAGAAGCCTGACACTGCTGAGAGTGTAATTGATTTAGAGGAAGAAAGTTCAGAAGAAGAAGATGACACCTTGGTTCATTATTTGAAACCAAGTGTTGCAAGGAAAATGAAGACCAGGAAAGGTAAGACTGTGGTTGAGATGTTGACAGCCAGAACTAGGAAGAAGACTGTTGGTGTAGGACCCTCTAAAGAGGTCAAGAAGAGGAAGATAAGGGAAAGCTCTGATTCTGGAGATGATATCGAAGACGATGTCCCAGACATCTCTCCTGCTAAAAGGCAGACTGTTAAAAAGTCATTGAAGGAGGCTGTAGAAGTGAAGGAAGTCATGGAATTAATCAAGACTAATGGTCTGATGAAAACTGTGACACCCCGATAATAATATGGTAATTATTTAAATTAAGTTAATAAAATATTTATTAATTTGATTAGATAATTGAATTATTATTATTATTATTTTGGAATTATTGAATTATTATTATTATTGGAATAATAATTATTTGAAAATATATATAAGCTGGAATAAGTAAAAAGAGTTCATTTTGTAAAATAAGGTTTTCACGTGAAACTCAGAGAAGCGGCTGAAAGAGGCAGAGCAAGAGGAAGAGCTAGAGAGCAAGGGTTGGAGAACGGAAAAGCTTGAAAGCTCAAAGTTGCCGGATTAACTCAGGTAAGGGGGGTTTATCGTCGTTTAATGGGTATTATGGGTTAGCATGTAATGGGTAGTGATAAACCGTTGAATTGACCCTAATTGGGATTGTTGAATGCTGAAAATTGTGATGGATATGTTGTGTTGAATCTGAAATTGAATCTGTAATTGTGTGAGTCGTGTTTTCCCGAACGTATAGTTTTCTACGGAATTGGAATCGGAGGTCCGGAAGTCCTCTAACGGCGGAAAATGCGGAGAATTCTGCATTCTGCTTTGTGTTAGCGCAGGAACTGCTGTTTTGTCTGCGTTAACCGGTTAACCCAGGGTGTTAACCGGTTAACACTGTTACGAATTGAGAATTAATGCTGTTTTGCCTGCGTTAACCGGTTAACCCAGGGCGTTAACCGGTTAACACTGATAAGTTTTGGGCAGTAAGCGTGTTTTGCCTGCGTTAACCGGTTAACCCAGGGCGTTAACCGGTTAACACTGTTGCAGTATGGAAAAAATTGTTAATTTAAATGTTGTGTACATAATCGATGTTTGGCCTATAGTGGCGTATGATGTAATAGGGATTAATTCCCGCTATTTTGAGCAGTATAGGTATTTGTAGAGTGTGCTAATACTGTGTTCAATTATTTGAGATGATACGATGTTTTGACAAATGTGTTGATGATGTATGATGATATGCATAATGTTGTGAATGTATATATTATGCATGTATTTGTGAATGGGTTGTTGTATGGCTTAGAGTGTGAGCATGTGTCCATTGTGAATTATTGTTGATGTTGCATTGCTAGATGATTAGCATGTATAGCATAGCCCTTGGGGTTGTAGCTAATTCCCATGGTGAGGAATTAGTGAGTGAATTATTGTGGATTTGTTGTTGATGTTTGCATGCTAGGTGATTAGTGTGCATAGCATAGCCTTTGGGGCTGTAGCTAATTCCCATGGTGAGGAATTAGTGAGTGAGTCACTAGATCTCAAATGAGTGGGACTAGTGAGCTTAGTAGCCGTATCTGGATTTGATCGGTGAGCTTGAACTATATGTTCAAGAATAGTCGGTACCGCATGTGTGGAGTCTCATTGCATAATGTATGCATGGCGTATAATATGAATGGATGTATTCCAATATTATACGTGTGGTTGTGTTGACATTGAGTATGAGTATGATTGAGTTGATATTGCCGTTGCTGAATGTGTAATCTGATTTGGGTGATGAAATGTGTTATTTACTTAACATGACATGATAATTTATAATGCTTATTATATCGATTGAGGAACTCATCCTTACAACTATTTTTCAGGTAACGAGCAATGAGTTGAGTAGAAGCTAATGCTTGGAGTCTAGTGTAGTCTCCTTAGTGGGTCGTGCTCTGATAGATGTAACATCGGGATGGGATGTTTTAACTTGTTTTAAATATTTTATTGTTGGTTATGAACCATTTTGCATGTAATGTTTTACATGATTGATGAGATTTCTATCCGCTGCGTTTTATGCAAATGCTTATGTTTTGAATCAATAAAGAGCATGACCGTTATATTGGTGAATGGTGTACAGTGTTTGTGTGTGACACCCTTAACTGCATAATTACTCTGAGTTTTATATGTTGTTTTAATTAAATATTGGGGTATTTTAGAAGGGTGTTACATTAGTGGTATCAGAGCATAGTCGGTCGAGTCGAGTCGTAATTATTCTGTTTCCCCTGTACGGGATAGGTGTTGTGTAACCCTATCAGTACTTATTGTTTTAGCTTGATTGGGTTTTCAGAATAGAGATGGCTGGAAGAGGTAGAGATGATGCTGCGATTGCTGAGGCTCTGGGTATGCTAGCTGGAGTACTTGGAGGAAATCCGAATGTTGTGGGAATGGGAGCTGCTCGTCAACTGAGTGAGTTCCAGAAGAACAATCCTCCAATGTTCAAGGGAGCATACGATCCAGATGGCGCTCAGAAGTGGTTGAAGGAGATCGAGAGAATCTTCCGAGTAACTGAGTGTGCCGATAACCAGAAGGTCAGGTTCGGTACGCATATTCTGTCAGAGGAAGCAGATGATTGGTGGGTTGCTACCCGCACTGAGTTGGAATCTGCTGGAAATGCTGAGATCACTTGGGCTGTGTTCAGAGAGAGATTCCTGAGGAAGTATTTTCCAGAGGATGTTAGAGGAAAGAAAGAGATAGAGTTCTTGGAATTGAAGCAGGGCAATCGGTCGGTTACTGAGTATGCTGCTAAGTTCACAGAGCTGTCGAAGTATTACACTCCCTATAATGAGGCTGCTGGAGAATTTTCGAAATGTGTGAAGTTTGAGAACGGGTTACGTCCCGAGATCAAGCAGGCTATTGGATACCAACGGATCAGAGTGTTTTCTGACTTGGTTGACTGTTGCAGGATTTTTGAACAGGATTCCAAAGCCAGAGCAGAGAGCTATCAGCAAAGGGTTGATAGGAAAGGCAAGAATCAGAATGATCGTGGAAAACCGTATGCAGCTGGCAAAGGTTTTCAGAGACAGAGTGGGATGAAGAGGCCTAGTGGGGGAGACTCTAGTGCCCCTGCTAAGTGTTATAGATGTGGTCGGGCTGGACATCGTGTCCATGAGTGTACCAGTGCTGAGATGAAGTGTTTCAAGTGTGGCAAAGGTGGTCATTTGGCTGCAGAGTGCCGGTTGAAGACTGTAACTTGTTTCAACTGTGGAGAGGTGGGTCATATCAGTCCACAATGTCCTAAGCCGAAGAAGGAGAATCAGTCAGGAGGCAAGGTCTTTGCCTTGTCGGGTTCTGAGACTTCTGCAGATGATCGCTTGATCAGAGGTACGTGTTATATAAATGGTTTTCCTCTTGTAGCTATTATTGACACCGGTGCTACTCATTCCTTTATATCTTTGGATTGTGCTGTGAAACTTAAGTTAGAGATATCTGAGATGTATGGTAGTATGGTGATTGATACTCCTGCAAAGGGTTCAGTGACTACTACTTCAGTTTGCTTGAGTTGTCCTTTGAGTATTTTTGGTAGAGATTTTGGGATAGACCTTGCGTGTCTTCCACTAGTGCAGATTGACGTTATCTTGGGTATGAACTGGTTGGTGTTTAACCGGGTTTCCATCAATTGTTTTGATAAGACTGTGATATTTCCTAAGGTTGAGGAAGGAAAGGATTTGTTTCTATCAGCGAGGCAGGTGAATGAGGAAGTAGCAGATGGGGCAGAGTTGTTTATGCTGTTAGCGACTTTGGAGGCTAAAGATAAACTGGTGATTTGTGATCTGGCTGTGGTGTGTGATTTCCCTGATGTGTTTCCGGGAGAAGTGAATGAATTGCCGCCAGAGCGTGAAGTTGAGTTCTCGATTGATTTGGTACCTGGTACTAGACCGATATCGATGGCTCCGTACCGTATGTCTGCTGTTGAGTTAACTGAATTGAAGAGTCAGTTGGAAGATCTGTTGGATAAGAAGTTTATTCGTCCGAGTGTGTCACCGTGGGGTGCACCAGTGTTATTGGTTAAGAAGAAAGAAGGTACTATGAGGTTGTGTGTGGACTACAGGCAACTGAACAAAGTGACGATCAAGAATCGGTATCCTTTACCGAGGATTGATGATCTGATGGACCAGTTGGTTGGTGCGAGTGTGTTCAGCAAGATAGATTTGAGATCTGGGTATCATCAGATACGTGTGAAAACTGAGGATATTCAGAAGACCGCTTTCAGAACAAGGTATGGACATTATGAGTATTCTGTAATGCCTTTTGGTGTGACTAATGCGCCTGGAGTATTCATGGAGTATATGAATAGGATTTTCCATCCGTACCTAGACAAGTTTGTTGTGGTGTTTATTGATGACATTTTGGTGTATTCGAAATCTGAAGAAGAGCATGCTGAGCATTTGAGAATGGTTTTAAGAGTTCTACGAGAAAAGAAGTTATTTGCTAAACTGTCAAAGTGTGAATTTTGGTTAGAAGAGGTTAGTTTTCTTGGTCATGTGATTTCAAGAGGTGGTGTTGCTGTTGATCCTTCTAAGATAGAAGCGGTGTCTAAGTGGGAAGCTCCGAAGTCTGTTGCTGAGATTCGCAGTTTCCTGGGATTGGCTGGTTACTATAGGAAATTCATTGAGGGATTTTCTAAGTTGGCGTTACCGTTGACGATGTTGACTAGAAAGGGGCAAGCATTTGTTTGGGACTCAAAATGTGAAGAAGGTTTCCAAGAGTTAAAGAGAAGGTTGATTACTGCTCCTATTCTGATATTACCGAGTTCGTCGGAATCATTTGAGGTTTACTGTGATGCTTCATTGTTGGGTTTGGGTGGTGTGTTGATGCAGAATAAGCAGGTTATAGCTTATGCTTCGAGACAACTGAGGGTTCATGAGAGGAACTATCCGACACATGATTTAGAGTTGGCAGCGGTGGTATTTGTTCTGAAATTATGGAGGCATTACTTGTATGGGTCAAGATTTGAGGTTTTCAGTGACCATAAGAGTTTAAAGTATTTGTTTGATCAGAAAGAGCTGAATATGAGACAGAGGAGATGGTTAGAATTTCTGAAGGATTATGACTTTGGTTTGAATTACCATCCGGGTAAAGCAAACGTAGTGGCTGATGCATTGAGTCGGAAATCATTGCATATGTCTATGTTAATGGTTAAGGAATTGGATTTAATTGAGCAGTTTAGAGACTTGAGTTTGGTGTGTGAGAGTACTCACAATAGTGTTAAATTCGGAATGTTGAAGTTAACGAGTGGTATTCTGGATGAGATCAGAGAGGGTCAGAAATCCGATGTGCTTTTGGTTGATAAGTTGACTCTAGTGAATCAAGGTCAAGGTGGTGAATTCAGAGTTGATGAGAATGGCATTTTGAAATTTGGTAATCGGGTGTGTATTCCGAATGTTACCGAACTTAAGAAGAGTATTCTAGAAGAAGGACATCGTAGTGGCCTGAGTATTCATCCTGGAGCTACGAAGATGTATCATGATTTGAAAAAGTTATTTTGGTGGCCGGGAATGAAGAAAGAAATTGCGAGTTTTGTTTATTCCTGTTTGACTTGTCAGAAGTCAAAGATTGAGCATCAGAAGCCGTCTGGGCTAATGCAACCGTTGGTTATTCCAGAGTGGAAGTGGGATAGTATCAGTATGGATTTTGTTTCTGGTTTACCGAGGACAAGTAAGAATTGTGAAGCTATTTGGGTGATTGTTGACAGATTGACAAAGTCGGCTCATTTCATTCCGATCAGAATGGATTATCCGTTAGAGAGATTAGCCGAGTTGTATATTGAGAAGATTGTAAGTTTGCATGGTATTCCGTCTAGTATTGTTTCGGACAGAGATCCTAGATTTACATCGAAGTTCTGGGAAGGTTTGCAGAGGGCTTTGGGAACTAAGCTGAGATTGAATTCTGCATATCATCCGCAGACTGATGGTCAGACTGAGAGGACGATTCAGTCACTAGAGGATCTTTTGAGGGCTTGTGTTTTGAAAAAAGGAGGTGCTTGGGATTGTTATTTACCTTTGATTGAGTTTACCTACAACAATAGTTTTCATTCGAGTATTGGTATGGCACCGTTTGAAGCTTTGTATGGTAGGAGATGTCGGACACCTTTATGTTGGTATGAGTCCGGTGAGAGTGATGTGGTTGGACCGGAGATTGTTCAACAGACTACGGAAAAGATTAAGATGATTCAGGAGAAGATGAGAATTGCTCAGAGTCGTCAGAAGAGTTATCATGATAAGAGGAGGAAGTCACTTGAGTTTCAAGAGGGAGATCATGTGTTTCTTCGTGTTACTCCGATAACTGGTGTTGGGCGAGCTTTGAAGTCGAAAAAGTTGACACCTCGATTTATTGGTCCTTATCAAATTTTGGAGAGGATAGGAGAGGTAGCCTATCGTATCGCTTTACCGCCGTCGCTTGCGAATTTGCATGAGGTTTTTCATGTGTCTCAGCTGAGGAGGTACATTCATGATCCGTCGCATGTAGTCCAAATAGATGATGTACAGGTGAGAGATAACCTGACTGTTGAAACATCACCTATGAGGATTGAGGATCGAGAGTTGAAGCAGTTGCGGGGTAAAGAGATTGCCTTGGTGAAGGTAGCTTGGGGAGGACCAGCAGGTGGCAATGTGACTTGGGAACTGGAGAGTAAGATGAAGGAGTCTTACCCAGAGTTGTTCGCTTGAGGTATGTTTTCGAGGACGAAAACTCTTTTAGTGGGGGAGAGTTGTGACACCCCGATAATAATATGGTAATTATTTAAATTAAGTTAATAAAATATTTATTAATTTGATTAGATAATTGAATTATTATTATTATTATTTTGGAATTATTAAATTATTATTATTATTGGAATAATAATTATTTGAAAATATATATAAGCTGGAATAAGTAAAAAGAGTTCATTTTGGAAAATAAGGTTTTCACGTGAAACTCAGAGAAGCGGCTGAAAGAGGCAGAGCAAGAGGAAGAGCTAGAGAGCAAGGGTTGGAGAACGGAAAAGCTTGAAAGCTCAAAGTTGCCGGATTAACTCAGGTAAGGGGGGTTTATCGTCGTTTAATGGGTATTATGGGTTAGCATGTAATGGGTAGTGATAAACCGTTGAATTGACCCTAATTGGGATTGTTGAATGCTGAAAATTGTGATGGATATGTTGTGTTGAATCTGAAATTGAATCCGTAATAGTGTGAGTCGTGTTTTCCCGAACGTATAGTTTTCTACGGAATTGGAATCGGAGGTTCGGAAGTTCTCTAACGGCGGAAAATGCGGAGAATTCTGCATTCTGCTTTGTGTTAGCGCAGGAACTGCTGTTTTGTCTGCGTTAACCGGTTAACCCAGGGTGTTAACCGGTTAACACTGTTACGAATTGAGAATTAATGCTGTTTTGCCTGCGTTAACCGGTTAACCCAGGGCGTTAACCGGTTAACACTGATAAGTTTTGGGCAGTAAGCGTGTTTTGCCTGCGTTAACCGGTTAACCCAGGGCGTTAACCGGTTAACACTGTTGCAGTATGGAAAAAATTGTTAATTTAAATGTTGTGTACATAATCGATGTTTGGCCTATAGTGGCGTATGATGTAATAGGGATTAATTCCCGCTATTTTGAGCAGTATAGGTATTTGTAGAGTGTGCTAATACTGTGTTCAATTATTTGAGATGATACGATGTTTTGACAAATGTGTTGATGATGTATGATGATATGCATAATGTTGTGAATGTATATATTATGCATGTATTTGTGAATGGGCTGTTGTATGGCTTAGAGTGTGAGCATGTGTCCATTGTGAATTATTGTTGATGTTGCATTGCTAGATGATTAGCATGTATAGCATAGCCCTTGGGGTTGTAGCTAATTCCCATGGTGAGGAATTAGTGAGTGAATTATTGTGGATTTGTTGTTGATGTTTGCATGCTAGGTGATTAGTGTGCATAGCATAGCCTTTGGGGCTGTAGCTAATTCCCATGGTGAGGAATTAGTGAGTGAGTCACTAGATCTCAAATGAGTGGGACTAGTGAGCTTAGTAGCCGTATCTGGATTTGATCGGTGAGCTTGAACTATATGTTCAAGAATAGTCGGTACCGCATGTGTGGAGTCTCATTGCATAATGTATGCATGGCGTATAATATGAATGGATGTATTCCAATATTATACGTGTGGTTGTTTTGACATTGAGTATGAGTATGATTGAGTTGATATTGTCGTTGCTGAAATGTGTTATTTACTTAACATGACATGATAATTTATAATGCTTATTATATCGATTGAGGAACTCACCCTTACAACTATTTTTCAGGTAACGAGCAATGAGTTGAGTAGAAGCTAATGCTTGGAGTCTAGTGTAGTCTCCTTAGTGGGTCGTACTCTGATAGATGTAACATCGGGATGGGATGTTTTAACTTGTTTTAAATATTTTATTGTTGGTTATGAACCATTTTGCATGTAATGTTTTACATGATTGATGAGATTTCTATCCGCTGCGTTTTATGCAAATGCTTATGTTTTGAATCAATAAAGAGCATGACCGTTATATTGGTGAATGGTGTACAGTGTTTGTGTGTGACACCCTTAACTGCATAATTACTCTGAGTTTTATATGTTGTTTTAATTAAATATTGGGGTATTTTAGAAGGGTGTTACAAAAACTGTTGTTGCTTTTCCCCAATGTTTTGAAGGGTTAGTGAAAGAGTTTGTTGTGAATATCCTAGAGGATATCTCTGACAAGAGTAGCAAAGAATTCTGCAAGGTCTTTATGAGAGGTAGGTGTGTAAGGTTCTCCCCAACCATAATAAATAAGTTCCTAGGGAGAGGAACTGAAGGAGGTGTGGAGTTAGAGGCTACAGACAATGAAGACTGTAGGACTATTACTGCTGGCCAAGTCAAGGAATGGCCTAGCAAGAAGCATCTATCAGCTGGCAAATTAACTGTTAAATATGCCATCTTGCATAAGATTGGTTCAGCCAACTGGGTTCCAACAAATCATATCTCAACTATCTCTAATGGTCTTGGAAGAATCATTTATGCTATTGGAACTAGGCTCAACTTTGATTTTGGAAGGTTCATGTTTGAACAGATTGTTAGACATGCCTCCACTAATGCAGTAAAGCTGCCTATTGCCTTTCCATCTATCATTTATGGAATTATTTTAAGTCAGCAACCTGGAATTCTCAACACAAGTGATATTCCCAGCAGAAGGAAGCCTCCACTATCCATTCACTACAAGTTATTTGAAGGGAGCCATGTCAATGATGTTGTCATGACATCTGCAAGGAAGGATCCAGCCTCTCAAGGTGGCTTGATTGCTTAATTGAAGGAAACTTGTAAGGAGCTCGATACTGGTATTAGGGTTGCCAAGGCTAGGAAGGAGGCTTTTTAGAGGTTCTCATTAGTAGCTTGGAGCAGGAAGAGATGGATAAGCTTGGTACAGCCAAGGAGTCAGATGCCCATACCTCAAGTGAGAGGTCCAATTCTCAATCTAGTGGCAGTTCTGAATCTGAAGGTGAAGAAGATGCTACTTCCTCAGACTAAGTTGTGATTGTCCCCTTGTTATGAAGACTGTGTGTGTTGTGTGTTGTTATGAAGAATGTTCTGGATGCTGGATGTTTTGTTGTTTTTGTTGAAATGTTTGTAATTTTTGGCAGTCCTTACTGATGCCTTGATGTAATGTTTGGGCTCTTTATGAGTTCCATGGATTTCTAATTATCTCAGCTATTGCAGCTGTGTATAATTATGGTTTGTATCTCCTAACATTTATGTTTTAACATTTTATATGTTATAACATCTCTTGTGACATTCTCTGCTAGGCTGATTGACATTTATTTTGTCTAATTGGTCACATTTGGTCTATTTTGACTAAAAAGGGGGAGAAGTGAATATGTGGAGAGAGCTGCAGTTAAATATGTGGAGCTGTGTGGGGATGTATGTGGAGAACTGCACTTAGTATGTATGTGCTGGTATAGCTGAACAAATGAACAGCTAATGTTGAAGGAGATGTTTGATGTTGAATAGAATGATGTTCTGTTCTGTGATGTTGGAGGAGATGTCTGATGTTCTGGGCATGCTCTATGGTGCACAAGTGATGTTGAAGCAGATGTCAGAGGGTGACTCTGATTGTTATAGGTGCTATTATTACAGGTGTTGTTATTGTTAAAGGAGATGTTTGTGTTGTACATACTTAGGGGGAGAAGAAGTACCCCATGTGCATTTGTGTGTTTTACTAGTTGCTATTATAGCTAGTAATTTTGTTTGCTTCTGCTGCTGCTTAAACGATGTTATGTTGTTTAACTGTTGATGTGTTTTTCTTGTGAACAAAATGGACAGATATATGTTTTAGCCAAAATTTGCCAATGGGGGAGTTTGATGGTTCAAAGTGTTGGCAGCAATTTTGGTAAAACAAAGAGTGTTCACAAGATGTTACTTATGATGTCTTAACATAAGATATCTTGTACCTGTTGGAGGTTTAAAAACATAATTATGGAGGATTGTTTCAGGATGTCATACACGATGTCATGACATCTGATATTATGTACCTGCTGGATATTTAAAATGGAATTATGCAGGATTGTTCCAGGATGTCAGACCCGATGTCATGACATCTGTACACAGAACATTCAGTCTGAATGTTATGTGTTATGTGATTGCGCTTTTGATGGCAATCTATGTTTGATTGATGAGTTAATTACAAACGCAATCAATCAATGATTACAACGTGATTTAACTTATTTTTCAAAGAGATCTAACCAACTGTCATAAGAAGATTTGAATGGAAAATAGTTTTAGGGTTTTATGATGTCCAAGCCCAGCTGAATTCTTCTATAAAAAGGACATGGAAAACCTGATTTGATACACAATAAATACATAACGAAATATTGAGATAGAATAAGGGTTTGTGTCTTGTGTGGTCGTGTGACTTGTAAGCCATTTAATTCATCCATAGATGATTGAATTGGTCTGATTTTTTAGTTGTAATTTGTCATTCAAAGCTTTTAAGCATGAGTGTGTGTCTACTTGATTGAAGCTGTTAAGTAAAATCAAGTGTGTGTCCTTGAAGAGTGTCTTCTTTTCATAGTAATTCTTGTTTAATATCACTGGTGTGATTTAGGGGGAGTAAGTGGGATCTCATATCTAAGAGTTCTTAGGTAGAAGTCATACAGGTAAAGATTAGGTGAAAAAGACTGTAGCTTGTGGAGTTTACTGAGAGTCTTTGAACTGATTCTATTTAGTGGATTTCCTTCCTGGCTTGGTAGCCCCCAGACGTAGGTGAGTTGCACCGAACTGGGTTAACAATTGCTTGTGTCTCTTGCATTACTATTCTTTATCTTTATCCTGTTTGTGTTATTCAGATATTAGTGTCATGACATTACCTTCGACATCTCATATCTGATACCAAAATTTCAATAGGAAGAGTGAGGAAGATCCATGGATACAGTGGTGATCTACATCACACGACCTTCAATTTGATGTCCTTATTTTTCATTTTTGTTAAAAAAAAATTCTCTGCATCTGGTGGCCGGAGATTGTTGGTTCACCGGAGAAGATGGTGGTTTCCACCACCATCACCACGTGTGTCATTCTTGGCCTTTGGATCATGAGTTCAGGATCTAATATGGATCCTTCATTGTGTTTACTTTATTTAATTCAAAGTGTTGCGGGCTTGACTTGGTTACATCGTGTTCCTCATGATCTGGACCGTTTCTCCTTGCCACGTCAATTAATGAAGTCTATCCTGTGGCTGCGCATTTTCCTATTATTTCTATTTTCTTTTATTTTCAGTTAATTCAGTTGATTTTCAAAAATTCATAAAAAATTTATTAGAAGTCATAAAAATATGAGACCAACTCCAAAAAATTTCTTGAAAAATCTAGTTTCATATTTTGATTTTTAATTATTTTTGTGACTTCATTTAACGTTTTTTGTGAATTATTTGGTTTTTAATAGTTTTAATTCATTTTAAAATACTTTCTGATATTTGAAAAATCCAAAAAATATTTTCCTAGCATTTATGGATCATGATAAGTCAATGAAAAATAGTCTCATCAATTTTTTATTTGATTTGAGATTTATTTGAAATTTTAATCCATTTTGTGTTATTTTTAATTGTTTTTAATTGCTTTCTGATTTCCAAAATTGTTGAGAAAATTAGTCAAAGCTTGTTTGACCATGTTAGACCTATGAGAATTTAATTGGACTTGTTAAAGTTGATTTGAATTGAATTTGAGGTTTGACCTTAATTGTTTATCTTTTATTTGCATTTTATTTTAATTCAAAAAATACCAAAAAAATATTGTTGACTTGTTGACTTGTAATCTTCATTTATTTTCTGTTTGGTGTAGGTTGATGTTGATTTGATTCACATTTAATCAATTGGACTTGATACTTGTCTTCTTTTCCATTCCCTTTCATCTTCATCCCATTCTTTCCATCAATGGGCAATGAGTTAAGTTCCTATGGTTGATATTGACAAATGAGAGGCTTAACCTTCTTTGATCCAAACCAAACTCAACTTGATCCATAATCAAGTGAGTTATTTTGTGTCCAAGATAGGTTGCTTCTTGGTCAAGCAAATAACCTAAAGACAATACAAGGCCCTTCCCCTTTTGTTTTGGCATGGAAAGTTTATGGAGCTTGGCTTACTAGTCATGATCTCTAACTTGTGTTCTTTGCCTATATTTTTATTGACTGGCCTCAGATAGGTGTGACTACTACATTAGTCCAATTACGATTGCTTAACATAGCGCTACATTGTCTTATGACAAGTTAACTTAACCTCACTACTTACTAACTTTAATTTGAGCATTTAATTTCTTTCCATTTACTTTTAATGCCATTTATTTCTTGCTCATTATTCATATTGCTTTTCATTTTGCTCACTTGAGCACATATTTTATGTTTATGTCATTTTTCTTTTGTTCATTTGAGCTCATTATTGTATATAAATATATTGCTATCTTGTGTTTGCTTTGTGTTTGTTTTGTGTGAATCCAATGCAAAAGGAGAAAGGACTTAGAATTAGGACATACCTATGCTTAAAGGAGTTCAAGAGCAACTAGGCCTCATGCCTTTAGAATGCTAAATTGTTGAAGAGAAACTAGGCCTCATACCTTTAGAATGCTAAAATCCAAAATTGATCTCAAAGGACTTCTATTCCAAACTTATTCTTTGTCCATTCCCCTTATTTGTGTTGTGAACTTTTTGATGCTTGCTTTTGTGTGATAGGGATCCCACCTTGAGATTGTGAAAGGAGGACCATTGTCATGAGTAGCCAGGTTAAGATACAAGCCAAATGGAGATCCTAAGAGCTTGAGTTCAAGTTGTGTGATTGCTTATTTGTGTGCTAAGTCCAAAGGAAAAGAGCATCTTGAGTCATCTCTATGATTCCAAGAAAAGGAAATCCAAGGGTTTATCTTTCCCCTCTTATCTTTGCATGCTTTAGGACTAGCCCTTCTTTTCTTCTCTCCACTCTAACCAAGCCAAAATATTTTCTTCAAACTTTGACTTTGTTTTAAATTAGAAACCTAGGCCTTAAGCCTTTGACTTTTCAAAACCATTTTCATCAATACTCATTGTGAATAAATCTGAATCCAACTTTGACTTCATTTTGTAAATAAACCTAACTTGTAAATATAACTCACTTCAAGTTGTGTTTGTGGTTCCAATGGCCACCTTGTTAAAACCTTTCAAAAACATTAGTCATAGGTTTGAGTTATCATAGTGGTTGATGTAAATCTCACCTCATCCTTAGTGGTTGGATTATAAGTCTTCCATGTTTATTATAGGGTTAACCCCTCACTAGCATGTTGAAGCCTTCCTCACATGGTGGATTGTTGGTTTAGGTTGAGTTTTCTCCCTATGATAACAAAAGACCTTAAGGCTTTTGATCAAATCAATTCACCAATCTTTGTGATTTTTACCCCGATCTACGAGGTTTTGATCCTACCTTTGTGATGGTACGTAGGCAATGGGTTCATCCATTCAAACAAACAAATTTGTAAATATAATCTATTCTCTTCTCATCCCTCCAATCTTTTGTACAAATATTTTCAAAAAATACTAACCTACAACACATATTTGCAAAAAGCGTTCCCTTAGAGTACTAAGGATGTTTTGGGGGCGTAAAACCTTCCCATTTCATAACCAACCCCCTTACCCAGATCTATGACATTTTTATTAGTTTTTGATTTGAAAAACTTCTTACCTTGGCTTTTGTTCGCTTTTTAGCCTTTCCTTTGGACAAATAAAAGTGCGGTGGCGACTCGAATTGTATGTTGACTTTTGGTTAAGTCAATAAACCTAAAGGTAACGAAAACCCCACTACAGAAAAGTGGCGACTCTGCTGGGGACTGATCTCTAGTGGGTTTAGCCTACTTTTTGCTTATGTGTGTTGTATGTTTATATTTATTCGTGGCATATTTTTGTGCAAATTTGGGATGAATGTATTGTTTGTAATGTGTGAATTGTTTGATATATCAATTGCTTGTATGCTTGGTGGTTTCTTGTGAGATGAGTTCTATACCCGAACTCGAGTGCACTTATGATAGGAGAATGGCATAGTCTTGTTGACTTGTGTGGAGTTATTCCTTAACAAGTTAACTTGCAAGTCCATTCACTTGGTGGAGGTCTTGTTGGGATCAATAATGTCACACGAGTAGTCGTGGTTAGGTATTACTCTTTCCAATATAAACCTTAGAAGCCAAGGACCTTAGATACCTAGCCCATCTTGGCCTATTTTAGGACATAGTGAGAAGATCGTTCAAGTGTAAGATTTGATACGATTGTTACGCGATACTACACTCGTAAGAGTCCCTCTTGAGAATATTTTTGGAGGACGAGTAGTCGTTTTATCCGATAATATTCGAAAGATGAGATGATGACTATGGGGACCTTTTTAGAACATGATTGTCAGGTTTAACCATAGTACACTCCCATTGGGTGGTTCTTAACCGAGACTCCATGCTCGTGACTCTCAACAAACCCGTGCTTCGCGGTTGATCCGTTCTTGTATATCCTCAATATCAATGGAACTTGGGTGTTGATAAGGTGTAAATCATAATCCACCAAAATGGATGATTGATATTGACGATGACTTGAGCCATCCTGTGACCTTTGTATGGTGTGACTTGCTTGATCCTTGAGTGTGATTGTTGCATCCATGCATTCATTCGCATCCATGTCATCAATAATGAGGATTTTTCAAGGAACTTAAGAGGTCTATTTGCAAATTTTCAGACATGGATAAGAAAAGAAGGAATACGAAGAAGTACAGTTTCAGACAACCCGACTTGAAAGAGTTAAGGAGTTTTGCATCCTATGTATTAGAGCCTTCGGAGTTCAAAGCTCGCCATGGGAAGCTTTTGTATATTCTTTCTACCAAGGTGGATGAGGGTTTGATGAGTTTGTTGGTGCAGTTCTACGATCCTCTGTATCGATGCTTCACTTTTCCGGATTTCCAGCTTTTGCCTACACTTGAGGAGTATGCTTATCATGTGGGTATACCTATTCTAGACCAGTTGTCGTTCAGTGGTTTGGAGAAGATTCCATCTTCTCAAGAGATTGCTGATATGCTTCATATGGATGTATCTGACATTGTTGCCAGTATGACCACCAAAGGTGGAATTCAAGGTCTCCCGTATAATTTTTTGATTACCAAAGCTACTTTGTTTGGGAAGGCCATGAGTAAGGAAGCTTTTGAAGCAATATTTGTACTCCTATTCTATGGGCTAGTGTTATTTCCCAACATCAACAACTTCGTGGATGTGAACGCTATTAGGATTTTCTCTTCTCTTAATCACGTTCCGACTCTGTTGGGTGACACTTATTTCTCTTTGCATATGAGGAATGCAAAGGGTGGTGGTTCCATTGTGTGTTGTCTGCCTCTGTTGTACAAGTGGTTTATTTCGCACTTGCCTCAGACGCTTGCCTTTAAGGAGAACAAAGGATGTCTACGATGGTCCGTGAGACTTATGTCTCTCACTAATGATGATATCTCTTGGTATAATCGTGTTTATGATGGCGTTCAAATTATTGACTCTTGTGGTGAGTTCTCCAATGTACCTCTTCTTGGTACATATGGTGGAATTAACTACAACCCTGTTTTGGCTCGTCGTCAGCTTAGGTTCCCCTTAAAGGATAAACCTAACAACATTTCGTTGGAAGGCTTATTCTTTCAAGAGGGTAAAGATCCCCAGAGCTTGAAGGATAGGATGGTCCGTGCTTGGCGCAAAGTTCATAAGAAATGGAGGAATGAGCTTGGTCCGAAGAATTGTGTTGCTTTGGAACCTTACACCTCTTGGGTGAGGATGAGAGCTCTCGAGTACCGCATGCCTTACGAGTATCCAAGACCTACCCCTGTGGTTATGGTTAGGCCATCAACCCTCCCTAATCAAGGAGTAGAGGAGTTGAGAGACGAAGACCGTTCGCGTGCGTGGGTTCGTGAGCGTGAGGAGCTTCTTCAGCAGCTCAAGGATAAGGATGCAATGATAGAGTTTCTAGAGCATCAGGTTATTGATGAGCCTGATGATGTGGTTACTTCTCTTCTTCCTCACTCGTCCAGGTTTTGGAAGAGGAAGTATGATCAACTCGCCAAGGAGAAGGCCGACATGGAAGCAGCTTATGAGAGAGAGGTGAAGAGGCTGCGTGCGACTTATATTCCGATCTCGAAGGCTTTGGACGATTGCTTTTAGGGATCCATAGTATGTTTATTCTCCTTTTCTCTTGTATTGTATTTGGTTACCAAAACTGTACTACTTCATTGGTGTAAAAAGTTTCCAAATATTATTGCTATGAGTATTCCATATATGTCTTAAAGATTCAACATTTTTCAAATATTTGCCAAATAGATCTATATAAAGTTCCTCTGATAAAAAACAAATCATGTGCACAAGCATCGCATACATCATATGCATAAGCAGGTTTTGTTCCGAGCTCTTGATCAGTGGTCTGACTCTTTGCTCTTCATTTATTTTGAAGACAAGCTGACGCACCGGTATAACACCAGAGCAAATCATCCGAAGATAATGGAACATCTCGAGCAAGAGAACCGAGACCTGAAGGAAGAGATCGTTAGACTGACTGCCATGATGGAGTCAGGTCTGGCCGCGCAAAGTCAAGCTTCACCAACTCCTGCAACTCCTCCCGCGAGGACGGTTATTTCTGAGATAGCTACTTCAACAGTGCCTGCTGCCACAACCCACTTCGCTCCAACTATGCCAGCTGGATTCCCTTGGGGAATGCCATCCAACTTCATGCCAGAGGGTTTTGCTCCTACTCTTGCTTCTATGCCGACATCTAGCCCAGTCCTGTCTGTGCCACCTCCCGTTGTGCACACTCTCCCACGAGTAGAAGACACCATTTATCATTCCGAGACATCTGAGGGCCCAGACGTATATGAAAAAATGGACGAGATGAAAGATCAATTCCTTGAGCTACGCAAGGAGTTGAAAACTTTGAGGGGTAAGGACCTTATTAGGAAAAGTGTTGCTGAGTTGTGCTTAGTGCCCAACGTTAAAATCCTTGTTAAATTCAAAGTGCCTGACTTTGAGAAGTACAAGGGAAATACATGTCCACTCAGCCATCTTGTGATGTATGCTCGCAAGACGTCAACACAGACCGACAATGATCAACTGCTGATTCACTACTTTTAGGATAGTCTGACAGGTGTTGCACTCCGGTGGTATATGGGGCTGGAGAGTGCAAGCATCCGCACTTTCAACGATCTAGGCGAGGCCTTTGTAAAGAAGTATAAATATAATATGGATATGGCTCCAGAAAGGGACCAGTTAAGGGCAACGTCCCAAAAGGACAAGGAGACCTTTAAGGAATACGCCCAGAGGTGGCGAAAATTGGCAGCTCAGATAGTTCCACCCTTGGAGGAGAAGGAGATGACAAAGATCTTCTTGAAGACTTTGAGATCTTTCTATTACGAGCGCATGATTGCTAGTGCTCCCTCAGACTTCACCGAAATTGTGAATATGGGGATGAGGCTATAAGAAGGGATCCGTGAAGGACGTTTATCTCGTGATGATGGTTCCTCAGCAAAGAAGTATGGAGGATTTGCTAGGAAGAAAGAAGGGGAGACTCATGTTGTTTCTTCCCATGTCAAAAGAAGGCCCTCTGTGAGGAGGAAGGATGTGCGACCAGCCGTCAACCAACACCAGATGGCTCATATAGTGCCTACTTTCAAAGAAGTTCAACAACAACCACAACAACAACATCGTCAACAACAACAGGCTTAGCAGCCTCGCAACAATAACAACACTAACACCAGCAACTACGAGAGGAAGAGGGTGACTTTTGACCTGATTCCGATGACGTATGCTGAACTTTATCCTTCCTTGATCGACAGGAAGCTAATAACTCCTCGTGACCCTCCTGCTATACCAGTCAATCCTCAGTGGTGGTATAAGCCCGAACTTCACTGTGTGTATCATTCCGGTGCTCCCAGACATGATGTGGAGAATTGTTTTCCTTTAAAGACCAAGGTGCAAGACCTTGTGAGGAGCGGGATACTGTTCTTTCAGGACCTAGGCCCTAATGTGAAGAAGAACCCATTTTCCGAGCATGGGAAAGAAGTTGTCAATATGGTTCAGGGGTGCCCTGGCAAATACAAAGTCTTTTATGTGAATGACATAAGGCAGTCCTTAGTAGAGATGCATAAGCTGTTGTGTGAACACAACCATTATGAGCATGATCATGATAGGTTCCAAGTGTGCACTATCAATGAAAGAGGATGTCGTCAAGTGAGAAAGGACATCCAAGAGATGCTAGATCAAGGGATGATTTAGATACTTCAGAAAGGACATCCAAGAGATGAGGATGAAGTCGATGTTATCACTCTTGTGTTTAAAATTCCTGAGCCTGTTGTTATCAAGTATGATGGCCGCAAGAAGAAAGTATCGCCAGCTCTTGTGATTAAGCCAGCGGGTCCTGTCCCGTATGTATCACACAAAGCGATTCCCTACCGATATAATGCAGTCATGTTGGAAGATGGAAAGGAGGTGTCGTTTCCCTCAACCTCTATAGTGAGCATTTCTAACGTTAGTGGAGTGACCCGTAGTGGTCGTGTTTTCTCGGCTCAGCCGAAATCCCACGAAAACGTTGTGAAGAGAGTTGTTGTTAATCCTGCCAGCCCCGTGGGGACTTCTTCTTCAAATAATTTTTTTCCTGTTGTGAAGGGTGTTGACCATGTTGTTGTGAAAACCAATAATACTCCTATCCTAGTTGGCCAGTCTGGCATTTTGAAAGAGGATGGTGATGAGATGCTAAGGCTCATCAAGAGGAGTGAATATAATGTTGTGGATCAGTTGCTACAAACTCCATCAAAGATGCTTGTCTTATCTTTGTTGATGAATTCGGAGCCACACCGTGAAGTGTTGCAGAGGGTGTTAGACGTGGCATACGTGGATCACAATGTCACGATTGAGCAGTTTGATAGAATTGTTGCAAATATAACGGCACACAACAATTTGAGCTTCTATGATATTGATCTTCCCGAGGAGGGAAAAGGCCATAATTTGGCTTTACATATATCCATGAACTGTAAGGATGATGCCCTGTCCAATATGTTGGTGGATACAGGATCATCACTCAATGTATTTCCAAAGTCCACTCTTGCTAAACTTTCATATCAGGGGCCTCCCATGAGACAGAGTGAAGTGGTAGTGAAGGCGTTTGATGGATCGCGTAAAATTGTGATTGGTGAATTAGAACTCCTAATCAAGATTGGACCTAGTGATTTCCAGATCGCTTTCTAGGTCATGGATATTCATCCGTCTTACAGCTGTTTGCTCGTTAGACCATGGATTCACGAGGCAGGCGCTGTGACATCCACCCTGCACCAAAAGTTGAAGTTCGTGAAGAACAAAAAGTTGGTGGTAGTAAGGGGAGAGAAGGCTCTCTTGGTCAGCCATTTATCTTCCTTCTCCTATATTGATGCTGAGGATGAGGTTGGAACTCCGTTCCAAGCCTTATCTATTGCTGAGCCTTCGAGGAAAGGACTTTCTTCATTTGTCTCCTATAATGATGCAAAGTTGGCCATTGAGCATGGTGCAACTATTGGTTTGGGGAAAATGATCAAGTTGGAGGATAACAAGTCTCGGAATGGCATAGGGTACTCTTCTGGTGTTTCCAATGATCTTGGGTTGTTCCAGAGTGGAGGTATCATCCACACCGTTGAAGATCAGCAAGCTGCTGCCATCGTTGAAGAAGATGAAGAGGAAGACCTTGGCAACTTCGTCATACCTGGAGGAATCTGCAATAATTAGGTCGTTGTTGATGTTCCAACAGTTATCCATAAGTCAACGTAATGTGTTCATTTTGCTTAAAAACTGTTCTCCCATGCCAAAAGGAGAAGTGAAGACATTGTTGGCATATTTGATTAATACAATTATATTCATTCAATAATCACATGTTAAGTGTTTGTTTTCTCAAATTATTTTTCCTTTTTGCTTTTTGCATGAAATTGGTGATCACCATAAAACCCTAAAAAGAGAATAAAATCAATTTTTTTCATCTGCAAAATGATTTGCCTTATTTGAATTCTAAATTCTCTTTTATACTCAAAATCATTATACAGGTTAATCAAACCCATTGAACATATTGATCCAACACTATCTCCCAACTTTGAGTTCCTTGTATTTGAGGTAGAAGAAGATTATGTTGAAGAGATTCCTTATGAGATTACCTGTCTGCTTCTGCACGAGGAGAAGATCATTCAGCCGCATCTTGAGAATCTGGAAACAGTCAACTTGGGGTCTGAAGACTGCATTCGTGAAGTGAAGATTGGGGCACTCCTTGAAGAGTCTGTTAAGAAGGGGTTGATTAAGTTGCTACGAGAATATGTCGACGTCTTTGCCTGGTCGTATGAAGACGTGCCTGGTTTAGATACTGATATCGTGCAACATTTCTTGCCGTTGGAGCCTGAGTGTGTATCTGTGAAGCAAAAGCTCAGAAGAACTCATCCTGATATGGCAGTGAAGATTAAAGAAAAAGTTCAGAAGCAAATTGATGTGGGGTTTCTGGTGACTTCTACATATCCTTAATGGGTGGCCAATATTGTGTATGTGCCTAAGAAAGATGGAAAAGTCCGAATGTGTGTGGATTACCGTGACTTGAATAAAGCTAGTCCAAAAGATGATTTTCCTCTACCACACATTGATATGTTGGTAGACAATACAGCTAAATTCAATGTCTTTTCGTTCATGGATAGATTTTCCGGTTATAATCAGATTAAAATGGCACCCGAGGATGTGGAGAAGACAACATTCATCACACCTTGGGGAACATTCTGTTATCGAGTGATGCCCTTCGGTTTGAAGAACGCCGGAGCCACGTATCAACGCGCTATGACTACCTTGTTTCATGATATGATGCACAAGGAGATCGAAGTGTATGTTGACGATATGATTGCGAAGTCTAAAACGGAAGTTGAACATGTAGAACACTTGTTGAAGCTTTTCCAGCATTTGAGGAAATACAAGCTCCGATTGAACCCGAACAAGTGTACATTTGGAGTCCTTTCCGGCAAGTTATTGGGCTTTATTGTCAGCGAGAGAGGTATTGAAGTTGATCCTGCCAAGGTCAAAGCAATACAAGAGATGCCCGCACCCAAAACTGAGAAGAAAGTCCGAGGTTTTCTTGGCCGCTTGAATTACATTTCGAGATTTATATCCCACATGACTGCCACATGTGTGCCTATATTCAAGCTCCTCCAGAAAGATCAGCGTCATGATTGGACCGAGGATTTCCAAAAGGCCTTTGACAGTATCAAAGAGTATATGTCCGAGCCTCCGATTCTATCTCCGCCTGTTGAAGGGAGACCATTGATTATGTACTTGACTGTGCTTGATGATTCCATGGGTTGTGTCCTTGGTCAGCAAGATGAATCAGGAAAGAAAGAATATGCAATATACTACTTGAGTAAAAAGTTTACCGACTGTGAGTCTCGGTACTCAATGCTTGAGAAGACATGTTGTGCTTTGGCTTGGGCTGCTAAGCGTTTACGCCAGTATATGTTGAATCATACGACTTGGTTGATATCCAAAATGGATCCGATCAAGTATATCTTTGAGAAGCTTGCTTTAACTGGAAGGATTGCCCGTTGGCAGATGTTGTTATCTAAGTATGATATTGAGTATCAAGCTTAAAAACCTATTAAAGGTAGTATCTTGGCTGACCATTTGGCGCATCAACCAATTGAAGATTATCAGTCTGTGCAGTATGACTTCCCTGATGAGGAAATTTTGTATTTGAAGATGAAAGATTGTGATGAGCCTACGCTCGATGAGGGGCCAGAGCCTGGTTCCCGATGGGGTATGGTGTTCGAGGGTGCTGTCAATCAGTATGGAAATGGTATTGGGGCAGTGATTATTACTCCTCAAGGCACACATTTTCCTTTTACAGCAAGGCTAACTTTCAAATGCACGAATAATATGGCGGATTATGAGGCTTGTATTATGGGTTTGGAAGAATGTATTGATCTTAGGATCAAACATCTTGATGTTTATGGTGATTAGGCCCTGGTTGTTAATCAGATTAAGGGCAAATGGGAGACGAATCAGCCTGGCCTCATCCCATACAAAGATTATGCGAGGAGGATTTCAACTTTCTTTACTAAAGTTGACTTTTATCACATTCCTCGAGATGAGAATCGGATGGCGGATGCTCTCGCTACGCTAGCTTCAATAATTGTAGTAAATTATTGGAATGAAGTCCCAAATATTACCGTAATGCGCTTGGATAGACCAGCTCATGTGTTTGCAGTTGAAGAGGTGAAAGATGATAAGCCGTGGTACTATGATATCAAGTGTTTTCTCCAAAGTCAGACTTACCCGCCTGGGGCATCTGTTAAAGATAAGAAGACTTTAAGGAGATTATTTGGCAGTTTTTACCTTAACGGTGACGTGCTTTACAAGAGGAATTTTGACATGGTATTGCTCAGATGCATGGATAGACACGAAGCAGACTTGTTGATGACTGAAGTCCATGAGGGTTCGTTTGGTACTCATTCCAATGGACATGCTATGGCTAAGAAGATGTTGAGAGCATGCTACTATTGGCTGACAATGGAGTCTGACTGTTGCAAGTACGTGAAGAAATGCCACAAGTGTCAGATTTATGCGGATAGGATTCATATTCCCCCTACACTTCTGAATGTTATTTCCTCACCATGGCCTTTCTCCCTGTGGGGAATTGACATGATTGGCATGATTGAACCAAAGGCGTTGAACGGTCTCCATTTTATTCTCGTAGCTATTGATTACTTCACCAAGTGGGTTGAAGCGGCATCGTATGCAAATGTGACCAGGCAGGTGGTTGTGAAGTTTATCAAGAATCAACTCATATGCCGATATGGTGTGCCAGACAAGATCATTACTGATAATGGATCTAATTGGAACAACAAGATGATGAAAGAGCTGTGTAGCGAGTTCAAGATTGCACATCATAATTCTTCTCCCTATAGACCCAAGATGAATGGGGATGTTGAAGCTGCTAACAAGAACATCAAGAAGATTATTCAGAAGATGGTTGTTACGTACAAAGATTGGCATGAGATGCTGCCATTTGCTTTGCATAGCTATCGTACATTTGTCCGCACTTCAACAGGGGCAACCTATTTCTCTCTTGTATATGGCATGGAGGTTGTGCTCCCCGTGGAGGTTGAGATCCCATCAATGAGATTCTTGATGGAAGCCAAGTTGACTGAGGCCGAATGGGTTCAGAGTCATTATGACCAACTGAATTTGATTGAAAAGAAGAGATTAACTGCCATGTGCCATGGTCAATTGTACCAACAGAGGATAAAGAAAGCTTTTGATAATAAGGTCAAGCCTCGTGCGTTCCGAGAAAGTGACCTCGTGCTCAAGAAAGTCTTGTCTTTCGCGCCCAATTCCAGGGGCAAGTGGACTCCAAACTATGAAGGTTCATACGTTGTTAAGAGAGCCTTTTCAGGCGGCGCTTTGTTGCTTACAACTATGGATGGGGAGGATTTCACTCGTCCTGTGAATTCAGATGCAGTTAAGAAATACTTCGCCTAAAAATAAAAACATAATAGCTCGCTACGTTGAAAACCCGAAAGGGCGGCTTAGGCAAAAATGAGCGTCTCGGTGGATTGAAAACCCGAAAGGACAGTCCAGCAAAAGTTAGAGACATGAAAAAAAAATGAAAAAAAAATGAATATATATGTCGCTAGATTGAGTACCTCACCCTGGGGCAATCTAGGCAAAACCTAGGGATTCGGCAAGTAACTGTATCCTGACAAGACTTTGTTCTACAGCTGTCATTTGTCAAAGATTCTCGCTCAGTCATCGTCAACTGAAGCTTCAAATACAGTGGATTTAGAGTTGGTGGAGAAACGGTCATTATGTTCAATGTAGCCCTTTTTCCATGTATATCACCAATTTCAAATTTGTAAAAATCCACGGAGTCTCGCCATTTACGGACTACCATTCTATTAAATAAATTTGAGCCTTTATCCAATTCTTTGCACTCTTATTCGTTTCTGTTTAACAAATATTTACACGTTTTAATTGATAAATATCATTGTTTTAAATAAATAAAGTTTTCACAAATAAACTGTTTAAACAAAATGAACATTCACAATGACTGAAAGGATAAGTGGAACATCCTCAGTGCTTTCCCGAGGATAGTATGATTTCCAAAGGGTAAGACATTTGTTCATGTTCTAGCATTCTTATATCCTCTTTATCAGCTGTCAGTTGCCTCCCCAGCAAGCACTGAAAGAATAGTACATCATCAGCTTCCTCGAGAGTCTGGTATGAAGAAGTTCTCCTTGATGGCAGTGGATTGATTTGTTTTATGGATTGCTCTCCCCTAGCAGAATTTTTGAATGTTCATCCAACGCATTCCTGGATAGTTTATTTGTGCATACATTGTTTGCCTCTCCCGCGGAGGCTCAGCAATCCATGATGGGTTGTTTTGATTTGATCTGTGAATGATCCTTTTTGTTCCAGTTTTTGCCTTGATCTTTTTAAAAGACGTGTATCCCTCTATTTCAGGCACTAGCATTTGTGTTTTATCCATTATACAGGTTGATAAAAGTTGATATGCTATTTTACTCACGAGAAGGTTCGTCTTTCCTCGGTATGAGTAGAAGTTCCCAACGGAGTAAGCATGTGTTCCCTGCAGAGCTATCTTTCCAGATAATTGTCTCCTCAGCATGAAGTTGCCTAGAGCAATGGATGAAGGGCTTGTCTCCCTTTTCATCCCCAGCGTGTCGTTTATTGACGAAGGATTCATTTCCGATTTCCTCAGCCAGGGTAGTTCCTTCGAGAATATTTGCAACTTGTCCCCAGTAGGGTTGTCTGATCCGAGTTTGATGTTGGTATCTTCTCCGAGTTTGAAGTTTTTCTTCTAGCATTGAGCGCTGGTGTTGAAGATGTGTTTATTTCCTTCCCCAGTGGAGCAAATTTCTATTTCCCCTTTTGCAGAGTTTCCGCTCCAGCAGATAGAAGGGAGTGTTTTGATTGGTGTGCATCTGGTTGGTGGTTGTTCCCCTTGGAGTTTCACATCATTCCTTGATAAGTTCCCCGGTAGAGTTTCTTCTACGGCGGATCTTATTGATATTCAGTAGCCTGTCCCCGAGAGAATTGATGGAAACTCACTGGCAGTTTCTTCTGCATCTTCCTTATGTCAGGATTATTTGCCCCTAGAAGACTCCTCCTGTGCAGAGTATTGCTCCTTGCAGTTGGGAGCTTTGGCTTTCCTCATCCCCAACTGTGGTCGACATCTTCCCGTGTTTATTCTTTTTCCAGAGATAATCCCCACCAGAGTTGAGTTCTCTGTATGGTTATTTTCTTTCGCTACTCCTGAATACATCTTCTTTGTATCCTCAACGAATGTAGCTTTGGGATAGGGTTTGATATCCCTGATGATTTATTTTCATTCTGTTCTGGGTGTTCCCCAACTAAGTTCTCCAGTAGGATTTGCCCTTCTTGTTGAGATGTTGTGTCGGGTGTCCGCTCGTGACTTCTTGGACTTGATTGTGTTAGATCTATCTGTTTGTCAGCATTAATCATACACAAATCACGCATATACATGCATAACCATAGCATTCAGATATTCATGTTACATTCTTTGCCATATATCTTTGCTTGTTATCTTTTGCTATTGGTGAAATATTCTTCCCCAAGCAGATGTTTGCGTCTGATCTCTCCATATAGAGTCAGCCCCATAGGCAGAAGGTGTCTATTCTTTCCTTCTTTATTCCCCACTGAGTTATGTCCTCGTGGATGATTATTGTTTCAGTCTCCCCCCAAGTGTGTATTGGGATGGGAATTACTCCCCTGAGTATATCCTCATCGGGTTGAGTCTTGGTCATTGTGTCTTTCTAGTTTGTTCCTAGATTGATTCATTTCTTGTTATCCCCTGTAGTTCCCTGTGGTTCAGTTGTTCAATTTCTCAGTAACCGGTAATTATTCATCCTTTCCCCAACGGATTTTGTGGCCTTCTACCCAGTAACCGGTAGTTATAAGTCCTATTTCTGTGGTTTTCTACCCCATAACCGGTAGATGTAATCCCCTCTTTGTTTGTTATCTTTACCCAGTAACCGATATTGATATTCCTTCGTTTTTTGAGTATATCACCCAGTAACCAGTGATATATCTCTTGGATAATTGCTTTTGTCAAGCAATTTATCCCTTGAGAGTCATCTTTCATTTACCCTTGTTTGGTAATGATTGTTTCTCCATCCTGATTGGTCATCATTTTATATCCAGTAACTGGTAGCCCGATGTCCTTTCTTTTCGGTTGATTTATCCTTCATTAACCTAGTAACCGGTTGTGGATAATCTTCCATGCGAGTATATTATCTACGTTATGACGGTAATAGCTAATATGTCTCATGCGCTCTTCAGTTGAAATCTTTTTCTTCCTCAGTCAAGTAAGATTCGTATTTCCTTGCGGAATCGAATGTCCATCCTTTAAGTCGAGTTTGCTTTTTCAGCCCTCCTTTCGGATGATAAGGGTCTTGGATATGTTCCCAATTCACGCCTGGTTGGTCACCTATTATATACCCAGTAACCGGTATCCCTGGTGTTCCTTCCTTCTGCTCCGTATTATGACTTTTTTGTCCCCTGTGGAGTCAGATTTCTCCCTGAGCGTGTTGTCCTCTCACCCAGTAACCGGTGTTTTGATAACATATCTCTCTTTAAGTTTATTACCCAATAACCGGTAATATCTCGTTGTTTCTTCCTCAGCTGAGTCCTTTGTGGACATCCTCGTATGAGTCCGGGTTTTTATTCGAAGTATCCTTTGCGGATAGTCTTGCTGTATTGGCATTTTCCTCAATACGTGCAATTTTGCGTCAGCTCGAGTCTTTCCATTGATTTATTTTCGTGGAATCCCTTCGTGTCTCCCAACAAGTTTTCAAGTCGTGGCCTGCTCACGCATTTTTACCTTTATTTCCCCAGAGTCTCTGTCTCCTTAGTGAGTGCGTCACTCCTATTGGATTTTTCAGTTTCTTCCGATTTCTTTTACTTTGTGGCAATTATTCACCATGAAGATTTTATTTTTGCATGCATACATTTGCATCATGAGGTCTATTAGGGACCAAAATTCGTCTCTTTGTTATTATTTAGGCCCATTCTACCTCGTCGAGACGAAGATTTTAACCTTCATATCTCCGGCTAGAATGACCTTAAATAGGGGCATCTGTAAGACCCTAAGATCCCTCATGGCATCATATCATTGCTCAGTGCATTGCCTCAAGGATCATAGCATGTTTGGCTCCTTAACCCTAGGGTTGGGACTTGTGTGAGTGGTTTGAGACCACCAAGCATGCTTGTATTATATATTATTACTTTTCTTATTTTGATTACTAACCAAAAGCACAAAAATATGTCACTAACTCTTTGTTTTGAAGCTCAAGTGATCATGTGCTCCAATGCTCCTAGGAGGCTCCTAAGCCCAATGCAATGGCTAGATGAAGATGAGAAAAACCATGACAATGGTCCACAAAGCTCCTAATCATCATATATGTATCCCAAGTATTTCAATTTGCCAATTTGATCAAGATAACCTAAAGGGCTTCAGGATTGTTTCCCAAGGAAACCCTAATTCAACTGTGTTTTGACTATGCCTTGCTCATGAAGCAACCTCAACCTATGATCAAATTTAACCAAGGTAAGTTCTTTCATTCATAATTTTATGCATATGTAAGCCTATTTGAGAATCCTCAATCATTCGTTCATCAAGATTGGAAGTTTGGCCTTGAGAAGTTGACCAGTCAAGTCATCTGACTAGACTAAGGATCACTGAGATACAACTTTTTATGTGTTTGTCAAATGAAGATGACCCCAAGAGAAAATATGTTCTTAAGAACCATATTAACAACTTTCATGTTCATCACAAATTCATTTGAAACTTTTAAGGTCATCATTCATTTCAAAAAATCATAGGTCATTTTGACTGAAACCCTAATTTTGGGTCAACTTACCAAGGACATAACTCCCTTAATTTTTATGATTTTGAGTTGAGACAAAATGAATTGGAAATCTTGAGATGTCTACTTCAAATGTTATTTTGGACAAAATTTCATAATCATAAAATAAATACATGTGATAATATAAAACATTATAGGTCACATTGGACCTAAGTCATTGAATTTGAAAAAGTACCCATCTTCAAATGCCCATAACTTTGTCATGAAAAATCCAAATGATGCAACATTTGAGTCTAAATTGATCATCTTGAAAATATATATAACTTTGATGTTGGAGGTTTTTCCATTTGAATCTTAAATCATGTAAACAGAGGGGTTTTATTGGGCTTACTTTTGGTAAAAAAATTCAAAGGTGACTTAAACATGTTTTGTACCTAAATTTTCACAGCCAGTTTTCATTAATTTCCAAATGCCAAATTAATTTTTTCCCAACATGACTTTTGTTCCTTATTTCAAGGGCTTTCCAACCATCACTCACATTACTTTTTTTGACTTACCATTAGTGAGTTTCAAAGAGCTCTTCATTTATGTACATTTTGGAATTTCATGTTATAACTTGGTACGCAAGCTAATTCCACTTCATGTACACGTCCAAATCCATTCCAAATGAACTCAGCATGGTTTTGCACCCATCATTGGGCCTCACATGCACCTGTACAGACCCATGCATATCCATTTTCAAATGCCATGCACACGATGGAGGCATGATGCACAGCCAATTTCAACTATAAATAAACACTCCTTCTCATTCATTCATCAACCTTTTAGAGATCTGAAATGCTACAGCATTGAAACCATAGCCATACCAAAGGAATTTTCCAGAAATTTTTCTCACTTTCAAGCTTGAAATTTAACATCATTAGTTAATTTTCAAAGCTTAATTCCTTAACCTATCATCTCCACTGCATCCCTAGAGTAAAGAGGAGTCAAGATCTTGAAGAATTCGTGCCCTGAAGAGCTTCAATTCAGAGGTATACCTTCAAACTTTTTGGATCTGGAACTTGAAATTCAATGTGATATCCTTGTGTTTGTGTGGTTTTCTGAAGTCCTCACGCTTGAGGCAAGCCAATGGTGGTTTCAATTTTCCATTTCGTGCACTTTCAGTTTGAACACCATGATCTTCCACTTCACATTTCTCTCAATATAGGTGTTTGTTCTAAGTGTTGGCATCAATTTTGGTAAAACAAAGAGTGTTCACAAGATGTTACTTATGATGTCTTAACATAAGATATCTTGTACTTGTTGGAGGTTTAAAAACATAATTATGCAGGATTGTTTCAGGATGTCATACACGATGTCATGACATCTGATATTATGTACCTGCTAGATATTTAAAATGGAATTATGCAGAATTGTTCCAGGATGTCAGACCCGATGTCATGACATCTGTACACAGAATATTCAGTCTGAATGTTATGTGTTATGTGATTGCGCTTTTGATGGAAATCTATGTTTGGTTGATGAGTTAATTGCAAACGCAATCAATCAATGATTACAACGTGATTTAACTTATTTTCCAAAGAGATCTAACCAACTGTCATAAGAAGATTTGAATGGAAAATAGTTTTAGGGTTTTATGATGTCCAAGCCCAGCTGAATGCTTCTATAAAAAGGACATGGAAAACCTGATTTGATACACAAGAAATTCATAAGAAATATTGAGATAGAATAAGGGTTTGTGTCTTGTGTGGTCGTGTGACTTGTAAGCCATTCAATTCATCCATAGATGACTGAATTGGTCTGATTTTTGAGTTGTAATTTGTCACTCAAAGCTTTTAAGAATGAGTGTGTGTCTACTTGATTGAAGCTGCTAAGTAAAATCAAGTGTGTGTCCTTGAAGAGTGTCTTCTTTTCATAGTAATTCTTGTTTGATATTGTCATACCCCGATTTTGGTCCTGAATTTTTTATGTTTGTTTAACATGCTTGGCCTAACCTTGGTTTTGTATGAGGATTGTGGTTTTGATCCAAAGTCATGGTGTTGTGATTGTGGATACCTCTATGGTCTGGGTCATCTGAACAACCAAGTTTCTTGTGTTTCTAGCCACTTGCCAGTCATGTTATTGGTTCATGGATACTATGTCAAAACCCTAACCTTATGGTCTTATTTCATGGTTTTGTTCATACACATTATCAGTCAAGTTATTTTCTTTTCAAGAGTCAAACATTCAAGTTATGATTAAACCAATTGTGAAACCAACTTCAAACCATTTTTGTTAATCCATTTCAATTTTATTTCATTACATTTGATTCCATACAAAAAATACACAAAAATTGACACTTTGACCAATTGTTGACTTTTTGGCCGACTTTGACCAAAGTCAACCCTAAATCCTAATACCCTAAATTTCACCATGATTGTCAATACATTGTCCATTTACAAAGAAAGTGCCAAGAAAATGAGTTTGGACCATTTGTTGACTTTGGTCAACAGTTGACTTTTTGGTCAACTTTGACCAAAGTCAACCCTAAAATTCTAAAGCCCTAATTTCCCAAACTTGGACATAATCCCATGTTACTTTGCCTTGATTAATCATCCAGTAGACATGTTGATTGTGCTTTCACCTTGCTGCTTCGCTCACAAGTACCCTTGCAAATGCCTTGACCACTATCACAAACCTACAAAACACAAGTCATGAGTACTGCAACACAAGAAGACCAACCCTCACCCTACCACCAGGCCTTGCATTCACCACAAACAAGACACCACAATCACATGATCATATGTTGCACTTACAGTGGTTATTTGGACAAGACAACTCATGTGTATTTGGCACTGAATTCACCTTGGCAAGCATCCTGCAATCGTGGTCCTGCAGCAGCCATAACCCTGTCATCATCCTGTAGATTCATGCAAATCATGGCCAAAATAGCAGGTATACAACATCAAAACCTTGGTCCTGTACAACACCATATCATGACTGCAGTGATCCAAATGAGGCCATACCAGGCAGTGGATTGGCAAGATCAGACATACATGACATTGGCCTGTAAAATCAGTATATTACCATAGGGTCTTGAACAGAAATAGACCAAGGATGCATAGGCTGCTAACTACATGGCATTTGGTTTTGACCATCTCAACTGGTATCAATCCTGCAGCAAACAACACATGAAAACTTTAATTTAAGCCACCAAAACTTCGACCAAGCAGTAGCCTAACTAAGTCCAGCTTGACCTACTACAATACAAGGCTGCAGCAAGCATCACAAACCTTGGCTTGAGTCAATGCAACAACCAATAGCATGTACACTTACCTCAATGGACATTTTTTCTTGCCAAATGGAGAACTCCACAACCACCTCCAAACCCTGGCTATTTCCAGCTTAGCTTTGGCCTTACCTGCATCATATGAGGAGAGTCAAACCACAACTGGAACTTGCTGCTGCATACATACATATGTCTTGCACAACCACTGCAAAATCCACACATACCAGTATCTTCCTTGTTCTTCCTGCTGACCATCATGTTATCATCATCATTATGCCAACAAACCATCGTGCAAAAACCCTGCAGCCTCATTCAATCAAGCCCTGCATATGCAGCCTCCTCATTCATCTTGCAATGTGACATGCATTCATCCAACATGACAACAAGCAGGAAGCAGTTACACCCAAAGTTTGTTGTTCCGAGAACCGTACAGTGGATGCAGAACAGGTTAATCAATCAAGACAAGCTGGAGATAACAACTCAAAAGGGAAGTCTGATGACTGCAGGCAGAAGTTTGAATTTCAAAGTGAAAAAAAATGATGAAAAGATTCAAAGCCTTGATTCAGGCCACGAAATTATTACATGTCTGGGCCAAGTTAAAGCTGATAAAGCCAATGATCAGGGTAGTGAAAGGTCTACTTCACCAGATTCTACATCTACACATTCCACCCTTAGTGAAGATCTCAGTGAGGCGACACATAATATTCCAACAAAAATTATTGAAAAATCTGCTCCAAGGGGTGCAGATTGTACCAGAAATGCAAAGGAATTTAAGCTCAACCCAGCTGCCAAGATTTTCTCCCCGTCTTTTGTATATCCTATTTCAGCACCTTCTGCTATGCCAACAGCTGCAAACATGGTTTACATGCCAAATAGCTCTCCAGCTCCAAATATGGTTTACATGCCAAATAGCTCTCCTCCAGTACATGTTGCTACTCTTCAACCTGAAGTCGGATTCAATACTTTTGCTTCTCGACCTTCTGTGCCTGTTAAGGTTTCACAGTATGGTAATTTGACAGTTGGAAATGCTGGCAGTGGTTCTCAATTTTCACAACCTATTGTTGGTCAACTGGCACATAGGACACAACCTCTTCAGTATGCTGCACATTACACTCCAGTCCTATCTGAACCTGCTTATTTGCAATCAAACTCTCTTGCTGTTATGGCTGGACGATCCACCCAGCTAGTCTATGTTCAACAAGTTTCCCACGATTTGGTACATGGTGTAACGGCTCCATTCCCAACCCGCCCCCTGTTGAATCACGTACAATTTCCAAAGCATCAAGGTGGAACATTTAGTCAAGCAATACCAGTTGTTATGCCTCCATCTGTCATAACAAGCGCGCAACAACAAACCTTTACAAGCGACCAAACAAGTACAAGGTCATGGAGATTTCACCACACAACTGATCAAGACATACCTTGTAGCAGACCAAGCTGAACCAAGGTGATTACTTTGAAACTCGTCACAACCAATACCTGTAGACAAGCCAACATCCTACTGCATACCCATAAACTGAACCCATGCCTTGCAATCCATCAAATCCTTGGCCCTGTGCAGCACCACTTTAGGCTACAACGATCCAAATGGAGCTACCAACACATTGGATTTACAAGACTTGCTATCCTATTGTAATGGCTATCCTTGAGGCATGAATTTGGAAGCAAATGCATTGGTCCTGTATCCTGCAGTGGCCAAAACCAACATGAGCCTCACATAAGAAAAACCATGCTTAGCCACTTACCACCTGATGAACTGAACAAAGGGATCCAGCAGGGCAATGCAAGGCCAATTCAAGCATGTTGCATCAAACCAAGCTCACCATTTTTCATTGCAGTAAAAAGGCAAAATTAATTACCAAGCAGTAAAAATTCAAGAAATTCCCAAATTGGAATAGAGATGAAATTCAAGGAAGAAAGTGAAGGTTCATATTACCATTTTCGAACCTAGCATCAAAAAGGTCAATCCAATTTCTGAGCATCCAAAGTGCTTTGCAGAATTACTCTTTTGAATCCACCATACCAATTGAAACCCTAATCAGCAGGGCATAAGTAGAAGAAAGCAAATCAGTAAGAAAAAATTGGAAAGCACAACAAAAGACCTGAAGGCGGAAAAATCCCAAACAAAAACCCTAAAACCTCAAAACCGATTACCTGGATTGGGAGGCCAGCTTCTTCACGCCTTTCACCACCGCCGTGACACTCTGTGAGATTTCCTTTCCTTTTTCCTTTTATCATTCTCATGTATTTGTTGAGACTTTGTTGAGATGCGATTGTGCGATTTTGAGAGAGAGAGGTTTGGTTGCGTTTGAGAGACTTTGAGAGTAAAGGTTGAGGGATAGCGTTTGAGAGAGAGAGAGAAGTTTTGAGATTTTGAGAGAGCGATGAGGAAGGAGAGTCGTAGCGAGTGAGGGCGAGTTTGGTTGAGGACGACGGGAGAGTTTTTCTTCCTTACTGTGTTTTCTTTTTTTCTGTTTTCTTGTTTTTTTTTAATTAATTTCTTTTTTTATTTTTAACTTAACCTTTTTTTTTACAGAGATAATATAAAAACCATGAAATTATTTACTTTTGTTTTTACTTTAAATTTTTATTCCAGTTCATACATTTAGGGTAGTATCTCAACAGCAGATAGTGTTGAGTGGCCTAGTGGAGAGAGTTTAGTTGCATAATATTAGGTGGGGAAGGTTCAATACTCATGTGTGGTACTTTTTGCTTTTTATTTGATTTTATCTTCCTTTAACATTTTTTATTCTTTTAGTATGTTGATTAATATCTCTTTTTTATGTTTATTATACTCATGATTTCATTTGTTAATAATGCATAGTTATTGTATTTGAATTTAGTTCAAAAAACCATTTTTTCAAAATATAAAAATCATACTTTTCTCGATTTAATATCGAGCCCATTTTTACACCCTTGTAAGTCGATTGCTTTTTAAGCATCGCCATCAACCTCACATAGCTTACTCTTGGGCTTTCTTACAATGAGCCGGTTCCTTTACACTTACACCCATACGTTGTTTAATGCTCATTCATTTCATTTCTTTGATTATTTGATTTGATCATATACTTGTTTAAATATCTTATTGTTTGATTGTTGCCTACTTGTATGGTGTATGAGGCATATATTTATATTGCTTGATTACCATGTCAACCCCTATTCATAACAAATGTATCCTTCTCCCATGAAATGTATAATATTTTTTCATTCTTTATTCATCTGTTAATACAAGAATTAAAATGAATACCCGATAACCATTTCAAAACAAGACCAAAACCTCGATCCAACGTCGAGTAATCACTTTTCTCAAAACCTAACAGAACCAGCACGTATTCATCCACCCTTTTGTAAGTCGATTGCTTTATGCACCGCCATCAACCTTGTAAGTCGATTGCTTTATGCATCGCCATCAACCTTGTAAGTCGATTGCTTCATGCATCGCCATCTACCCTTATCCCTAACACGTCTCCTTGCTCCATTCGTCGATTCTTGTTCCGATTAGGTAGCACCCATTAGATAGAACCCTTTGCATGATAACATAGGTAGGATTCCCATATCCTTTTGTATGATAACATAGGTAGGATTCCCATATCCTTTTGTATGATAACATAGTTAGGATCCCCATTTTCTCTGCATGCTAACATAGGTAGATGTTCCCATTTGTAAATCCTAACACTTAAGTACATATTGCATGACAACTCTAGGGCAGAGCTTCCCCACTTCTAGACCTTTCTGAGCGTCTCCGATCTTGTGGCATGTAGTCCGTTCTATTGCAAAGAGGTAACTGCCTAAGACTCGATTCAGCGAGCTGCGACACCTACTGCCAGGACGTGAACACATTGCCCACTCTCCTTTGACACAACTGGTGTCCTCCTTTTGTAAGTCCATGTTCAGATGGCAATCCCTATGTAGGGGAACTACGTCGCCCTGATTCTCATACCAGATGAGGTACGTAGGCAGGAGATCATGCGAGATCTCTCCGGGCACCCTTTTTTTCACCCTTTTTCTTTTTGCGTGTGTTTTGCTTGACAGTTGCTAGGCTCGAGTTCCCGACTCCTTAGTAACTTGTTGCTTGTTTCTTCTTGTGTGTGTTAGGATATGGATGTAAGCCCAGCGATTGGCATTCCGTATCCTATTGTTGAGTGCTTGGAGTCCGGTATAAGTCCATCAAGTGGCATCTGGTTTCCAGTGTGGGTTTGTTTGGTTCGGAAGCTGATGTAAGTCCAGCGATTGGCATTCGGGTTCCATGTTTGCCTTTTGTGTTTTGTTTTGTTTCGGCGTGCGTGAGCCGAACTACGACAACTCTGATTCTCATGTTCAGATGAGATACGTAGACACAAGATGCGATGTCTTGCCGAGTTTGACTAACGACTAACAACTAATCCTTGTTTGCTTTCGCCTTTGTTGCGATCCTTTCTCTCGCCCTCGTTGCGATCGAGACATTCCCTTTCTCTTGCCCTAGTTGCAATCGAGACCTTTGTTCCCGTGGTTAGTTTTAATTACGTATTGCTCTGATTCTCATTCCCGATGAGATACGTAGGCATAAGACACGATGTCTTAGCGAGCACACTTATCCTTAACCCTTAGGTAGCCGAGCTACGAAGACTCTGATTCTCATATTCAGATGAGATACGTATGCAGTGGATGCGACATCCGTGCGAGTCATTTTCTCTTGACCCTTTTAGTAAATAGTACATTAGATAAACACACACCCTTTAGACAAGAACAAACAAGAGTGGATCCCGTAGAGTACTACGGATGCGTAGGGGTGCTAATACCTTCCCTCCGCATAATCGACTCCCGAACCCAAGATTTGGTTGCGAGACCTTGTCTTTTCCTTTCCTTTCTCCAGGTTTACTTCGAGCGTTTCCTTTCCCTCCTTTGGGATAAATAACGCACGGTGGCGACTCTTCTGTCATTTTCTTTCGCCGGTTGTTTTTTCGCACCTCCTGTATTTTTCAGGTTGCGACAGCTGGCGACTCTGCTGGGGACCCGGTTTCCCTAAGCGAGTCCCTCCTAGCTTTTGTAGATTTCTTGTTTGTTGGGTGTTTATGCTTTTGTACAGTCGTTTACTTTCTGCATTTACCTGCTTTATCTTATTGCATTCATGTACATATGCTTGCTGTATTTGTGGGTTGTTTGTTTGTTGGGTTGGGACTATTCTATGAGAGATAAGCCCACTACCCAGGCTTGAGTGTACACATAGGTGTTAGAGTGGATAGTCATGAGGCTTGCGTGGTATGTTGCTATGTTAAGTCGTTCATGAGACCCACATTCCAGACGAGGTTTCTGTTGGATATATTTTGTCCTATGGGTGTTCCATAACGACAGATATTCCTTTAGAAATCGTCGACTCTGGTGACCATTTCCCGAGAACTCAGTCAAGGCCTCTCCTCCGAGACGTGATTATGTTAGCTCTGGTGGGCGCATTCTCGCTGCTCAATCCGAGGACCCCGAGACTGGGAACTTGCTTTAGGATATCCTGTTGAGGGGAGTCAGCAGAGGTCTTTTATCCCGTAATAATGCCAAACCTTCAGTGGTAAACGTATTATTCTCGACTGAAGGACTAAAGCTGACAAACTTCTGTTCTTAGAACCTACCAATGAGGGGCGGGCTAAATTCAGGAAAACCTTAACCTCCAACCAACCCGGTATTCTGGAGCAGAGTTTTGATCTTATTCTTCAGTGGGTTTTCTCTTCAGACAGTGCAACCCGACAGTTGCTCAAGCAGATACAGCAGTCCTGATTTCCATGCATTGCATCACATCATTCCACATTCATATCATTTAACACATGTTTATCCATTTCTAGGGGGTTTACATCTTCTTCTTGATTCCGGTCGGGGTTTTCTGGTTCTCCTGGGATGGATATTGGCAGAAAGAGACACGTCGCTTACAAGTTTCCAGTGGTTTGTGTGGAGCCTATTCAACAACTGATGAAGTTAATGGATCACGATTCTCTAGAAGGATTCTGGAAGGATTACGGTTTGATTCTAAGCTTCGTCACGGTTCTCTCCAAAGATCAACATGATGCTTTATTCACACTGCTGCAGTTCTATGACCCTCTATTGAGGTGTTTCACATTCCCGGATTATATTTTGGTCCCTACTTTGGAGGAGATTGCCAGTTTTCTCAGAGTTCCTATCAAGTCACAGTTGTTGTTCTACAGTTCTGAGTTTCTGCCCGATCTCAGCATGGTTGCTTCGGCCACATATTTGGGGAAATCAGTCTTGAAGGCTAATATGTATCAGAAGGGAGGAGTCAGTGGTTTTCATTTGAGTTTCTTATTGGGAGAAGCAAAGAAGAAACTTGAAGATGGTGACCAGAGGGGTTTCAATGCTGTGTTGGCTCTTTGTGTGTATGGGATTGTCCTGTTCCCTAATGTGGCCAAATTTGTGGACGTAGACGCAATACGCCTTTTTGTGTTGGGTAATCCAGTGCCGACCTTGTTGGGAGATTTCTTTCATTCGGTGCATCACAGGAATGAGAATAGAAAAGGAGGATTGTTGAATTGTTGTGCGCCTTTGTTTTATAAGTGGTTCAGTTCTCACCTACCCAAATCAGGAGTGTTCGTTGATGTCGAGGACTCGTTGAGTTGGTCGAAGAGATTGATGGGGTTGAGAGCTGAAGATATTTCTTGGTGGTCTGACCGGAGCTTGCTTCGGGCGGATATTATTCACAGTTGTGGGAACTTCCCAAATGTACCGTTGGTAGGAAGAAGAGGAGGAATCAACTATAATCCTTCTCTAGCGGTTAGACAGTTTGGATATGCTTTAAGAACTCCGCCTTTGGAAAAGGATGTGGAAGAATCTCTGTTTTTCCATTCTTCGCCTGATTTGACTGTATCCCGTAAGGCAGCTGAGGCCTGGCTCAAGGTGATCAAGAGAGGAAGAACTGTGCTTGGAAAAGGAGATTGTAGAACTTACCCTCAGTATGGAGAGTGGCTTCAAGGAAGAGTCGAAGAGTTGGGTCTGCCGTTTCCTATAGAAGAACCTCTGTATCCACCTACTCATGCGCAGTCGACAGTGGTGAGCCGAGAGGAGTATGACAAATTGAAGAAAGCCATGGAGGAGCTTCAAATTGAAAACTCGGAGTTAAGTGTGAAGTTGCAAGACTATATGCATCAATTCCATGAGGCAGAATATCAGAAGAGGGAAGCCGTCAGATTGCAAGAGGAAGCAGAGAGGAAATTAGCTGTGGAGGTGGAATTCTTCAGGAAGACAGACAAGGCCTTGGGATCATCCAGTTCTGAGTTGAAGCGAGTCAAGCAACAATTCATGGATGCTCATGGTAAATTAGCTGGGTGGCAAGAGCGATGGGATGCATTCTCAACTTCTCGGAAGGAAAAGGAGGAGGAGATGGTGACCGAACTGACTGGTCAGATGGAGAAATTGAAGACTTTGCTGAAGGAAAAGAACAATGAGCTTCTGTGCGCCCGTTCTACCAATGGTTACATCACCGATCAACTCAATGAGGCTCGAGGACAGATTGAAGAGCTCAAGGTGTTGGCAGGTTTGAAGAAATCCAGACTTGAAGAGTTATTCGGAGAAGATGATGGGAATTACTACAGAGAGCACATCAACGAGTTGGATGGAGTTATTCACCAAAGGAATCTGCTTATCCGGCGTTTGATAGAATTCCCAGATCATCCTGACACGATAGCATTGCTGGCTGAAGTGAGGAGCAGTCCTTACGGTTTGTACACAGGAGGCTGAGTCCTGATTTTTTGTTCCTCCTTTTACTTATTGCTTTATTGCTGTGTAGTGATGATCCACAGGCTTGTTGTGGAAATCCTCTTTTGATGTACTATTGGCTAAGGCCATTCTCTTTGAATTTATCTATATGAAGACCTGCTCTCTATTGCATCTTGATCTCCGAAGTTTATCTACGGCTCGATCTTCTCGTGAGACCGGAATCAAGGGGGTAGAATACCTTTTTGGAAGTGATAAACATGTCATTGCATTAACATATTCATTTGCATATTCTTGCATAACAGGTGTCGCCGCGGTGTTCTCATATTATTTGGTGTTCCATTAGCAGGATAGCTGATTCAGGAATCCACCGGTACGGTACCCGCAGAAACCAACAGAGAGCAATGGAAGGTCTACAAGCAGAACTTGCTGAGATGAGGGTCCGCATGAACCAGTTCATGGACGTGGTTCAGGGAGTAGCGCAGGGACAGCAAGAGATTAGACAAATGATACAAAGGAATCCCGCAACTACTCAACCAGAGGTCGTGACTGATCCTCCAAATGCAGAGGTAAATGGACCGGGGCTTGTCCTGATCCCACATAACAACCTTGATCAACAACCCATTCACGATGATCAAGATGATCAGTTCTTGCTGCCAAAAGACTTTGGTATGGGCCATGGCATGGATCCCATGTTCAGGAGATTAGAGGAGAGGCTGAAGGCGGTGGAAGGACAAAACCCTCTGGGGGTAGATGTTTCTGACTTGGGATTGGTCCCAGGCGTGAGGGTCCCACCAAAGTTCAAAGTCCCAATCTTTGACAAGTACAATGGTAGCTCTTTCCCGAAGACCCATGTGCAAGCTTACTTCCGAAAGATGGTTGCATACTCTGATGACGAGAAGCTACTCATGTACTTCTTCCAGGACAGCCTAGCTGGGGCATCCCTGGAATGGTACATGAGGTTGGATAGAGCCCATATCCGTTGTTGGAGGGATTTGGCGGAGGCTTTCGTGAAGCAATACTAGTATAATGCAGACATGGCCCCAGACAGAACTCAACTCCAGAACCTGTCTCTTAAAAGCAGTGAGTGCTTCAGGGAATACGCTCAACGCTGGAGGGAGACAGCTTCCCGTGTTCAACCTCCCATGTTGGAAAAGGAAATGGCCAACATGTTCATGAATACGTTGCCTGGACCTTATCTGGAGCGTCTGGTGGGGTGCAATGCCTCCAACTTTGCTGATGTGGTATCTACCGGAGAGAGGGTAGAGAATTACCTGAAGACCTACAAGAGCCACAATGGAGGTGGATCTTCATCAGGAGTAAAGAAGCCATTTATGGGAGGACAGAAGTAGAGGGAAGGGGGTGTGAATTCTGTGTCTTCATATCAAAACAGGAGCAATAATTTTCAAAACTATCATCGGCAACCGTATGTTGCGGCTGTGACCATTCCAGCTGTAGCACCATTACAACAACAACAACCACAACGCCAGCAAACTCAGTATCAGCAACAACCACAACGTCAGCCAACTCAGTATCAACAACAACAACAACCAGGTAACAGACCCGCCTATCAACAGAGGCAGAGGATGATGGACCGGCGTTTCGACACTCTTCCAATGTCGTGCGCTCAACTGCTTGCTAGTCTTCAACAGCTACAACTTGTGCAGCTACGCACTCTGGCTCCTCCGGTTGGTAGACTTCCGGTGGGTTACGATGCCAATGCTAGGTGTAGTTTCCACTCTGGGGCACCTGGCCACAATATCGAGAACTGCAAAGCTTTTAAGCACGTAGTTCAGGACCTCATTGATTCAAAGGCTATCAGCCTTGCACCGGCTCCTAATGTCGTCAACAATCCCATGCCACAGCATGGTGGTGCAAACGTTAATATGCTGGAGGGAGAAGCCAAGTCTGTTAAGGTTGTGTTGAAGTTGAAGACCCCGTTGTGGGAAATTAAGGAATGCTTGTTGAAGGCCGATGTTTTCCCCGGTTGTGGGAAGGGTTGTTTGGATTGCGCTACACAGGGGAAGGGTTGCTTGAAACTGCAACAGGGTATCCAGGTCTTGCTTGACAATGGTACCCTCCAAGTTGAAGACTTGTCTGTCAAAGAGTTTGCTGAAGGGGTAGTTGAAGAGGTATTTGAAGATGCTGTTGAAGAATTCACAGATGTTGTTCCTGCTGATTGTGTATTTCCCATTGATGTATTTAATTTTTCAAATGTTGTTGCTGATATACCAAACATTGTGTCTGATCTTGATGTAACTGAACTTGATTCCGGTGTTCCGGATGTTTTTGTTTCAATGAATGAAATTCCCGAGTATGACTATGATGTCGCTACTATCACCATCTTTTACCCGACTAATCAGATCAGTGTGCCAGAAGCACAACCAGTGCCACCAGTGCGACCGGCCGCCATGACAATCACAACCCCTGGTCCTTTACCTTTCACAAGTGAAAGGGCCATTCCGTGGCATTATGGGGGGAGTGTGTACACACACGATCATGGGGTGGAACAACCATTGAAGGTAGAAGAGGGTCAGAAGTCTGAACTCGAAGCTGAAGGTCCCGCAGTGGACAATGTTGGTGGAATCGGGCGATTCACCAGGAGTGGCAGACTATTCTCGCCACCCATTACCCAAACTGAGAGCGTTGATGCCACGGTTAAGGCCAAAAGGGAAACAGGTTGTAAATGAGGGTACTTCTGCACCCCAGACTGGCTCAGAGCCTACTTTCTCGAATGATGTGGACGAGCTCTTAAGAATCATAAAGAAAAGCGACTACAAAGTAGTCGATCAGTTGATTCAGACGCCGTCTAAGATATCCATTCTCTCACTCCTGTTGTGTTCAGAGGCACACAGGGAGGCACTTCTGAAGGTCCTTAATGCTGCATATGTGCCTCAGGAGATCTCAGTAAACCAGCTAGAAGGGATCATTGCAAATGTTCATGCAAGCAACGGGCTGGGCTTTACTGATTCTGACTTAACACCAGCTGGACGCAATCATAACAAGGCTTTGCATATCTCAATGGAATGCAAAGACACCGTGTTATCTCACGTTCTGGTGGATACAGGTTCCTCTCTCAATGTGCTACCCAAGAGAGCCCTGTCAAGGTTAGAAGTAGAAGGTTTGATCTTGAAACCTTCCGATCTCATGGTGAGAGCCTTCGATGGTTCTAAGAGGTCGGTGTTTGGAGAGGTAGAATTGCCAATTCAGATTGGATCACAAACCTTCAACACCGTATTCTATGTGATGGATATCAGTCCCTCGTACAGTTGCCTTCTGGGTCGTCCTTGGATCTACAATGCTGGGGCAGTCTCCTCAACACTGCATCAGAAGATCAAGTTCCCAGTCAATGGAAGAATTATCACCGTCTGTGGTGAGGAGGACATACTGGTAAGTAACCTGTCTACCTTCAAGTACGTAGAGGTAGAAGGTGAAATTCATGAGACTCTATGTCAGGCCTTTGAGTCAGTTTAGATCAAGGATGCAGCTCCGATGGAAGGGGTTAAAGCTGGAGCCCCTATCTCATCTTTCAAGCAGGCGCAGGCCTTGGTAGATTCAGGTGTTGCTTCCGGTTGGGGACGTCTGTTGGAGTTACCAATGAAAGACGACAAGTTCGGGATTGGGTATCAACCAGCGCTGACTTCTACAACTTCAGCAATTCAGACTCGTCAGGGGCCGATTACTTTCTCCAGTGCTGGCGTCATCCAATATGGCCAGATCTCTGCGATCAACGATGAAGATGGGGATAGTGATTGCGACATTGACAACTGGGTGCGTCCGAGGATCCCGGGTGAAGTCATCAACAATTGGTCTGCCGAGGAAATTGTCCAAGTCACTCTTCTAGAGGAGTAATTTTTTCTTTGTTTATTCATGCATGTCTAAGTCTTACGTTCCGCCCAGGGCGTAATGACTCATTGTAGGGCTCATCTATGTGGATACCTGCATTGTTTATCATAAATGAAGGACGTCTTTTGCATTCAAACATTTTGTTCACTGTCTTTCTATTTTTGCAGTTTTCAAAATTTCAAAAGAATAAAAATATTTGGCAATGTTTTGTTTAGTTTTCACTCACTGTTCACACTCATAAGCACATACCATCACTCATGCAGATGCACATCACCGGATCCTACTGATAACAATTCTGCTATGGCTCGCTTCGACTTCGAAAACCCAATCTTCCAAGCTGAAGAAGAGGGTGATGAAGACTGTGAACTCCCTGAAGAACTTGCCAGGCTATTAAAGCAAGAGGAAAAGGTCATTCAACCACATCAAGAGTCTACTGAAGTGATTAATCTTGGCACCGAGGACGTCAAGAAAGAAATCAAGATAGGGGCTGCTTTGGAAGATGATGTGAAGAAGGGGTTGATTGAACTATTGCAAGAGTATGTTGACGTCTTCGCTTGGTCTTATTAGGATATGTCAGGGCTTGACACAGACATCATGGTACACCGCTTGCCTCTCAAAGAAGGTTGTCCTCCGGTCAAGCAAAAGCTCAGAAGAACAAGACCAGAGATGGCTGTCAAGATAAAGGAAGAAGTGCAAAAGCAGTTGGATGCAGGGTTTCTAGCGGTTACCAATTATCCTCCATGGGTCGCAAACATCGTTCCAGTACCTAAGAAGGATGGAAAGGTACGGATGTGTGTCGACTACCGGGATCTGAATAGAGCTAGCCCTAAAGATGATTTCCCATTACCTCACATCGACGTTTTAGTGGATAACACAGCTCAGTTCTCGGTATTCTCCTTCATGGATGGCTTTTCTGGCTATAACCAAATCAAGATGGCACCAGAAGACATGGAGAAGACAACTTTCATAACCCCATGGGGCATCTTCTGCTATAAGGTGATGCCGTTTGGTCTGAAAAACGCTGGGGAAACATATCAACGAGCTATGGTGACTCTGTTCCATGATATGATTCATCATGAAATCGAGGTTTATGTGGACGATATGATTGCCAAATCTCAGACAGAAGAAGAACATTTGGTGAATCTGCAGAAATTGTTTGAACGGTTAAGGAAATTCAAGTTGAGGCTTAATCCGAACAAGTGCACTTTCGGTGTGAGATCTGGGAAGCTACTGGGTTTTATTGTTAGTGGAAAAGGGATTGAGGTGGATCCTGACAAAGTGAAAGCAATACAGGAAATGCCTGAGCCAAGAACAGAGAAGCAAGTCCGTGGTTTCTTAGGGAGGTTGAACTACATTGCAAGGTTCATCTCTCACCTAACAGCCACGTGTGAGCCAATTTTCAAATTGCTGAGGAAAGATCAGGCTATCAGGTGGAATGACGATTGTCAAAGGGCTTTTGAAAAGATAAAAGAGTATTTGCAGAATCCCCCTATCCTCATGCCTCCAGTCCTAGGGAGACCGCTGATTATGTACTTGACGGTACTCGACAATTCTATGGGTTGTGTTCTCGGTCAACACGACGAGACAGGTAGAAAAGAGCATGCCATCTACTACCTGAGTAAAAAATTCACAGACTGCGAGTCGAGATACTCAATGCTTGAAAAGACATGTTGTGCACTTGCATGGGCTGCTAAGCGATTGAGACAATACATGCTGACTCACACAACCTTACTGATCTCCAAGATAGATCCAGTCAAGTATATATTCGAGAAGCCAGCTCTCACCGGAAGGGTTGCTCGTTGGCAAATGGTATTGACAGAGTATGACATCCAGTATACATCCCAGAAAGCCATCAAAGGGAGTATTCTGTCAGACTATCTTGCTCAACAACCGACTGAAGACTATGAGCCGATGAAGTTTGATTTTCCAGATGAAGACATCATGTTCCTCAAGATGAAAGACTGTGAAGAGCCAGTTGTTGGGGAGGGACCTGATCCAGATGAAAAATGGATTTTAACGTTTGATGGGACCGTCAATGCCAAAGGAAGTGGAATTGGTGCTGTCATTACTACTCCGAAAGGTGCCCACATGCCTTTCACCGCTCGTCTGACTTTCGAGTGCACCAATAATGAAGCTGAGTACGAGGCCTGTATCTTGGGTATTGAGCAAGCCATTGATTTGAGAATCAAGACTCTGGACATCTTCGGAGATTCAGCTCTAGTGATCAATCAAGTGAAAGGTGATTGGAATACTCTCCAACCCACTCTGGTCCCCTACAGAGATTACACGAGAAGACTGTTGACTTTCTTCACAACAGTAAAGCTGTATCATATACCTCGTGATGAGAACCAGATGGCAGATGCTCTTGCTACTCTATCCTCCATGATCAAGGTGGGTCGGTGGAACCATGCTCCTAGGATTGATGTTATGCGCCTTGATAGGGCCGCGTATGTGTTTGCTGCTGAACTGGTAGTCGATGACAAGCCCTGGTATCACGATATCAAGTGCTTTCTGAAGAATCAAGAGTACCCTGCAGGGGCATCCAACAATGATAGAAAGACTTTGAGAAGATTGGCAGGCAGTTTCTTCTTGAACAAAGACGATGTGTTGTATAAGAGGAACTTCGACATGGTTTTGCTCAGATGCGTGGACAGACACGAGGCGGACATGTTAATGCAAGAAGTTCATGAAGGCTCCTTCGGTACTCACGCCGGCGGGCATGCAATGGCTAAGAAATTGTTAAGAGCGGGTTATTACTGGATGACCATGGAATCAGATTGTTTCAAGTATGCTCGGAAATGCCATAAATGCCAGATTTATGCTCATAAGGTGCATGTACCGCCGAATCCTCTGAATGTGATGTCTTCGCCGTGGCCGTTTGCTATGTGGGGCATTGACATGATTGGAAAGATTGAGCCAACTGCTTCCAATGGGCATCGCTTCATCCTTGTTGCCATCGACTATTTCACCAAGTGGGTCGAAGCAGCGTCGTTCGCGAATGTCACCAGACATGTGGTTGCCCGTTTCATCAAGAAAGAAATCATTTGTCTCTATGGGATTCCCGAAAGAATCATTACTGATAATGGTTCCAATCTCAATAACAAAATGATGAAGGAGTTGTGCCAGAACTTCAACATTCAGCATCACAATTCTTCCCCCTATCGTCCTAAGATGAACGGTGCTGTTGAGGCAGCAAATAAGAACATAAAGAAGATTGTGCAGAAGATGGTCGTTACGTACAGAGATTGGCATGAGATGCTACCCTTCGCCTTGCATGGGTACCGCACTTCAGTACGTACGTCAACCGGGGCAACCCCTTACTCCCTTGTGTATGGTATGGAAGCAGTCCTACCTGTTGAAGTGGAGATTCCTTCTCTAAGAGTCCTGTTGGATGTCAAGCTAGACGAAGCTGAATGGATTCGAACAAGGTTCAATGAGTTGAGTCTTATCGAAGAGAAGCGAATGGCAGCCATTTGTCATGGGCAGTTGTATCAGAGTCGGATGAAGAGAGCCTTTGACCAGAAAGTGCGTCCTCGTTGTTTCCAAGTCGGAGATTTAGTGTTGAAAAGGATCCTTCCTCCTCAGACGGATCACAGGGGCAAGTGGACTCCTAACTATGAGGGACTGTATATCGTCACCAAGGTTTTCGATGGTGGGGCCTTAATGCTTGTAACGATGGATGGCGAAGACTTCACTTCCCCGATAAACTCAGACGCAGTTAAAAAATATTTCGCATGAAATAGACCCGCTGGATGGTAAAAAGAACAGTCCAGGCAAAAATGGGCCTCCTGACGAACCAAGAAAATGAAAAGGTTCGGGCAAAAGTTAAGGATTAAAAATGAAAAGATCGTACACCCGGTAAGTTGAAAACCTGAAAAGGCAACTTAGGCAAAAATGGGTATCCCGGTGGATTGAAAACCCGAAAAGGGCGATCCAGGCAAAAGTTAGGGATTAAGCGAATGACTGCGTTCTGAGTTAGTTCTGAATCTCATCTTGTGTCAAGGACTGGAAACTTTCAAAAGGAAGAAAACAATCTAACCACCTTTTCAGAAGGCTGATCATCTGGAAGATCTTGAAGACGGGCAAGTCATGGCAGAATTGGAACCCAATAGAAATCCATTTCACATTGCCATTAGATTAATTTCTGTTTTTATCTTTTGTGCGATTACCTCTTTCCAAGGATTGCTTCCTGATGTAAATGCCTATTCAGAGGCCATTCAATCAATAAAATCATGTTATTCAGTACATCTTTATGTTCATTTTCATTTTACTGTTTTGTTTGCAAAAATGACGTCCGAATTTTTGATAAACATTGCATCATGACACATAAGGGCTTTACAGGTATATACTCAATAAACATTTAAAATTGCTGTAAATTTTAAGTGCTTTGGATCGTCTATTCAGAACAGATACCCTCGGGGCATTCCCTTAAAATCCCCTGCAGATGATCGTGAATATCTTCCCCAGTGAAGTCGCCAACAGACGAATCCGGTGTCTTATCCCTGCAGAGCTGATCAGAGTGTTGGATTCTTCAATCCCCAGCAGGTTCTCACTACGGTGCCCCCCCAAGCGGTTGTTTCAGACTATACACTCCCTAGCGGAGTTAACAGTGCCAGACTGTATATCCCCAGCGGAGTTAACAGTGCCAAATTGTATATCCCCAGCGGAGTTAACAGTGCCAGACTGTATATCCCCCAGCGGAGTTGACAGTACCAGACTGTAGATTCCCAGCAGAAGCAGCTGCTCCTCGGAGTTCGACGCCAGATCGATGTTTTCAATCCCAGATCGATGATCTCTTTCCTGGAAGCATAACCTCGGTGCCGTATCGGTGTTTGCTCCCCCCTGCTGAGTCATCTCTCGTGGATTATGGTTGCCAGAACCACTATTGCTTTCCCCAACAACAGGTTTCCAGCGTCGTTCTCTCCCCAGTCAGAGTCTCGGTATCTCGTCATTGCCAGAACACCGCGTGGCCGGTCATCTCCCCACATAGTTCATTATGCTGTGCATCTCCAACAGTAGTGCCAGGGTCCAGAAGATTGTGATCATTTCCCCAACAGGATTCCTTGCTTCGGCTTGGCATTTTCCCCAGCATTTCGCATCCCTGCATGTAGAATCATATTGCATTGCATCCTCCCAAATCGCGTAGCATTTCCATTTTCATGGAGCATTACGCCATCGCAAAATTCAAACATACGCATGTAAGCATAAAAACATTCTCGGTATCCCAAGTGATAAGCCAGAAGTTTGTTTCCAGTGCTCAGACTGAAGGTTGTTCATGACTTATTATCCCCAGCATGGGTCGTTGGCCCACGTGCCGCCTCAATTATCATTTTCCCTATTTCTGCCGATGCTGACGGGCATGAAAGTTTTCCGGTATTCAGACCGAAGTGGCATTTAGGCCAATTTTCCGGTATCCAGACCGAAGTGGCATTTAGGCCAATTTTCCGGTATCCAGACCGAAGTGGCATTCAGGCCAGTCTTTCCGGTATTCAGACCGAAGTGGCATTCAGGCCAGTTTTCGGTATCCAGACCGAAGTGGCATTCAGGCCAAGTTCCCGGTATCCAGACCGAAGTGGCATTCAGGCCAGTCTTTCCCGATATTCAGATCGAAGAAGTTTCCGACATTCAGTTCGATGCAACTTGTGGCATTCAGGCCAGTTTCCGGTATCCAGACCGAAGTGGCATTCAGGCCAAGTTCCCGGTATCCAGACCGAAGTGGCATTCAGGCCAGTTTCCGATTTTCAGATCGAAGAAGTTTCCGACATTCAGGTCGATGCAACTTGTGGCATCCAGGCTAGTTCCCGGTATCCAGACCGAAGTGGCATTCAGGCCAGTCTTTCCCGATATTCAGATCGAAGAAGTTTCCGGTATCCAGACCGAAGTGGCATTCAGGCCAGTTTTCGATTTCCAAATCGAAGTGGTGTTCAGACCAGATTTCCGGTGATCAGACCAACATAGATACTCTCGTATTCCGATGCTTAGTGTTCAGACTAATGTGCGGCGTTCAGGCCATGGGTATTCCTGTGTTACCATTTATTTTGGTATTCAGGTCAACTTTCTCTTTCGGTACTCAGGCCGATTTTTCACCGTACCAGACGGATTCTTCTTTTGAGATTGCTTCTTTGCCGATTCTGACAGGCATTGTTAACTATTTCATGGGGATTCAGGATCAAAATCCGGGTCTTCTTAGTATTTAATCATCTCCCACTATGATCATATGAAGAACGTCCTGCTTCATTTTCTCTAGTTGAAGACGCTTAAATAGGGGCAACTGTCATACCCCGATTTTGGTCCTGAATTTTTTATGTTTGTTTAACATGCTTGGCCTAACCTTGGTTTTGTATGAGGATTGTGGTTTTGATCCAAAGTCATGGTGTTGTGATTGTGGATACCTCTATGGTCTGGGTCATCTGAACAACCAAGTTTCTTGTGTTTCTAGCCACTTGCCAGTCATGTTATTGGTTCATGGATACTATGTCAAAACCCTAACCTTATGGTCTTATTTCATGGTTTTGTTCATACACATTATCAGTCAAGTTATTTTCTTTTCAAGAGTCAAACATTCAAGTTATGATTAAACCAATTGTGAAACCAACTTCAAACCATTTTTGTTAATCCATTTCAATTTTATTTCATTACATTTGATTCCATACAAAAAATACACAAAAATTGACACTTTGACCAATTGTTGACTTTGGTCAACAGTTGACTTTTTGGCTGACTTTGACCAAAGTCAACCCTAAATCCTAATACCCTAAATTTCACCATGATTGTCAATACATTGTCCATTTACAAAGAAAGTGCCAAGAAAATGAGTTTGGACCATTTGTTGACTTTGGTCAACAGTTGACTTTTTGGTCAACTTTGACCAAAGTCAACCCTAAAATTCTGAAGCCCTAATTTCCCAAACTTGGACATAATCCCATGTTACTTTGCCTTGATTAATCATCCAGTAGACATGTTGATTGTGCTTTCACCTTGCTGCTTCGCTCACAAGTACCCTTGCAAATGCCTTGACCACTATCACAAACCTACAAAACACAAGTCATGAGTACTGCAACACAAGAAGACCAACCCTCACCCTACCACCAGGCCTTGCATTCACCACAAACAAGACACCACAATCACATGATCATATGTTGCACTTACAGTGGTTATTTGGACAAGACAACTCATGTGTATTTGGCACTGAATTCACCTTGGCAAGCATCCTGCAATCGTGGTCCTGCAGCAGCCATAACCCTGTCATCATCCTGTAGATTCATGCAAATCATGGCCAAAATAGCAGGTATACAACATCAAAACCTTGGTCCTGTACAACACCATATCATGACTGCAGTGATCCAAATGAGGCCATACCAGGCAGTGGATTGGCAAGATCAGACATACATGACATTGGCCTGTAAAATCAGTATATTACCATAGGGTCTTGAACAGAAATAGACCAAGGATGCATAGGCTGCTAACTACATGGCATTTGGTTTTGACCATCTCAACTGGTATCAATCCTGCAGCAAACAACACATGAAAACTTTAATTTAAGCCACCAAAACTTCGACCAAGCAGTAGCCTAACTAAGTCCAGCTTGACCTGCTACAATACAAGGCTGCAGCAAGCATCACAAACCTTGGCTTGAGTCAATGCAACAACCAATAGCATGTACACTTACCTCAATGGACATTTTTTCTTGCCAAATGGAGAACTCCACAACCACCTCCAAACCCTGGCTATTTCCAGCTTAGCTTTGGCCTTACCTGCATCATATGAGGAGAGTCAAACCACAACTGGAACTTGCTGCTGCATACATACATATGTCTTGCACAACCACTGCAAAATCCACACATACCAGTATCTTCCTTGTTCTTCCTGCTGACCATCATGTTATCATCATCATTATGCCAACAAACCATCGTGCAAAAACCCTGCAGCCTCATTCAATCAAGCCCTGCATATGCAGCCTCCTCATTCATCTTGCAATGTGACATGCATTCATCCAACATGACAACAAGCAGGAAGCAGTTACACCCAAAGTTTGTTGTTCCGAGAACCGTACAGTGGATGCAGAACAGGTTAATCAATCAAGACAAGCTGGAGATAACAACTCAAAAGGGAAGTCTGATGACTGCAGGCAGAAGTTTGAATTTCAAAGTGAAAAAAAATGATGAAAAGATTCAAAGCCTTGATTCAGGCCACGAAATTATTACATGTCTGGGCCAAGTTAAAGCTGATAAAGCCAATGATCAGGGTAGTGAAAGGTCTACTTCACCAGATTCTACATCTACACATTCCACCCTTAGTGAAGATCTCAGTGAGGCGACACATAATATTCCAACAAAAATTATTGAAAAATCTGCTCCAAGGGGTGCAGATTGTACCAGAAATGCAAAGGAATTTAAGCTCAACCCAGCTGCCAAGATTTTCTCCCCGTCTTTTGTATATCCTATTTCAGCACCTTCTGCTATGCCAACAGCTGCAAACATGGTTTACATGCCAAATAGCTCTCCAGCTCCAAATATGGTTTACATGCCAAATAGCTCTCCTCCAGTACATGTTGCTACTCTTCAACCTGAAGTCGGATTCAATACTTTTGCTTCTCGACCTTCTGTGCCTGTTAAGGTTTCACAGTATGGTAATTTGACAGTTGGAAATGCTGGCAGTGGTTCTCAATTTTCACAACCTATTGTTGGTCAACTGGCACATAGGACACAACCTCTTCAGTATGCTGCACATTACACTCCAGTCCTATCTGAACCTGCTTATTTGCAATCAAACTCTCTTGCTGTTATGGCTGGACGATCCACCCAGCTAGTCTATGTTCAACAAGTTTCCCACGATTTGGTACATGGTGTAACGGCTCCATTCCCAACCCGCCCCCTGTTGAATCACGTACAATTTCCAAAGCATCAAGGTGGAACATTTAGTCAAGCAATACCAGTTGTTATGCCTCCATCTGTCATAACAAGCGCGCAACAACAAACCTTTACAAGCGACCAAACAAGTACAAGGTCATGGAGATTTCACCACACAACTGATCAAGACATACCTTGTAGCAGACCAAGCTGAACCAAGGTGATTACTTTGAAACTCGTCACAACCAATACCTGTAGACAAGCCAACATCCTACTGCATACCCATAAACTGAACCCATGCCTTGCAATCCATCAAATCCTTGGCCCTGTGCAGCACCACTTTAGGCTACAACGATCCAAATGGAGCTACCAACACATTGGATTTACAAGACTTGCTATCCTATTGTAATGGCTATCCTTGAGGCATGAATTTGGAAGCAAATGCATTGGTCCTGTATCCTGCAGTGGCCAAAACCAACATGAGCCTCACATAAGAAAAACCATGCTTAGCCACTTACCACCTGATGAACTGAACAAAGGGATCCAGCAGGGCAATGCAAGGCCAATTCAAGCATGTTGCATCAAACCAAGCTCACCATTTTTCATTGCAGTAAAAAGGCAAAATTAATTACCAAGCAGTAAAAATTCAAGAAATTCCCAAATTGGAATAGAGATGAAATTCAAGGAAGAAAGTGAAGGTTCATATTACCATTTTCGAACCTAGCATCAAAAAGGTCAATCCAATTTCTGAGCATCCAAAGTGCTTTGCAGAATTACTCTTTTGAATCCACCATACCAATTGAAACCCTAATCAGCAGGGCATAAGTAGAAGAAAGCAAATCAGTAAGAAAAAATTGGAAAGCACAACAAAAGACCTGGAGGCGGAAAAATCCCAAACAAAAACCCTAAAACCTCAAAACCGATTACCTGGATTGGGAGGCCAGCTTCTTCACGCCTTTCACCACCGCCGTGACACTCTGTGAGATTTCCTTTCCTTTTTCCTTTTATCATTCTCATGTATTTGTTGAGACTTTGTTGAGATGCGATTGTGCGATTTTGAGAGAGAGAGGTTTGGTTGCGTTTGAGAGACTTTGAGAGTAAAGGTTGAGGGATAGCGTTTGAGAGAGAGAGAGAAGTTTTGAGATTTTGAGAGAGCGATGAGGAAGGAGAGTCGTAGCGAGTGAGGGCGAATTTGGTTGAGGACGACGGGAGAGTTTTTCTTCCTTACTGTGTTTTCTTTTTTTTCTGTTTTCTTGCTTTTTTTTAATTAATTTCTTTTTCTATTTTTAACTTAACCTTTTTTTTTTACAGAGATAATATAAAAACCATGAAATTATTTACTTTTGTTTTTACTTTAAATTTTTATTCCAGTTCATACATTTAGGGTAGTATCTCAACAGCAGATAGTGTTGAGTGGCCTAGTGGAGAGAGTTTAGTTGCATAATATTAGGTGGGGAAGGTTCAATACTCATGTGTGGTACTTTTTGCTTTTTATTTGATTTTATCTTCCTTTAACATTTTTTATTCTTTTAGTATGTTGATTAATATCTCTTTTTTATGTTTATTATACTCATGATTTCATTTGTTAATAATGCATAGTTATTGTATTTGAATTTAGTTCAAAAAACCATTTTTTCAAACTATAAAAATCATACTTTTCTCGATTTAATATCGAGCCCATTTTTACACCCTTGTAAGTCGATTGCTTTTTAAGCATCGCCATCAACCTCACATAGCTTACTCTTGGGCTTTCTTACAATGAGCCGGTTCCTTTACACTTACACCCATACGTTGTTTAATGCTCATTCATTTCATTTCTTTGATTATTTGATTTGATCATATACTTGTTTAAATATCTTATTGTTTGATTGTTGCCTACTTGTATGGTGTATGAGGCATATATTTATATTGCTTGATTACCATGTCAACCCCCATTCATAACAAATGTATCCTTCTCCCATGAAATGTATAATATTTTTTCATTCTTTATTCATCTGTTAATACAAGAATTAAAATGAATACCCGATAACCATTTCAAAACAAGACCAAAACCTCGATCCAACGTCGAGTAATCACTTTTCTCAAAACCTAACAGAACCAGCACGTATTCATCCACCCTTTTGTAAGTCGATTGCTTTATGCACCGCCATCAACCTTGTAAGTCGATTGCTTTATGCATCGCCATCAACCTTGTAAGTCGATTGCTTCATGCATCGCCATCTACCCTTATCCCTAACACTTCTCCTTGCTCCATTCGTCGATTCTTGTTCCGATTAGGTAGCACCCATTAGATAGAACCCTTTGCATGATAACATAGGTAGGATTCCCATATCCTTTTGTATGATAACATAGGTAGGATTCCCATATCCTTTTGTATGATAACATAGTTAGAATCCCCATTTTCTCTGCATGCTAACATAGGTAGATGTTCCCATTTGTAAATCCTAACACTTAAGTACATATTGCATGACAACTCTAGGGCAGAGCTTCCCCACTTCTAGACCTTTCTAAGCGTCTCCGATCTTGTGGCATGTAGTCCGTTCTATTGCAAAGAGGTAACTGCGTAAGACTCGATTCAGCGAGCTGCGACACCTACTGCCAGGACGTGAACACATTGCCCACTCTCCTTTGACACAACTGGTGTCCTCCTTTTGTAAGTCCATGTTCAGATGGCAATCCCTATGTAGGGGAACTACGTCGCCCTGATTCTCATACCAGATGAGGTACGTAGGCAGGAGATCGTGCGAGATCTCTCCAGGCACCCTTTTTTTTCACCCTTTTTCTTTTTGCGTGTGTTTTGCTTGACAGTTGCTAGGCTCGAGTTCCCGACTCCTTAGTAACTTGTTGCTTGTTTCTTCTTGTGTGTGTTAGGATATGGATGTAAGCCCAGCGATTGGCATTCCGTATCCTATTGTTGAGTGCTTGGAGTCCGGTATAAGTCCATCAAGTGGCATCTGGTTTCCAGTGTGGGTTTGTTTGGTTCGGAAGCTGATGTAAGTCCAGCGATTGGCATTCGGGTTCCATGTTTGCCTTTTGTGTTTTGTTTTGTTTCGGCGTGCGTGAGCCGAACTACGGCAACTCTGATTCTCATGTTCAGATGAGATACGTAGACACAAGATGCGATGTCTTGCCGAGTTTGACTAACGACTAACAACTAATCCTTGTTTGCTTTCGCCTTTGTTGCGATCCTTTCTCTCGCCCTCGTTGCGATCGAGACATTCCTTTTCTCTTGCCCTAGTTGCAATCGAGACCTTTGTTCCCGTGGTTAGTTTGAACTACGTATTGCTCTGATTCTCATTCCCGATGAGATACGTAGGCATAAGACACGATGTCTTAGCGAGCACACTTATCCTTAACCCTTAGGTAGCCGAGCTACGAAGACTCTGATTCTCATATTCAGATGAGATACGTATGCAGTGGATGCGACATCCGTGCGAGTCATTTTCTCTTGACCCTTTTAGTAAATAGTACATTAGATAAACACACACCCTTTAGACAAGAACAAACAAGAGTGGATCCCGTAGAGTACTACGGATGCGTAGGGGTGCTAATACCTTCCCTCCGCATAATCGACTCCCGAACCCAAGATTTGGTTGCGAGACCTTGTCTTTTCCTTTCCTTTCTCCAGGTTTACTTCGAGCGTTTCCTTTCCCTCCTTTGGGATAAATAACGCACGGTGGCGAATCTTCTGTCATTTTCTTTCGCCGGTTGTTTTTTCGCACCTCCTGTATTTTTCAGGTTGCGACAGATATCACTGGTGTGATTGAGGGGGAGTGAGTGGGATCTCATATCTAAGAGTTCTTAGAGAGAAGTCATACGGATAGAGATTAGGTGAAAAAGATTGTAACTTGTGGAGTTTACTGAGAGTCTTTGAACTGATTCTATTTAGTGGATTTCCTTCCTGGCTTGGTAGCCCCTAGACGTAGGTGAGTTGCACCGAACTGGGTTAACAATTGCTTGTGTCTCTTGCATTACTATTCTTTATCTTTATCCTATTTGTGTTATTCAGATATTAGTGTCATAACATTACCTTCGACATCTCATATCTGATACCAGAATTTCAATTGGTATCATAGCAGGCATCCTGCTCTGGTTCTGGGTGAGATCTAGGGACATTACTTTCTGGTACTATGGAGAGAGATGGAGGATCTGTTCACAGGCCACCAATTTTGGATGGATCCAACTATGACTATTGGAAACCTCGAATGGTAGCTTTCCTAAAATCTCTTGATAATAAGGCTTGGAAGGTTGTGTTTACAAGCTGGGAACATCCAGGAATTACTAAGGAAGGAGAAGCCACAACTGATAAGAAGCCTGAAGAACAATGGTCCAAGGATGAGGATGATCTAGCCCTTGGAAATTCTAAAGCATTGAATGCCATATTAAATGGAGTAGACAAGAATATCTTCAGATTGGTAAACAATTGTGAGGTGGCTAAAGAGGCTTGGGACATTCTCAAAACCACTCATGAAGGCACCTCTAGAGTGAAGATGTCTAGACTACAGCTGCTCACCACCAAGTTTGAAAATTTAAGAATGAAAGAAGATGAAAATATTCATGAATTCCATATGAGCATCCTTGAAATTGCTAATGCCTCAGGAGCCCTGGGAGAGAAGATGTCAGATGAAAAATTAGTAAGAAAAATACTCAGGTCACTCCCTAAGAGATTTGCTATGAAGGTGACAGCCATAGAAGAGTCTCAAGACATCTCCAACATGAGATTTAATGAGATAATTGGTTCCCTCCAAACATTTGAGATGGGAATGTGTGATGGATCTGAAAAGAAAACCAAAAGCATAACCTTCATGTCAAACACAGAGGAGGAAAGTGGTCAGGAGGTTGATGAAGATCTGGAAAATGATGTAGCAATGCTGGGAAGACAGTTCAACAGACTGTTGAAAAAGATGGATGTAAGATCTAAGGCTAATGTCAAGAACATCTCATCTGACATCAGTAAATCCAACAATGTTGGAAGAATAACAAGGTCAGATGATAAGCCCAAAGAAGGAAAAGGAGTACAGTGCCATGAATGTGATGGGTATGGACACATTAGAACTAAATGTGGAACCTGTAGCGGGGTATTCGTTACCATTATAGATATTGACTAAATCCAAGGTAAACCATACAAGTCGAGTCGCCATCGCACTTCTATTTATCCAAAGGAATGGTTAGAAAGCGAACAAAAACCTAAAAGTTTTATCGAATCAAAAACTAGTAAAAATGTCAGAGATCTGGGTAAGGGGATTGGTTATGCAATGGGAAGGTTTTAAACACCCAAAACATCCTAGGTACTCCTAGGGAGCCCTTTTCATACTTGTTGTAAGGTTGGTATTTTGTGAAAATTTGTTTGTGCAAACATGATTGAAGAGATGAGAAGAGAATATACAAGTTTATTTACATTTTGTGTTTGGATGGATAAACCCATTGCCTACGTACCATCTTAAAAAAGATTAGGATCAAAACCTCGTAGTTCGGGGTAAAAATCTCAAAAAATAAGTTGGTGAATTGATTTGTCCAAAAGCCTTAAGGTCTTTTGTTATCCAAGGGAGAAAACTCAACCTAAAACCACAAATCCACCATGTGAGGATAGCTTCGACATGCTAGTGAGGGGTTAACCCTATAATAAGCATGGAAGACTCATTGTCCAACACTAAGGATATAGGTGAGTATTATATCTACCTCAAGGATAACTCGAACCTAATAGCTAAAGGTTATGAAAAGGTTTGGATAAGAAGTGGTCATTGAAACCACAAAAACAATTGAGTGAGTTATATTTACCAATGAAAAGTATGTACAAAATATGGTCAAAGTTGACTTAGAAGTTCAATTCAAAATAAGTGTTATGAAAGGTAAGTTTGAAAATCAAAAGCATAAGGCTTAGGTTTCTAATGTTTGAAAAAGAAGTGTTAAATGTTTGCACAAAAGTTTTGGCTTGGGTTAGAGTGGAGGGAAGAAGAAGAATGGCTAAGGTCCTAATCATACAAGAGGTAAGGGATAAGAAACAAGAGCACAAATGGAGTTCCTCTCTTGAGATCATATTGATGATCCAAGTAGCTCCCATCCTTTGGAATATGCAAGCAAAATAATAGTAAGCTCAAGCAACAATCAAACAAGTCTCTTAAGAGATCCTCAATGCATCTTGTATCCTTCACTTGGGATGAACATGGCAATGGTTCTTCAATTTGAGCTCTCATAGGATTCCCTAGCACAAGAGCACACACATCAAAAGTTTTATGAAACAAATCAAGAGTGGACAAGAGTGAGTTTAGAGGTTTGGTCCTTCTAATCCATCTTCACATTAAGATCCTTTTACTCCAATTTGCATAGGGAAAGTTCTAGAAACTAAGTCCAACAACTTGCCATGCCAAAAAGAAGAAGAGAAATGATCTTGTATTGGTTTAAGTCCTTTGCATGATTTAAGAAGAAATCTATCCTTAATGCAAAGCCACTCACTTGATCATTTGATCAAGATGAATTAGATTTGAATCAAGGAAGATTAAACCTCCTTAATCAATGCTAACTTATCAACCTTTAACTCATTGATCAAAAAGAAAAGGAAAAGAAGAAGAAGAAGAAGAAGGATAATGGAAATGAAGAAAATAAAGGGCATCAAATGAAAAGGAATGTACCAATCCATAAATGTTGACCAAAGATAGGGAGGATCAAGGTCAAACCCAAAAAAACAGAAATGAGATGAAGATTGGAAGTTAAGAAATAAACAAAATATTTTGGGCATTTTTAATATTTGAAAATAAACTTGAATTAAAATATTAAAGAAAGGTCAAACTTCAAATTCACTTCAAATCAACTTTAAAAAGTCCAAGTGAATTATCCCAAGTTCAACAAGGTCAAACAAAGTTTAACAAAAAATTTCAGCATTTTTAAAAGTCAGAAACTATTTTTAATCAATTAAAAATGAATAAAAATAACCTAATTGAACTAAAATCTCAAATAAATCTCAAATCAATTAATAAATTGATGAGAATATTTTTCATAGATCCATCATCATTCAAAGAGGTTAGAAAAATATTTTTGTATTTTTTGAATATCAAAACTATTTAAAATGAATTAAAAATAACCAGAAAAGAGAAAATTATTAAAAAAATAGCAAATGATAAAATAAAAAATATTAAAAATCATTTTTAGAAACTAAAAATTAAAAGAAAAATAATGCAATTGGTCCCATATTTTTTGGACCAATAATAAGAGAGATATGGATTTTAGAAATTAAATGGAATTAAAAGAAATAAAGAAAATAAAATCAGAAAATAAGAAAATACGAAAAAAGGAGAGGCGTTGGATTCAGTCTCATTAATTGAGCTGGCACATCACACGGCCTCTGAGCACGCTCCCACCAAATGCCTTAGTCAACTGAGACACACGAGGCAAAATAAAAAGTCATAAAAAAGGAGGGACGAGATTAGATCTGGAGATTGAGATCAATGGCTCATAATCAATCTGGCAATGAGACGGTGGCCAGCGCCACCGTCTTCTCCGGTGAGCTCCGGCGAAGGTCAAAAAATGCAGAGATTCAAATGCTCACTAAAATGGACGATCCAGGCACCATTCGAAAGGTGAAGTGATGTACATCACTCTTATATCACTCACTTCCACTCTGGATTCCTATTAAGAGAGAAATCAGAGATGGAAGTTGGGCGATGTTCAACTGAACTTGCTCGATTTCAACAATTAAGCACTCAATAATAATGCCTCTATAGAGAGGACTTCAGACAACACAATATCAAGGCCAATGGATCAAAGTATAAGGAGATTCGAAGCAAAAAACAGTTGATCAAAACCTTTAGAGTATGAAGATTTGAGTCCCTTTCCTTGGTTCCTTTTGCAAAACAGAACTTCAATAGATCAAATAGTGAAGGTTTAGGAACTTTAGATCTGAAAATTCAACCAAATGCAATTGAATTCCACATCTGAATTTTTGAAGAAAAATGAACTTTGTTCCTTTGGTATGGTTAGGGATTCACTCTTGCAGCATTTCAGGCGCCTTCAGGTTGGAGAATTATGAAGCATAGCACATGTATTTATAGCTGGAAAGGGCTGAGTGCATGAGTTAACTCGTGTGCATGGCAAATGGATTTTTCATTGCATGGGCTTGTATGATCATGTGGAAGGCCCAATGAAGGCTGAAATGACCTGCTGAGTTCATGTGAATTGCAAATGGACGTGTACATTAAGTGTAATCAGCTCATGCATGGCAATTTGAATTGAATTTCACAAAATGCACTTAATCTTCATGTCTTCAAAAATGGTGCTTCCAAACTCCAAATGCCACCTTATGAGTAATGGTTAGAGAGCTTGTTGCATAAGGAACAAATGATATGTTGATAAAAGTTTCAATTGGGCCTTGGAAATTAGTGAACTTTGAATTTAAAGTGTAGAGTGCAAAACATGCATAAGTGAAGTTTCCAAATTTGGCCAATGTTCAAGCCCTTCTGTCTCAATGTTGCAAGTTCCAAATGACAAAACCTTCAACATGAAAGTTGTAGATATTTTCAAGACAATCAATTTGGACTTATATTTTGCATCATTTGGATTTTTAATGAAGAAGTTATGGTCACTTGAAGTTGGACTTTTTTCCATTTCAATGCATTTGGCCCAAAGTGACCTATAATGTTTTGCATTATCACATGTATTTCTTTTGAGATTTTGAAACTTTGCTCAACATAACATTTGAAGTAGACACAATAATATTTCCAATGCTTTTGGTCCCGCCTCAAAATCATAAAATATGAATGAGTTATGTTCTTGGGAAGTTGACCCAAAATTAAGGTTTCAGTCAAAATGACCTATAATGTCTTGGAGTGGATGATGATCTTCCAAGCTTCAAATAAATTTTTGATGAACATGAAAGTTTTTCACATTGTCCTTAAGAACATATTTTCTCTTGGGATCATCTCCATTTGACCAACACATAACAAGTTAGGTCTCAGTGTATTTCAAAATAGTCAGATGAATTGGTTGATCAACTTCTCAAGTCCACCACTCATATCTTGATGAATTGATGATTGAAGGCACTCAAATAAGTTCAAATATTCATGGAATGATGAATTAAAGAACTTCCCTTGATGGTATTTGACCATGGGCTGAGGTTGCTTCATGAGCAAGGCACAGTTGATGAATAGATGAATTAGGGTTTCCTTGGGAAACAAACCCCAAACCCCTTGACTTGCTTTGATCAAAGTGATGAATTGAGATACTATGGAAGCATATTTGATGGATGAGAGCTTTGGGAACCATTTCCATGCTTGCTTTCATCTTCTCTTGACTTTTTCATTGCACAAAGGATCTCCTAGAAGCCTTTAGACCTTATGATTGCTCAAGCTGTAAATAAGAAATGTTAGTAACATATTTTTGTGCTTTTGGTTAGTAAATAAAATGATAAAAGAAATGATATACAATTCAAGCATGCTTGGTGATCTCAAACCACTCACAAGAGGTCCCACCCAAAGGCAAGGGGAACCAAGATGCTTATGATCCTTAAGGCTTTGCAAATGCAATGTTATGATGCCATGAGGGATCTTAGGGCCAAAATTGGGGTCTTACAGAACCTACCTCAAGAAACAGAAGATGAATCTTGCTGCCACTTGGTCTGATGAGAGTGAAGCAGAAGAGTCTGCAAATCTGGTGACTGCCTTGACTGGAAGATGGGGTTCTGATGAAGACTCAAGTGATGAAGAAGTAACCTTTGAAGAATTGGCCACTACCTACAGAAAGTTGTGTCACAAAAGTGAAGAGGTGTGTAAACAGGTTGAAAGCCAGAAGAAGGTAATAACTCAACTTGAGAATGAGAAGGTAGAACACTTGGAAACCATCTCCAAATTAAAAACAAAAGCAGTGGTTCTGAATGCCAAGCTAGATGAAAGTCAACAAGTTGAAAACCATAAGAAAGTGATAGTACAGCTGGAGAATGAGAAGGCAGAACATGTTGAAACCATCTCCAAGTTAAAAACTGAAGTTGTGTTCTTGAATTCTAAACTGGAAGAGATGACCAAGTATGTAAGAATGTTAAACAATGAATCTGACTCCTTAGACAAGATTCTCCAGACTGGACAAATAACAGGAGACAAATCTGGCATTGGGTTTAATGAATCTAAGCCTGAGTTCAGTTACACTGGTGGAAAACCTAAATCCAAACTTAAGTGCAACCATATTAAAAGCAAACCTGAGATGTCACAACATCGGAAGGGAAGACAGCAGAAAGGGAAACACCAAAGATGGAGATGCCATTACTGTGGAAAATTTGGCCACCTGAAGCCCTTCTACTATAAGTTGTATGGTTATCCTAGCCATGTTCATCATCAGACTCACTATCAACCTAGACCCAAACATCACAGGCCTGTCAACAAAAAGCAATGGGTTCCCAAGACTAATGTCACAAGTATAATAGCTCACACTACCTTCAGAGTTTCAGCCAAAGAAGATTGGTATTTTGAAAGTGGGTGCTCCAGACACATGACTGGAAACAAAAACCTGCTAACTGGCCTTCATCCTCATGCCACAAGTTATGTAACCTTTGGTGATGGAGCAAAGGGTAAAATCAAGGGGATTGGTAAGCTTGATTTCCCTAGAGTTCCTGACCTTGACAATGTCTTAATGGTTAAGGGATTAACTGCTAATCTAATAAGCATCAGTCAACTGTGTGACCAAGGTCTAAATGTTAACTTCACTAAAACTGAATGTCTGATTACTAACAAAGAAAGTGAAGTGATCATGAAAGGAGTCAGGACCAAAGACAACTGTTACATGTGGAGTTCTCAAATTGGTTATTCTTCAAAGGGTACCTTAGTCAAAGAAGGAGTAAAGACATGGCATCAAAGATTGAGCCATCTGCAAGGTATGAAGATGATTATATCTGCTGAAGCTATTAGAGGAACTCCCAAATTGAAGATTGATGAAAGAAAAGTCTGTGGGAAATGTCAGACAAGGATGTCACACCAGAAACTCAGACATGACATCACTTCCAAAGGTTTGAAACTCCTCCATATGAATTTGATGGGACCCATGCAGGTGGAAAGCCTTGGTGGAAAGAAGTATGCAGTGGTGGATGACTTCTCCAGATACACCTGGACCAAAAATAAATCTGATGTGGTTGAAATCTTCAAATATTTTTGTCTGAAACCTCAAGGAGAAAAGCTCATGGTGGTTCAAACAGATGTGGATAATATTGGGTTTGGTAGGAGATCAGATCAGATGGTAGAACATGTTGCTAGACAAACCTTTATTGGACTTGGACTACAAGTCAAGCAGATAGAAGAGTCTATTTTTCTATCTCAAAGCAAATGTGCCAAGAATAATGTTAAGAAGATTGGCATGGAGAGTGCAAGGACTCCTTCTCCTACACATTTGGAAGTATTCAAAGATGAAAGTGGTGGTTGTGCTATATATCAAGCTGAATACATAGCAACTAGAAGTAGTTGTTCTCAACAAGGTTGGTTGAAACTAATGTTGACTGAATACAATGTCACACACGATGTCATGACATTGTACTATGACAACCTGAGTGCTATAACTATTTCCAAAAATCCTATTCAGCACAGCAGGACTAAGCACATTGATATTTGTTACCACTTCATTAGAGAATTTGTGGAAGAAAAAATCATAGCACTAAATCATGAAATGCAATTAGCTGACAAATTTGCAAGGGCTTTGAATGTTAATTAGTTTAAATATTTAAGAGGGAAATTAGGGATTATTATTCATGAGAAGTTATAGCAATTAAAGTGGAGTGGAAAAGGTAATAAAAATATTGTCTGCCCACTTAAAAGAAAGTGCCACATTCATGGTTAATCATTACCTAGTATTGGAACTAGTATCTATGTCATTTCTACACACTACCTCAACACAACCATTTCCATCTTCTTCCAACTTCTCAGACAACCTCTACTAGGGCAACAAGATTTCTTTCAAAAGTCCAACAAAATGTCACAACATCCATCATCCTCAGGATCAAAACCCACTCACAAGGCAAGGACTCCATCCATGGAGTTTCTGGATGAAGATATATTGGAGGTTATTCCCCTCTCTGTTATTCCAGGTGACACCCCTGGCCCTTCTTTCACAACTGGAAACAATCAAGGTAACATTCCTGATAACCCTCCTACTAAGGATGACATGCACTATATAGATCGTGTCATTAGGAACCTGGTAACTAGGATTCTTAACGAAGGGCATGCAGTCAAGGGTGTTTCAACCCCTCTGTCTAGAAGGGACCCCTCTCCTGAGGTGGAACCTCAAACTGAGAAAGATGATGATTCATCTAGATCAGAAAAAGACATTGCTGCTGAGGGACTATGTTCTCTAAGAAAAAACATGTCTAGCAAAGATCCTATAGATGTTTCTCATTCTAAGAAGCCTGACACTGCTGAGAGAGTAATTGATTTAGAGGAAGAAAGTTCAGAAGAAGAAGATGACACCTTGGTTCATCATTTGAAACCAAGTGTTGTAAGGAAAATGAAGACCAGGAAAGGTAAGATTGTGGTTGAGATGTTGACATCCAGAACTAGGAAGAAGACTGTTGGTGTAGGACCCTCTAAAGAGGTCAAGAAGAGGAAGATCAGGGAAAGCTCTGATTCTGAAGATGATGTCGAAGACAATGTCCCAGACATCTCTTCTGCTAAAAGGAAGACTGTTAAAAAGTCTCCAGCTAAGGTTGTAGCTGTTCATTTGGACAATATTTCTTTCCATCTGGAAAACGATGCTGCCAAGTGCAAGTTTGTTATGCAAAGGAGAGTTGATGTTGAGAGGGAGCTAGGGAAGGAGGCTGTAGAAGTGAAGGAAGTCATGGAAATAATCAAGACTGCTGGTCTGATGAAAACTGTTGTTGCTTTTCCCCAATGTTTTGAAGGGTTGGTGAAAGAGTTTGTTGTGAATATCCCAGAGGATATCTATGACAAGAGTAGCAAAGAATTCTGCAAGGTCTTTATGAGAGGTAGGTGTGTAAGGTTCTCCCCAACCATAATAAATAAGTTCCTAGGGAGAGGAACTGAAGGAGGTGTGGAGTTAGAGGCTACAGACAATGAAGTTTGTAGGACTATTACTGCTGGCCAAGTCAAGGAATAGCCTAGCAAGAAGCATCTATCAGCAGGCAAATTAACTGTTAAATATGCCATCTTGCATAAGATTGGTTCAGCCAACTGGGTTCCAACAAATCATATCTCAACTATCTCTAATGGTCTTGGAAGAATCATTTATGCTATTGGAACCAGGCTCAACTTTAATTTTGGAAGGTTCATGTTTGAACAAATTGTTAGACATGCATCCACTAATGCAGTAAAGTTGCCTATTGCCTTTCCATCTATCATTTGTGGAATTATTTTAAGTCAGCAGAAGGAAGCCTCCATTGTCCATTCACTACAAGTTATTTGAATGGAGCCATGTCAATGATGTTGTCATGACATCTGCAAGGAGGGATCCAGCCTCTCAAGGTGGCTTGATTGCTCAATTGAAGGAAACTTGTAAGGAGCTCCATACTGGTATTAGGGTTGCCAAGGCTAGGAAGGAGGCTTTAAAGGTTCTCATTAGTAGCTTGGAGCAGGAAGAGATGGATAAGCTTGGTACAGTCAAGGAGTCAGATGCCCATACCTCAAGTGAGAGGTCCAATTCTCAATCTAGTGGCAGTTCTGAATCTGAAGGTGAAGAAGATGCTACTTCCTCAGACTAAGTTGTGATTGTCCCCCAATTATGAAGACTGTGTGTGTTGTGTGTTGTTATGAAGACTGTTCTGGATGCTGGATGTTTTGTTGTTTTTGTTGAAATGTTTGTAATTTTTGGCAGTCCTTACTGATGCCTTGATGTAATATTTGGGCTCTTTATGAGTTCCATGGATTTCTAATTATCTCAGCTATTACAGCTGTGTATAATTATGGTTTGTATCTCCTAACATTTATGTTTTAACATTTTATATGTTATAACATCTCTTATGACATTCTCTGCTAGGCTGATTGACATTTATTTTATCTAATTGGTCACCTTTGGTCTATTTTGACTAAAAAGGGGGAGAAGTGAATATGTGGAGAGAGCTGCAGTTAAATATGTGGAGCTGTGTGGGGATGTATGTGGAGAACTGCAATTAGTATGTATGTGCTGGTATAGCTGAACAAATGAACAACTAATGTTGAAGGAGATGTTTGATGTTGAACAGAATGATGTTCTGTTCTGTGATGTTGGAGGAGATGTCTGATGTTCTGGGCATGCTCTATGGTGCACAGGTGATGTTGAAGCAGATGTCAGAGGGTGACTCTGATTGTTACAGGTGCTATTATTACAGGTGTTGTTATTGTTAAAGGAGATGTCTGTGTTGTACATACTTAGGGGGAGAAGAAGTACCCCATGTGCATTTGTGTGTTTTACTAGTTGCTATTATAGCTAGTAATTCTGTTTGCTTCTGCTGCTGCTTAAACGCTGTTATGTTGTTTAACTGCTGATGTGTTTTTCTTGTGAACAAAATGGACAGATATATGTTTTAGCCAAAATTTGCCAAAGGGGGAGTTTGTTGGTTCTAAGTGTTGGCAGCAATTTTGGTAAAACAAAGAGTGTTCACAAGATGTTACTTATGATGTCTTAACATAAGATATCTTGTACCTGTTGGAGGTTTAAAAACATAATTATGAAGGGTTGTTTCAGGATGTCATACACGATGTCATGACATCTGATATTATGTACCTGCTGGATATTTAAAATGGAATTATGCAGGATTGTTCCAGGATGTCAGACCCGATGTCATGACATCTGTACACAGAACATTCAGTCTGAATGTTATGTGTTATGTGATTGCGCTTTTGATGGCAATCTATGTTTGATTGATGAGTTAATTGCAAATGCAATCAATCAATGATTACAACGTGATTTAACTTATTTTCCAAAGAGATCTAACCAACTGTCATAAGAAGATTTGAATGGAAAATAGTTTTAGGGTTTTATGATGTCCAAGCCCAGTTGAATGCTTCTATAAAAAGGACATGGAAAACCTGATTTGATACACAAGAAATACATAACGAAATATTGAGATAGAATAAGGGTTTGTGTCTTGTGTGGTCGTGTGACTTGTAAGTCATTCAATTCATCGATAGATGATTGAATTGGTCTGATTTTTGAGTTGTAATTTGTCACTCAAAGCTTTTAAGCATGAGTGTGTGTCTACTTGATTGAAGCTGCTAAGTAAAATCAAGTGTGTGTCCTTGAAGAGTGTCTTCTTTTCATAGTAATTCTTGTTTAATATCACTGGTGTGATTGAGGGGGAGTGAGTGGGATCTCATATCTAAGAGTTCTTAGGTAGAAGTCATACGGGTAGAGATTAGGTGAAAAAGACTGTAACTTGTGGAGTTTACTGAGAGTCTTTGAACTGATTCTATTTAGTGGATTTCCTTCCTGGCTTGGTAGTCCCCAGACGTAGGTGAGTTGCACCGAACTGGATTAACAATTGCTTGTGTCTCTTGCATTACTATTCTTTATCTTTATCCTGTTTGTGTTATTCAGATATTAGTGTCATGACATTACCTTCGACATCTCATATCTGATACCAGAATTTCAATAGGAAGAGTGAGGAAGATCCATGGATACAGTGGTGATCTACATCACACGACCTTCAATTTGATGTCCTTATTTTTCATTTTTGTTAAAAAAAAATTCTCTACAACTGGTGGCCGGAGATTGTTGGTTCACCGGAGAAGATGGTGGTTTCCACCACCATCACCACGTGTGTCATTCTTGGCCTTTGGATCATGAGTTCAGGATCTAATATGGATCCTTCATTGTGTTTACTTTGTTAAATTCAAAGTGTTACGCGCTTGACTTGGTTACATTGTGTTCCTAATGATCTGGACCGTTTCTCCTTGCCACGTCAATTAATGAAGTCTATCCTGTGGCTGCGCATTTTTCTATTATTTCTATTTTCTTTTATTTTCAGTTAATTCAATTGATTTTCAAAAATTCATAAAAAAATTCTTGAAAAATCTAGTTTCATATTTTGATTTTTAATTATTTTTGTGACTTCATTTAATGTGTTTTGTGAATTATTTGGTTTTTAATAGTTTTAGTTCATTTTAAAATACTTTCTGATATTTGAAAAATCCAAAAAATATTTTCCTAGCATTTATGGATCATGATAAGTCAATGAAAAATAGTCTCATCAATTTCTTATTTGATTTGAGATTTATTTGAAATTTTAATCCATTTTGTGCTATTTTTAATTGTTTTTAATTGCTTTCTGATTTCCAAAATTGTTGAGAAAATTAGTCAAAGCTTGTTTGACCATGTTAGACCTATGAGAATTTAATTGGACTTGTTGAAGTTGATTTGAATTGAATTTGAGGTTTGACCTTATTTGTTTATTTTTTATTTGCATTTTATTTTAATTCAAAAAATACCAAAAAAATATTGTTGACTTGTAATCTTCATTTCTTTTCTGTTTGGTGTAGGTTGATGTTGATTTGATTCACATTTAATCAATTGGACTTGATACTTGTCTTCTTTTCCATTCCCTTTCATCTTCATCTCATTCTTTCCATCAATGGCCAATGAGTTAAGTTCTTATGGTTGGTCTTGACAAATGAGAGGCTTAACCTTCTTTGATCTAAACCAAACTCAACTTGATCCATAATCAAGTGAGTTATTTTGTGTCCAAGATAGGTTGCTTCTTGGTCAAGCAAATAACCTAAAGACAATACAAGGTCATTCCTCTTTTGTTTTGGCATGGTAAGTTTATGGAGCTTGGCTTACTAGTCATGATCTCTAACTTGTGTTCTTTGCCTATATTTTTATTGACCGGCCTCAGATAGGTGTGCCTACTACATTAGTCCACTTACGATTTCTTAACAGAGCGCTACATTGTCTTATGACAAGCTAACATAACCTCACTAATTACTAACTTTAATTTGAGCATTTAATTTCTTTCCATTTACTTTTAATGCCATTTATTTCTTGCTCATTATTTATATTGCTTTTCATTTTGCTCACTTTAGCACATATTTTATGTTTATGTCATTTTTCTTTTGCTCATTTGAGCTCATTATTGTATATAAATATATTGCTATCTTGTGTTTGCTTTGTGTTTGTTTTGTGTGAATCCAATGCAAAAGGAGAACGTACTTAGAATTAGGACATACCTATGCTTAAAGGAGTTCAAGAGCAACTAGGCCTCATGCCTTTAGAATGCTAAATTGTTGAAGAGCAACTAGGCCTCATACCTTTAGAATGCTAAAATCCAAAATTGATCTCAAAAGACTTCTATTCCAAACTTATTCTTTGTCCATTCCCCTTATTTGTGTTGTGAACTTTTTGATGCTTGCTTTTGTGTGATAGGGATCCCACCTTGAGATTGTGAAAGGAGGACCATTGTCATGAGTAGCCAGGTTAAGATACAAGCCAAATGGAGATCCTAGGAGCTTGAGTTCAAGTTGTGTGATTGCTTGTTTGTGTGCTAAGTCCAAAGGAAATGAGCATCTTGAGTCATCTCTATGATTCCAAGAAAAGGAACTCCAAGGGTTTATCTTTCCCCTCTTATCTTTGCATGCTTTAGGACTAGCCCTTCTCTTCTTCTCTCCACTCTAACCAAGCCAAAATCTTTTCTTCAAACTTTGACTTTGTTTTAAATTAGAAACCTAGGCATTAAGCCTTTGACTTTTCAAAACCATTTTCATCAATACTCATTGTGAATAAATCTTAATCCAACTTTGACTTCATTTTGTAAATAAACCTAACTTGTAAATATAACTCACTTCAAGTTGTGTTTGTGGTTCCAATGGCCACCTTGTTAAAACCTTTCAAAAACATTAGTCATAGGTTTGAGTTATCATAGTGGTTGATGTAAATCTCACCTCATCCTTAGTGGTTGGATTATAAGCCTTCCATGTTTATTATAGGGTTAACCCCTCACTAGCATGTTGAAGCCTTCCTCACATGGTGGATTGTTGGTTTAGGTTGAGTTTTCTCCCTGTGATAACAAAAGACCTTAAGGCTTTTGATCAAATCAATTCACCAATCTTTGTGATTTTTACCCCGAACTACGAGGTTTTGATCCTACCTTTGTGATGGTACGTAGGCAATGGGTTCATCCATTCAAATAACAAAATTTGTAAATATAATCTATTATCTTCTCATCCCTCCAATCTTTTGTACAAATATTTTCACAAATACCAACCTACAACACATATTTGCAAAAAGCGTTCCCTTAGAGTACTAAGGATGTTTTGGGTGCGTAAAACCTTCCCATTTCATAACCAACCCCCTTACCCAGATCTCTGACATTTTTATTAGTTTTTTATTTGAAAAACTTCTTACCTTGGCTTTTGTTCGCTTTTTAGCCTTTCCTTTGGACAAATAAAAGTGCGGTGGCGACTCGAATTATATGTTGACTTTTGGGGTAGCCAATAAACCTAAAGGTAACGAAAACCCCGCTACAGAAAAGTGGCGACTCTGCTGGGGACTGATCTCTAGTGGGTTTAGCCTACTTTTTGCTTATGTGTGTTGTATGTTTATATTTATTCGTGGCATATTTTTGTGCAAATTTGGGATGAATGTATTGTTTGTAATGTATGAATTGCTTGATATATCAATTGCTTGTATGCTTGGTGGTTTCTTGTGAGATGAGTTCTATACCCGAACTCGAGTGCACTTATGATAGGAGAATGGCATAGTCTTGTTGACTTGTGTGGAGTTATTCCTTAACAAGTTAACGTGCAAGTCCATTCACTTGATAGAGTTCTTGTTGGGATCAATAATGTCACACGAGTAGTCGTGGTTAGGCGTTACTCTTTCCAATATAAACCTTAGAAGCCAAGGACCTTAGATACCTAGCCCATCTTGGCCTATTTTAGGACGTAGTGCGAAGATCGTTCAAGTGTAAGATTTGATACGATTGTTACGCGATACTACACTCGTAAGAGTCCCTCTTGAGAATATTTTTGGAGGACGAGTAGTCGTTTTATCCGATAATATTCGAAAGATGAGATGATGACTATGGGGACCTTTTTGGAATATCGATGGAACTTGGGTATTGATAAGGTGTAAATCATAATCCACCAAAATGGATGATTGATATTGACGATGACTTGAGCCTTCCATGTTTATTATAGGGTTAACCCCTCACTAGCATGTTGAAGCCTTCCTCACATGGTGGATTGTTGGTTTAGGTTGAGTTTTCTCCCTGTGAGAACAAAAGACCTTAAGGCTTTTAATCAAATCAATTCACCAATCTTTGTGATTTTTACCCCGAACTACGAGGTTTTGATCCTACCTTTGTGATGGTACGTAGGCAATGGGTTCATCCATTCAAACAACCAAATTTGTAAATATAATTTATTCTCTTCTCATCCCTCCAATCTTTTGTACAAATATTTTCACAAACACCAACCTACAACACATATTTGCAAAAAGGGTTCCCTTAGAGTACTAAGGATGTTTTGGGTGCGTAAAACCTTCCCATTTCATAACCAACCCCATTACCCAGATCTCTGACATTTTTATTAGTTTTTTATTTGAAAAACTTCTTACCTTGGATTTTGTTCGCTTTTTAGCCTTTCCTTTGGACAAATAAAAGTGCGGTGGCAACTCGAATTGTATGTTGACTTTTGGTTTAGTCAATAAACCTAAAGGTAACGAAAACACCGCTACAACGTGCACTATTGACAACACCTTACACACTTAATCGTGTTCCATCCAAAAAGGTTGAGAAGGCATCATATGAGATATGGAGTGGTAAGAAACCACATATGTCTTACATGAAGATTTGGGGTTATGAAGTTTATGTGAAACAACAAATTTCAACTAAGCTTGAGCCCAAATTTGACAAATGCTTATTTGTGGGGTATCCTAAAGAAACGATAGGGTATTAGTTCTACAATCCTTCTGAGAACAAAGTGTTTGTCACTCGAACTGGAGTTTTCCTAGAAAAGGATTTTATTTCCAAAGGAATCAGTCGGAGGAAAGTAGAGCTTGAAGAAATCCAAGAATCACAAATCATTGATACACCTATGGAAGAATTAGAGCAGGAAACGCAAGTAGTTGTGGAAGAGAAACCTACTCAAGTAGAACAAGACCAATGTAGCTCAAGCAGGATACGTCACCTACCTGAGAGATATGGATATCTCATAACTGATCAAGGTGATGTATTACTCATGGATCAAGATGAGCCTGTGACCTACCAAGAGGCCATAACCGGCCCCGAGTCTGAGAAGTGGCTAGAAGCCATGAAATCTGAAATGGATTCCATGTACACAAACCAAGTTTGAACCTTGGTAGAGCCTCCTATAGAAGTTAACCCTATAGGATGCAAGTGGTTCTTCTAAAAGAAGAATGGCATGGATGGTAAGGTACATACCTATAAGGCAAGACTGGTTGCAAAAGGATATAAACAAGTTCATGGGGTTGACTATGATGAAACCTTTTCACCAGTTGCAATGCTTAAATATGTTCGGATTTTACTTGTTATCGCTGCATATCATGATTATGAAATATGGCAGATGGATGTCAAAATTGTTTTCCTTAATGGGAATCTTCTTGAGGATGTGTACATGACACAACCTGAAGGATTTGACATACGAGAAGAAGCCTAAAAGATATATAAGTTACAAAGATTAATCTATGGATTGAAGCAAGCTTCCCGAAGATGGAATCTTTGTTTTGATGAAACAGTAAAATAATATGGATTTATCAAGAATGAAGATGAGCCTTATGTCTACAAGAAGGTTAGTGGGAGCATGATCGTTTTCCTGGTATTATATGTAGATGACATATTACTCATTGGAAACGATGTCCCTACCCTGCAACAAGTAAAGTCTTGGTTGGGGAAATGCTTTTCTATGAAGGACCTAGGTGAAGCAGCCTATATATTAGGAATCAAGACCTATAAAGATAGATCACAAAAACTGTTTGACCTAAGTCAGAGTATATACATAGACATAGTGCTGAGACACTTTAATATGCATGATTCCAAGAAAGGATTCATACATATGAAACATGGTATGTGTCTATCAAAAACACAATCCCCTTCAACTAAAGAAGAAAGGGATCGCATGAATAAGATTTCATATGCATCTGCAATAGGATCTATCGTGTATGCCATGTTATGTACTCGACCAGATGTCTCGTATGCTTTAAGTGCAACGAGTATGTACCAATCTGATCCCGGTGATGCTCATTGGGTAGCTGTCAAGAATATCCTTAAGTACTTGAGAAGGACTAAGGACTCGTTCTTGATATATCGAGGTCAGGGAGAGCTTGTTGTAATTTTATACACCGGTGCTAGCTTCCAGACAGATAAGGATGACTTTAGATCGCAATCTGGTTATGTGTTTTGCTTAAACGGTGGCGCTGTGAGCTGGAAAAGTTCAAAGCAAGATACAATTGTTGATTTTACAACTGAGGTCGAGTATATTGTTGCCTCAAGTGAAGCAAAGGAATTTGTTTTGATCAAAAATTTCATTAGTGAACTTCGCATAGTTCCTAGCATTGTGGATCCCATTGGTCTCTATTATGATAACAATGATGCTATCGCACAAGCTAAGGAGCCGAGATCTCACCAATGATCCAAACACATACTTACGCATTATCACCTCATTCGAGAGATAATAGATATAGGAGATGTGAAAATATACAGATTACCTACACTTGAAAATATTGTTGGCCCAATGATAAAGCCTCTTGCGCAGCAGAAGCATGATGGACATACTAGATCTATGGGCATTAGGGGTATGCCTGATTGGCTCTAGTGCTAGTAGGAGATTGTTGGTGTAAGCCCTAAAGGCCAATACTTTTGGTACTTGTATTGAATTATTTATTAATAATAAAAGGCTTTTTCTTTATTATGTTTGTTTAATAAAGTCCCTAGAATAGATAGTTTGTTTAATGTATCAAGTGTGACTTAATCATGAGATCCCATTAAACATAAGGACATTATTCTTAAAGTATCCGTAGTCGAGCTTTGTTGTGAAGTGGTATAACATTAAATCATTAAGACTATTATGTATATAGACCGATGATCACATCTCATGGATCATGGATAATGAGTTATCAAGTCTTAAACATAGGTATGAATATTAAGAGTAATATTTATACTGGATTGACCCACTATGAGAATACCATATAGAATGTTATGCAAAGTGTCATAAGTTATTCTCATGGTGATAGTGGTGTATACCACCCTTCGACCTGAAACCACTATGGACCCTAGATGTAGAGTCGAGTGCTTTATTGCTGATCAAACATTGTCCATAATTGGATGACCATAAAGACAGTTGATGGGTACTCCACGAAGCATGTTGAGGGACATGAGTGACCTAGATGGAATTTTCCCATCTTGCGTAACATGATAAATGTCTACGGGCCCAATATTAAACTAGACAAGGATGACACGGTCTATGCCTTGTGTTTAATATAGGCATAGGGGCAAAAGGGTAATTATACACTTAAGTATTATCACAAAAGGATTCGTCATATCACATGACATTTTCGTGTCTTGGGTAGTAGTGATGTGTTGCTAGATACCGCTCATTATTTATTATGTTAAATACGTGATTTAATATAATTGCTATTGTCACAAAAACCTACAGGGTCACACACAAAAGGATGGATTGATGAGAGATACAGTAAATAAGGAACACCGTAAGATACGGTGCACTAGAGTGAATTGTAGAACATCGTAAGATACCGTATACTTAAGTAGAATATGAAATATGGTAAGGTACCACACGCTTAAGTGATTTTGGCATATCATAAGATATGGGCCACATACACTTAAGTGGGCTTTTTAGCTTGCAACCCACACAAGTGGTTCTATAAATAGGAGAAAATTTTAATTTCCGTTGCGTTTTGGATTGCTATTCTCCTTCACACAGTGCATCGTCGAGTTTAGAAGACCAATCCTTCCTAGAGAAGAAAACTGTCTTTTCTAAAGTAGCTTTTATCTCTCTATTAGAGGCCTCGACTTGGCCACTTGTTTGTGGGTGGTAAGGTGTGGCAACTCTGTGCCTTACTCCATACTTCTTAAGAAGGACTTAAAACTGCCTAGCAATGAAGTTCGACCATCCATCGCTAATGACTAATCTATGGACCCCAAACCATGGGAAGATGATTTTTTTAAACATATTTATAATAACTCACGCATCATTCGTCGAAGAGGCGATGACCTCGATCCACTTAGACACATAATCGATAGCCACAAGAGTGTATTGGTTCCCTAGTGAAGAAGGGAAAGGTCCCATAAAGTCAACACCCTAGATATCAAAATTTTCAACTTCAAGGATGTTATTTAAGGGCATTTAGATATGTTTCTTGTGCATTGGCACTGGTCACATCTCTTTATGAAGGAATTAACATCCTTAAAGAGAGTTGGCTAGAGGTCAGCTTGCAAAATCTTCGACATAGTTTTATCGTTACTAGCATGTCCATAATATGAGGAGGCATGGCAATAATACATCACACTTTCTACCTCTTCTTCAGGGATAGATCTTTGGAAAATTCAGTCGGCATCTCTCTTGAAAAGCAGAGGCTAAGCCCAATAGTAATGTTTGAGGTCGGAGAAAAACTTCTTTTTACGTTGATAATTTATGTCTGAAGGTAAGCCTCCGGAAACAAGGTAGTTAACAAAGTCAGCATACCAAGGTGTTTCTTTCCCAATCAACGCAAAAAGTTTGTCATTTGGGAAAAAGTCATCAAGAGGCAACTCTTCCACTTTAAGGTTGGTCAATCGGGACAAATGGTCGACAACCATATTTTTCGTCCCTTTCTTATCCTTAATCTCAATATAAAACTCTTGTAACAATAAGATCCACCTAATAAGTCTAGGCTTAGCATCCTTTTTTCTTAGGAGATATCTAATGGCCGCATGGTCCGTGTAGACAATTATTTTAGACCCCACTAGGTAGGAGCAAAATTTGTCAATAGCAAAGACTGCGACCAATAGCTCTTTTTTCCTGGTCGCATAATTAAATTTCACCTCATCCCAAGTCCTACCAGTATAGTAAATAGCATGCATCTTATTGTATTTCTTCTAGCCTAATATTGCGCCTACTGCATAGTCGCTCACATCACACATAACTTCAAAAGGAGCCTCCCAATTAGGGGGATGCATTATAGGCACGGAGATCAAAGCCCCTTTCAAAGTCGTGAAGGCCTCAAGACATTCACCATTAAACTTAAATTCAGCATCTTTCATCAATGGCCCGGTTAGGGGCTTGGTAGTAGATAAATCTTTGATCAAACGGCGATAGAAACCAGCATGACCTAAAAAAACTTCTAACCTCCCTTATAGTGGTGGGGGTTTAGCTTCTCTATCACCTCAATTTTAGCTTCGTCCACCTCTATTCCTCTTTTGGACACCAAGTGTCCTAGGACAATGCCTTCCTTCACCATAAAGTAACATTTTTCCCAATTTAGCACAAGGTTAACTTTAACACACCTCTCTAGGAATTTCTCAAGATTAAAAAAACACTCATCAAAACTACACCCATAGACTGAGAATTAATCCATGAAGACTTCTATGATTTCTTCCAAAAATTCGGAGAAAATTGACATCATGCAGCGCTGAAAAGTAGCAGGTGCATTGCAAAGCCCAAAAGGCATGCGCCTGTAGGGGAATGTACCATAAGGGCAAGTGAATGTCGTTTTATCTTGGTCATTGGGGTGTATGGGGATCTGGAAAAACCCTAAATACCCGTCAAGATAACAAAAATGAGTATGCTTGGCTAGATACTCAAGCATTTGGTCAATGAATGAGAGTCGAAAGTGATCCTTATGAGAATCTTTGTTAAGCTTCCTATAATCTATACACATTCTCCATCCCATGACCGTTCTAGTAGCCATTTTCTCTCCTTTTTTACTCTTGACAATTGTCATTCCCCTTTCTTGGGGACAACCTGAACCAGACTCACCCATTTACTATTGGAGATGGGATAAATTATCCTGACCTCCAAGAGTTTGAACAATTCCTTCTTAACCACTTATTTCATGTTGGGGTTTATCCTACTTTGGGTTTCTATAAATGGTTTATAGCCATCCTCCAATATTATCTTATGCAAACAAACCGAGGGGTCAATCCCTTTCAAGTAATCTATGGTATACCCTATAGCTTTATGGTATTTCTTAAGAACAGTAAGGAGTTTCGTGGTCTCAGATTCTCCGAGGCTCGCATTCACTATCATAGGCTTAGTGGACTCCCCATCTAAAAATTCATACCTAAGGCTCTAAGGAAGTTGTTTTAGCTCAAGCCAGGGGCTTGAGATGCGGGTTCATTGCTTTGTGTCATAAGTGCTTCAAGGCCATGGGGACCGGGACTTTGGTTCATTGGTTCCCCATTAGCTTCTGGCTTTTCATGGTCCTTCACACTTTCAAATAAGCATACCTCCATCTTATCAGATGGGGGGCTCGGATGCATTTTCTTGGATGCAACCATCAATGATATCGACCAAACAACATGAGTCCCTTAAGTAAGGACTTTTCATGAGTTTCTATAGAATAAAACTGATCCTCTCCTCACCAACCTCAAAAGGTAACTTTCCTCTCTTAACATCAATGATGGCCCCAACCGTGGCTAAGAAGGTCCTTCCTAGGAGTATCGAGATTTGTTAACCTTCTTAGATCTCCATGATAACAAAGTCAACGAGAATATAGAATTCACCTATCCTCACGGGGAACATCCTCTAACACGCCAACGGGATAATTAACCGACCAATCTGCAAGTTATAGTGAGATATTGGTTTGTTACATTTCCCCCATGCTTAACTTTGTACACACCAATGGGGGCATCAAACTAACGATAGCCCCTAAATCACACAAAGCTCTCTCAAAGTTCATGGTTCTAATTTGGCAAGAGATAGAAAAACTTCCTGGATCTTTTAACTTTTTAGGAAGCATGGTTCTAATAACAGCATTGCTATTAATGGTCATAGCCACCATCTCATGATCCTCAATTTTATTTTGTTAGAGAGGATCTCCTTTAGAAACTTGGCATAAGTGGGCATTTAGGAAAACGCCTCAGTAAAGGGTACATTAATGTGGATTTGTTTAAGGAGTTCCATAAAAAAAATTAATTGGGCCTCTACCTTAGCCTTCACAAATCTTTACGGAAAGGGGATGAGTGGTTTATAAGAAGCGGGGGGATACATAGGGTGCCTCCTTCTCAACTTCTTCAACACCCTCCTTTTCAGGTGGTGTTGGTTCTCTAACCCAAACTTCATTATTACTCTTATTATAACTACCCACAACCTCTTCATTGTTCTTACTAGAACTTCTCTCAATGTCTTTTCCTTTCTCCTTTTCTCTCTCTTTCCCTTTTTCTTTAGGGGGCAGCCAAAGGTTTACCACTTCTTGTTGTCACAACATTCATTGTCCCCTTAGGATTTTGTTACTGAGCAACTTAGGATATTTGAGTCTCCAACATTCGGTTTTGAGTGACAATTCTTTCCACTTTGGTGGTCAAATGTCTAAGGACTTCGTTGATGTGGAGGTTTTGATTTTTGAACTCTTCATTTAGGCGAGTTTACATCGCTGTAAATTTCACTGCCATCAAATCAAGATTATATTTCTTACGGGTAGCTAGGGTAGCATTTTGGAAACCTAGTGGTCCCCCAATCTGTTGAGGTTGGTTGTTTTTGTAAGAAAAACTTGAATGGTTTCATCACCTGGGGTTGTAGGTATTTGAGTACGCATTGTTCTATTGGTAATTGTTCACGAAGTTCACATTGTCTTTAATAGATCCTCCGGTGAGAGCAGTATGCCCGTTTATGTCGCAAATTTCACAGTTGAAGTTCGCGAGGGAAACAAAGGCTACAAGGGTAAGGGTCGGAGAGGTGATGCTCAAATTATCAATTTTCTTATAAAGAGCATCGACTTTAGCATTCATGTTATCAAGTTGACTTACTTCATACATCCCTCCAACTTTAGGGGTGGTTTTAGCAACGACTTGTCGCGCGCTTCCCCAAGAATGATGGTTTTTAGCCATCTCCTTTATAATATTATATGCCATATCTTGTGGACTATTCATAAGGGATCCTCCAGAAGCCGCATCAAGGGTCGTCCTTGTGGAGTAATGGAGACCATTATAAAATGTGTGGATTATCATCCATTTTCGAGCCCATGGAAAGGGAAAAGCCTTAACAAGTCATTAAAATGCTCTCATGCGTCAAACAAAGATTCTCCCTTTTCTTGTCTAAAATTATTTATCTCGTTCCTAACATGGGCTATTTTACTCGGCAGAAAATACCGTTCGAGAAAAACGAATTTCAATTGAGCCCAAGAGGTTATCGAATTAGAAGGTAAAGATTTAAGTTAAGCCCGCACTCGATCTCTCAGAGAGAAGGGGGAAAGTCTTAGGCGAATAGCATTCTAGTCGACGACATTTGCCTTAACAGTTCCACAGTTATCGGAAAAAATTTCTAGGTGTAAGTTTGGGTTTTCTGAAGGTAACCCTGAAAATTGGTCTTGTTGGATCATATCTATCAGTTAAGGTTTAAATTCAAAATTGTTTGCCCCAATAGGCGAGTGCACGATACTGTAGTGTGGTTCCTCTTCCGTCAGAACCGCGTAATCTTTCAAAGGTTTCATATCAACAATAGGTTCATCCATAGCAAGTTGTCTTTGAGTTCAGCGCCTTTCTAGTAAAAAGCGCTCGATCTCGTCAATGGGTTTGAATGAAGTATCATTAAAATGCATTCTTCGTATACAAAAGTAGAGGTGTAACTTAAGCAGATAAAAATAAAAACTCTAGTCTCTACGGTGATCAGACAGAATTTCAATATTAACGTAATTAGTCCCCTGCAATGGTGCCAAAAACTTGACACGCCGCAAGCGTATGGAAAATGTCAGGGTAGTTTTAAAAATTATCGAACCTCAGAGACCAGTGGTTAATTATCGATTTCTATCCTATTGATGTAAAGCTAGAGCAGCCGAATAGTGGGGAAAAAGGATGACTTAAGTGAAAAGGCACTTAAGTCAAAACAACTTATTTGAAAAAGAAGTTTTATGAAAAAATAGCTAAATTGTATAAAAAAACACTTCAAATATAAAAGGCAAACAAGACTTAGGCTTATGACTCTTATCTTACACTTTTCCATATGACTTAAACATTTCTATTACGAGAATCTCTACAAAGTTTATAGAAAAATAGATTATTATGACCAATACCTACTTTCGCCAGCATATTGCCCTACCTCTAACGAACGGGACGCTCGTCGGTTTTCGCTCGTGTAGAAACGTTCATTAGTGGTCATTACCTTTGCACAGCTATTAAAAATCGGAATTTTTCTTAATTTCATTGATCACTTTCGTGACTTCGGACTTGATTATTTAAAAACTGTTTTTCGGCGTTCACATATACCCTTTCAGTGTAAGGCGAACGCCTAAAAACACTCTTACTTTCGTAGTGAGGTTTGAATTAAAAACTCATATGTTCAAAATTAAAAAGGGTGGAATTCTCGTAACTAGCTTAAGCTCATGCGAATATTCATACGAAAGGGTTCATAACCCTTAGTCCCTAGTGGACTACTCACTCATGTGAGGAATGATCTAGTCAAAGTAATTATCTCCGATAAATACATAGTTGATAAAACGATAAACAAGGTGATAAAGAACATGATTAAAGTAAAGGAAATGCTTTATTAAAATTCTGATCCAGCGCTCCAATGGAGAGTTTTACAATAAGCGGTAAAATAAGCGTAAAACTGAAAATAATCCTATATGCCTTAATCTAAGTAACAATCTTAATTGTATAGCTTATTTTAAACATGGAACAAATCATCAACTTCAATGCCTGTTAAAAACATAATAAAATCAAATCCAAACAATCAAAAGTATTAAAGCAGATGGAATCCATCCGAAAAAGGAAAGAAATCGGGTGAAAACTCGCTTGCCCGTTATGGCCCTTAATAGCCATTATGGGTGGTTGTAATAGGCCATTGATAAATGTATTGGGAGTCTCTTATGAAGGGTTTGAACGCCATGCCTGTTATGGCCAGTGATAGTCATTACAGATGGTCATAACATGCCCTGGTTTTTGTAAGGAGAATTTTGATTCTTCACCTTTTTTCGCGTTTTATCCACTTTTCGTCCTTCTTTCGGTTGGAATGCCTATTATGACCTGAAACAAAGGAAATAAAATACCAAAGCATAAAACATGGTAAAATGAAAGGAAAGCGAGTGAAAACAATATAATATAAAGGAAAAACAACTAATAAAAATGATATAAAAACCACTTATCAATTATTCAAATTTAAATAGAGTAGTTTCAAAGGACTTTTACCCACTTCCAAGCATGGACAAGTTTGACAATAGATATTCAAGTTATAAACTCTTGTCTTTCATGGACACTTACTCCGATTATAGCTAGATATTGGTGGACCCCCTCGATCGCAAAAAAAAACATTTATGAAAGAGGCATAGAATTTTTATTACAAAGTCATGCCATTTGGCCTTAAAATTGGGTTCATCATACCAAAGAATGATGAATAATATCTTCAAAGATAATATCGGATATACGATATAAGTTTATATGGACAATATGATCATCAAGTCCAATGCGCAAGAAGAACATAAAACTCATTTGGATACCATATTCAACGAAGTTAGAAAACACAATATGTGACTAAACCCCGAAAAATGCATTTTTGGGGTAAGGTTCAGGAAATTTTTGGGATACTACCTCACAAAGAGGGGAATATAGGTTAAACTAGAAAAATTCTAGGCGGTTGTCAATATGAAGGCCCCTAAGACTAAAAAATCCATACATAGATTTAATGGCATATTGACAGGTTTGTCTCGATTAACCTCTAGATCTACCCACCACACATTACCATTTTACAATTTGTTAAGAAAAAGAAGTTGTATTCTAATGGATATCAGAATTTGAAGATGCATTCATGAATCTTAAATAAGTATTATCACAATCAATATTTCTAGTACAATCTAGAAACGAAATGCCTATTTTTGTCTACCTTTTTGCCACTCTTGAGGAAGTAACAGTCATTTTATTCTAGAGAATGCAAACTTTCAAGACTCCATTTAATTAATCATGAAAGTGATACAAGGACCAAAGGTATGCTACCATAAGGTGGAAAAAATAGATTTAACTTTTATAAAAACACCATATGTTGGTAACGACAAGCTATCTCGTCAAACAGATACTCTTCAAGCCAGATTTAGCAGGAAGAATGAAAAAGTGGTTTGTGGAACTATCTAATTTATACATTTAATATGAACCAAGGAAAACACTAAAGCCCCATGTGATATCCAATTTCATAACAAAAACTATTGTTGACAAACCAGGTGCATCAACCAAGTGAACAGTACTTGTGGATGGAGCATCCAACGTAAAAGAGAATGGTGTAGGACTTTTGTTAGAAAATGATCACATCTTGAAGAAAGATATTAAGGTAAAATTTGGGTTCCACACTTCTAGAAATCATATGGAGTAAAAGCATTCCTAGTCTATTTATGAATGGCATCAGAGGTAGGAGCAGAAAAGGTTGTTGTCGAGTCTAATGCGCAACTGATCATATTGCAAGTCCAATTTGAATTCCCGACCAAAGATACGGTCATGCAATAATACTTAGAGATGGAAAAAACTTCCATGGAAACATTTAAAAATGATATATCCATCACATTCCAAGAGAGAAAAATCCAAAGTTGACATCATGTTTAAGTTAGCTAGTTATAAGGTGCGAAAGTGCAATAAAACAGTTATACATGATACATTACTATGACCATGCATAAATTGTGTGGTGAATGCCATAGATGATGAAGTTGGGGAAGGGCTAACATTATGTTGGATGATGTCTATAGTAAGGTACATAACGATGGAAGTGACCCAACGTTAACATACATTGTCGAAGGCCGCCTCTACTGATGAGGCTTCAATATTCCCTTACTAAAAGGTCCGACAAAAGAAGGAAGAAAAGAAGTTTTAGAAGACATCCACGAAGGATAGACGGGTCAATATCTGGGAGGCAAAATGTTGGAGAAGAAAACCCTAAAGGTCGGCTATTTTTGGCCAACCATGAACACAGTGACTAGGATATATATCTATAAATGTAGAAAATTCCACGGACATGGTGACATACACCTCCCCCCCCCCCCCCCCCCCCCCCCCCCCCCCCGTCTTGGTAGAAATGAGAATCTTATTTTTTTTCTTATCCATTTTCTTAGTGGGGAATAGAAATCTTGGGTCATTTTCCCGTCACACCAAGACAACTAAAGTTCCTAATTGTTTGTGTCAGTTACTTCACAAAATGGATTGAGGAAGAATCACTATAAAAAATCACATGATACAGTAACTTACACTTCTTCCAGAGAAATATTCTCACTAGGTTTGGTATTCCATATGTCGTGGTGACCGAGAATAGGATAATTTTTGTTGGTGTAAGCCCAAGAGGCCAATACTATTGGTACTTGTATCGAATTATTTATTAATAATAAAAAGTTTTTTCTTTATTATGTTTGTTTAATGAAGTCCCTAGAATAGCTAGTCCATTTAATGTATCAAGTGTGACTTAATCATGAGATCCCATTAAACATAAGGACATTATTCTTAAAGTATCCGTAGTCGAGCTTTGTTGTGAAGTAGGATAACATTAAAGCATTAAGACTATTATGTATATAGACTAATGATCACATCTCATGGATCATGGATAAGAAGTTATCAAGTCTTAAACATAGGTATAAATATTAGGAGTAATATTTATACTGGATTAACCCGCTATGAGAATACTACATAGAATGTTATGCAAAGTGTTATAAGGTATTCTCATGGTGATAGTGGTGTATACCACCCTTCGACCTGAAACCACTATGGACCCTAGATGTAGAGTCGAGTGCTTTATTGTTGATTAAACATTGTTCGTAACTGGATGACCATAAAGAAGGTTGATGGATACTCCATGAAGCATGTTGAGGGACATGAGTAACCTAGATGAAATCTGTATATCCTGCGTAACAGGATAAATGTCTAAGGGCCCAATATTGAACTGGACAAGGATGACACGGTCTATGCCTTGTGTTCAATATAGACATAAGGGCAAAAGGGTAATTGTACACACAAGTATTATCACAAAAAGGATTTGTCAAATCACATGACATTTTTGTATCTTGGGTAGCAGTGATGTGTTGCTAGATACTGGTCACTGTTTATTATGTTAAATATGTGATTCAATATAATTGCCAATGTCACAAAAACCTACAGGGTCACACACAAAAGGAAGGATTGATGAGAGATAGAGTAAATAAGGAACGTCGTAAGGTACGGTTCACTTAAGTGAATTGTAGAACATCGTATGATACAGTGCACTTAAGTAGAATACAAAATATGGTAAGGTACCACGCGCTTAAGGTGTTTTCAGTATACCATAAGATATGGGCCACATACACTTAAGTGGGTTTTTTAGCTTACAGCTCACACAAGTGGTTCTATAAATAGAACCCCTGTGCAGAAGAATTTCACTTGATGAAATTTAGTTTCTCTCTCTCTCTCTCTCTCTCTCTCTCTCTCTCTCTCTCTCTCTCTCTCTCTCTCTCTCTCTCTCTCTCTCTCTCTCCCTCTCTCTCTCTCTTAAAGCCTTCATTCGTAGCAGCTAACATTGTGACTAAAGGAATTCGTTCGTGTGGACTGAGTATAGGCGTTGTCACCATTCAACGCTTGTGATAACTCTTTAGATCTGCATCAAAGGTTTCAATCGCCATAAGAGGTAAAGGTTTTTATCACTGATCATACCCATTCATAAGGATCACTAAAGGAAAAGTTTTAATTTCCGATGCGCTTTGGATCGCAATTTTCCTTCATATTTCACATATATTAGGTTAAGGGAACTAATGGAAGTTTTGTAAGTAACGCGTCATTTCACCTTCGTCGAACACCCTCAGAGGCCTTTTACGGATGCTAGATGACACTAAAGGAAATTAGGCATAGAAACTACCACATGTTCTCTAGGCATACCTCACCACTCCATATTCTTCCATTAAGGAGACCCCTTTTGGACTCACTTACAAAACCAAAGTGATGATTCTCGTAGAAATGGGAGAACTTCACACTTAACAGTTAGAAAAATTACAGAGGAATGATGAAAAAATGAGTTAGATCTCTTGGAAGAATGCATGGGCTGAGTCTTTCTAAGCGAAGTTATCGTAAATAAAAAGACGACATGAAATTATAATAAGAATTGTACCCAAATCTTTCAACCCATCAAGCCTCGTTCCAAGAAGAGCATATGTTGACCACGAGAATGTACCAAGTTGAAAGCTCACGCCAAATTAGGAGGGGAATACATAGTCATCACCAATTTTAGAGAAGAAATTCCACGAACATAGGACACGATAAAGCTTAAGATGTTGCAGAGCTAATTTACATATTCATATTGTTAAGACATAAATTCAATTAATGCAAGTCCATTATTCAACTCCCTATTTCATTTTCTTTACTTTATCATACCAACACGAGGAACAAGGCGGGGAAAAAATTCTCAAAGAAACAAGGATGAAGGTTATAAATAAATCCACTAATATGTCAAGCATGAGAGCCTCGCTCGAAACGTTTAGCCATCATCGAGACGAATTGCCTCTCTCAATGATCAACACTTCCTTGAGTTATACTAACTTGGAAAGGGATAGATCATAGTCACCTTTGGCTGAGAACAGACTTGCAAGCATATATGCACATTATGATAAGTAAAGAAAGTATAAAAATACATATATTATACAAAACAAAAGTCATGAGAAAACACCACAGCATAATATTCAAGTTATAATGGAAGGTCTGGATAGAATCCATGAACCATAAAAAAATAAAGTAAATTACATAGAATCAACCTGAGAGACCATTTCTCCATCAATTATGGATTTCTTAATATTGGTCTCTTCAGTGTTTAAAAGAACCCCAAGATTAAGGAAGATAACTTGCTAGACACCTTTTTCAGGACTCATGGGCGGCGATAATCAGATCATCAATAAGATAAACTTTTTTCTCAATGAATGCCCTCTCCAAAGTTATTTTTTAGATTGTGACACTCTTTACCCCTATTCGGCCTCAATTGGCTTATTCTTCATAGACTCTTGGTCCTCTTTGAGCAAAGAGACTTATTTCTTTTTCCTCTCCAAATCTTCTCGGGCCACCTTTAAATTTTCCTTGGTCATATTTAAGTCACCCTTGATCCTCTTTAGGTCCGTCCTAAAAGCATACATTGACTAATAAGTGTCATCCAAATCCTTTTTTCCAAAAGCTTTAATTTTGGACCAAAAATTTTCCTCCCTGGTCTGGAACTCTTGGTTCGCGATGAGCATGAAGCTGCACATAATCATGCCCTCTTCAAATAAGGAACACACTCATCAAGGGTTTTTTATGCCCCGAGGGTCCCATTTCAGCCAATAAGTAAAGTTTCGCATCAACCATCAACTCGAAGAGTTTTTCTAGATAGACAAGGATTGGGTTGTTAAATTCCGCATAAACTCACCCTCTTCATATCCCTCGGAAGTATAGCTTTTATTTTGATTAGAAATAAAATGCATGTAAACTCAAGAGGAAACAACCATTAGAGAAGACATCGTCATATTAATCACCACAATCGCGAGGCTTCCTGCCTCCTTGACCACATGAGCATTTTCAACAATTTTTAAAAGGGCATCCCAGGAGAGAGCTTAGGCCCAAGAGTTATTATAAGATTTAAGTTTTTCCTTAATAATAATTGAATCTGAAAAAATAAAATAAGTTAAAAATCTACAAAGATAATTTAAATCACAATACAAAAGAAGATCATTGAACACGCCTAGTAAACCCTTTGTGTCATCCTAGCCAAAGGATAAGACCAAAGAGCATATATCCACTTACGGATGCTTCATATTTTTCTATTTAGACTTGCGGACAAAGAAAGATATATGGTCGAATCCATAGACAAATTCTTGGATGACTATAAGACATTGCCCCTCTAGTTTGGAAAGGTCTATCATCTTAAAAGATAGGTTTACTTTCATGTGACCAAAAAGATTCTAATTCCAGCAAGAGAGAACATGAATTTAGAAACCTTGTTGTCAACCTCTTCCTCAAAATCACATACATTCAAATGAACCTTGGAAGTTAGAGGCTCGACAATGATGTAGAAAAACTTAAAAAAAATTCAAAGACTTAATGAAGACTTCGAACATTTTAGGAGACTATTTGAAATGGATTATATTGTATAGGATGTGGAACATTTCCAAGCAATAGAGAAAGTGATGAAGAACCTTTAGGAAAGCTTATCGTTGCATGTATTGACAAATTTATTTAAAAACTCTAATGAATGCCCAAAAATTTGGGTGCAATTGTGAGGGAGCCACCACCAGGTAGTATATAACTTCTTGCTCGAAAGTGGTAAATGGGAGGAAGAAAACCATTTCTCTAAATTACATCAAAGAGTCAGAAAAAAAGATAAAGAAAGTCTTGACAAACCCTATAGATATAGGTCGAGACAACAAATCTCCAAGCACCATAGGGACTTACCACTTCTATAAACATTTCATAGTTCTTATATTCTGTTGAATCAGAGTGCACCGGGGAGAGCCCAGGTAAAAGTCATTTACCTAGGAACATGAACATCATTTCTATTCATTAATTATAGGACCGGACGGATGCTTGATGGTAAGAACCATGTACCTAACCATATAGAAAGATGGTGATATTCAAAGAAGGTAGTCCCACTTGCTCACCACTCTCCTTCGTGTGAAAGGGATGATGAAAAAATACTTTATCAAGGAAGAAAATGGAGAGGAAAAGTAGGAGGAGTTCAATCTACTCCATCAAACTAATTGATATTGCACCCAATGAAACATAAACAAAGAATGGATGGTAGAACTTACCGGCAGAGATTTTCAAGAAAGCTATGAAAAATGGAAGCACTTCGATAAAGAGAAAGCAAGAACTCCCAGAATGGAAGCATAATTGTATGAAGGAATTAAAATAAGAAAAGGGAGAAACATAACTCACTCCAATATTTATATATATACAATTTACTCAAAGAATGGGGACGGAAAGGCAAAAATCCAAAGGGTCCAAAGGCTATAGAACTTGAGGGTTGTGTATTCGCCATTAAATAAATACCATATCATCAAAGCTAAAATTACAATTGTGGTTCCTAGAGAACAATAATATTATGCCTAGTAATATTACATCACCCTAGTGTTATGAATAAACTCGTGGCAAACAACATATATGATATATCCCAAGACACCCTATCACTTCCTGACAAAAACAAGAAAGGGGCATACCAAAGACTGAAAATGATGGGATATATTAATAATGGATGAAATAATCACTAGTATTACCACAATAAAAGACCAATATCACATGACATGCCCCAGATTTGTATGACCATGCTTTGGGGAGCTATTGTTTCCTCCTGGGCCGACATCTATAATAACAACGACCAAATAAGATCACATGTCCATAATAAAGGTGGTTTGATTCGACCCATAAACTCAATAATGGTTGGATCGAGGTACAAATTAAATAAGGTGTGTCGGAAGAAGGGTTATGAAACCTCAAGAACACTTAAATTTTTGTCCTAAATAAAGACATAATTAAGGTGATTGATTAAATAAGGGCCGTAAAATGACATAATGAGTAATATTTTGGCACCTATCGCACATAGTAAGGTTCTAAATTCATGATAACCCTAGAATCCGCATATAAAAGGGAAACCATCATTGAAACCTAAAATGTTCTTTTGTACCTAATACAGCCACTAACTTTTGTGTTTGAGTATTTACATGTATCACACCCCGACATCAAATAAAGCATAAACTTAGTCGTTGGAACTTACCATCTAACGAAGACAATAAAATTTGATGTCAATTACTTCAAATCTATATCGGATCATAAATCATATTATGAAATTAGTTGATATCGACTTAATACGCGGTAAATACTTATTTTTATTTATTTTTATTAGATCAGTATCAAGTAAGTCGTTATATTATCTCTAATGGCAAAGCTAGCGAGGAGTTAAATAAAAAATTTAATATATATATATATATATATATATATATATATATATATATATATATATATATATATATATATATATATATATATAGTAAAAATCTAATGTATCGACTTTATTAAATTGGACACTTGTTTTGAATTCGAACCCGAAAACTCAGTATTCGCTAGTCAAGGGAACACACATTCAGGCATTCAGAGTACTAATTCTCGTTCGATCAAGATTGGACGGTTTAAATTTAAGTTTAATATTTTAAATTAAAATTAAAAATTAAAAATATATTATATTGAACCATCAGATCTTGATCGAACACTTATTACAAGCTCTGATGCATGAATTTTATGAATGAAATGGATTCATTTTCCATTTAAACATCATTTTGATGTGATTTGGAAGAAGCTGTAAAATTAAGCTTGTCCCAAAACGAGAAAAGTTAACTCAATTTTTAGAAAGCATAGAAAAGTAAATGTGTAACCAAACGGACAATAAGTTTTTTTTTTAAGTTTGAAGGAGAGAATTGGGGAGGGGGGTTTGAAAAATGATTTTATGAAGGCTTTGAAGGCTAAACACTCGTACAAACCACCTCCCTCCATGCCGACCACTTTGTTCTTTGAAGTTGATTTAGTGGTTGAAGTTGATATTGTCTTCAGGTGCATTAAGTCATTCCCCAAAGGAAGTTCATGTGGTAGAGATGGCTTACGTGCCCAACATTTATTGGATGTAATGTGTGGATAAGGTTTTGTTGTGTCTAGAGATATCTTATCTGTAACCACTCTAGTTATTAACCTATGGTTGAGAGGGAGATGTCTAGTGAGTTTGGCATAGTTTGTTGCTTCAACACCTTTGAGTTGACGCCATTATTGAATCTTGATGGTTACGACCATTTTTCGTGGGTTCTATTCATAGACGATTGCTATCCAAGGTTACAATGAAAGGGGTCAGTAAGGATGTGGAACGATATCTCAATGACTTCCAGTTTGGGGTTGGGGTATCGGGTGGTGCTGAGGCGATTTGCACAGTGCCAATAGGGTATTAAGCAAGCGACATGGATATGGATCTTTGACTATGCTCACAGTATATTTCACGAATGCTTTTAACCTGGTAGATCAATTAGCCATTATACGAGAGGTGAGGGTAAGATGCCCATCTATTTCCTTGTGGTTTGAGTTTCTCTATGGTCAGGCAACAAGGTTATACCTTAGGGATGTGCATATCATGTCAGTCACTGGAGTGTAATGGGGTGACCTGTTAGGGTCTCTCTTTTTGCCCTTGTGTTACACCTACTTATTTATCAAATCAGTGACAACTGTAAGCTTCTTATTCATGTCTGGTACCTTGATAATGGGGCCATCATAGAGGAATCAAAGAAGGTGGCTAAAACCCTTGACATCATTTGAGACATCGGTCCAAGATTAGGTCTTGTATTGAATTTTCATAAAACTGGTATCTTTTGGCCTTCGTGTGATGATAGTAAACTGCACGAGGAGTTATTTCCTTCATCCATTGGGAGGAAGATGTTGGGAATGAAGTTTCTTGGAGGGGTTGTTAGTCAATATGAAGACTTTATCGAGGGGTTGTCCATGAAGAGAGCAGTCAGGGTTGTTGAGATCATTCATTTTCTACCATAACTAAGGGATCCTCAAAGTGAGATTCCTCTACTTCGTTCTTGCATGGGTATTGCCAAACTCTGTTTTGGCCTTAGAACATGTCAACCTAAGCATATGGAGAAAGAAGCTATTTGGTTTGAATAAGAGTTGTGAAGGGCGGTTGAAGACATCTTCGTTGGTAGAGGTCCTCTCTTTGGGAACCTCCAATGAAAGGTGACTTTTTTGCCTATTAGAGTTGGGGGTTTGGGTTTGTACTCTTTAGTAGAGGTTGCCTCATAACACGTTTTTGGTTTCTAGGGCCCAACTTGGGTGTTATAGGATCATATATTGAGAGGCAGTGAGATATATGATATGGACTTTGATTTCGATAAAGCTTTGGATGGTCTTAGTGTTGTGATTCTAGATTTTTACCTTAGAGGTTTACTAGAAAGGAAGATATCCCTCCTAAAGCGCAACATGTTTTGGCGAGTGTCGTTTAAGAGAATTGGTTTTTCCATCCAAAAAGAAATAGCGACACAGTTTGTTGTTTGTTTGTCTGATATATATATATATATATATATATATATATATATATATATATATAGAGAGAGAGAGAGAGAGAGAGAGAGAGAGAGAGAGAGATATCAAAATGGGCTGAAGCCCATGGGCCAACCCATCGAGCCCGAAAAAAGTTAGGACATGTGCCTTATTTTTGAGCTCATGTTTTTTCGGGCCTTTTTTTGCCCGGCCCAGAAAAGCCCTAAAAAATGGGTCGGCCCGTATGGGCTATGGGTAGCCCAGCAGCCCAAAATAAAATTTTAAAAATGTTAATTAACTTACTTAGCACTTGAATTTGGTTCATCTATTAGTAGTCAATTATTCAACAAACTCATTAGTAAATGTAATTACACTTTATTCAATTACATAGTCCATTAATAATTACACTTATTCAATTATTATTTAGTAAATGTAAGTTTGAGATCCAAACAACAACACCATAGCATCCCTATCAGATGCTTTTGAATTTTGTTTTGTACGCATTTGACGACATCTATATTTAGTTATGATGTTTTCATATTCATTATATTATTATAATATTTTTCTTTATTTACTCATGATTTTACTATCAGAATTTTTTATATTTTTAAATGGTATGAAATGTGCTAAAGATTTTTTAATTATGCAAATAAATAGTTTTTTATTTTAATTTGCTTTTTTGCGTGTTTTTACATTGTAGGACTGACAACACAATAAAACTAATTCTGAAGTAGTTTGGAATTCATTCGACAACTAATTAGTCGAATTTCGTTCATAAGACAAATTAAGTTTTGACCTAAATCTTTTGTAACTAAATGAGTTAATTGATAATAAATATGTAGTCTTGAGCTGAGGAATTTTTTTTTAATTTATGTAATTTGAACAAAGAGTTGAAGTCATTTATTTGTAAACTTAAAATGATTTTAGTAATAGAGTAAAAATAATTTAAAAAAAAGGATAATATGGTTATTTACAAAATAAGGAGAATTATTTATTTTTTTTTGGAGATGGACCCATTTAGGGTCGGATCCGTTTAGGGTCGGGTATCCCGCAATCCAGATAGGGCTGGCCCTGGGTAGTAAATTGGAGTCCATATTCAATATGGACTTTTTAGGCCCGGCCCGAAAAAACCTGAGGGCCATCCCGTTTAGGGCCGGATAGTCCATTTTGACAAATATATATATATATATATATATATATATATATATATATATATATATATATATATATATATATATATATATATATATATATATATATAAAAGGAGATTGAAAATTTGAAGAAAAAATAAAGAGAAATCTTTAATATTTTTTAGAATATTTTTTTATAGAATAATACAATATTGCTTATCATTAACATTTTTTTTAAATGTTATAACAAAAATTATATTTGAACAATTTGTTTAAGTTCTCCAAAATTCTCTAAAATTTTCATCCAATACAATTTTTTAGTTCCCTCAAATTAAAGGGATTTTGATTTTTAAATAAAAATAAATCCCCAAAATTCTTCACACCTAAATATTTCTATTCTTTTCACTCATTTCTTCTCTTTTTCATAGTTCTCTCCTCCCTTCCCTTCCCCTAAAAACTCTCAAACAAAAACCTAAATGAGTTGAAGTTGCAACTACATTTACACTCTCCCTCCCCGTCACTCTGACTCATAATCACCGATGTAATTGTTGTTTTAAAATTATTAATAGTTAATAATCTTGAGTGTATTCCAATGACAAGAAAATATGAAAATGAAGGTTAATTTTTTAATTCAGAAATAGATAACACTTCTGAAGTGTTTGTTGCAGTGGGAAGTTTATAATTTGAATTCAGAAATAGGCAATATTTCGTGAAGTGTTGCAGAATGCGAAACAATACAGCCTTTAAGAACTATTGAAGTACGCGAAACAGTGCAACATTTAAAAAGTGTTGTTGTAGGCGAGAGAATGTAACATTTAGCAAAAATGTTCTAAAAGTGTGTGTTTCATTAAGGATCGCAACTCTGTAAAACAACATCAATTTGGCCTATAAATTCAGCATTATGGATTCGGAAAAATACATTGGAAAAATACATTAGAAAAGTATATCCTCTTCACACAAAATTCTAGATTTCATTTATCCTACACTCATGTTTTCACCGATCTTGTGCAAACTCGAGTATAAGCTGGATCATCCTTGATATTCCTGCATACAAACTCTAAGATGATTTAGAAGTATTTGAAATACTATAAGAAAAGTGATTTTTTCACTATTCTAACATGATCCATTTGATTTAAATTAATTTTCTAACAATCCTACAGTATGTCAAAAAGTGGCAATCAAGACTTCCGTTTCAAATATTAAAGGATGAATTGTTGTACCGTAGACACATTCAAAATACATATTATGGATCCGAGTATATTTAATTATTTCTCATAAAAATTAGAGTTGTAAAAATCATAACATCAACGTCCTAAATAAAATTAAACAAATAGTTAGTATTAAGGATGGTTACTGATAATCTGATTTTTTGATAAATAAACATCCGAGATACTGTATTAAACCAACTTGATTTAAAAAAATTTAGAAAAGAATCTGGTAATTAAACACATTATATGTATATAAAATAAAAGTAGTTCCCTGTTGCATAATTAATTGTTGCTTAAACAAAATTATATACACATGATTTGTATATAGTGCGCACGTAAATGAATTGTAATTGTACTGTCTGAGAATTTTATTTTAGATATATGTTTGCCTCTCGTGTTAATTCATAAAGTACTACTTCCCTTTATTTTGAAGTGCAAATTTAAGAAGCCATACATATACTAGCAGTATATGACAAAGAGGTTATTGATTTATTTATTTTCTCATATTATGTATATAATTGAAAAAAATTAATATAAACATACATAATTTGTGTTAATGTTAAAAGTTTGTGTTACAGTGATAGTGATAGATATATTGCTTTAAACCATGCGTAATTTTTTTTTAAATATAATTTATTATTTTGAAATGATTATATTAAAAATTTGTTAATTATTAAAGTGATCAAATTTATTACAGTTTATAATTTTAAATTATTCAATTGAATTTGATTTGGATTCTATAGGAATAAAATATTTGTATTCAATGAGACTTATTATTATCAGACATAAAAAGATCATGCAAAGATGGATAGTGATTTATATAGATCTCTGAATTTAGAGTCTAATGTAGTCATTGAATCACGAGATGTGAAATTTTGATAACCTTATCACGAAGGATAAGGAATTCAAGATTCATATAAATAAAGAACCTCGTGAGGAAGGTTCTCCACGGATTATTGAAACATAAACTGAAAGTTCTTCACGGATTATTGAAAAACAATCCGAACTTAGGATAAGCAAGAGAGTCCGAAAGACTGAGGATCAATGAGCGAACAAAATCAATAACCAATTTATTTCTTTTAGAAGAAAATATTGAGAATTTTGTTCGTAAGGTTCTTATTCTTCAAGTGGAATACGATCCTAAGACTTATAAGGAAGCATTAGCTTCAAAGGACTCCGCTTTTTGGAATGATATTATCTAAGACGAAATGGATTTAACAATGTTAACCCATACTTGGAAACTTATCGGACTGCCTAAAGGATCGAGATCCATTAGATGCAAGTGTATGTTTATAAGGAAGTATCATAGTGATTGTACACTAAACACCTACAATAACATATTAGTAACCAATGGTTTTAGACAAAAGGAAGGTGTTGATTATTTTGACACATAAGCACTAGTAGCAAGCACAACGAAAATTAGAGTATTGTTTACATTAGCTTCCTTGCATGGCCTTATAGTTCATCAAATAGACGTCAAAATAGCATTCCTAAATAGAGATCTCGATGAGGAGATTTACATGAAAAAATCGGAAGGTTATGTGTTTCTTGGTAATGAACAAAAGGCGTGCAAACTTGTCAAATCCTTGGATGGATTAAAATAAGCTTTGAAATAATGACATCAAAATTTGACTCTGCATTGCAAGATTCACCAATTAAAGAGGAGACACGCAACTTAAGGGAAGGCTTTCAATCTAATCAAAACATGAATTTAAAGAGTTTGTCATCATCAAAAAGGGGAGATTATGAGGAATACATCTTATATCTAATTCAATTTTGATGAAGACAAAGATTATCAAAGAAGAAAAGGTTCAAAAGTGTCATGCACATCAATGATGAAGTTGATCAAGAAGGTTTAGCATACAAACTAAAGTGAAGATTTGAGACGAATGAACATAAATAAGGTGCTCATTGCAACTTATATTATACTACTTTAAATTTCTCATGTTTTCATATCCCTCACTTCATCTAAAAACCTTCTTGCATCATCAGCATAATTATCTAAAAATCGTCTTCATCTAATTCTTGATGCAAGTGCTTGTACACAAAATTGTGTGAGAATATTATGATATTCATTTGTCTCCATGTTGATTATATGATTGATCATTAGCAACGAGATGAATTGAATTTTAGAAACAAAGAGGTTTCTAACTTCCACATTCAAGATGAATGATCTTGGACTAGTTGGCACACTTTTGGGGATCAAAGTAAAGTGAAATAATGGGGGTTATGAACTTAGTCAAACACAGTATGTTAAGAATGTGAGGACATAAAGTAATCTTTGTTTTTGTAGAAAAATTCAATGCATTATAAGTCATTGGTTTCTATGATGTAGAGAAGATTACGTAGAATCCTATAATAAGTATCCACTTATTATAGTATATGAAACTATTATATATACAGTAATCATATTGTAGTTCACAATCATCTTAGTCATCCAAGAGTTTGCTACAATTGTGTTTCTTCTCATTCCTATACTCAACTCTCAAATTTTACTTGTGTTATTGTTATTATTATTTTATATTATTCTGATACCCAGCAGTGGTATCAGAGCATTTGGTATTGGTCCATATTTCGCTGCAAATATTATTCACGGTGAAATTGTGCAAGCCGGTTTAATTGAAATTACCATGACGGCAAAATTTGAGATTGAGAAGTTCAATGGGAGTAATTTCTCCCTATGGAAACTGAAGATAAAGGCAATCCTGAGAAAGGATAATTGTTTAGCAGCAATTGAAGATAGAACTGAGGGATTATCTGACGAAAAATGGAATGAGATGGATAGCAACGCTGTTGCCAATTTGCACTTAGCATTGGCAGATTCAGTTTTGTCTAGCGTTGCCGAAAAGAAAACTGCAAAGGAGATTTGGGATGTTCTCATCAAATTGTACGAGGTCAAGTCACTTCACAACAGAATTTTCTTAAAGAGAAGACTCTACACTCTTCGAATGAGTGAATCCACATCTGTGACAAATCACATCAACACTCTAAATACAATGTTTGCTCAACTTACATCGGCAAATTTTAGCATAGCAGAAAATGAACGTGCAGAACTACTACTTCAGAGCTTACCAAATTCATATGATCCACTTGTCGGCAACTTAACAAATAATAATGTTACAGACCGTCTATACTTTGATGATGTTGTCGGAGCTATTCTTGAGGAAGAGTTCAGGCGTATAAATAAGGAAGACCGTCAAGAAAACTCAAAACAAGTAGAAGCTTTGACAATGACAAGAGGCAGATTAGTGGAATGTGGCCCCAGTGGGAGCCAAAATCATGGTAGATCAAAATCTCGAAGTAAGATGAATGTGAGATGCTACAATTGTGGCAAGAAATGGCACTTGAAAAGAGATTGTTGGTTTAAGAAGAATGGTGAGAAGTCTTATGAGGCAAGTTCATCTCAAGGATGTATTGCCAATACCTCTGATGATGGAGAGATTCTATATAGCGGAGCAACAAATAATTCCAAAGGTAGTAAACAGCTCACTGATGTTTGGATAATTGATTCAGGAGCAACATGGCACATGACTCCTCGACGAGATTGGTTTTACACTTATCAACCTATCTCAGAAGGATCAGTGTTCATGGGAAATGATTACACCTTAAAAATTGCTGGTGTAGGTACTGTCAAAATAAAAATGTATGATGGTACAATATTGGTGTAAGACCTAGAGGCCAATACTTTTTGGTACTTGTATCGAATTATTTATTAATAATAAAAGGAATTTTCTTTATTATGGTTGTTAATAAAGTCCCTGGAATAGATAGTCCGTTTAATGTATTAAGTGTGACTTAATCATGAGAGCACATTAAACATAGGGACACTATTCTTAAAGTATCCGTAGTCGAGCTTTAGTGTGAAGTGAGATAACATTAAAGCATTAAGACTATTATGTTTGTAGACTGATGATCACATCTCATGGATCATGGATAAGGAGTTATCAAGTCTTAAACATAGGTATGAATATTAAGAGTAATATTTATACCGGATTGACCCGCTATGAGAATACTATATAGAAAGTTATGCAAAGTGTCATAAGTTATTCTCATGGTGATAATAGTGTATACCACTCTTCGATCCGAAACCACTATGGATCCTAGATGTAGAGTCGAGTGCTTGATTGCTGATCCAACGTTGTCCGTAACTGGATAACCATAAAGACAGTTGATGGGTACTCCACGAAGCATGCTGAGGGACATGAGTGACCTAGATGGAATTTGCCCATCCTGCATAACAGGATAAATGTCTATGGGCCCAATATTGAACTGGACAAGGATGACACGGTCTATGCCTTGTGTTCAATATAGACATAAGGGCAAAAGGGTAATTATACACATAAGTATTATCACAGAAGGTTTTGTCAGATCACATGATATTTTCGTGTCTTGGGTAGCAGTGATGTGTTGCTAGATACCGCTCACTATTTATTATGTTAAATGCGTGATTTAATATAATTGCCAACGTCACGAAAACCTACAGGGTCACACACAAAGGACGGATTGATGAGAGATAGAGTAACTAAGGAACACCGTAAGGTACGGTGCCCTTAAGTGAATTGTAGAACATCGTAAAGGTACGGTGTACTTGAGTAGAATACGAAATATGGTAAGGTACCATGGGCTTAAGTGATTTTGGGCATATTATAAGATATGGGCCAAAATACACTTAAGTGGGCTTATTAGCTTGAAGCCCACACAAGTGGTTCTATAAATAGAACCCTTGTGTAGAAGCATTCATTGCGGTTGCATTATTTTCGTTTTCTCTCTCTCTCTCACTCAAAGCCTTCATTCGTACCATCTAGCACTGAGATTGAAGGAATCCGTTCGTGTGGACTGAGTAGAGACGTTGTCATCGTTCAATGTTCGTGATCGCTCCGTGGATCTGCATCAAAGATTTTGATCGTCACAAGAGATCTGCACCAAAGGTTTCAATCGTCACAAGAGGTAAATATTCTATCACTGATCATGACCATTCGTAAGGATCTCTAAAGGAGAAAATTTTAATTTCCGCTGCGTTTTGGATCGCAATTCTCCTTCATACAATTCGCACAATTCAAGAGGTACGACATGTGAAAGGTTTGAAGAAAAAATTATTGTCTATTGGACAATTAGATGATCTCGGTTGCAAGACCCATGTTGAAGGTGGGATCTTGAAGGTGGTGAGAGGTGCTCTAGTAGTGATGAAGGCAGAGAAGCTATCTGCAAATCTATACATTCTTATGGGAGCGACATTGCAAGAAGGTGATGTGTCAATTGCATCAACTAGTCAAGAAAACTCAACGACAATGTTGCATCGCAGACTAGGCCACATGTCAGAACGAGGCTTGAAAGTTCTTGCAGAACGTGATTTCTTACCCGGGCTCAAATCAGTAAGTCTACCTTTTTGTGAGCATTGTGTGGTAAGCAAACAAAATAGGTTGAAGTTTGATAGATCAACTACTAAGAGCAAACACATACTTGACTTGATTCATTCTGATGTGTGGGAGTCACCACAAATGTCCCTAGGAGGAGCAAAATATTTTATATCATTCATTGATGATTACTCCAGAAGATTGTGGGTATACCCAATCAAGAAGAAGTCAGATGTGTTTTCAATATTCAAGCAATTCAAAGCACTAATTGAGCTTGAAACTGGAAAGAAGATTAAGTGCTTGAGGATAGACAATGGAGGAGAATATACAGGCGGTGATTTTTTGTCATTTTGCAAGGAAGAGGGTATAATGAGACAATTTATAGTTGCTCATACGCCTCAGCAGAATGGTGTAGCAGAGCGGATGAATAGAACTCTCCTAGAAAGGACTAGAGCTATGTTGCGAACTGCAGGATTAGTTAAGTCGTTCTGGGCAGAAGTCGTGAAAACTGCCTGTTATGTGATAAATAGATCGCCATCAAGTGCAATCGGTTTAAAGACTCCGATGGAGATGTGGAAAGGAAAGTCAGTTGAGTATTTTACTCTACATGTGGTTGGATGTCCTGTGTACGTGATGTACAACTCCCAAGAAAGAACTAAGCTAGATCCAAAATCTAGGAAATGCATATTCTTGGGCTATGCTGACGGTGTCAAGGGGTATCGCCTGTGGGATCCCACTTCCCACAAGGTTATTGTCAGCAGAGATGTAATCTTTGCAGAGAATGAACTGCAAAGGGAGCAGGAAAATGATAGCACTTCTAAAGATATCACTATTGTTCATATAGATGGAAAGTCTGTTGAAGATGATTCTTTTGAAGCAGAACCAGAGCACGAGGTACAAGAACCAGAGGAACCCGATGGTGTTGAAGTTCGACGATCAACACGTCAGAAAAGGAAACCAGATTGGCAGTCAGACTATGTTATGGCAAGCCATGATGCATATTGTCTTCTAACCGAAGATGGAGAACCATCAACCTTTCAAGAGGCTATGAGTTGCTCAAATGATTCTTTGTGGATGGCAGCAATGCAGGAAGAAATGGAAGCCTTACATAGAAATAAGACATGGGATATTGTTGTACTTCCAGAAGGTCGGAAAGCCATCGGCAACAAAAGGGTCTATAAGATTAAGCGTGATGGTAATGATCAAGTGGAAAGATATCATGCAAGATTGGTGGTTAAAGGATAAGCTCAAAAGGAAGGAATTGATTTCAATGAAATATTTTCTCCGGTGGTTAGACTTACCACTATCAGGGTAGTGTTAGCTATGTGTGCTGCTTATGATTTACATCTTGAACAATTGGATGTAAAGACTGCTTTTCTTCATGGAGAACTCGAAGAAGAAATATATATGCTCCAACCATAAGGTTTTGAAGAAAAAGGAAAAGAAAACTTGGTTTGCATGTTGACCAAATCTCTGTACGGTTTAAAGCAGGCGCTGAGGTGTTGGTACAAGAGATTTGATTCCTTCATTATTAGCCTTGGATACAACAGGTTAAGCTCAGATCATTGTACATATTACAAGAGGTTTGAGGAAAATGTTTTCATCATTTTGTTGTTGTATGTGGATGACATGTTGGTGGTAGGCCCCAACAAAGATCAAGTCCAAGAATTGAAGGCACAATTGGCTAGGGAGTTCGATATGAAGGACTTGGGGCCAGCAAACAAGATTGTAGGGATGCAAATTCACCGAGATAGAAAAGATAGGAAGATTTGGCTTTCTCAAAGAAATTATCTACGAAAAGTTTTGTGGTGCTTCAACATGCAAGACTGTAAGCCAATATCTACTCCACTTCCTATCAATTATAAATTATCCTCAAGTATGAATCCTAGCAATGAAGCGGAGAGGATTCAAATGTCTCGAGTACCCTATGCATCAGCGGTGGGAAGCCTTATGTATGCCATGATATGTACAAGGCCAGATATTGCACAAGCAGTGGGAGTGGTCAGTCGATTTATGGCGGATCCTGGTAAAGAGCATTGGGATGCTGTTAAGAGAATCCTGAGATATATAAAAGGAACCTCAGATGTTGCATTATGTTTTGGAGGATTGGAGTTTTGTGTCAGAGGATATGTTGATTCAGATTATGCAGGTGATCTTGACAAAAGAAAATCTACTACTGGCTATGTGTTTACAATTGCAGGAGGAGCGGTAAGCTGGTTATCCAAATTGCAAACTGTTGTAGCTCTATCTACTACAGAAGCTGAATATATGGCAGCTACCCAAGCATGCAAGAAGCTATATGGATTCAAAGGTTATTGGAAGAGCTAGGACATAAACAACCAAAAATTATTGTATATTGTGACAGTCAGAGTGCTTTGCATATTGTAAGAAATCCAGCTTTTCATTCCAGGACAAAGCATATAGGAGTTTAATACCATTTTGTCCGTGAAGTAGTAGATGAAGGGAGTGTGGACATGCAGAAGATTCACACTAAAGACAACCTAGCAGATGTTATGACAAAGCCAATCAACGCTGACAAGTTTTATTGGTGCAAGTCCTCATATGGTATATCTAAAACGTAGCAACAGAAAGAAATTTTGAAAGCAAACAAAATTACTTTAAGTGGGAGATTGTGAGGACATAAAGTAATCTTTATTTTTGTAGAAAAATTCAATGCATTATAAGTCATTGGTTTCTATGATGTAGAGAAGATTACGTAGAATCCTATAATAAGTATCCACTCATTATAGTATATGAAACTATTATATATACAGTAATCATATTGTAGTTCACAATCATCTTAATCATCCAAGAGTTTGCTACAATTGTGTTTCTTCTCATTCCTATACTCAACTCTCAAATTTTACTTGTGTTATTGTTATTATTATTTTATATTATTCTAATACCCAACAAAGAAAGTACTTGATAAGTTCAAACACTTACATTTCAAGAAAGTGACTAATCCATTTGATCCTAGTGTCAAACTTTAAAATAATGATGGAAGAGTTGAGGCTCAAATGGAATATGCAAGTGCGATTGGTTGTCTAATGTATTTGATGCAATGTACCTGACATAGCATTTGCAGTTAGTAAAATAAGTAGATTTACTAGCAATCCAAATGGTGATCATTAGAGACCATCACAAATATTTTTGGTGATCTTTTGGAACACAACAATTTTGACCTCCATTATGGTAGGTTTCCTGTCATACTAGAAGGATATGCCAATGCAAGTTAAATATCGAGTGTTGGAGATTATAAATATACAACTAGATAGATATTTATATTAGCTGGAGGTGAAATTTTTTGGAAGAGTCAGAAACAAACATGCATTACTCTCTCGACCATGGAATCAGAGTTTGTGGCTCTTGCGTCTGCTGGACAAGAAGCAGAATGGTTGAGGGACCTTCTGTTAGAGATTTCATTAGCTAAGGACAATATTTTAAAAATGTTGATACATTGTGATAGTCAATCCAACCTTACTAGAGCATTCAGTGAAGTATATAATTAAAAGTCTAGGCACATAGGTTTTAGACATTCTTTCATGAGAAAATCAATTAAGGATATAATCATTTCATTCACATATATACGATCGAGATATAATTTGCTTAATCCATTTACTAAAACATTGGCCAGAGACTTAGTAAAGACTACCTTAAGAGATATGAGATTGAAACTCTTTAAATAAGGGTTTCGACAATGGTAGAAACCTAATATGAAGTTAATAAACCTTAACCTAAGATTCAATGGGTAACAGCAAGTTGTTGATATGGATGTTCGTACAACATTTTATGACAATGTTGACTATTAATATTGAGGGTTGAGTTTTTTCAAACTCTTAATGGAGTTCTATATCGAGGATATGTATCTCAAGAAATAAATCCAAAATAAACTTCACATATATGAATTTCAAGATGGTGTCATCTCAAAGTGAGAGTTGGAGTTTCTCTCATGAAAAATTCACGAAAACAGGAAAAACACATAGTCGTAAATAGTGTTAGGCAGAGATGTAGGCGAAGAACCATTAAAGAATGTGTGTAAGGTAACGTCGATTTAATCACAAGGGATAACGGCTTAAGCATAACTATCTAACATTTTGATTAAACTTTGTGTTATCCTTACTAAGATTAAGTTCAAATCCAAAGATCCTTAATTTGTATTAACATTCTTTGTTTCTCTTTTTCTAAAATTGATCTTGTCATTATTAGATCAAGCGGGGGATTATTGTAAAATTATTAACAATTAATAATTTTGAGTGTGTTCCAAAATGACAAGAAAATATGGAAGTGGAGATTAACTTTTTAATTCAGAAATAGGCAACAACTGTGAAGTTTTGCAGTTGACAAATAAACAGTTTGTAATTTGAATTCAAAAATAGGCAACACTTCGTGAAGTGTTGCAGAATGTGAAACAGTACAACCTTTGAAAACTGTTGTTGTTGGTGAAACAGTTCAACGTTTAAAAAGTGTTGTTGTAGGCGAAATAATGCAACATTTAACGAAAACGTTGTTGGAAGTGTATGTTTCATCAAGGGTCGCAACCTTGTAAAACAACACCACTTTGATCTATAAATTGAGCATTCTGGATTTAGAAAAATAAATTAGAAACGTCTATCCTCTTTACACAAAATTTTGGATTTCATCTTCCCTACATTCGAATATTCATCGATCTTGTACAAACTCGAGTATAGGCTGAATTATCCTTGACATTTCTGTATACAAACTGTAAGACGATTTGGAAGTGATTGAAATACTATAAAAAAAAATTCGCTCATGATTCTAACCTCCATCTATTTGATTTAAATTAATTTTTTAACCATTGCAACTATTTATTAAGCCACTAAGATGTTTTAAGAAATGAAATATATTAAAAATCATTTTAGTTCCTACTGACTAGAAAGGGAATATAAAAAGCTGCTTAGTTATAAAATACTGTAAAAAAAATCTAGAAGAAGCATTGTCTGGTGCTGCTGTTGAGAGCTAATATGAAAAGCTGCTTAGTCAAATAAACTGAGATACGATAATCAGATACAATAAAATTGACATTGCTTTACTTTAAAAACAATAGGAGTTCTAAGTTATCAATCAACCAAGATCTGTAAACCAAGGAATGACAGGTTTCGTCTATGCAAATGCCAGCTTATTAGTTTTATCATATATACGTGAGTTCCAAGTTATCAATCAACCAAGATCTGTCATTTTTCAGTATTATACTTCCATGCTGTGCAAATGGTTCAGCAACCTGATGTAATCAGTGATGCATCTTTGTTTGCTACAAAATATAAATATTTGGGTGCGCATTCTGCTTAATTTAAGCAAATGTATTATTCAATCTAACAAACAGTTCGGCAGAATAATATAAGCCTCATTTCCACACATTCAGGAATGATTACGTTTACAATTTCATCTCAAGAGAGCATTCTCTAGAACCCTAATTGCCACACTGTTATGAATATAAACTGTAGTGGATTTTTTCTTTTATAGAAAATAAGGATGCACTTACTTTCATTACATTAAAATGACATTTATTTGAAATTAAATTAATAATAATCATACATCATTGCTTGCATCATTTCACATTAGAGACAGCTTTTCTTCATGACATCACAAAAAACCTTTTCACAAGCTCATTCAACTCAACTATGTGGATATCTAAGCAAGAGTCTCATCATAAACATATAGATATTATTCTAATTAAAAACTCTGCTATTATTGCATCGAGAAAAATAACCCAATTGATATTAATGGCATTGGGATGGTAGACCTGCAAACTCATCAATACCTGGCTTTACACATCATTTATAACCTGAATTGTTGTTCCCTCTGCCAGATACCGGTAATAAATTATATTTCAATAAAAGGATAAACATAGGTTAACCAAGTCAATACCACATCACACAATTAGGCAACATGTGAATCGAACATATGGTAGGCAGATCAAACATAAATGTTGGACATCACATTCTAATCTGGCAATGTTTGAAAATATTTCAGAGACTGCAGATGGGAGGCCAATTACATCAAAGTTTCTAATGTGAATGTACAAAGTGAGCAATATAAGTAGTATACCACATCATCATCTATGTTGACTTGTGATTTAGCCCCAAAAGTAACAGTAGTTTCTAACCACAGAAAATAGTGCTCATGCTTTACAAGTTTGCATAGAATATAAGTATAGGATGATAAGCAATCATTATACTTAATGTGGAAGTTAAAAAATATATATTTCAAAAAACTATCTTTGGTTCCTCTTTAGGAGTCTTCATGACCATGGGACAAAAATCATTCCTTGAAAATCAGTGAGTTGAATATTCTTTGAATGCTCTCCAAAATACAAAGTCGTGAATAGATGTAATTTCTAAGGACTAACCTTGGCTGCTTTGCAACCTTCACGCCTTCTTTCTCATCTGCTCAGACTCATGTAAACAAAAGTCATCCATGAACACAATTTGATTACGAGATCTAAATTTTAATTGTAATATCATGCATTTCCTTTTCTACTGTTCACAAATCATTTACAATGGGAGGCTAATTACTCTATTGGGAATCAAAGTGCTTTTGACTTTACCCTAAATGGGGGCAATCGAATAGTAGAACTATAAACTCTTGCAAATGTGCTCCATTTGAAAAGAGTTGCGTATCTTTTGAACCATACACATACAGTCAAAGTTGTGCAAAAATACCGAACTCCCTGCAAGCTAAGCTGCACCATATAAGTTCACGCAGATTCATAACTTTCTCCAGATATTTAAGATGCCATCTGCAAATGACTTCAGATTTCCCCACAAATTTGATTTGTCTGAAGCAACTGCACTGCTGCTCTCCCTCTTGTTAGAGCTATCACTAGATATTAGGAGAATGAAAGCAATCTCAATATCCTATAGCAACATTACTAGAAAAAATAATAATATGACATGACCATAAATCAATTGATCTTTAAATTAATGAAAACATAGCTGTATGTTCTTTGCACAAAAATCATCCATTAATGCATAATCCAGGTTGGAAAACATATATAAGTTCTAATAAACTCAAGAAATGCTCTAATCTATATAAACAAATGTAGAAGGAATATTTAAGCGCAAACACATAGGAGCACAAAGGAATATTTAACTGCTTAACTACCATTGAGATATGCGTAATAAATATAATTATCGATCGAGATATTATCTTTCCTTATTTTCTTCTATGTCAATATTCTTTATTTCCTTGTGTATTATTTATATTGGCATACACTAGTGCAGGTATTTTTCAAAAGATAATGAAAATAATAACACCACAGTAGTCATAATAATGAAGCTGTAGATATCAAAATATATTAGAAGACTTACATTTTGGGACTATCCCTACCAGGATTGTCTTGTGCACCATCTTGCACTTTTCTCTCAAGTTCTGCTTTCTCGAGACTCTTAATTTCATTTGTTGAATGATTTTTTATATCTCCAAACATAGAATCATGGATTTGATCTTTGTTGCTACTACTGCCAGATTTTTCAATTATCGGAGCAAAAACCTGTTCTATTTCTTCTTTCAGCTGGTGTCTTGCAGGTGCAACATAATCAGAAGGGCAACCAGATACAGTTTCATCACTCTTGACATCATTTGGCACCTGAGGACTAGAATGGGAAGCTTCACCATACATGTCTTCCAAAGCATGTTGCTCCTTTCTCTCATAACTTGCTTTCCTAATGGATTGTTCCTCCATTTTTTTATGATTTTCCATGTCAATAAATTCAGATTCATGGCCCCTACTAAAATGTTCTGCTTCCAATTGTAACGACTGACTTTCTAGTGCAACAGAATCAGAAAAACTAGAGACAGCTTCCTCAGTCTTGACATCATTTGGCATCTGGGGACTCGAGAAGTCCTTAAAATGTTTTTCCGAAATATTGCTGTCAGATGTGGTGCAATGATCATCCTGTTAATAAAATAGGATGCAAATTATAAGAACTACAAGAAACCCATATGTACTAATAAAATAGCTCCTGTTTCATAGACCAATATAATAAAATTAAACTAATACTATAAGATATAAAAATGACTCAATCAGTAAGAACAGCAGTAAATATTATAGAAATCCAGAGCTGTAATAGGAAGCCGGAACAGCCAAGAGGTGTAACTAAGAACATAGAAACAAATGCTGAGTAACTTTGCCGGAGTAGACCAATCAGATCTGCTTGTGTGCGAGTTCCTAATTCCTAATAGGATACCTCTATTTCTAACGAATTTTTCATGATTTGCAAGCGTATAACCTAACTTGAGGTCAGATTGAGAATGGGGACAATGTTATACAGATATGCGGCAGTGCCTGAATTTCTTGTGTCAGTAATGCATCTAAACAAAGCAGTGCAACTATTAAGTATAAAGTATAATTATTAACTGTTTTCCTTTTGGTTTTTGGAACCATCACCATGACTCAGGTCATCCTACACCTAAACAAGAATGTTTAATATCCTTTGGAACATAAAAAACATACTCATCAGGAGCATTGTTATGCATAACAGCTGTAAGATATCCATAACTAAAATCAGTGTTTACTGTCAATGCTTACTGGTGTGGAGATGACTTCAACTTCATTACACAACCTTGCCTCCCAAGAGGAAATCTGTGGACCTCCCTCCTTTCCTTCAAGAAACTCAGGTGCAAGGGTAACATGTACAAGTACCGGTTGAACACGACCTTGGATTGGACCATCTTTGACAGTCTTAATATCACCAGATGAAACACTAACAGATTCAGCGGTTTTAAGTTTACTTTCATCAAATAGCTTTGCCACTGGTATCTCACCAATGTTGTTTAAAGGTTTCATTTTGGATTTGTATTCTAGTTCCTGAATGATTTCCCGAATAACATAATAACTGCCACCAACTTCTTTCTGGGTATGTTTTATTGCTGGGAGTTTTCCAGCATTCTCTGATTGATACCTGCATAGAGAAAGGGAATTCATTATTTCTACAATAACAGGAGTCCACATAAACCATTTACTTGTTAACCAAATTCCTTCCATAAGATCATTCAATATGTTGACATTATTTCAAGAAAAATAATAATGAGTATTTAAGAATGTCAAACTTTTTCTCCACGCCTGTTAGATAATTAGAGAGATTCAGCTCATCATCACCAAACAGTACAAAATAAAAAATGAGAACCCCTTCTTGCAACCCAAGGACTAAAGTCAACACAAGAATGTGAGAATAAGTACAGATATTGGTTATTTCAGCATGAAATAGACCATTAAATGAACAGAAATCTTAAGGTAGGACAACTTAAAAAGAATTTACATAAACTTACTATTCTATTATTGACCATAGACAAAGGTTTAGCTTTAAGCAGGACATTTCATACAGAACAAGTGTTTTGGTCATGCATGGCCATAAAAACAGTTCAATTTTTGTATTGTTCAAGCATGTCTATAACAGTTGAGGGCCTTGGTTAGTTTTTTTGAGGGGGTTTAATATGTATATTGCATTACGCCATTTAAGTGTCTAAATAGCATTGTAGCTCAGCAGCAAAATATTTTATGAAAACAAAGAGAACATGGATCACTCCAGGAAGACACAATTGTTATTTTTTGAGGGAACTAAAATGCAAACAAGTATCATACATGAATGAATCAATTACAAGATCTTTCATTTACGGTCTGTTTCGTTCAACAGAGGGGACAAGAGGGGAGAGAAGAAAGGGGGAGGGGGGAGATTGTAAATATGTGTTTATGTTGTGTTTGACTCAACAAGGTGAGGAAAGCCGGAAAGGGATTTTAATTCTTAATAGACCTTTGTAATAATGTAATATTTGTTTTCATATTAAATAATGATATTTAAGTCCAAATTTTAAACAAATATTATTTCCCCTCTAAATTCCCTCACTTTTGAAGAGGAGCAAAATCCCTTCAGAGTAAATTCTAGTTCCACTCCATTCTACTTTCCTCCCTTCCAATTAATTGAACCAAACAACTAAAGTTTAAAATAAGCACATCTCCTTCCCTTCCCTCCCCTATAATCAAACAGACCCTTATAAAACTAGACCCTACAAAACTAAGAACAGGATACAGAGTGAAGCATGTGACATTAACTGAAAACAAAAACAGAAAATATTTTCTGAAACCAAACAAACACTTATCATAAAATACCAGATTCATGTTACTTAATCCAATCTAATATTAAGAGAAAACAACGCAGGTATGAACCAATGTGTGCATCTATCTCTATTACATAAAAACATTTCATATGCCAAAAACATCCCACAATGTCACATTATGCATGAAACTTCATAAAACATTAAACAAAAGCTTCAACAACTTCAAAAGAAACATAGAAAATACTTATTCACAAAAGACTCCACCATAGCTCTCCGTTCATGTTTTGGAACCCTCTGTCCTCTTTTCCAGCGGGTATCTGAAGTTTCTGAAGGAACACAAGCAGCAGCATGTGACCATCCACGCCACTGAAACTTTGATGATCCAACAGAATCACAAACCTCAAGGGACACTGCCAAACAACACAACAAATATATAAACACACGATCACATAATTGCTCATACAATAAATTTCCGTTTTCATAGCCAATTTCAACGCTGATTCCAAAATGTAGCATTGTAAAACAGTAACTGAAACTAACAAATGGAACCTAAAATTAAAGTAACAAAGATTTTGCATAAGAGAAAAAGGAAGAAAGTTACAGTGATCGGATTTGGGAGTGACGTTGAGAATTGAGCGGAGGGAGGAGCATGAGATGAGAAGCTTCTTTCTCATATTGACGATTACGCTGTTCTTCGATGAGATTTTCTGCAACTCCAGCTTTCATGTGAGGAGAGAGAGAGAGAGAGAGAGAGGGTTTAGGGTTTTGCAGCTTTGTTCCTTTTGTTCAAATCTCAACGGCGAAGAAACAGTATTGGTTTTTCGTAGTATTTCATAATTCTAAAATTTTAAAAACAATTTTATTAAAATTAAGGATTAATAAAATCATCAAACTTTATTTATTTGTTCTCATAAAAGTCATATTTTTTAAATAGTTTTAATCTTCATGATTTGATTCAAATTTTTAAAATTTATATTTAATCAATTGAATGTTAAAAAAATTAAATTTTTATAGAAAGTTTTTTAATATTTTAAACAGGGTTTAATGGTTATGTTTATATAATGTAAAAAGGTTGTACACTATATATCATTTTGCTATGTTATATAAATAATTTAAAATGAAAAAACTATAAAGTAATAGAAACGGGTGATGGTGATGAATCGACACTGTAAATTTTTTTAAATTGACAAAGATAGAGTAATTAATCTCATTTAAAATTTTCAATCTGATCTGATGGGATGTAGGACCGTTAATTAACAATGTAAAATGAATTTACATTATCATTTATTCTCTCTTTTAAATATGTCTGAAAATTTTAAAAAGATAAGCTGATTTAATAATTGTTTGATCACCGGTTCAGAAAAAATAAATTTTAATTTTTAAAATAATTAACTTTTAATCAGAATTATTTCTAATATATTTAAATATATGAATGAGAGGTTTTTTTTTGGGATGAGATTTGGACATGTTGATTTAATATTAAATTAAAATCAAATAATTTTGTGGAATAAAAGTTGAGCTTCTTTATGTAGATAAAAAATGAATATATTAATTTTATAAAAGTTTAATAATAATAATAATAATAATAATAATAATAATAATAATAATAAATGTTGAATTTAATATATTTGGTAAAGTAAATTTTTTTCCAGACTCAAATTCACTATATGATCGATGCTTTAAATTTTTTAAGATTTACCATCCATCCAATCCAATCACAAGTCATATATGATATTTTGAAGAGCATTTATAATGGTTCCAACCTTCTTCCAAATCTCAAAATGTGAATGGGAAAGATGAGAAGCATGTTTACAACACCACCCTTGAAATGAAGCATTGGAATCACTTGAAAGAGCATTGACCAGTGGCCGGTGATGTGAAATATGCCTCACTTTTCTCCCTACCCTCCACAATTTTGCAAATATTCTAAATTTACATTTGTAAATTTTACTTTAATTTTTTTATTTTTTACTAGTTTTTACTATTTACGTGTGGCATATTTATTTTTTAAACTAAAAAATTTAAAGTAATATTTTTTAATTTATATGACTATCAAACCGGATAACTTGTTGTTTAATCATCCGGTTCACAATATTTATTCGGATAACTTTAACAACCGGAGAACTTATAAGTAAGAGTTTCGGTGATGTATTTTTTAATAACCGCATTTCTTACGTCTCACTATTTCAGAACGTGTTTTTTTTATTTTTTATTTTATTTTATTAATTTTTGTTACATTTATATTTAGCTGGTATGAATATTTCTTTGATGATATGTGATAAAGATCAGACATGTGTAGATATTATTAAGATATTCTCAACTACATAAAAATTTGACACAAGAAGAGGCGGGTAGGTGGATTAGGGAGGTTGGAATCAACAATAGAGTGATTGTTATAATAACTAGTTCGGACACCAAAACTGCAAAGAGAGGAAGAAGTGACAAAGTTATATCTGATTGTGATAGAGGTGGAAAATACAAAGAAGGAAGTGAAACACAAAGTGCTACCAAGAAATGTGGTTGTCCATTTAAAATTAGATCAACACCGACAAAAAAATGGTTTTGGTTGGAAGATTGACGTAAAATGTGGACTTCACAACCATGGTTTATCGGATAGATTTGAAGGTCATTTGTTTGTAGGTCGACTTAATGCTGATGAACAACAACATATTGTTGATTTGACAAAATGTCATGTTTCACCAAGACACATATTGTTGTCATTGCAAGAACGACATCCGAAAAATATAACTCGGATCACCTAAATATATAAAAATAAGAGTAGGATTCAGAAAGACATCAGGGGTCCTAAAACGGAAATGCAACATTTATTTAAGCTGATAGAGGATTCAAATTATGTTTATTGGAGTAGGAAAAGAGATAAGTCAGAAATTGTGAGGGATATCTTCTGGGCCCATCCAGAATCACTGAAATTGTTGAATATGTTTCCTAGTGTGTTGATTATGGACAGTACATACAAGACAAATAAGTACATGCAAACTTTGTTTAAAGTAGTTGGTATGACATCAACTAAGTTAACATTTGTTGTTTCATTTGCCTATATAGAATATGAGCAAAAAGATAATTTTTGTTGGGTATTGGATAAGTTGAAACAGTTGTTCCACCACCTTCTGGCCATGATATATTGAATGTAAATGGTTGTTTCGCATCAAAAGGAATCCATATGGAACTATCTCTAGATATAAATCCCGCCTAGTTGCAAAAGGATACATGCAATGTCTTGGAATAAAATTTAAAGAGACATTTGAATATGTTATTTGGCCACAAAGAATTAAACTCATTCTCACCATTGCACTTGGATATAAATGGAGTATGCATCAATTAGATGTCAATAATGCTTTCCTCCAAGGAACTCTAGAGGAGGATATTTACATGGGTCAGCCATCCAGTTTGAAATATGCTCAACAACCCTATCATCTTTGTAAACTTCACAAAATCATCTATGATTTACGTCAAGCACCACGAGTATGACATAATGCTCTCAAAACCTTCATCACTACTAATGGGTTTCACATTAGTAAGAATGATTTGTCATTGTTCATATATCACAAAGGTACAACCATTTATTATTTATTAGTCTGTGTTGACGATCTTTTACTCACTGGTGGTGAAACAAAGTTTGTCACTCATTTTATCAACTCTTTGTCCCACCGGTTCTCTCTCAAAAATATGGGCACCCCTCACTACTTTATAGGAGTTGAGTTAATTCCTAGATGTGTTAAAATGTTCCTTTCATAACTCAAGTATATACTTGACATTTTGGAAAAATTTGTCATGATTGATGCTAAACCATCACCCTCACCTCTCTCTTCCATTGCAATGCTCACACTGCATGATGGCAGCCGCACCACTAATTTCACTCATTACATAAAAATCATAGGTGTTTGCAATACCTAAACCTCACAAGACTCGATGTATCATTTGTTGTCAACAAACTCTCTCAGTTCATGCACACACACCTACCACCTTACCCTTCTAGCTTCTTAAAAGGTTACTTAGGTACCTCAAAGCCACTGTTAACTTTGGTATCATGCTTAAGAAACCACATTCCTTTTAACTTCTCGTCTACAGTGATGCTGATTAGGGTGACAATCTTTATGATCGCACATCCACGTCTGCGTACCTTATATTTTTTTGTGGTAATCATATCTCACGGCTCTCCAAGAAGCAACGGACAATAGCTCGCTCATCCACAAAAGTAGAATATCATGCGCTAGCTATGGCTACCTCTGAAATCATGTGGCTCACCAACCTTATTTAAGAATTGCACATTACGATATCTCAACCACCTAAGCTGTTATGTGATAATGTCAGAGTCACCTATGTTTGTTCTTATCCAATTCTACATTCAAGAATGAAACATATATCCATGGATTGTCATTTTGTTCGAGAACAAGTTCAGGCAAACAAACTTCCAATTAGTCATGTGACAACAAAGGACAAATTGCGACCTTCGCACAAAGCCATTACCAATACCACGTTTTCAAAAACTTACGAGCAAGATGAATGTCTTTGACGGTATACTCATCTCGAGGGGGTGTATTGGACCACAACGAAGACTTGAAGCCCAAGTCCTTTGCAATGGTCATGTTGACCAAATCATAAGGATATCTTGTACCATTATGTGCATATCTCCCGTTGTACCATTCAATTACTTATTTGGAGCATTTTATTGATTTTGTTTATTGTAATTATTATTTTGCGTCACTTATTCTCTTTGATAGACGCATATTTTATACTCGAAAGTGTAGATTTTCTTGGTAGTCGGTCTATAACATATTTTAGGCAGGGTTCTTTAGATCCATACTATTACAAAAAGTTTTTGCAGAAATTTTCTCAACCGATTCCCATGTTATCCGTCCGAACAAATTTTTTTAAGGATCTTCCATGAGAGGGACATATGAGATCAAGATGACCCGACGGCGACATAGAGACAAATCAGCCACGAAAACATAGCAAGGTTGAGCAAACACGAGGGAGAAGAAAAAATGTCATGTAAAACTAAGGTTATCTTTTCAAATCACCAATTTACTAAAATAATCTAAAAGAAAACACTCTCTTAGAAAGTTGAATTAAGCAGATGAATAAAATAAGCTCGACAAAGCAAGCAAACATGACAAGAAAGTGTCCAAATTATAGTAACCATTGACATTCCTAAATTCCTAACTTCCCACGATGTCACTACATTTGACACAACCCATATTTTTTTATTCATCAACAATAACAACTCAATCATCAAATAACAATGTAAAAAAAATCATGCAGATCCTATATTCTTATATGAAAAGCTGTCATCTTATGTCACAGATACATATATAATATAAATCACATAGAAAATAAACAAAAAATCTCCTTGTTCATACCTATGTGTCCAACACTATGATAAGCATCTTGGTACCATTTTTTCCTTGTCAACTTCGTCCAATTCAAAACAAGATAAGAAAATGACTCTATTCACACTACTTGTCTGGTTCTAAAACTCATGTTTTATGAAGTTTTATCTAACATCATGAGCTTGATCATTGACTTAACCATATTATATATGGTTTTGTTTTTTCTATCATTGAACATAGTTTTGTGTATTGATATTGAAATCAATGATTTTTATCCACAAGAAAGATATGCTTTGTTACTCATAAGAGATTCATTAAATTCTTCTGTGGACTTGCATGGAAATTGGACAGGACCACCTTGTATAAACAATATTAGTAGATGGTTTGGTATCACTTGTTCGAATTGGCATGTTGTTGATATTACAATTCATGGTGTTAATCTTAGTGGCTATTTACCTTCAACATTCCTTCAAAACATAACTTTCTTGAGGCGAATTGATTTCAGAAACAATGCACTTTTCGGACTATTGCCGAATCTCACAGGTTTGGTTTTCTTAGAAGAAGTGAAGCTTTCTTTTAATCATTTCTCGGGTTCAATTCCTTTGGAATATGTTGAGTTGCTTGGTCTTGAAGTTTTGGAGCTGCAAGAGAATTACTTAGATGGTGAAATTCCACCTTTTGATCAACCATCATTGAGAAGTTTTAACGTTTCATATAATCATTTGGTAGGGAAAATTCCTGAAACTTCTTTGCTTCAAAGGCTTCCAAAAAGTGCTTTTGATGATAATTCCGAACTTTGTGGAAAGCCATTGGATATGTCATGTCCTTCTTCAATGGAGAAAAATAAGAAAAAACTTCAAGTTTGGATTATTGCTTTGATTGCTTTTGGAGCTGCTTTGTTTCTTTTTCTGATGATTATTGCTTTCTTGGTTTGCAAAAGAAAAGCTAAAGGAAATGAAACAAGAAGAAACGATTCAACACGTAAGTCATTTCTTATAAATTTATCGTACTTCTGTCTTATTTGAGTTTATATACTGAGATAAGCACGTCGAGACTCAGTTTAGCAGAGATAGTAAAAACAACTTATGACATGTTTGAGATCAAATGTTTTAAACTTTTTAGTATTTTTCTTATAGGGTATGTTTTTGGAGCATGGGCATCTAATGTAGGGAACAGTGAAGATTCTGGAAGATTAGGCCAATTAGAATTTTTCGACAAGAAACTTCAAGTTTTCGACATGGATGATTTGTTAAGAGCATCAGCAGAGGTTGTAGGAAGAGGAGAATTTGGTGTTACATATAAAGCAACACTTGAAACTGGTAATGCTGTTGCAGTGAAGAGACTTAGTTACATGAATGAATTGAGCAAGAAGGAATTTATTCAGCAGATGCAATTGCTAGGACAGATAAAGCATGAAAATGTAGTTGAAATTATCTCCTTTTATCATTCAGAAGATCAAAAGCTTATCATATATGAACTTGTCTCTGATTGCACTTTGTTTGAACTCCTACATGGTTAGTCTTATTTATTTTGTAGCCTTAAATTAAATGTATTGAAGTTATAAAATCATGCCTAAGTGTGTAGTTGCAAAACTAACTTGACTTGCAAAAGACACAAAAATGGGCATTTAGCTAGGGATGACAAACGGACATGTCCGCTGAAAGAAAATCCTGGCTCGATTCGCCAAAAATGGGGCGGGGTGAGACTTATCACTCATAAAACAAGTGGAAAAAAAAACATGTCTGTCTTGTCTTGTTTAGGCCTATGCCCGCCAAAACTTTGCCAAAAAATGGGCAGGCAAAATAGAGGGACGAGCCGGAAACATTGGCTCGGCCCGTTTTTCCACCCTTACATTTAGGCACATTTCTGTCATTTTGCATTCAACTTTTAGGACTGATTATACACTAACATTCATGATGTGTTGGTGCTAGAGGGAAGAGGAATTGGAAGAATACCACTTGATTGGAGCACAAGGCTTTCAATTATCAAAGACATAGCAAAAGGACTTGATTTCCTTCATCAATTTTTATCTTCACACAAAGTTCCTCATGCAAATCTCAAATCATCAAATGTTCTAATCCATCAAACCAACCAAGGTTACCATTCCAAGCTCACAGACTATGGTTTCTTGTCATTACTCTCATCATCCAACAAAAATGCAGAAAAGCTATCAATAAGCAAGTCACCGGAATTCGTTAAAAGGAAAAAGCTTACACACAAAACTGATGTATATTGTTTTGGCATCATTATGTTAGAGATTATAACTGGTAAAATTCCCGGAGGTGGCGAAGTTGACGAAACAACGAGTAATGATCTTTCGGATTGGGTTAGAACTGTGGTGAATAATGATTGGTCTACTGATATATTGGATTTGGAAATACTGTCTGAAAGAGAAGGACATGATGCAATGTTGAATCTTACTGAGATAGCTTTAGAGTGTACTGATTTGATGCCTGAGAAAAGGCCTAAAATGAGTGTAGTGTTGAAGAGAATTGAAGAGATGGAACAAATGATAAAAGAGAATGATTGAAACAAGTTTGAGTCACTAGAGAAAGATGTAATGTAGTGTGTTGCATATTCATCATAACATTATTTTTATATGAGAATGAATGACAGATTATTCAATGTAGAAATGGATTAACTCCTCCATAGATTGGAAGAACAATTTTTTAGAAGTGATAAAGATCTCTTTTAAAGTTGAGAAAATATTGTGTTCATTGTTTTTGAGACTTTTATGTCTACAGTATTTAGCAAGTTTTGATTAATAATATCAGATGATTTCACTTTGGTAAGAAAATGAAGCGATTATTTATTATTTAGTAACTAAATTTATTAAGGTAATGGTATTATTTTGGAGTGGAGAAAAAAAAACGGTAATAGATTAGTGTAGTCCATCGTGATAGCTCTTTAACATGGAGGTGGAGGTCTTCTATAGACATAGAGATATAGAGGGATGTACCGCAAGATTAACACTTCATCACTCAAATCAATAGAGGAACTTGCAAGTGTGTAATGAATTATATTTTCGACAACTAAATTTTATTATATTCTACTAGTATTTAACATGTAACGTAAATTACTAATAATTTGGTACAATCATGAACAAAATCAATGTTAAGATGTACTAATATACTTATAGTTTTGGTCAAGGGGAGGTGTTGTTTACATGTTAAGTCCATTCAATAATTGGTGGAAAATTTTTGACTGGCACAAAGTTATAAACCAACATGAACCCGCAATTTTATCATGATCATGCTAAAGTGAAGGATTATGTTACTATCTACTAACAATAAAAACTAGAATGTAACTCGCGCAATGCGCGATTGTTATAATATTTATGTATTTTTTAAATATATTTTTTTTCATATTGGAGTGATATATTTGTAGAAAGACCTATTAAAGGTAGAAAGACTATTGATTTCCCTTAAGGGGTGACTTCGATCATCCGCCCTCCATTAGGGACAACCACGCCCTAAATACTCCCCATTCGCCCAATCGTGAAAAATGTGGGAAAAAACGTTTCTCAGGCAGAGAAAAGTCAGGGTCAATAGTCTACCCTTTGTCTCTCTAGGAAACGGGGATTTGACGATCTATTATTGACTGAGGGGTCGGTTATTAAGGAAACCCTAGACCCAACGTATTTATAAATACCTCTTTCCTAACATAAGAAAAAGAGAGATCATAACTTCCTCACCATAAACATAGAGATTCACCTCACGTGAGTTATCTCTCTCTCACCACCATAAACACCACCAAACAGGGCCTCTCTCCGCCGCGGACAAACCCTAATCACAAAAAAAATACTAAGAGATTTGGTCATCCCTACTAACTTAGGGATATGATGACAGTTGATCGGTCTCCAATTCTACTTGTTTTCTGACACTCATTCGGCACAATTTCACGAAATCGGTAACACATTATTCTACATGTTTTGTTGTTCTGTTTAGTAAATTAGATATTTGCATTTTTATTTCAGTTTGTTGATTATCTTTGGTTTGCATCATTATACTCCATTTTATGTCTCATTGTGATAGTTTTACTAGTTTCAGGTGTAAGCAAGAATACCGGAGGAATCGCCAAGGGAATCGGACGTTTCGGACCCGTCAGAAGGAAATTGGACATACAGTAGCCCTGACACGGCCACCCATGTTGCCCAACACGGACCGTGTCAGGAGAAGAGGGCCAGAGCCATAAAAAAGGGAGCTGACACGGGCGTCTGTGTCAGCCACCCTGGAAGGGGCGTGTTAGCCCTTGCAGCCAGACAGCCAACATGGCCGGTCGTGTTGCCTGACAAGACCAATGTTGGCTTGGACACCTCATTTTCCAGTTTTTGCTGTATTTTGGCACGACTTATCCCGGAGGACATTTTGGACTTTTGTTACATCAAATTGATGATCAGGAACTATTTAGGGGATTTTTGAATACGGAGAACGAGACTTTTACACGATTAGAGATTTGGTACGATTAAGATTGAAGCGATCAAGAGCGGCGAAGAACGGAGGTCCTTCAAGAGCGGGTGCTGAAGATCAACGGAATTCCCTTACTTTTGTAATGTCTAAATTTTATTTTGTATCTTATTTGAATAATATGAGAGGCTAAACCCCCCAATGCCAGGGGGTGTCTCTGAATTGATCGTGTAATGACTATGAATTGATGATTTCCTTAATATATGATGTTTGTTGTTAATTTCACTGTGCAATGTGTATAACGCTTTCTTTATCAGAAAAATTAGGATTGTTATATGGTTAACAATTAGCGGGATTGCAATTGTTAAGGATTTTATACAGTGAAACCACAGTAGATGTCACCTAGGGCTAAGGATACCTTATGGTTACCGGTTTTATCTTGTTAATTTGTATTGCTTGGTTTCATTATAATCATCTAAGGACTTAGAGATTAGAATGAATGACCAAAGGTTTCCCTCTGAGGTCTTAGGAGAAAACAATTTTAAGATCCGGTAATTGAACATTTTGAATTGTTAAGGAGATATACACTCAAGGATCATTACAGGAGATATTCATACACCGTCCTTGGCATATTATTATAAATTGTGAAAAGATTTATTCTGTTTTATTTTCTCATACAGTGACTTTTTACAAAACCCCAACTATTTGTTTTGTTCAATTGAGTCACAATTTAAACTTGTATTACTGCGCAATCCTCGAGATCGATCTTTGGGAAACATCCCTATTATTATTACATTGGCAAAATAGTACACTTGCTATTTTCCTGATCAAGTTTTTAGCGCCGTTGTCGGGTATTGCCAAATATAAAGTTTAAATTATTTCAATTGAAAATTTGTTGCTCTGCAACTAAAATTTATTTTCCGTTATTTTACTAATTTATTTCGATTAATATTAACTAATTTGTCTCTGATATTTGTATTCGAGGTAAGGCCTCAGCTGATTTTCCTTTTGATGCAGAAATCGAAAGAACTTTGCGGGCAAGACTCAGACAGGCTCAATTGGCAAGACTGGAATCAGAAGAAGAACAACCTTCCATTCATTCAGGTTCAGATTCAGGTTCAGAGAGAGAGAGAGAGATCGAAACAATGGCGGAGAATCCACCGCCATTAGAAAGAATGTTGGGTGACTACGGAGGTGCAAATGCACTAACCGACAGATTAACAATTGTCAACCAACCAGTGAACGTGGCTAATTCCCAGTTACATCCTAGTACTATTAATCAACTTGAAAGGAAGCATTTCACTAGAAAGGTAAATGAAGATGCAAACAAACATTTACAGAGGTTTCTGACCATGAGCAACACTCTAAAAATTGATGGTCACACTGAAGAAGCTAAGAAATTGAGAATATTCTCGTTCACCTTAGAGGAAGAAGCCGAAGAATGGTTTTATTCTCTACCTGCCGGTAGCATCACATCTTGGGAAGAGATGGAAAAAGCCTTCCTGAATGAGTATTTTCCATCGTCGGTTTTTCTGCAGAAGAGGTATGAAATTCTGAATTTTAAGCAGAAGGATGGGGAAACTCTGGGAGACGCCTACAAGAGATTCAAGAGAGTCTTGGTCGCCTGTCCAACTCATAATATGGATCCAACCGAACAGATGCAGATGTTTGTGAATGGTCTCAAAATAAAGACCAAACAATTGATTGATACCGCAGCCGGTGGCTCTACTAATTTCTCAACAGCCACCGATATAAAGAAGATCAATGAAGCTATTGCTGCTAATGAGCACTTGGAGTTGTAAGATAAATGTCAAAGTAAAACAAAAGGGGTTATCGATTTAAAGCTGGAAACCAATAAAATTTGTATCGAAGATACTATAGTTGCTGAAGTTGAGAAGAAGCCGAAGACGATGAATATAGGTACCCAACAAGTGGCACAGGTCCAACCGGCTCCTACTGTCTGTTGTGAGATTTGTAATGGTCTGCACCAAACGGTGTATTGTTTTGCAACTCCTTAACAAGTGGAGGAAATTAAATTTTTGAAGCAGAATAATCCTTATTCCAACACGTACAACCCGGGTTGGAAGAATCATCCCAACTTCTCATGGAAAGACCAGAAAGGGAACGCTCTTAAACACGGTTAATACCAAACTCAATATCAACAACAACAGCAACAACAAGCCCCTAAGAAAGATTATTGGGAGATTGACATTGAAAGAATGGCAACTCATAATATTCAATTCCAAGAAGAAACCCGTAACAATCAGAAAAACACCACAGCATCCATAAAAAATCTTGAAGTCTAGATGGGGAAAATAACACAACAATTAGCCTCGAGTTCTCAAGCACAAGGTGCTCTACCTAGTGCAACTGTGACAAATCCTAGAGAGCATAATAATGCGAGCGATGTGACAACAAGAAATGGTAAATCTGATGAAGCAGTTGAGGATATGGATGAAGAGGAAGATTAATTGATCAAAATGGATCTTGAGATCAAAGAAAATGAAGCGGTAAGGGAATAAGTGGTGGCACTGAAACCAGTAGTTAAAGAAATAGTCATTGAGCCTAAGCCGGTTGTTAAGCTTCCTTTTCCCACCAGAAACAAGAAAAAGGGGCAACATGAGAAAAACTTTGAAAAGTTCCTAGAGTTGTTCAAGAAGCTGGAGATTAACATTCCGCTGTTGGAGGCACTTGAACAAATGCCTACTTATGCAAAGTTCATGAAGGACATCATTTCTAAGAGGCGTGTCATCGACACCTACCCGATTATTCTAACCGAAACTTGTAGTGCTATTTTGCAGGGTATGAAGATTCCAATAAAGAAGAAAGATCGAGGAGCTGTCATTATCCCTTGTACTATTGGAGATAAGTCATTCAACAAAGCTCTTATTGATCTAGGAGCTAGTGTGAGTCTCATGTCGTTATCCATTTACAAGAAGCTTGGTATAGGGGTGTGCAAGATACCCGGATGATACTCTAATTCACCGATCATTCGGTCAAGAAACCGTATGGTATTGTTGAAGATGTTCTGGTGAAAATTGACAAGTTTGTATTCCCGGTGGATTTCGTAATTCTAGAAATGTCGGAAGATGAAGAGATCCTGCTCATTCTGGGGAGACCCTTTTTAGAGTCGGGAAGATGCTTGATCAACATAAAAGAAGGGACTATGACGTTGAAGGTTTTATGATGGGGAATTAAAGATAGATGTTCGAAACACCATGAGGTACAAAGATGATATATATACCAATCATACTATAGAGGTTCTGGATCAGGTGATAATGTATGATAGTCCTTTGAATGCACCATAATTACCTTTGGAAAAAGTGTTGAGTTTGTCCATTTTCGACAGTGATAAAGAAGTGGACAACAGGGCATCTGAAGTGCTAGTCTTGCTGGACACACAACCCCCGTGGAAAGGATCTCGACCACACCAGTGGGAAGATTTACGACTACCTCAAACTAGTGAGGAGGATAAATAGCCCAAGAAGGAACAAAGTTGAAACAATTTCCTGAGAATCTCAAATATGTCTTTCTCGATTCTGAAGGCAAATGTCTTGCTATCATAAATTCGAGCCTAAAGAATATCCAAGAAGAGAAGCTCATCCAAGTCCTAAAAAAATACAAAGATGCTATTGGATGGGCAATTCAGCATTTGAAAGGTATTAGCCCTACTGTGTGCATGCATAAAATTCTCATGGAAGAAGACCATAAACTGGTTGTCCAACCGCAGAGAAGACTCAAACCAGCAATGAAAGAAGTAGTTTAGAAAGAGGTAGTGAAATTGTTAGACGTAAGTCTTATATATCCTATTTCTGACAGCCCTTGGGTGAGCCCGATGCATGTTGTCCCAAAGAAAGGGGGGACCACCGTAATAAGGAATGAAAAGAATAAGTTAATCCCTACTCGGACAATTACTGGGTGGCACGTTTGCATTGACTACAGAAGGTTGAACACAACAACTAGGAAGGACCACTTCCCATTGCCATTTATTGACCAAAAGTTGGAAAGGTTAGCTGGACATGATTACTATTGTTTTCTAGATGGATACTCCGGGTATAATCAGATTGCAGTTGTTCCGGAAGACCAAGAAAAGACAGCATTCACATGCCTGTATGGTGTGTTTTCATATCGAAGAATTTCATTCGGGTTGTGTAATGCTCCAGCCACCTTCCAACGCTGCATGACTTCCATCTTCGCCGACATGCTTGAAAAGCATATGGAAGTGTTCATGGATGACTTTTCGGTCTTTGGATCCTCATTTGATAACTGTTTGACTAACCTCTCTCTTGTTTTAGACAGGTGCCAGAAAACAAACATAATTCTGAACTGGGAGAAATGTCACTTCATGGTGCGAGAAGGGATAGTATTGGGTCACAAAATTTCCTACAAGGGAATTGAAGTTGACCAAGCAAAGGTGGAAATGATATCTAAGCTCCCACCTCCTGTTAATGAGAAGGGTATCAGGAGTTTCTTAGGACACGCGGGTTTTTACCGCAGGTTCATAAGAGATTTCTCAAAAATCGCAAAACCGCTGACCACTTTATTGGTTAAGGATAAGGCGTTTATGTTCGACAAAGAATGCACCACAACCTTTGAGACATTGAAGAACAAATTCATTTCAGCACCAATTATTATTGCCCCAAATTGGTCTCTTCCGTTTGAGATCATGTGCGATGCGAGTGATATTGCTGTAGGGGCAGACCTAGGACAACGAAGAGAGAAGTTGCTACATGTCATTTACTATGATAGTCATGTGTTAAACCCCACACATATGAACTATGCAACTACTGAGAAAGAGTTATTGGCTGTGGTTTATGCATTTGACAAATTCAGGCAATACTTGTTAGGATTGAAGGTTGTCGTTTATACTGACCATGTCGCTTTGAAATATTTGTTTTCTAAACAGGACTCTAAGCCGAGTCTTCCCATGTGGATCTTACTCCTCCAAGAAATTGATGTAGAGATTAGGGACAAAAGGGGATGTGAAAACACAGTAGCGGATCATTTATCCTGAATGTCACTAATTGAAGAAACATAAGAAAAGAGACCGATAAAGGATGAGTTCGCTGATGAACACATCCTCGTTGTCATCGGTTTCCCTTGGTTTGCAGACTACGTGAATTATTTGGTGGGGGTGTAATCCCTAACGATTTTGATTCTAACAAAAAGAAAAAGTTTGTTCATGATTGAAGGTTTTACTTGTGGGATGACCCATTCCTATACAAGAGAGGAGTGGATGGGCTGGTCAGAAGATGCGTCTCGGAGGAGGAACAAAGGGATGTATCAGAGCTTGTCATGACTCGGATTATGGAGGACACTTAAGTGGTGACAGAACAACGCCTAAAGTCCTTCCGTCAGGTCTATATTGGCCCACACTATTCAAAGATGCCCAAGACATCGTCAAAGAATGCGACAGATGTCAAAGAACGGGGAATATTTCTAAGAGAAATCAAATGCCGTAAAACACTATGTTGGAAGTTGAATTGTTTGATGTCTGGGGAATAGACTTCATGGGGCCATTTCCACCTTCACTTGGAAAGAATTACATCTTGGTAGCAGTAGACTACATCTTAAAGTGGGTGGAAGCGGTGGCATTACCCACCAATGATTCCAAAGTGGTTGTGACCTTTCTGAAGAATAATATTTTTTCGAGATTTTGGGTGCCGAGAGCACTTATCAGTGATGAAGGTACTCATTTTTTAAACAAACTGATGCAGAATTTGCTGAAGAAATATAAGGTTAAACATAAGATCGCCACTCCGTATCACCCACAAACGAGTGGTCAGGTTGAAGTGTCCAACAGGTAGATAAAGCAAATACTGGAAAAGACTGTACGCACATCTTAGAAAGACTGGGCAGTAAAGTTAGAAGATGCACTATAGGCATACAGAACGGCATTCAAAATGCCCATATGTATGTCTCCCTATCAGTTAGTTTATGGTAAAACTTGTCACTTGCCACTAGAGTTGGAGCACAAAGCGTTTTGGGCATCCAAATTATTAAATTATGATCTTACCAAAGCGGGTGAATCCTAAATCCTTCAGCTCCACGAGTTAGAGGAGTTTAGGAATCAAGCTTATGAGAATGCTAAACTCTACAAGGAGAAGACAAAAAATGGCACGATCAGAAGCTACAGAGAAAGGAGTTTGTCGAGGGACAACAAGTGCTCTTGTTCAACTCCAGGTTAAAACTCTTTCCGGGAAAGTTGAAATCCAGGTGGTCGGATCCGTTTTTTGTTCACAGAGTGTGTCCCCATGGAGCAATAGAACTTAAAAATCCTATTAATGAGGATACATTTAAGGTGAATGGACAAAGGTTGAAACACTACTACAAAGGGCAGAAAAGTGGTCTGATTGATAATGTTCGTCTCAGAGGATAAGAGAGACGACTGTTGAGCCATGCGACGTTAAACGCAACGCTTCATGGGAGGCAACTGACGCGGTTTAATTCTAATTATTTCAGTGTTTGGTGTGTTTCCAATTTTTATTTGTAGGTTCGCAGGTAAATCGCACAGTATAGAAGAAAAGGTTTGAGTCAAACTCATAGAAGACAGTTGGCTAAAAGAGCAAGGGAAAATAAAGAAAAAAGTCAGTTTTTTTTGGAGAAAAATAGGGCCCTGACACGGGTGCCCGTGTCACCTGACACGGCCCGTGTCACCTGACACGGCCCGTATCAGGCAAGGCACAAAAGAGATGGAATTTTCCAGTAGGCTGACACGGCTGCCCATGTCAGCTGATACGGCCCGTGTCAGCTCTACTGGAGGTGGAGACCAAAACCAGGGGCCTGACACGGGCGCCCGTGTCAGGCTGAACGGTCATATTTTTCAAAAAAAAAATTTTTTTGCATGTGTGGACCCCACCCGGATTTTCTACCACTTAAACCCATTTTAATCTGATTTAATCCATTAAATCTGATTTTCTCACCTTCTCTCTCCCATTTTCACCAAACCTTTTTCCTTCCTCCATTCTTTTTCAAAGTTCTCCATCACCTCTCCAACAAAAAGCTCACTACTTTACCACTATACTCCATCCAAATCACCGACACCCTTCACAAAAGTTGTTATACTCTCTGTCCTTTACAAGAAAACGGTAATCATTTTTCCTTATTCCATACTTTATTTTTGGTCATAAATTTTTGTTGCAGGAACCAATCATGCCACCGAAGCGAATTTCTAAGGGGAAGCAAACAAAAGCTGAATCCCTGAGGCCTCGGAAACGGACCATCCGTCATCCGAATTTGCACGATATAATCTTCGACAACCCGGAGCACGAACGACGGTACTCATCACACGTTAAACGTAAAATAACACCGACAAGGTACCTATGCTTTGACACTTTATTTCAATTGGGTATGTCGGAAGAATTAGATAGGATGTTTCATGTCCACGGCATGCTTGAATTTGTGCATTGAGAAGCGCCTACATATGAGCACATCACTTTAGAATTCTTGAGCACCATTGAGTTCAAGTTGAAAAAAGGACGGACATGTACAACGATGTACTATGGAGGATGAAGCTAGCGGAAATATAGCCGAACGTATCACACACTCGAACATAGAATAGAGTCGCCATCGAACTTTATTTATTCCCGAAGGAAATGGAAAACATCGATAAAACCCGGGGGAAAGAGATATGTTGGGTAAGGAAGTCGGTTATGCAAGGGGAAGGTATTAGCACCCTAAACATTCATGGTACTCCATGGAAACCGTTTTGATTGTTCTCGCTCGAATAGGTGTTATATCTAAAGATTAATCGCAAAAGAATGGGGAAAGGAAGAGAAGTAGATAAAGTGCTCGGTGAGGATTGGGGCCCTCATGCCTACGTATCCTCATAGTGCAATGAGGAATTCAGAGCTTCGTAGTTCAAGGAACTAGAAGTGGGAGATGGAAAGAATTGTGATCGAGGTATGGTCTGAACCAAAGAATAGTGTTTTGAGCTCCAACAAGGGTGAAAACATGAACCCAAGAGTAAAGTGGATATTACCAATATGTGGACCAGCAGGCCGCCACTATAAGGTAAAGCCGAAAAGACGAAGAAATAGGTATTTGGGCACAATCCCAAACATCTCTTGGTTCACAAGGTGACGCAAGAAGGAGCACAAAGAGGTAGTTTGTTTGGCTCAAAGATAACGGGTATATCACATGGAGTGAAGGAAGGTGGATTATGAATGTATCACGGAGATGATTGGAATAAAGTTACCAAAGTCACAGAATTAAATATTGTTTGAAATTGAAACGTGAAAGTGTATTGGAATTCATAAGAGAAATGAAATTCATACCATGGAGGGAAATAACTTCAACCGATATGCGGACCAGCAAGCCGCCACTATAGGGTGTATAGCCAAAAAAAAGAAGAAGGAATTAAGTGTTTGAGGTTGTAGCCCAAACAACTCTAGGTATAAAGGCGGACTACATTAGGTGTCCTAAAAAGATGTGTATGGAATTCCAAAGAGAGTGTATTTCGATGTCAAAGAAATAGTATGTCATAGGGTGAGCCATTTACAATCGAAGGTAGATGATGAATGGTGAAATATATGAGTGATGCCCTAAGGCAAAGGAGGAATAATTAGAAGTATGCTCGCCAAGGATTCATACCCTCGTGCCTACATATTCTCATTATGCAATGAGAAAGTCAGAGCAATCGTAGTTCAGAACCACGAGAAATATATATATATATATATATATATATATATATATATATATATATATATAGAGAGAGAGAGAGAGAGAGAGAGAGTTTTGTCTAAGAAACGGGGGCTCATAAGACAAACACTAATTCAAGGAATGATTGCACTACTAGATGGTTTGAGGAATAATATATCACTTGCTGGGGAAACAAATAGTTCGAGATCAAATAAGGATAGTATCTTGGATCCAAGAAGGAGATAGTCTCTGAATCAAAGAGCAAGGTAGGCATTTACCAATACATGGGCTAGTAGGCTGCCACTATAAGGTAAAGCCAAAAAGAAAGACTGAATTAAGTGTTTGGGGTTGTAGCCCAAACATATCTTGATTGAGGAGATGGATTGTCGTTAAAACATCCCAAAAGGATAGACAATGAGTCCAAGGAGAAGTATGATTGATCTTAAAAAGTTGGTATTTATAGAATGAATGAAGAATGATTGATCGATAAATATGGTAGCAATAGATAATGTAGATTGATAAATAAGATAGCTCGCGAAGAAACTGGGTTCTCCTGCCTACGTATCCTTATAGTGCAATAAGGAAATCAGAGTGTTCGTAGTTCAGCCCACTAGGGCTGAAAGTAAGGTGATTAGAGGCAAAAGAAAAGATGATTTAATGAAGTGAATTGAATGGAGAGATGAATTGAGAGACTTGATAGTCGATTGATAAGAATCATATGAGAGTCTATGAATAAGGGCGAACGCTTTGAATATTTGGGGCATACGCCCCATACGCAAAGTCGCTATAGACGAGGATAGGAGAGACTCAGTCTCGTCATTCCCTATTACTTAAGACTTGAAGTGCGTGATACTTCTCTTAACTGACAAGTTGCTGGTGAAGAATCTTCGTTGTTGATCCTTGTGTTGATGTTGATTTTGTATGAAGAAGACTTGGTAGTTTAATCAATTCGTGTTGCATTAAAGTCTATGAGTAAGGGCGAACGCTTTGAATATTTGGGGCATACGCCCCATACGCAAAGTCTCTCTAGACGAGGATAGGAGAGACTCCATCTCATCATTCCTCACTACTTAATGCTTGTTTCGTGCAATTTGAATCATGTTAACCAAGTGTTGGCCTTTGATTTATCTTGTATAATATGTTGCTTGGTGTGACTGAGGATGCCTTAATTTGAAGGTCTTGACTTGATGCTTTAAACTCCACAGCTTAAAAGAAAAGTTTTATTAAGCGACCAAGGATCTTTTGGTCACCTAATTTAGACTGTGGGATTATACGAGTTCAAAAGATTTAATTGATCAAAATTTCTCTTGATCAATTTAATCATGGGTTTGAAGTGATTTCGGATTTTTTGGTTAAAACCTAATCTAATGGTTAGAATTGATTACAAGTTAATCCTAAGGGTACATGCCATGGTTAGTCAAGAATTTCATTAAACGTCAATGTTAAAATTCCTAAGGGAATATGTTATGGTTAAGATTCCAAGTTAAAATTTTATTCCTAAAGGAGCATGTGATTTTATGAGTGAAAATGTCCAAAATTACCCCTAAAGGATAAAATGGTCTTTTGTTAAATTTTATGGTTATTGAATCTAAAATTCTAATTATGAAAATTCTAATTAAATTCCTAATTGATTTAATTAGCCTAGATTCTACTAATCAAATTAATCAACTAACAAGTAAATAAAGCAAATAAAATAGAAAGCTTTTGCAAAACAGAGGGTGCAGACCTGGTTTAGATGTGCTGAAAAACAGGGCAAAACAGAGTCCAAATGCATGGGCTTCAGTAGCCAAAGCCCAATGCTGGACAAGGTTCTCTTCAATCTAGGGGTGCAGTAGAAAAAGTGAATAAGAGAAAACTGCATTGTATTGGGCTTTGAGTGTGACAAGCCATGTCAAAAAATAAGCCCAAAGGTTAGGAGCTGTGTGAAAAAAACCCAGAAGAATTTGAATGTACACGCCTTTTTTCAAAATAGTTTAGGTCATCGGTGTCGGAGTGTCGTACCTCGGAAAATGGGGATACGACCTAGCGAAGCGCAATCGCACGCTCGCAATGATGGACTGAACAGAGTCGCCACCGAACTTTATTTATTCCTAAAAGGAAAGGGGAAATGTCGATAAAACCCAAGAAAGAATGACAATGATATTGGTCGTCGCAACCAAATCAGGGTTCGGGAGTCGATTACACAAGGGGAAGGTATTGGCACCCCTCACGTCTGTTGTACTCAACGGGAACCGTTAGGTCATTTGTGCGCGTTAGTTTGAAATGTTAGGCTTTAAGTTGTTAGGTGGGAAAGAAAGAATAAAAGAGAGGAAAATGTTTTTGGATTTTCAACGAAGGGCTAAACTTAAGTTTTTTATTAGTGGGCCTGACAAGATTTACAAATCCTGCTCCTACGTATCTCAATAGAGAAATCAAGGCTTACGTAGTTCTGGGTAGAACAATGTTTGTTGGTTGGTCGATTTTAGCGAAAGCTACTTTGTGTCAAATCGACGAAAACATTATTGGACTACCCAAAACAGGTGGAGAAACATTGCCTTGCATTGTTTTGGAACAAAGTACCTTTCATTTTTGAAAAGGTTTAAGAGTCAATCGCACGACGGCGAGAAAAGAAATTGATTGGTTTGATGTGTTTTGAATAATGGCGAGAACTTGGATGGGCGAGATATCCGTCTCGAATCCTAGTCTCAGGAGTGCGTGGTATCCACCACATTCCATTTCCATCTTACTTGCAAAAGTGTTTAATAAGGATTAAGTGTTTTGAATTTGATTAAGAAAAGGGTTTGAAGAAAACTGTATTGACAATTTTAAATGATGGCGAGAGTTAAGATAGGCGAGGCATCCATCTCGAATCTTAATCTCAGGAGTGCACGGTATCCACCATGTTCCATTTCCATCTTTATTGAAAAAAGTGTTTAAATAGGAATTAAGTATTTTTGAGTTTTATTATGAAAATTGCTTGACATTGGATCAAGCATTGATGGACGTTTAAGAGAAAGATTTGAATGAAGGTTTGAATGAAATGGAATAGATAGATTTAGGTGATGACGAGTGCTAGGATATGTGAGACATCCATCTCGAACCCTAGTCTCAAGAGTGCGTGGTATCCATCACGTTCCATTTCCATCTTTATTGAAAAGGTCTTAAATATGAATTAATATTTTTTGAGTTTTTATTATGGAAAATGGCTTGACGTTGGATCAAGCATTTGATGAAGGTTTGAAAGAAATGGAATAGAATGGGAGGAAGAAATGGATTGATTTGTTTGTTGAGAAATTACTTGATGTTGGATCGAGTTTTTATTTTTGATATTTAGGAAATGGTTGATTTTATTCTTGTGTTAGTAGCTAGCTAAACAGTCAAGCAAATAAAGAAATAAAAAGCGATAAAATTATTACATGTCATGGGAGTGGGGGTACATTTTATCGAATGGGGATTCAAAGTAATGAAATAATTAAATCGGGCCCAAACAACAAGTAATGCAATGTATGAGTGTAAGTGCAAGAGAATTGTCTCATTGTAAGAAAGCCCAAGAGTAAGCCATGTGAAGAAAATAAACAACATAAAATTATGTTTACAAGATAATCAAAAATTAAATCAAAGGGAGTAAAATCGGGATTTGCACGGATGGAAATTGAGGGACACACAAAACCTAAATAATGTGCTCAAACCCGGTTTACATATATTGACAATAATTGAAATGTCATATGCGATTAATCATAACGCGGCGAAATTCTATTGTTATCTCGATAAAATAATCATGGATAAACAACGTGAGAGTAGTTGAATCCATAGATTAAAATCGATGCTTTGCCAATTAAAATAAATAAATAAAAAAGGCAAACATTAAAAAAATGAGTATAAGAGAAAATTAGGTTAAAACATAAATATGAGAATTAAAGAAAATATGAGAAATTGAAATGTTGAAGAATCAAAATAACACACATGGGTATCGAACCCAGGACTTAGGGGGAGATGAACAATCTCCATCACCACCCAGCCATGTTGTCAACTGTTAAACTCACTGCAACTAACGTATAAAACAAATACAGCCAATTAAACAAATAATAAAACTAATAATATCCAAAAATGGGCCGTTTGAGCTATGAACAACTAAAGCCCAAGAACTTAAGTTCCAGACTCGGGTCAGTGGAGGCCCATTCTGGAATAACCCCACATGTGAACAATGGAACGGAATCCCAAAGGGTCACCCTAGCCGCATGGTTGTTGGGTGGCGGAAGAAGAGATAATGACTTAATTCCTGGCAACGTAATGATGGGACAACAAGGGTAATGGAAAGCCATCAACAACATTGATAACATGGTGCCAGTTTCCAAGACACGGTTCTTTCTCCAACAAAAAAATATTTGTATTGCTTTAATCATCAATTAAAAGGGATGTTAACGTTGTTTATTATTATTTTTTAAAGGGAATAACATAACACAGTTGAAGAGAAACGTCTCTTCTCTCAAGCCGTAGCAGACGGTCAAGGAGAAACAAAGATATCAAAGAAAAAGGCGGAACAAGCAACAACAACCTAAGCCAAAGCAGTAAAGAGAACAATGGTGGAGCGTGAATCCAAGTGAACAAAAGGCAAGAAGATCAAACCAGAACAAAACTTATATTTACTTGTTCACAAAGAGGTTGACGGTGATTGAAAGGGTGATATTGGGTCCTCCTTTAGGATGCTCACTCTTTCGGCGAATCCACTATGATGCATGTTGATTCCACGGAGGCGTCAAGATGAACCCTTTGCATTCTCTCCGAGGAAAACGCGTAGATTCTAGGTTGTCTCTCTCTCCTCTCCTTTTCTTTTCGTTAGGAGGTTTTCTCTCTTTTTCGTCGAATTGAATTTTTAGGGTTTCTTCTTGAACGGTCGCCACAAAATTCTAGGGTTTTCTTTGTGAACAGTAGTCCCTCTTATACGACTCATAACTCTCTCTCTTTGCTCTTTTGAGTTTGTGAAGGGATTCACTTTTTCAGTGGTCCCCCCTTGCGTTTTTGTTTAGCCGTTAGTAATGGTGTTTAAAACTCTGTACGAGTGGTGGTGAGTGTAGGTACGGAGCATCCTGGCATTTTGTCCGTATTGCCACTTTGTGTCCCCTCTCCTCACATTAACCTTTGTGTTAGTGACAAGTGCATTTACCACTGTGAATTTTTGAAAATGTTTCAATTACACCTCAACTAACTGTGTGCTAAACTAATGTTGCATGACCTGTTCGAGCACAATAATGTTAACTTGGCTTCACTACGGTAGCCTTTTCCGAATTGAAATTGGTTCGCTGGAATGGCCTTGGTGAGCTGGATTTTGATTTAGTTTGCTTCTGTTCTGGTGATAAACACACAATTTGGATACTGGTTCAATTCTTTGTTGCGAATTATTGAGTTTACGCAATTTCTCTGTCAATAATTCCCATCAAACGCATTGTTTCCTGCATCATTACTTTTTGTTTTAAAGAATCAATATACCATGTAATAGCCTGTTTTTCATGTCCACTGCTTGCAGGTAACTTTCCATCTGATGAGAAATGGCAACGGCAATTTGCTTGAACCTTCTTGCATTTTGTCCCTCCTGCAGTAACCTGTTCCATCGATCCCCATGGGCCCTCAGATAACTCCCTTTTCCAATACAGATGATATCCGTAATCCTGCAAAAGAACCATCATCAATTGCAGCAACCTCCAACTGCCAACGAACCCAAAACGATGGTAAAAGCGAGAACAGGTTGCAGCCACATGGCCTGCTTGCATTAGTGCAGCTGCAGCAGAATCTGCTATGAGAGTTGCTGGTGTTTTTTCATGTACCAACTCATAGGCAGTAAGTCTGGATCCTTGATTGAATGGGCGTGTTTCCGTACAATAAGCCCTTTCTAAAACTCCTCCACTGTTAAGGGCACGGATTACACCAAGAGCAGTACCGTATCCAGCTGTGGCTAAACTTCCAGTGTTGCAATGGGTCAAAACAGAAAGCTTTTGTTTCTCTGTATGGTTTTGAATAAATTTAGATCCATAAGTCCTAATTGCTTTGTTCGATGCAACATCGTCCTCAAGCATTATTTCGAAAGCTTCTACATAAGCCTGAAAAACACCCCTAGCCTCTGAAGTTGTAGCATCAACTTTCAATATGATTTCTTTGAGTTTTGTCGCAGCATCTGATAAGTTCACCACGGTTGGCCGACTCGAGACAAGATAGTCCAACTTCTTCTGCAGGAAGTATACAACATCATCAGTAGATCCATTGAAATCATCTAAATTGGATACCTTTATAGCCAGAGAGAGTTGCAACAATAGCAATAACAGGTGCTCCTCGGACCACCATATCTCGTATAACATTCCAACCATCGTTTGAATCCCGAATTTCCAAGTAAACGCTTTCTAAAGGAAGCTTCCTCTGATCGAGAAGCTGAAGAGAACCGTGGTTGTAGCAAATGGAAAGGAGCGTGTTGGTGGCGTTGGAATTGGATGCCATTGATAGAGAGAGATTGAGTGATGTTAGAAGAATCCTCGTTGGTGACAACAATAATAACGTCGATGCTGGTTTCTGAAAAGGCTTGTAGTAAGTGCGCATTGGCATCATAAAGACGCACATGAGTAATTTGATGAGCTTTAAGAATAGCAACTATATTTGAAGCATATGGCATATCAGAGACATCGGTGCCGATGTTTACCCCCACAAATGCACTTAATGTAGCGGTTAGCATAACAGTAGCTAGCAACAAAACACTTGCAAGCCAATTTTTAAGCTTCATCACATCCAATATCACCTAAACTGCCAAGTTTAGCCCAATAATTCTTTTACCTGATCTAGAAACCCTATGAGAGTTGAGTTGGTGGTATGCAGAACTAGTTCAGGTTGTTTTTGGTGGGTTTGGGAGGGACACAACACAACACAAGACAAGGCAGTAAGTGTTGTTGAATTGTGAGATTTAAATATCAATGTGAATGAAAGTGTTGATGTGTGGTTTTGATAGTGACCATTGTGATTTGGTTTAATTTTTGCAGGTTATTCAAGCAGCAGCAGAGACACAACAACAATATCAAATTTCACTTTCCCTACAACAGGAAAATCTCCTCCAAATACAAATAGTTCCAAGCATGTCCAGCAGCACCCAACATTTTGTATAACTTCACTTTGTTTGCATTGAATTGTACTAATCTCTTGGCAAAAAAAACGGCTCTGAATTCTTTGATTGATCAGTTAATTACTGTTTAGAATACCATCGTTATCATAAACCAATTTGGATTTTCATATATGGACATCATATCATGCTCACCCTAGTACTTTATAGCACACCGATTAATGAAATAGGTTCTTAAAACATGATGACAAAAATTCACATCAAATAATGAATAGATGGTGATTAAACCTAAATAAACTTCAGTTCTGCTTCAACTCTTAAAATGCATTAGTTTCTATAACAGCAGAATAAAAGCCAATAAGCAACTTCGTGGTAGTTGTAGCGGGGTATTCATTACCATTAGAGATATTGACTAAATCCAAGGTAAACCATACAAGTCGAGTCGCCACCGCACTTCTATTTATCCAAAGGAATGGTTAGAAAGCGAACAAAAACCTAAAAGTTTTATCGAATCAAAAACTAGTAAAAAAGAGTCAGAGGTCTGGGTAAGGGGGTTGGTTATGCAATGGGAAGGTGTTAGGCACCCAAAACATCCTAGGTACTCCTAGGGAGCCCTTTTCACACTTGTTGTAAGGTTGTCGTTTTGTGAAAAATTGTTTGTGCAAACATGATTGAAGAGATGAGTAGAGAATGTATAAGTTATTTACATTTTGTGTTTGGATGGATAAACCCATTGCCTACGTACCATCTTATAAAAAGATTAGGATCAAAACCTCGTAGTTCGGGGTAAAAATCTCAAAATGAGTTGGTGAATTGATTGGTCCAAAAGCCTTAAGGTCTTTTGTTATCCAAGGGAGAAAACTCAACCTAAAACCACAAATCCACCATGTGAGGATAGCTTCAACATGCTAGTGAGGGGTTAACCCTATAATAAGCATGGAAGACTCATTGTCCATCACTAAGGATATAGGAGAGTATTACGTCTACCTCAAGGATAACTCAAACCTAATAGCTAAAGGTCATGAAAAAGTGATTTAAGAAAGTGGTCATTGAAACCACAAAAAGATTTGAATGAGTGGTATTTACCAATGAAAAGTATTTACAAAATATGGTCAAAGTTGTCTTAGTATTCAATTCACAATAAGTGTTATGAAAAGAAAGTTTGAAAATCAAAAGCATAAGGTTTAGGTTTCTAATGTTGAAAACAAGTGTTAATGTTTGCACAAAAGTTTTGGCTTGGGTTAGAGTGGAGAGAAGAAGAAGAAGGGCTAAGGTCCTAAGCATACAAGAGGTAAGGGATAAAGGAACAAAACCACAAAAGGAGTTCCTCTCTTGAGATCATATTGATGATCCAAGTAGCTCTCATCCTTTGGAATAAGCAATCACCATAATGATAAACTCAAGCAATCAACAATCAAATAAAGCTCTTGGAAAAGTTCCTCAAGGTATCTTGGATCCTTCTTTCTTAGAAGCTCATGGCAATGGTTCCTCAATTTGGATCAAGTTGGAATCCCTAGCACAAAGAAACACACACATCAAAAGGTTCTATTTACAAATCAAAGAATGGACAAGAGGGAGTTTAGAATATGGTCCTTTCAATGTTCATCTTCAAGTTTTAAGCATTCTAAAGGCATGAGGCCTAGTTGCTCTTTGACTCCATTTTGCATAGGGAAGGTCCTAAAGTCTAAGTCCTTTTGTCCATTTTTTTGCATTTGGTCCACAACAATCAAACAAAACACAAACACAATAGTATATACACAATTATGTGCTCAAGTGAGCAAAAGGCAAATTGCATTAACATAAACATGTGCTCAAGTGAGCAAAGAAAAAAGCAAATGGATAATATGTGCAAGAATAGTAAATTGCATAAAAGTAAAGAGCAAAAGTAAATGTTAATGGTTAATAGTTAGTGTGCCATAAGGCAAATTTAGCGCTATGTTAAGCAATCGTAATTGGACTTATATAGAAGTCACAACTATCTGAGGCCGGTCACTAATAATATTGGCAACAACACAAGTTAGAAGTCTTGATTAGTGAACCAAGTTCCAACAACTAGCCATGCCAAAAAGAAGAAGAGAATTGATCTTGTATTGGTTTAAGCCTTTTGCATGACTTAAGAAACAACTTATCCTTAATGCAAAGCCATTCACTTGATCAATTGATCAAGATGAATTAGATTTGAATCAAGGAAGATTAAGTTCCCCTAGTCAATGCTAACTTATCAACCTTCAACTCATTGATCAAAAAGAAAAAGAAGAAGAAGAAGAAAGAGATGAATAATGGAAAAGGAAATGGAAAGAATAAAGTGTATAAGGTGAAATAAAATGTACCAATCCATGTGTGTTGACCAAATGACATTGAAAGTCAAAGTCAAACAATGAGAAACCAGAAATGGGATGAAGATTGGAGGTCAAACAATAAGCAAAATATTTTTGGCATTTTCTCTATTAAAAATAAACTTGAATTAAAAATAAAAGAAAGGTCAAACTTCAAAATCACTTCAAATCAACCTTGAAAGGTCCAAGTGATTTATCCCAAGTTCAATAAGGTCAAACAAAGTTTGACAAAAAAGTTTCAGCATTTTTAAAAGTCAGAAACTATTTTTAATCAATTAAAAATGAATAAAAATAACCTAATTGAACTAAAATCTCAAATAAATCTCAAATCAATTAAAAAATTGATGAGAATATTTTTCATAGATCCATCATCATTCAAATAGGTTAGGAAAATATATTTGTATTTTTTGAATATTCAAAACTATTTAAAATGAATTAAAATAACTAGAAAAGAGAAAATTCACAAAAAATATCAAATGACAAAACAAAAAATATTAAAAATCATTTTTAGAAACTAGAATTTATTTGGAGAAGAATGCAATTGGTCCCATATTTTTTGATTTAAAATGAAGAAGATATTAATTTTGAAAATAAAGGAAATAAAAGAAATTAAATCAGAAATTAATAAAATCAAAAAAAACAAGGAGCGTCTGATCAAGCCTCATTAATTGACGTGGCTGATCAAACGCTCCAGATATGCACGCTCATGGTGGTCTCCAGTCAAACGCGTCACACAAGGCATTATTGAAAGTAAACAAAATGCATGGCTGAGATTAAAACGTGGGAGATGCATCCAACGATCCAAATTGAATCTGGCATGGTGGACGGTGGCCGGCGCCACCGTCTTCTCCGGCGAGCACTAAAACTCCGGCCAGAGTTGCAGGTCCTCCAAACTCAACCAAAATCCACGATCTAGGTACCAAATTAAAGCTGGGGTGATGTACATCACCCTTGTACCATCCATTTCTGCTCTAGATCTCCATAGTGAGAGAAATCAGAGGTTGAAACTTGATGGTGTTCATCATGAACTTGTTAGATTTTGAAAATTGAATATACAGCAATGATGCCTCTATGGAGAGGACTTCAGACAACACAATAGCCAAACAAATAGATCAAAGAATAGTGAGTTTCGAAGAAAAAACCAGTTGAAGAGAACCTTTTGATTGTGGTGATCTGAGCTTGCTTGCTTGCTTCCTTTGGCCAAACAGAGCTTCAATGGATTATGAGAGAGAGGTCTAAGAACTTTAGATCTAGAAATTCAACCAGATTTAGTTGAATTTCAGATCTGAGAAATTTGGATGAAAATGAAATAGTTCCTTTGGTGAGAGGTTTGGTTTTCAGTTCAGCAACATTTCAGGTTGATTCATGGGTCATTTCAAGTGAAGCAAGCAAGTGTATTTATAGTAGAAGCTGATGCAAGGAGGTGGAAAATTCGTGTGCATGGCAAGAGGATCTTCATTGCATGGGCTTGCATGATCATGTAGAAGGCCCAAATCCAATGCCAAATGCAATCTGAAGTATAATTGAGCTGAAATGGATGTGTAGTTGGCAATGCATAGGCTTGTGTAATGAGTTTCAACATGTTATGCACAATTATGCCTAAAACTTCTCCTCTTCGAAAATGCCATTTGCCAAACCCAAACATGAGCATATGAGTAATGGTTGGAAAGGTCTTGATGTAAGGAACAAATGTTATGTTGGGAAAAAATCCATTTGAAGTGTGGAAATTAGTGAATTTTGAATTTAAAGTGTAAGGTGCAAAACATGTAAAGGCAAGGTTTCCAAATTTGGCCAATGTTCAAGCCCCTCTATTTTGATGATGCAAGCCCCAAATGAAAAAACCTCCAACATCAAAGTTGTAGATCGTTTCAAGAAAATCAAAATGGACTTACATTTTTTATCATTTGGATTTTTGACGAAAGAGTTATGGGCACTTGAAGTTGGACTTTTTTGCCTTTCAATGCATTTGGTCCAAAGTGACCTATAATGTATTGTATTATCACATGTATTTCCTTTGAGTTTTTGAAATTTTGTTCAACATAACATTTGAAGTAGACATCTTAATATTTCCAATTCATTTGATACCACCTCAAAATCATAAAAACTGAATGAGTTATGTTCTTGGGAAGTTGACCTAAAATTAGGGTTTTAGTCAAAATGACCTATAATGTCTTGGAATGGATGATGACCTTCCAGGACTCAAATAAATTTTTGATGAACATGAAAGTTGTTCATATTGTCCTTAAGAACATTTTTGCTTTTGGTATCATCTCCATTTGGCCAACACATAAAAAGTTAGGTGTCAGTGCATTTCAAAATAATCAGATGAATTGACTGATCAACTTCTCAAGTCCACAACTCATATCTTGATGAATTGATGATTGAGGGCACTCAAATAAGCTCAAATATACATGAAATGATGAATTAGAGAACTTCCCTTGATTGTATTTGACCATGGGTTGAGGTTGCTTCAAGAGCAAGGCATTGTGGATGGTCAGATAAACTAGGGTTTCCTTGGGGAACCAACCACAAACCCTTTGACTTTCTTTGATCAAAATGATGAATTGAGATGCTAGGGAGGCATATTTTATGGATGAGAGCTTTGGTAACCATTTCCATGAGCTTTCCTCTTTTCTTGGCCCTATCTTTGCACCCATGATCTCCTTGAAGCTTTTGACCTTGTGATTACTCAAACTATAAACAAAAGATGTTAGTGACATATTTTTGTGCTTTTGGTTAGTAAACAAAATAAGAAAAGCAATAATATAAAATTCAAGCATGCTTGGTGATCTCAAACCACTCACAAGAGGTCCCACCCAAAGGTAAGGGGTACCAAGATGCCTATGATCCTTGAGGCAATGCAAATGCAATATTATGATGCCATGATGGATCTTAGGGTCAAAATTGGGATCTTACAGATTCCTCTATTTAAGGTCATTCTAGCCGGAGAAGTGCAGGTTAAAATCTTCGTCTCGACGGGGTAGAATGGGCTTAAATAATAACAAAGAGACGAATTTTGGTCCCTAAGAGACCTCATGATGTGAATGTATGTATGCAAACGGTAATATTTTGTGGGAAGATGAGTCCATAAAGGAAAAGATCAGGAGGAATTTGACAATCCTTATGAGTAATCCACTCCATGGGGAAGAGACTCTACCGGGGAGTAAATGAATAAAATACGTGAGCAAGTCACGAATTGAAACTTGCTGAGAGGCACGAAGGAAATCCAGGGAAATACATCAATAGAAAGACTCGAGCTGACTCAAAGATGCACGTATTGGGGAATATGCCAATATAGCAAAAATTATCCATAATGGATACTTCGAATAAAAATCCGGACTCATGTGAGGAAATAACAAATGAGGTATTACCGGTTACTGGGTAATAAGCTCAAAGAGACATGCGACCTAAACACCGATATAAAGGTGAGAGAACAGCAGGCTTGGGAAGAATGAATATCTAAGACCGGTACAAGGGTGAGAGATATCAAACATCCGAAAATCATCTGAGGAAGACCTAAAAAGGTAAACTTCGGCTCAGGAAAATCTGACTCCGCAGGGGGACAAAAGGTCATAATAGGGAGCAGAAGGAAGGAACACCAAGGATACCGGTTACTGGGCATATAATAGGTGACCAACCAAAACGTGAGTTGGGGAATATTTCCAAGACACTCATCATCCAAAAGCGGGCTAAAACCAAACTCGATTATGGGATGGATATTCGATTCCAAAAAGGGATATGAATCTTACTCAACTGGGTAAGAACAAAGGCTTCGACCAAAGAGTGCAGGAGATATATTATCTATTACCGTCAGAACATAGATAATATACTCGCATGGAAGATTATCCACAACTAGTTACTGGGTTAATAAAGGATAAATCGACCGACAAAGAAAGGCATCGGGATACCGAAACTAGGTATATAATGATGACCATTCAAGGGGAGCAACAACCATTACCGGCAATCGGTATATGAAAGATGACTTGCTGGGGATAAGCTGCCTGATCAGAGCAATTATCCAAGAGATATATCACCGGGGGTGAAGGACTTATCAGTACCGAATATTGGATAATGATAACCGTCAAGGAGGGGATTACATCTACCGGATACTGGGTAGAAAACCACGGAAAAATAACCGTCATCGATTAGGACGAACAAGAGGTTAACTCTGCAAGGGGATGAAATAGGGTTTACGACTACCGGTATAAGGGTAGAAAACCACAGACTCCGCCGGGGATAAGATGAATGATTACTGATTACTGAATAATTATTCATTTATACCACAGGGAAGCGCAGGAAACAATCACAAGAGGCCAATCTAGGATCAAACTAAAGAGGCAAGCTGAATCAAGACTCGTCCTAGTGAGGATATAACTCAATGGGGACTCCCATCCCAATATATGTGTTGGGTGGAAACAGAAATAATCATCATCCACGAGGATATAACTCGGTGGGGATTATGGAAGGAAAGATAAACACTTTCTGCTTAAGGAGCTGACTCTATATGGGGAGTTCATACACCGACATCTGCTTGGGGAAATGTATTACCAACTAGCAGGGGATCGCAAACAAAGATATATGGCAAAGAATGCGATATGAATATCCGAATGTTTGAAAATTATATGCACACATGCGTAGTTTATGTATGATGAATGCTGACAAATAGACGTTTCTAACACCAACAAGTCCAGCGAATAAGTACACAAACGTCCGGTACTACATCTCAAGGATCTCTTCAGGGGAGGAGCGTCAGTCGTCCCTACTGGGGCAAAGTCATTGCACAGATGGACTCCGACGTAAGGGCAACTCTACTGGGAAGTTATCCAAAGGGTCATCAAATACTGTCTCAAATAGTGAGATCACATCTGCTGAGGAAGAAAAGATGAATAATCTTTACCAAACATTCTGCTTGAGAGAAATCACCATTAAGAGGCTTCCGAGGAAGGGGATGAAGGAGAATTGCGGTCCAAAACGCAGCGGAAATTAAAATTTTCTCCTTTAGAGATCCTTACGAATGGTCATGATCAGTGATAGAATATTTACCTCTTGTGACGATTGAAACCTTTGGTGCAGATCTCTTGTGACGATCAAAATCTTTGATGCTGATCCACGAAGCGATCGCGAACGTTGAACGATGACAACGTCTCTACTCAGTCTACACAAACGGATTCCTTCAATCTCAGTGCTAGCTGGTACGAATGAAGGCTTTGATTAAGAGAGAGAGAGAGAGAGAAAACGAAAATAATGCAACCGCAACCAATGCTTCTGCACAAGGGTTCTATTTATAGAACCACTTGTGTGGGCTTTAAGCTAAAAGCCCACTTAAGTGTATTTTGGCCCATATCTTATAATATGCCCAAAATCACTTAAGCCCATGGTACCTTACCATATTTGGTATTCTACTCAAGTACACCGTACCTTACGATGTTCTATAATTCACTTAAGGGCACTGTACCTTACCGTATTCCTTAGTTACTCTATCTCTCATCAATCCGTCCTTTGTGTGTGACCCTGTAGGTTTTCGCGGCATTGGCAATTATATTAAATCATGTATTTAACATAATAAACAGTGAGCGGTATCTAGCAACACATCACTGCTACCCAAGACACGAAAATGTCAAGTGATCTGACAATTCCTTCTGTGATAATACTTATGTGTATAATTACCCTTTTGCCCTTATGTCTATATTGAACACAAGGCATAGACCGTGTCATCCTTGTCCAGTTCAATATTGGGCCCATAGACATTTATCCTATTATGCAGGATGGGCAAATTCCACCTAGGTCACTCATGTCCCTCAGCATGCTTCGTGGAGTACCCATCAACTGTCTTTATGGTTATCCAGTTACGGACAATGTTGGATCAACAATAAAGCACTCGACTCTACATCTAGGGTCCATAATGGTTTCAGGTCGAAGAGTGGTATACACCATTATCACCATGAGAATAACTTATGACACTTTGCATAACTTTCTATATAGTATTCTCATAGCGGGTCAATCCGGTATAAATATTACTCCTAATATTCATACCTATGTTTAAGACTCGATAACTCTTTATCCATGATCCATGAGATGTGATCATCAGTCTACAAACATAATAGTCTTAATGCTTTAATGTTATCCCACTTCACACTAAAGCTCGACTACAGATACTTTAAGAATAGTGTCCTTATGTTTAATGTGTTCTCATGATTAAGTCACACTTAATACATTAAATGGACTATCTATTCCAGGGACTTTATTAATAAACCATAATAAAGAAAATGCCTTTTATTATTAATAAATAATTCGATACTGTAACACCTCAAAATTTGCCCTCCTCTCTTGGGACTAGCTTAGCATATTGCATATCATTTTGTAGGACATTAGGCATTTGCATATTGCATATCATGTGGAAACACTGAGCAGGTCATCCTCCTAGGTCTTTATCAGAAGATGGAAAAGTTAAAAGATTCAAGCCTAAGGGTTTCATGAATTGATCACTAGCCATCTGTGGGTTTGTGCTTCAATTAGGGTTTCTTGGTTCCTCAAGGAGGTTGATCTTTATCTTGGTTGAAATGGTACATCATCATCATCATGGTCTTATCATCGCCAAGAGGTTCATTGTGCTTGATCATGTTCCTTGAGATTAGGGTTTTGACCTCTGGTCAATCCTAATCAGTTGCATTGTGCCTATCAGGGTTTGTTAAGTAGATGGGGTCTTTGTGGAGATGGGGATCATCATGTGTGTTCTATTGAGCTTGTATAAGCTAGGGTTTCATTTTGGAGCCATTTCATCAGGAGATTGAGGCTCAAGTTCGTCTGTGCATGACCAAGTCATCTATCAACTGAAAAAGTCAACCACAAGTCAACTATTAGATTTGGAGGTGGGAAGTGGTTAGAAATACTTCATTCATGTTCAAACAATTCTCATTTGATATTTCAAACATCAACATTGAAGAAAATAAAGTCAGGACAAAACTTTCCAAAAATAGAAAGTGACTTGTAATTTGAATTTGCCAAAAATGGAAAGGTTTTCTCCTCAAGATTACATCATCAAAAATGCTTCAAATGAAATTTTGTTGAACATGAAAGTTGTAGATCTTGTTCTCCAATTTCCAAAAAGTCCAAGATCATGAACTTCTCATGTATGGTTGAAGAGATATGGTCAAATCTTGGTCAAATGAACATGGAACTTCAAAGGGGCATAACTTTCAAACCATAAGTCCAAATGGAATGGTTCTTTTTGTAACATTCTTGTTTCATCTTCTAGTTTTCAAAACATGCATTACATGGCATGCATTCCATTCATATAAATATTTGAAAATTCAATTCATTTTGGAGGGAAAAAATCAAGTTCAAAAATAATGCATTGTTTTCACATTTTAACATTTCCATTGGTCTTAAAATATCATTTTGAGTGAAAATACAAGGCAAAAACGTGCACTATTCACATGCATCCCATGCATAAGGTGAAAAAATAATTTTTGCAAAACACCTCCAAATTAACCATTTTTCATTAGCATTTGATTAGAGGTTAATTAATCATGATTAGGAGCTCATATATAACACAAATCATAACAGAATTTTCACATTTCCCAATTCTAGATCTAGAATTTCCAAAGTCTCTCAAAATTCTCTCTCACTTTCTCTCAAAATTTTCTTCAAACACTTTGCATTTTTCTTGGTTGATTCATCATCTAGCATCATTGTGGAGCAAGATTGAAGCTAGAATCACATGAATTCGTGGAGTTTGAAGCCTATGCAAGCTTGAAGTTCATCAATGGTGGAATTCAAAATCTGTTGAATCGTGCTCAATTGAACATCAAGACTTCATCCATTCACTCATACAAGCTTTGTAGAGGAAGATTTAAGCATAGCCAGGCCTGGAAAACGCGAATTCAAGAATTGCACTTCAAGAGGTCACTTTTTCGATCTCTTTAATTCATGAAATTGTTGATATGTTCTTGTAGGTCTTTTAATGGTGATAATTCTGCACTTTGAATCGAGTGATTTGGTGTAATATTCATGAAGTTACATGTGTTTAAAGTTTTGATAGTGAAACTTGAAATCTTCGATTCTTGAATATGGTGTTGTTTCGTGTTAAATTAATGGTGGATTATTGTTATGTGTTGAAAGATCTAGGCATTAGTATGTTTAATTGCAAGAAATAAGAAATTTGTTCTTGATGAAGATGAATGAGTACTGTTGCTGCGCGTGAAATCTGGAGAAGAAGAAGTTGCACTTTTGGCAACGGTTTTCGCTTTGCATGGCCACGCAAAAGCGTTGCCTTAGGTGCGCTAGGGCAAGGCCTGTGATTGGCTGCATGGGATTCCCATGCAGCGCGCCAACATCCAATTCAAAAATGCACCGTGTTCGAACCTAGGCTGTGGCAGTTTTCAATATTTCATTCTTTATTCCATGCCATGCTCATGTATATATTCTCACATGTTTTTTTTAATTTTTCTTTCACTTCCAAAATCCATAACAAATTAAATAATGCTCCAAAAAATACCAGGATTTTTGCATTAGGTCACATTTTATGTCTAGTTTGTTTTCATTATTTTTTCATGAATTGTCCCTGGCTGGATTTAATTTTGCCCTAGGGTTTGTGTATACATGTCATGTTTTGACCTTGCCTTGGTTCTTCATTTGTGAAATGCTCAATTTTCATCCAATGCTCATGAAATTTTACATGATAAAACTAGACACCTTGCTGGACATGTTGGTGTTGAGTTTGCATTTTTATCAATTGCCATTGCTGAGTTATGATTTTTCTAAGTTAGGTGCGACAATTTGTGTCACACCTTTGCTTGTCCAACATGATTGATGAATTTACCCTATCAAGTGAATTACAATTGCCATGATTTTTTGTATGATGCTTGATATAAATGTTGTGAATGCTCATGATTGTTTGTGGAATTTTTGGAATCATTTCTGATTTGATTGGGATTTTTCATTCTGGATGATCATTTGTGAACTTTTGAATAGTCATGATTTTCATTTGTTTGTGAAATGATGGTTGTTTATCCTATGGATGTGAATTTTGCACAATGTTTCTAGACATGTTAGAGGTTGTTTTGGCTTTGGTTTGAAGTTTCTATCATTTGCCAATTCTGTTTTAGGCTTGTGCTAAGTTGATGTACCATTTGGTGTCCTATTTGAGCTTGTTTGTGCTTACCTTTCCTTATAGAATTTCTTTGCCATGCTTAAACTTGTCCAAATGACTTAATTTTTGGTGTGCTGATCATGTTGTATGTTCTGTTTACCCATGAATTTTGCCAAAATTAATTGAATCATTTTTGATTTAATGTGCATTTGTTCATTCTGTTGTCACAATGTGGTTACAATGTGCATACCTTGACATATTTTGTTCATGAAATGGAATTGGTAATTGATATTGATGTGGTATTTTTTGGATGATGTTCTTAATTGATTGAAGTTGATTCATGTCAATTTTCAAGTTCTGTTTTGAATTTTTTCTCCATCTTTGACCCTAGGCCTTGACCTAGTGGTTTGTCTCATCTTTGAGCTTTGATTTCAGGTTGAACATCTAGGTTATATGGTTCATGATGCAACCTCACTTGAGAATTTGATGCTTGCTTTTGACTACTAACATTGTGTGTTTTGTAGGGTTGTTAACTCATTTGAGTTTGACTTGTGGCTTATGCCTTTGTTTATTGGGTTTGACTGTTGATATTAATGTTGTCTGTTTGTCTGTACAGTTTAACTGACTTGTGTGATGTTTCAACAGGTACATAAGTTGCTTAAGTTCAATTTGAACTTGCTTTTGCTTGGTTGCTTAACCACATAGGTATGATATTTCTGACTTCATGTAGTTTGGAAGACCTGTCCTGTTACTTGGGCAGGCACCTGTCTGAAGCCCTCCTTAAGAGGCAATGCTTGTGAATGTTTATGTTTGTGCCAAGCAGGAAAAGACCTTTGATAAGGCAATTGGCAGATAAAAGAGATGTACAATCCATCTCCTGCTATTCAGTGTGTCATCCACTTTGCTCACACACCTTGTGTTGATGTATTGTGGATATTAACCCAAGATCTTTGTTGAGTCAGTCATATGTGGAGAAGAGTTCCAACTTTCTGAACTCCCACTTTCATTTGTCTGAAGCTCTCCAAGGCCAGGGATAAGAGCTGTGAGGTCTTACCCTCACTTCCCATTTCATCTGCTTCACCCTAACTCTCAATGTTAGGGTTAAAAGCTAACTACACCCGATTCCAGTTGGCTTGTGTTTCACAGCCTAACCTTGTGTGAGCCTACTTTGTTTGTATATAGTGTGTGCTAATTGTGTGTGTGTTTGCTTTGCTGGTGTTATTTAGGATAGCTTGCTGCCTGTGCAAGTTAGATAGAAACCTCAACCTAGGACCATTGTGGATTACATGATAACTATTAGGCTCGAGTCAGTCTCCCTTCTAGTTGGCTATTTCCCAGTCTCTGGTTAGGAGAAAGTTTCTCCCCTGTTAAGGGGAACTATGTTGCCCTGATCCTCATACCAGATGAGGTACGTAGGCAGGAGATCGTACGAGATCTCTCCGGGCACCCTTTTTCTTTTTGTGTGTGTTTGCTTGACAGTTACTAGGCTCGAGTGCCAGACTCCTTAGTAACTTGTTTGTGTGTCAACCTTCTTGTGTGTTAGGAGATGGATGTAAGACCAGCGATTGGCAGTCCGTATCTTATTGTTGTGTGCTTGGAGTCCGATATAAGTCCAGGAATTGGCATTTGGTTTCCAGTGTGGGTTTGTTTGGTTCGGAGTCTGATGTAAGTCCAGCGATTGGCATTCGGTTTCCATGTTTGCCTGTTTGTGTGTGTTTTGTTTGGCGTGCGTGAGCCGAACTACGGTAGCTCTGATTCTCATTCCAGATGAGATACGTAGGCATAGGATGCGATATCCTAGCGAGCCCGTTCCCCTCTTCTCCCACCTGTGTTTCTTTCCGGTGTGTGTGTGCATTCTTTTGAGCAGCGTTTAGCAACCTTTCTTCTATTCTTTTGAGCGTGGATCCCGTCGAGTACGACGGACGTGAGGGGTGCTAATACCTTCCCCTTGCGTAACCGACTTCCGATCCCATCTCTCTTTGGTCGCGAGACCATGTCTTTTCCAGGTTTACTTCGAGCATTTCCTTTCCCTCTTGTGGGATAAATAACGCACGGTGGCGGCTCTGTTTGTTTTGTTTTAGCCCGCCGGTTGTTTTTCGCGGATGCGACAGCTGGCGACTCTGCTGGGGACTAAAGAAGTTGACCTCTGGCTGGTCCATCTTCCCTAAGCGAGTCTCTCCTAGCGCTCTAGGATACTTTAGGTTGCTTGTGTTGCTCTATTTATTGCATTTATGATTATTATGTTGTGTATATATTTGCATAAATGTTTGCATGCATCATACTATCATTGTGTTGTCTTCTGTACAGGTGGTTTCTCTGTTTTGGGGAGGGTGTTCTGAGTGGGGCTAAAACCCAGGCCCGAGTATACACCTAGGATTAGTGTGGTCTCATGTTGCCTCTCATGTTAGGTCAACATGTTTTGGGCGATGTGACATACCACAAGCCGGACGAGGTTCTTTGAGGGAGCTCTTCCTTTGTTGAGTATCCACTTTGGTTGAGTAACTTCATCTGAACTATTGACTTCGGTGACCGTTCATTCCCGGATCTTTGGATTAGACGATCTTAAGAGAGCTACAACGGCACACCTGAAAGGGCAAACCCGTTGAGTATCTTTGCCCGATTATCGAGACCATTATCCGCCTTAGGATGACCTGATTAGAATTCACCTGTGAGGGGAGGGTTGATTCTTACAGATGCATGTTCTGATGGTGACTTTGATGGTGACTAAGGGTTCAGTTATTGATCAGAGTTCTATTTATAAGTCAGATTTATGGACCTTTACTTCCGAGACGCCGGAGTTCCGTCCGTGGTATTTATCAGTGGGGATCCGTTTATTTCAGGATTCCCTGGGCTGGTTCAGATGATTGTATGGTTATCTGTTCAGAGAGTCTCTGGTGATGATGGTGATGTATCTTTCAGTTCCGTTTATTTCGGAACCCTGAGTGGGATTTGTGGTTACATATTCCTTCAGATGGTGGTGATCAGTTTAGAGGCTGTAACTCAGTGCAGTGGTTGTTCAGATGACTTGGAGGATGGCACAGTGCATTGCATTCATACATCAACATCATTCACATTTTGCATTTATCTGCATCTAACACATGTTTATCCATATGCAGGGGACATTCTTGATTGAGATCCTGGTTGAGAGACTTCTTCGTTTCAGATATGAGGACCGGCTTGAAAGACGATGTTGTCTACAGTTTCTTCGACCCAGAGATTGGTGTGTTGAGAGATATGATAGCATTGATTACACCCGACCATGTGGGGATGTTCAGGGAGGCATACAGTGGTATTCTGAAGTTGGTTTTCAGGATCACAGACAGCGATAGGAGCGCCATTCATACTCTTCTCCAGTTTTATGACCCGGGCTTGAGGTGTTTCGTCTTCCCGGATTATTTGTTGGGACCTTTGATGGAGGATTATGCTAGCATCCTGGTGTAGCACCTCAAATTTGCACCCTCCCATTTGTACATTCATTTCATATTAGGTCATAACATAACATGTCCACTGCATAACATTGCATTGTCCATTTGCCCAAGTGCAAGCTCAATTGATGGATTGGGTCAGAATGATCAGGAGAATCAGTCAATCAAGCAAGTGAGTGCCATTTTCATTGGGACAAGGCCCTAGGGTTGATTTATCAAGCTCATATGGTCCAAGTATCATTTTGAGGTGGTTTGGCCAAGGGTTGGATGCTCAGAAGTCACCAGTCATTGTTCAGTCAACCAGAAACCCTAAAAAGTCAACTGTGGTCAACTGTGCCCGATTTTATGGATTGGAAGGTGGGAAATGGTTTGAAAGGCTTCATTCATGTCCATATGTGTCTCATTTGACATACCAAAGACCAAGGTTGAAGATTTGGAGGTCAGACAGAAAGTTTCCAAAAATAGCAGGTGACCTGTAATCTCAGCTGCCCAAAATGGAAACTTTTTCTCCTCAAAATAACTTCATCATACAAGCTTCAAATGGAATTTTGTCCAACATGAAAGTTGAAGATATTGTTCTCACCTTTCCAAAAAGTCCAAGAACTCAAAAATCCAATGTGTGGTTTGCAAAATATGGCTCAGTGAATTTCAGAAAAGACCCGTAATCAGGAGGCCATAACTACCACATGGATTGTCCAAATTGCAAGTTCTTTATATGCACAAACTCCATTTGACATGTACTTCAAGGGTGCATCATTGGATTTTTCCAAAAGTGGCCAATGCAAAAAGTCACTTTTCAACTGGACTGTTAAATTGGATCAGGGGCAAAATTGTCCAAATGTCAAAATATTTGGAATTTTGAGATGGGACTGTTTGCAACACCTCAGGAATGGCATTTGGAATGTGTTTGAATCATCACTTTATGCATAGGCTTTGTAAATTGAGATTTGGTTTGAAAAATGCAATGGTTAAAATTGGACATTTTGCTATCAAATGGTGAAATTCAAAAATACATGGCCAATGGAAATGGGACTTGTTTCTACACATCACATGTGATATTTTGGACTTGTTTGAATCAAAGTTGAGCTGATATATGGACTGTTTTAGAGAAAGGGCATTTTGGCCACTTTGAGTGAAAATGCAATTTGCTAATCTTTCAACTTGGCTAATTACATGGTTAATTGTGGATTAGTGCAATGTATATAAGCCTAATTACTTCCTAAACATAACGAAATTTCATTTCACCAAAAAAATCAGATCAAATCATCACAATCCTCTCAAATTCATTCAAGAACTCCAAAACCAAAATCAAGCAAAACTCCATGAATCCTTGATCATTCTGCAGAATTCGTGTTGCAGCAATCTTGCATTACCACCTACTTCATCTGTTTGTGCTTTTGAGCTTCCTAAACCGTGCCAAACGCAGCTGCATTTTCAAGGTCCTCACATGGTGAATTGCGGATCCGAGAACTAGGAGCACAATCGAGCAAACCTGAGCTTCACATCTTGCTTCCTCAAGTCCATGCTGTTTTTGTTTCATCAAATCACGTGCCAATTCCATTGATTTCATCACTACGAGTTCAGGTACCTCCAGATTCGAATATCACCATTTGATCCATGCTTATGTGCGTTCTATAGGTCGTGTTATGTAGATTACGATGATACTTTTAGATTTGCAAATGATCAATTGTAGCGTGAGAAATCGCGACTCGAAGTATAGATCCAAAACCCTAGATCGGTCGATTCGCATGATTTAGGAATTGTTAGGATAAATCGAGTTCATATTCGTGTTCCTCATGTTGAGACGGTTCTAACGGCTACTCATTTGCGTGTTTTGGTGATGTTTCGAAATTTGAGTGTTCTTGAGCAATTCTGGGGAAGACGATGAGAATCCTGCGCAAATGCTTGTTTGATCTGGAAATCCGTTTGAATTTTTGAATGCGGTGTTTACCGCCCGCGCCTCTTTAATTACCAAAATGCCATTACTCATATTCAATTAATTTTATTTAATTCTAAAAAATCCAAAAAGATACATAACATGTTCAATAAATCATAGAAAAATGTAGAAAAATCAGAAAATTGTGAAAATTATTTTGTTGACTTTGTGGTTGAGTGTAGATGATTTTTGACCTATTGGTCAAAGTTGTGCTTGGTGTAAATAGTATTTGACCTAGGGTTCATTCACACATGTATATTTTTGATACCTTGCACCAATTTGATCATGAAATTCTCATATCATAAAATAAATGTCTGAAAATTTTTGTGATGAATGTTGACTGGCTGAGGTTTATTTCCATGTAAATTTCATGCATTTTTGATACCTGATCATTGAGATGTGAATTTTTGAACTTAGGTGTGACAATGTGTGTCACACCTCCTTATGTCAACTTGCTGGATTTAATTGAGTGGTCTATACTTGTTGAAATGATGTGAAACTTTGCATGGTGAATCATTAACATGTTAAGATGCTTTGTGAATTTTTGTGGAATTTTTCATTGCATTTTCAAATTGTTTGTGATTTTTCATTTTTGTTGACCAATTGTGCAAGCTTGTGTGATATAGGTTGGTAGATTGATTGAGAAATGCTCATATGGTACTGTATGATCATGAAATTTGGCATGCTTGTAGTATACACATGTTAGGACCTCCCTGTTTTGGTCTCATCCATTTCTTTGTTGTTTTCATTGAATTATGAATTTTTGAAGTGGAAGCATGTATTGATGTTGTGATTTGGAGCCTATAATTGTGTCTGTTTTTGTTGATTTTCATTGACATGGTTCCATTTGCCCAATTGAGCTCAAATTTGACATGGTAGACCTTGAATATCCCCTGTTTAGGTGTAAATTGTTTGAGAATTTTTGGGATTGTGTTGATGTGGATTTGAATGCAATAGTTTTGTTTGTAGGCTTAGTGCTTCCTTTGAACTAGTTTGCCTTATTTTGTGCATAGAATGAGCATGATGAATGACATGAACATGAAATTTGATAGAGTGTTTCGTAACACATTAAGCTTTCATTTAGCTTTGGTCCCATCCATTTCCCATGTAATGTCACTGTTTGCCATTGGATTGAAGTTAATGTACATTTTGTAGCTTCATTTGATTGTGTTTTTGCATGCTTTGTCATGTTGAATTAATTCCCATAGTTCCACTAGGCCAAATTGTATGAAAATTGACATGTAGCTTGTTGAATGTCCTCTGTTTAGGATATAATTTTTGTGGAATTTTCCATGCTGTTTTGATATTTTTTTTGATGTGATCTTGCTGGTTGCTCATATGTGGTTTACATTTGCTTCCTTTGCCTTACATGTTGCATAACTTGAAATTGGTGTATGGTTTGGATATGGGACCAATTGGAATCCCTTTGTGATTGAAATAGCTTGACTTTGATCATGAATTGGTTGCTGTTTTAGGATTTTTCCTTCTTTTGGACCCTAGGCTAGTCCTAGTGGTCTTGTCACTTACATTTGAACTTGTCTTTGGCTTTTCAGGTTAAGAAGTTAAGGCTTAAGGATATTGTTTCACATTTGGGATGTTTTGCTTGATACTTGTAAACTAATGTAGCTGTTTTGTAGGATGTTGGTCCACATGGACTTGTGCTATGCACATCATTGGGATTGTTAATTGATCATTATATTGTTGTCTGATTATGAATGGGATGCTGATTCTGTTTGACTTTTGTACAGGTACACTTAGTTGCTCAGTTCTCTTAAGAACTTGCATTGCTTTGCTTATAAGCAATTGGCATTGAGGTATAGAACTTTCTTCTTCATGTAGTCTGGAGACCCGGCTGTTACCGGGCCGGGCAAAACTGTCTGAAGTCCTCCTTAAGAGGCAATGCTTGTGTATGTTTATATTTGTCCCAAGCAGGAAAAGTCCTCATTTGAGGCAATTGGTGGAAGGTAGGGATAAGCAATCTATCCCCCACTATTCTGTGAGTCTTCTCCTTGCTCCCATTACATGGTTGTAGCATTGAGATCCAAACCCAAGATCTATCGAGTCCAATTGGGGAAAGAGTTCCATCTTTCTGAACTCCCCCACATTCTTATATTTACATGCTCTCTCGGACCTGAGATAGAAGCAATGAGGCACACCCCTCATCACCTCTCATCTAGCTTCACCTTAGCCCTTCAATGGCAAGGTTAAGAGCTAACCTGACCCCGATACAGAGGCTTGTTTGTTGAGGTTGATATGACCCCTCGACTAAAGCCTAGCCCTGATGTTTGAGCCCCTTGTTGGTGTGTTTATTTCATACTGTATATGTTTGTGTGGTGTGATTGTATCCCCTAGGTTTGCTAGACTCCGCGTAGTCTCGTTTGCATGACAATTAAGGTAGCACGGTTCCTTCGTATAGGACTTCCTTTCTTGCTTGAGCTTTCCTAAGACACAAACAAACATCATCCCCTCTTAAGGATACGTCAACTCCTTCTACTACAGGTGAGTAAGTCTCCAATGGTCGAGCATCCGGTAGATTGCGTAGTGACGTGGTCCACTTAAAAAACACAAACCAACAGGAATAGTTTAGCCGAACTACGGCAACTCTGATTCTCATGTCCAGATGAGATACGTAGGCACGAGATGCGATGTCTTGTCGAGTTTGACTAACAACTAACACTAATGCTTTTCTCTCGCCCTCGTTGCGATTGAGACCTCCCCTTCTCTTGCCCTAGTTGCAATCGAGACCCTTCTTCTTCCTGTGTTGGTTCGGATGCTGATGTAAGTCCAGTGATTGGCATTCTACAAACATTAATGCACACATTGAATGCAAACAGTAAATGAAATGAATGCAATAAATACAGCAGCAAATAACAACCAAAGCCCTAACCTAGAGAGCGCTAGGAGAGACTCGCTTAAGGAAGAAGGACCAGCACAGGTCAACTTCTCTATGGTCCCCAGCAGAGTCGCCAGCTGTCGCATTACGCGAAAAACCGGCGGGAAAACAAGAACAACAGAGCCGCCACCGTGCGTTATTTATCCCAAAAGAGGGAAAGGAAACGCTCAGAGTAAACCTGGGAAAAGACGTGGTCTCGCTACCAAAGAGAATGGGATCGGGAGTCGGTTATGCGGAGGGAAGGTATTAGCACCCCTACGCATCCGTCGTACTCGACGGGATCCACGCACAATAGGAAGGAAAAATGGTTGCTAAAACACTGCTCAAATAAACATCTATACAGGCTGAAAGAGACACAAGAAAACAGACAAGACTGACTCGGCAAGATATCGCATCCTGGGCCTACTTAGTCTATCAAGCATAGACATCAGAGTCAAAGTAGTTCGAATTGGGGAAACGACACATGCTCGCTAGGATATCGCATCCTATGCATACGTATCTCCTCGGACGAAGAAGAATCAGAGCATCCGTAGCTCGGCTAACACGCACACAAACAAACACAGGCAAAGGCAAACGTGGAGCCTGAATGCCAATCAATGGGCTTACATCAGCATCCGAACCAAAACACACACAAGGAGGCAAACGTGGAGCCTGAATGCCAATCACTGGGCTTACATCAGCATCCGAACCAAAAATACGCACTAACACTGGAACCCGAATGCCACTCGATGGACTTACATCAGCTTCCAAGCACACAACAAGACACAGGAAGAAGAAGGGTCTCGATTGCAACTATGTATGCCAATTTCACATGTTTTGACATTTTAATCATAAAATCACCATACATAATGCTTTTCTCTCGCCCTCGTTGCGATTGAGACCTCCCCTTTCTCTTGCCCTAGTTGCAATCGAGACCCTTCTTCTTCCTGTGTCTTGTTGTGTGCTTGGAAGCTGATGTAAGTCCATCGAGTGGCATTCGGGTTCCAGTGTTAGTGCGTATTTTTGGTTCGGATGCTGATGTAAGCCCAGTGATTGGCATTCAGGCTCCACGTTTGCCTCCTTGTGTGTGTTTTGGTTCGGATGCTGATGTAAGCCCATTGATTGGCATTCAGGCTCCACGTTTGCCTTTGCCTGTGTTTGTTTGTGTGCGTGTTAGCCGAGCTACGGATGCTCTGATTCTTCTTCGTCCGAGGAGATACGTATGCATAGGATGCGATATCCTAGCGAGCATGTGTCGTTTCCCCAATTCGAACTACTTTGACTCTGATGTCTATGCTTGATAGACTAAGTAGGCCCAGGATGCGATATCTTGCCGAGTCAGTCTTGTCTGTTTTCTTGTGTCTCTTTCAGCCTGTATAGATGTTTATTTGAGCAGTGTTTTAGCAACCATTTTTCCTTCCTATTGTGCGTGGATCCCGTCGAGTACGACGGATGCGTAGGGGTGCTAATACCTTCCCTCCGCATAACCGACTCCCGATCCCATTCTCTTTGGTAGCGAGACCACGTCTTTTCCCAGGTTTACTCTGAGCGTTTCCTTTCCCTCTTTTGGGATAAATAACGCACGGTGGCGGCTCTGTTGTTCTTGTTTTCCCGCCGGTTTTTCGCGTAATGCGACAGCTGGCGACTCTGCTGGGGACCATAGAGAAGTTGACCTGTGCTGGTCCTTCTTCCTTAAGCGAGTCTCTCCTAGCGCTCTCTAGGTTAGGGCTTTGGTTGTTATTTGCTGCTGTATTTATTGCATTCATTTCATTTACTGTTTGCATTCAATGTGTGCATTAATGTTTGCATTCATTCATTTCATCTGCTGTGCTGGCTGTGTGTTCTCTGATTGGGGGTGGGTGATACTTGAGGTAAAAGGCCCAATACCCAGGCTATGAGTGCAATCTAGGAAGCCTAGGAATAGAGTGAGTCATGGGAAGCGGGTGGTATGCGCCACTTAGCGGAACATTGATATCACGAGCAGTTCAGACCCTGGTGGGATATTATCGGTGCATACATCGGGTGTGCACAGGATGATATTCTGCGAAAGGTTATTTATGCTGCGTTTCTTTCGACCTTACCCTGGCCTAGATGACACCCGTGAGTGGGAGGGAATGATTATTACAGGTACAGTTGCTGACTGGTTGGTGACTTGTTGGTGACTCTTGGTACTGATGGTGACTGTGAATTATGGACATTTATTTCTGGGACGCCGGAGTTCTGTCCGTGGTTTATCAGCGGGTTCCGTTTATTTCGGATCCCTGGGTTGAATTTGAGAGTACCTGTTCAGAGGATCTGGCTATCATCCGTTCAGTGAATGTTCCTGTGATGATAGGGATGTAATCTCCAGTTCCGTTTATTTCGGAACTCCCCAAGTCGGATTTATGGTGACTCAGTTGAATGTGACTGGTTCAGAGAATGGGTCTTCAGATGACTTGGTGGCCCAGTGACCTGCATTCATGCATTTGCATCGGTCTCATTCCGCATTCATCTGCATTTAACTCATGTCCATCCGTACTCAGGGTCCATTATTTTTGATTAAGATTCTGGTTGAGAGACATCCAGATGTCGGATTGTTATTAATGAAAAATTCTCTGTCTCTGTGAAACCAAAATCAAAGGACAGATAGTCCTGGTACGGGTAGACGCTGCATGTGTGAGTCATACTAACCCATTTGCTGTTTTGTAGGTGTCAACCGGTGCGCATAGCTCGTTTGCTCAGATATCCTGCTAGGGGGCAACAAATCCGAGCTGATGGATCTTCCCAACGCCGACATTCTCGAACTGAAAGAGATGGTGAGGTATTTGGTCAGTGTTGTGCAAGGGCTTGCCTTGGGGCAGAAAGCCATGGCCGAGAGATTGGAAAGGATTGAGGGCTGGATGATCAAGGAGAAAGTTCAGGGAAAAGCTCCGTCACCCGAGGTGACAAATCCCTCTGACTCTGTAGCAAAGAAAATCTCTGGTAGTGGTCCGCTCAAAAAAGAGGTTGAGTCAAGCGGTGTGCCAGCAAAGAAAGAACGCAGTAAGGATCGTTATCATCCTTATGCTGCTGCTGTAACCGCTCCTGTTGGTAATCCACTTGTACCACCGCAACAACTACCACCTCAACAGAAGGCACCGAGAGCTAGGAGCCAGGTGAAGAAGAAAAAGGAGGAGCGTCAGTTCGAGGAACCACCTGTGACCTACACCCTTTTGTTCAAGAGACTGAGGGATTTGGGGTTAATCCGGCCAAGGATTTTGATTCCCATAGCACAACAGAAGAGGCCTGCACACTATGACGAGAACGCCAGGTGCGAGTTCCATTCTGAGGCACCCGGACACAACATTGAGGGTTGTAGAGCTTTCAAGCATGTTGTCCAGGATATGGTGGACTCCAAGATCATCAGCTTGGCACAGATCATGGATGGGGATGTCAATCCTGTACCCAGGCAGGGTCCTGTAAAGATGAAGATGGTGAAAAAGGTCAAGAAAGGAATGGAGGTGACTGAGGAAGATCAGTTAAAGGGTCCGATGCCTGCGGTCCCAAAACCTCTGATGAATGATGGAGTTTTCCCTGGTACTGATAATTGGTGTGCGACCGTCACCACATAGGGGTGTGTATTGATAGGAGATACGACCCAGAAGATGATAGAAGTAGAAATGGACAGTGAAAAATTTGAAACACCCAGTCAAGCAATCGAAACCGTCAAGGTGGAGAATGCTGTTGTTATTGAGAAGGAGAAGAAGTTGTCCATTTCTTCTTATAAACAAGCTTTGGAGGTGGTGAAGAACAAAGAGGCCCGAGGCTGGGGAAGGATCATTGACATAGTGGTAAAGGCAGACATGTTCGGGATTGGTTATCCAGATCAAGAGTCGTCTAGACCAAACAGAGGACGTCGTCCGCCGTACATCTTTGTCAGTGCAGGAATGCTGGATTCTGATCATGCTTGTTCAGTGAGTGAAGAGATCGACCGCGACCGCGAGCTAGAGCTGTGGATAAAGTCGTGCGTACCAGGCGATTGGAAGGCCTCCAAAATCACCACTGTCGCTCATCCGGAAGTGTAGCATTTCTGTGTTTTGATTTTGTTTGCATGAAAGCCATACATTTTGCCCGAAACGTAATGGTCCATTGTAAGGGTCACCTCATGTGTTTCATTGTGCAACATTTTGCATCAGTAATGAATGGATGTTTTTGTGATCAAAAGCGGTGTTCCCTGTTTTTCATTTTTTGCAGTTTTAAAAAAATAAAAATGGAAATGTTTTTCGTTTTTCTTTTGAACTTGTCTTGTTCCAACCACAAAAGTGACTATTCTCCTGATCTCGTTGACAACAATTCGGTTACACCTCCGTATGACTTCGACAATCTAAGCTATCATGCCGAAGAAAAAGGCGAAGAAGATTGTGATCTGCTGGAATTAGCTGGGTTGTTGAAACAAGAGGAGAAGGTGATTCAACCGCACAAGGAGTGATTCAAGATTGTCATCCCAAGTACCGCCAAGGTCAGAAGGGAAATGAAAGTTGAGGCCGCTTCAGAGGCGAGTCGAGAACAAACTGGTAGCCCTGTTGAAAGAGCAGGTTGATATCTTCACCTGGTTGCATCAAGATACACCAGGGTGGAATACCCATGTTGCGGGGCACGAGCTACCGTCGAGAGCAGACTATCCTCTAGTGAAGAAGAGGGCCGGTGCCACGGATCAAAGGGCTACGGTGACTTTGTTTCATGATACGACTCATCGTGAAAGCGAATGCCATGTTGATGACATGATGACAAAGTCCCAAGCAGAAGAGGGGCACCCGGTGGACTTGATCAAGTTGTTTAACCGGTTAAGATACTCATACTGTTGAGTCTAAGTCAGTGCACTTATGGAGTGTTGTTCAGCGAGCTGCCGAGGCTTATTGTGAACGAAAGAGGAGTCGAGGTCGATCCTGCTAAAAAAAAAAAAAAAAGAAAAAAAAAAGAAGAAAAAAAAAGAAAAAAAAAACAATACAAGAAACGCCTGAGCCGAAAAAAAAAGAAATCAAACGGTCAGGTGGAATGATGACTGCCAAGGGGCATGGAAAGAAAAAATGAGTAGCAGGAATCTCTGATTCTGATGCTTTCCTTGGAGGAAACAACTGTTAATCTGGTACTTGACAGCCTTTAAGGGGTCTATGAGGCGTATTGGGTCAGCATGACTAGTCTTGTCGAAAAGAGCATGCAATTTGCCTAAGCAAAAAGTTTATCGACTGTGAAACAATACACTCACTGTTCGAGAAAACTTGATGTACTTTGGCATAGGCTGCTCGCCGATTGAGACAGTGTATGCTGATTCATACCACCTTGTGGATGTCCAAAATGGATCTGATCAAGTATGTGCTTGAGAAGTCAGCAATGGACCGGACGGGTTGCGAGAGGGCAAATGCTGTTGATTGAACATGGTGTTCAAAGTACCTCCCGAGAAGCAGTAAGTGTAAGGCTTAATTATGTCGCCCAGCAACCCATGGAGGATTATTGACTGAGAAAGTTTGAGGTCCCTGATGAGGACATCTCGAGGTACTCAAATCGAAAGATTGAGAGTGACCGATCCCGGAGGAGGGGCCTGACCCTGAATCCGAACGGATTCTGATGTCTGATGGGGAGAGTTTAAAGTGAATGAGCTAATGCTTCCCCGATAACATTTGAAAGCACCAACGATGGTGGCTGAGTACGAAGTTGGTGTCCTGAATGTCGTACCTCGATACGTGCATCTACTGGGGCAGCGCCTTCCTCATTCAGTATGGGATGGAAGTGATATTGCCTGCTAGAGGCTAGATCTCATTGTGGAGAGTCCAGATGGATGAGAAGTTAGAAAAGGATGAGTAGATAAGGACTCAGTATGACGCGTTAGGCCTGATTGCGAAAAGAGGCTGACAGTTACTTGTCATGGGGCAGTTGTACCCAGTAAATGAAGAGTGTTGTTAACCGAGACGTGCGATCTCGCGAGTAGCATGGAAGAGATGTGGTGTTGAAAAGGAGCCTTCCTCCTCAACGATCGTGGGGCAAGTGGATGAACAAATTATGAAGGTTCGTTCGTGGTCAAAAAAAAGTCTCCTCTGACAGAGCTTTGTTGTTGACGACCACGAATGATGAAGATTTTCCATTCCCTGTGAGTGCAGACGCAGTTAGAAAATACTTCGTGAAGAAAGAGACCCGCTGGACAAAAAGAATAAAAGAGTCCAGGCAAAAAGGGGCATCCCGGCGAACCAAGAAAAAAAGAGAAAAGGTTCGGGCAAAAGTTAGGGATAATAAAAGAAAAGAACTGTATACCCGGCAAGTCGAAAACCCCACAAGGGCGGCTTGGGCAAAAAAGGGTATCCCTGTGGACTGAAACCCGAAAGAGCGGTCCAGACAAAAGAGGGATTGAAACGAACAACTGCGTCTAGCATGATCGTTTGTGCTTTGGTTAAGACATCTCAGCTAATCTCTGACAGAGATCGATCGGAAGCGTCTGGTTCAGAAGGCCGAAAGTGCGGAAAGTCTTGAGGACATATGGGGTGTAACCGAGTTGGAACCCGATGAGATCACGGTTCCGCATTGCCAATAGGATAGATTTTTTCCTTTGTGCGCGATCACCTCTTTCTAGGGATTGCTTCCTGTGTGTTGATCGGTTTTGAGCTATCTTTGTTTAGTCAATAAATGCGTGTTCAGTCAAATAGTTTTGTTTTTGTTTTCATTACCGATTTGATTACGAAAACATCCGTTTATTTTGATAAGAATATTTGCATTTTGAAACATGGAGGTCCCTTCCGATGCATGCTTATAAGATTGAAATCCAAAAATCCTATTCGGAAGTTTGAGTGACCAAGATGTTGAAGTGTTGGCACGCCTGGGGCACGCTTTTATCTGACAATCTCTTGTGCAGGTGCTGTTAGATATCTTCATTCGCTGACAGGTAGTGATATGAAGCCTTTTGAAAAAAGGAGATCCCCACAAAGTCCAACCAGGGGCAAGGGATAGACGAATAATGAGAGGACGGTGAAGGATTACGACGACGATCCTGGAAAGTTAATCAAGAAGACTCTTCAAAGTCTAAAGACTGGAAAGTTGGTATAATCCCAGGAGTGCGATCCCCGTGGAGTACGGAGGAGTCGGGAATACAAGGTGATGGATCAGAAAAGTCCAGATGAGTCTGGGAGTTCTCAAAAGCGGAAAGTCAACACTGTGGTAGGATGATGAACACCAGTGTTCGACGAATCGAAGGGCGGCCCGTGTCCGATAGGCCGTATTTCCCCAATGGGTTTGAGAGTGTCATCTCCCTAGCAGATTCGAGATCAGTGCCTCTTCAGCAAGCCTGAAGGTTACCGTATCCCCAGCGGAGTTGTGATTGTTTTCCAAGTCTGAAGCTGTCTTCCCAGCAGAAGTTGTGTTGTCGGTTTTCCCCCAGCAAGGTTCCCAAGCGGACCGAGTCCGGTGGAATCATCCCCAGTAGAGACAAGCATGGGTTGCCTCCCCTAGCAGGGTAATCGCCAAGCAAGTCCGGGTTCGATGGAGATCATCCCCAGCAAGGTTTGTCTTTCCCCAGCAGGGTGGAAATTGACGTGGTAATGAGATCCTCAGTGCAGTTCCTGGAGTTCCTCAGTGTTGTCTCTGGAGGAGACGCGTGTTTATGCATTCATCATGTAGATATGCATAGCATATTGCATCACTAGTGCATAGCATTTCTATAATCATGGGGCATTACGCTAAAAAAAAACTCATGCATCAACATTGCAAACATGTCCATTAGCCCTAGGCCGTGGTGACCAGCCGAGATTGGGTTGTTGGAAAGAGTTTAGCATCGCACCATTGGATCGACTTCAGAGTTGGGTTCCTCGGCATGGTTGAGAGGTTGGTGTTTTCCCAACAAGTGACTCCTTAGTTGAGTGGGTATCCCCAGCAATGTTATTCTCTGAAGTTGGCAGCATCTTGCAAGCTTGGGTCAATTCCCCTAGCAGATGTGGGTGTGTCCAATCTCTCCATGTAGAGTCTACCCCTTAAGCAGAAAAGTGTCAACCATTTCCTTCTGCGCTCCCCCACTGAGTTAAATCCTCGTGGATGACGGTTGTTTCCGTTCCCTCCCTCACGGGGCGGGTTTCCCTATTGAGTTCCTTCCTCATTAGGATGAGTCTTGTTTCAGTCTGCCTTTTCGGATCGATCCTAAATTGGTTTCCTGTTGACTGTTTCTTGTACTTCCCTGGGGCATAAATGAATAGTTGTTCACTAACCGGCACTCATTCATCTTATCCTCAGCGGAACTTTTGGGCCTCTACCTACAAACCGGTAGTTGTAAGTCCTATCTTTGTGGTTTTCTACCTACAAGCCGGTAGTTGTAAAATCCCACTTTCATCCCCTAGCAGAGGTAGCCTTTGTGGTTCATTCTGTTTGTTAGCCTCTACCTGCAAACCGGTAGTTGTAAGTCCTATCTTTGTGGTTTTCTACCTACAAGCTGGTAGTTGTAAAATCCCACGTTCTCCCCTTGGTGGAGTTAACCCTGTGTGCTCATCCTATCGATGACTGGTTACTTTTCCTTGGTTTTCTGCCTACCAATCAGTAGATGTAATCCCCTCTTTGCAGTTATCAGTATCTAGTTTGCGGTATTGATATTCTTTTCCCCTCTGGATACTTGCCTTGATCAAGCAGTATTGTCCCCAGTGGGTCTTCCCCTTCCTTTTGGGTATTTGCTCCGAGTCAGCAACTTTATCCTCTTTTGATTGGTCATCTTTGCATACCTATTCCTGGTACCCGATGCCTTTCTGTTCGGTTGATTTATCCATTTAACAACCTCCAACCCGGTTATGGATAATCTTCCATGCGAGGTTATTATCTACGTTTTGACAGCTATAGATAATATATCTCATGCACTCTCTGGTCAGTCTTTTGATTGTTTTCTCCAGCAGAGTAAGATTCGTATTCCTCGTGGAAACGGATGCCCATCCTTTAACAAGTTTGCCTTTGCTCTCTTCAGGATGATGTCGGTTGATTTATCCATTTAACAACCTGCAACCCGGTTATGGATAATCTTCCATGCGAGTGTGTTATCTACGTTTTGACGGCTATAGATAATATATCTCATGCGCTCTTGGGTCGAAGTCGTCCTCCCCAGTTGAGTAAGACTCGTATTCCTTTGTTCGGAATCGAATGTCCATCCTTTAACAAGTTTGCCTTTGCTCTCTTCAGGATGATGTCGGTTGATTTATCCATTTAACAACCTGCAACCCGGTTATGGATAATCTTCCATGCGAGTGTGTTATCTACGTTTTGACGGCTATAGATAATGTATCTCATGCGCTCTTGGGTCGAAGTCGTCCTCCCCAGTCGAGTAAGATTCGTATTCCTTGTGGAATTGAATGTCCATCCTCTAACAAGACTGCTTTTCTAGCCCTCTTCAGGATGTTGAGTGTTTTGGAACACCAACCAATTCACGTTTTGGTCGGTCACCTGTTTTCTGCCTACAACCCGGTATCCTTGGCGTTCCTTCCTATTTGCTCGCTGTCGTGACCTTGTTCCCCAGTGAGATCTCCTGCAAGTGTTAGCCTTGCCCTGCCATCTTGTAGATGCCAGTATCCTGTCAGCACCCGCGTGTGTTGTTTCTTTGGTGTCAGTAAACACCATCTTTCGGTGATTTCCAGTCATGCGTAATGTCTGGTCTTCTTTGGTGTCGGTAAACACCATCTTTCGGTGCTTTCCCAGTCATGCGTAGTGTCTGGTCTTCTTCGATGTCGGTAAACATCATCTTTCGATGTGCGTAACGTCGTCCCTTCCCTAGTGAAGTTCCTCCTCTCCGTTGGTGTCGATAAACATCGAGTTTTTCCCAATTATCCGTTGATGATTTGGTTGTGTTCACTCTTCCCTAGTGAAGTTTCCTCCTCTCCGTTGGTGTTGATAAACGTCGAGTTTTTCCTATGCGTCTGCTAGCGTATAGTTGATATCTTTCCCCACGGGGTCGTCCCCAGAAGAATCCTCCTCTCCGTTGGTGTCGATAAACGTCGAGTTTTTCCTGTACGTCCTATGACGTATAGTTGTTGTTCCCCACAAATCATTTGGTAATACCATATGATTCCCCTCAGAGTTTCCTCCTCTCCGTTGGTGTCGATAAACGTCGAGTTTTTCCCCATCATCCATTGATGATTTGGTTGTGTTCGCTCTCCCTAGAAGAGTCCTCCTCTCCGTTGGTGTCGATAAACGTCGAGTTTTTCCTATGCGTCCGATGACGTATAGTTGCTTGTTCCCCACAGATCATTTGGTAATACCAGATGAATCCCCTCAGAGCTTCTCCTCTCCGTTGGTGTCGATAAACGTCGAGTTTTTCCTATTCGTCCTATGACGTCTAGTTGTACCCTTCCCCAAGTGGATTTACCTCCCCGTTGGTTTCGATAAACGTTGTGTTTTTCTCATTCGTCCATGAACGTCTGATTGTATACCCTATTCCCAGTCATTCATTAATGTCTGGTTGATTTCCCAGCCAGAATCCCCAGTAGACGTCCTATTTGGTGTCCGGTTGTGGTCTCCCTTTCGTCCTATGACGTCTGGCTGAGTTTTCTCCTTCTCCGTTGGTGTCGATAAACGTTGAGTCTCCCTTTCGTCCTACGACGTCTGGCTGAGTTTTCTCCTTCTCCGTTGGTGTCGATAAACGTTGAGTCTCCCTTTCGTCCTACGACGTCTGGCTGAGTTTCCTCCTTCTCCGTTGGTGTCGATAAACGTTGAGTCTCCCTTTCGTCCTATGACGTCTGGCTGAGTTTCCTCCTTCTCCGTTGGTGTCGATAAACGTTGAGTCTCCCTTTCGTCCTATGACGTCTGGCTGAGTTTCCTCCTTCTCCGTTGGTGTCGATAAACGTTGAGTCTCCCTTTCGTCCTATGACGTCTGGCTGAGTTTCCTCCTTCTCCGTTGGTGTCGATAAACGTCGAGCTTCTCCCTTTCGTCCTATGACGTCTGGTCGAGTCTTCCCAGTCATTCATTAATGATTGGTTACCTCTCCGTTGGTCTTGGTAAACGTTGAGTTTTTCCCATTACGTCCGCTGACGTATGGTTGTATCCCTCTTTCCATTCATTCATTAATGATTGGTTACCTCTCCGTTGGTCTTGGTAAACGTTGAGTTTTTCCCCATTACGTCCGCTGACGTATGGTTGTATCCTTTCCTGGTTATCCCCAGTAGAGTTGATTTACCTCTCCGTTGGTCTTGGTAAACGTTGAGTTTTTCCTAGTTGTCCGTTGGCGTCTAGTTGAGATGATTTCCGATCCCAGTCATCGTGTGTCGATGTCTGGATGTGCTTGTACCTCTGAAAAAAAAAACAACAAAAACAAGAAAGACAAATCCCAGCAGTGTGCAAATTCTACGGTTCTTGGTATTCAATCCCTGTTTACCCTGAAAGTCTGACAGCCGTTGCTCTCATCCATTCGGGTTCCCAGCTGATTGAATAGGGGCAGCTGTAGCACCTCAAATTTGCACCCTCCCATTTGTACATTCATTTCATATTAGGTCATAACATAACATGTCCACTGCATAACATTGCATTGTCCATTTGCCCAAGTGCAAGCTCAATTGATGGATTGGGTCAGAATGATCAAGAGAATCAGTCAATCAAGCAAGTGAGTGCCATTTTCATTGGGACAAGGCCCTAGGGTTGATTTATCAAGCTCATATGGTCCAAGGATCATTTTGAGGTGGTTTGGCCAAGGGTTGGATGCTCAGAAGTCACCAGTCATTGTTCAGTCAACCAGAAACCCTAAAAAGTCAACTGTGGTCAACTGTGCCCGATTTTATGGATTGGAAGGTGGGAAATGGTTTGAAAGGCTTCATTCATGTCCATATGTGTCTCATTTGACATACCAAAGACCAAGGTTGAAGATTTGGAGGTCAGACAGAAAGTTTCCAAAAATAGCAGGTGACCTGTAATCTCAGCTGCCCAAAATGGAAACTTTTTCTCCTCAAAATAACTTCATCATACAAGCTTCAAATGGAATTTTGTCCAACATGAAAGTTGAAGATATTGTTCTCACCTTTCCAAAAAGTCCAAGAACTCAAAAATCCAATGTGTGGTTTGCAAAATATGGCTCAGTGAATTTCAGAAAAGACCCGTAATCAGGAGGCCATAACTACCACATGGATTGTCCAAATTGCAAGTTCTTTATATGCACAAACTCCATTTGACATGTACTTCAAGGGTGCATCATTGGATTTTTCCAAAAGTGGCCAATGCAAAAAGTCACTTTTCAACTGGACTGTTAAATTGGATCAGGGGCAAAATTGTCCAAATGTCAAAATATTTGGAATTTTGAGATGGGACTGTTTGCAACACCTCAGGAATGGCATTTGGAATGTGTTTGAATCATCACTTTATGCATAGGCTTTGTAAATTGAGATTTGGTTTGAAAAATGCAATGGTTAAAATTGGACATTTTGCTATCAAATGGTGAAATTCAAAAATACATGGCCAATGGAAATGGGACTTGTTTCTACACATCACATGTGATATTTTGGACTTGTTTGAATCAAAGTTGAGCTGATATATGGACTGTTTTAGAGAAAGGGCATTTTGGCCACTTTGAGTGAAAATGCAATTTGCTAATCTTTCAACTTGGCTAATTACATGGTTAATTGTGGATTAGTGCAATGTATATAAGCCTAATTACTTCCTAAACATAACGAAATTTCATTTCACCAAAAAATCAGATCAAATCATCACAATCCTCTCAAATTCATTCAAGAACTCCAAAACCAAAATCAAGCAAAACTCCATGAATCCTTGATCATTCTGCAGAATTCGTGTTGCAGCAATCTTGCATTACCACCTACTTCATCTGTTTGTGCTTTTGAGCTTCCTAAACCGTGCCAAACGCAGCTGCATTTTCAAGGTCCTCACATGGTGAATTGCGGATCCGAGAACTAGGAGCACAATCGAGCAAACCTGAGCTTCACATCTTGCTTCCTCAAGTCCATGCTGTTTCTGTTTCATCAAATCACGTGCCAATTCCATTGATTTCATCACTACGAGTTCAGGTACCTCCAGATTCGAATATCACCATTTGATCCATGCTTATGTGCGTTCTATAGGTCGTGTTATGTAGATTACGATGATACTTTTAGATTTGCAAATGATCAATTGTAGCGTGAGAAATCGCGACTCGAAGTATAGATCCAAAACCCTAGATCGGTCGATTCGCATGATTTAGGAATTGTTAGGATAAATCGAGTTCATATTCGTGTTCCTCATGTTGAGACGGTTCTAACGGCTACTCATTTGCGTGTTTTGGTGATGTTTCGAAATTTGAGTGTTCTTGAGCAATTCTGGGGAAGACGATGAGAATCCTGCGCAAATGCTTGTTTGATCTGGAAATCCGTTTGAATTTTTGAATGCGGTGTTTACCGCCCGCGCCTCTTTAATTACCAAAATGCCATTACTCATATTCAATTAATTTTATTTAATTCTAAAAAATCCAAAAAGATACATAACATGTTCAATAAATCATAGAAAAATGTAGAAAAATCAGAAAATTGTGAAAATTATTTTGTTGACTTTGTGGTTGAGTGTAGATGATTTTTGACCTATTGGTCAAAGTTGTGCTTGGTGTAAATAGTATTTGACCTAGGGTTCATTCACACATGTATATTTTTGATACCTTGCACCAATTTGATCATGAAATTCTCATATCATAAAATAAATGTCTGAAAATTTTTGTGATGAATGTTGACTGGCTGAGGTTTATTTCCATGTAAATTTCATGCATTTTTGATACCTGATCATTGAGATGTGAATTTTTGAACTTAGGTGTGACAATGTGTGTCACACCTCCTTATGTCAACTTGCTGGATTTAATTGAGTGGTCTATACTTGTTGAAATGATGTGAAACTTTGCATGGTGAATCATTAACATGTTAAGATGCTTTGTGAATTTTTGTGGAATTTTTCATTGCATTTTCAAATTGTTTGTGATTTTTCATTTCTGTTGACCAATTGTGCAAGCTTGTGTGATATAGGTTGGTAGATTGATTGAGAAATGCTCATATGGTACTGTATGATCATGAAATTTGGCATGCTTGTAGTATACACATGTTAGGACCTCCCTGTTTTGGTCTCATCCATTTCTTTGTTGTTTTCATTGAATTATGAATTTTTGAAGTGGAAGCATGTATTGATGTTGTGATTTGGAGCCTATAATTGTGTCTGTTTTTGTTGATTTTCATTGACATGGTTCCATTTGCCCAATTGAGCTCAAATTTGACATGGTAGACCTTGAATATCCCCTGTTTAGGTGTAAATTGTTTGAGAATTTTTGGGATTGTGTTGATGTGGATTTGAATGCAATAGTTCTGTTTGTAGGCTTAGTGCTTCCTTTGAACTAGTTTGCCTTATTTTGTGCATAGAATGAGCATGATGAATGACATGAACATGAAATTTGATAGAGTGTTTCCTAACACATTAAGCTTTCATTTAGCTTTGGTCCCATCCATTTCCCATGTAATGTCACTGTTTGCCATTGGATTGAAGTTAATGTACATTTTGTAGCTTCATTTGATTGTGTTTTTGCATGCTTTGTCATGTTGAATTAATTCCCATAGTTCCACTAGGCCAAATTGTATGAAAATTGACATGTAGCTTGTTGAATGTCCTCTGTTTAGGATATAATTTTTGTGGAATTTTCCATGCTGTTTTGATATTTTTTTTGATGTGATCTTGCTGGTTGCTCATATGTGGTTTACATTTGCTTCCTTTGCCTTACATGTTGCATAACTTGAAATTGGTGTATGGTTTGGATATGGGACCAATTGGAATCCTTTGTGATTGAAATAGCTTGACTTTGATCATGAATTGGTTGCTGTTTTAGGATTTTTCCTTCTTTTGGACCCTAGGCTAGTCCTAGTGGTCTTGTCACTTACATTTGAACTTGTCTTTGGCTTTTCAGGTTAAGAAGTTAAGGCTTAAGGATATTGTTTCACATTTGGGATGTTTTGCTTGATACTTGTAAACTAATGTAGCTGTTTTGTAGGATGTTGGTCCACATGGACTTGTGCTATGCACATCATTGGGATTGTTAATTGATCATTATATTGTTGTCTGATTATGAATGGGATGCTGATTCTGTTTGACTTTTGTACAGGTACACTTAGTTGCTCAGTTCTCTTAAGAACTTGCATTGCTTTGCTTATAAGCAATTGGCATTGAGGTATAGAACTTTCTTCTTCATGTAGTCTGGAGACCCGGCTGTTACCGGGCCGGGCAAAACTGTCTGAAGTCCTCCTTAAGAGGCAATGCTTGTGTATGTTTATATTTGTCCCAAGCAGGAAAAGTCCTCATTTGAGGCAATTGGTGGAAGGTAGGGATAAGCAATCTATCCCCCACTATTCTGTGAGTCTTCTCCTTGCTCCCATTACATGGTTGTAGCATTGAGATCCAAACCCAAGATCTATCGAGTCCAATTGGGGAAAGAGTTCCATCTTTCTGAACTCCCCCACATTCTTATATTTACATGCTCTCTCGGACCTGAGATAGAAGCAATGAGGCACACCCCTCATCACCTCTCATCTAGCTTCACCTTAGCCCTTCAATGGCAAGGTTAAGAGCTAACCTGACCCCGATACAGAGGCTTGTTTGTTGAGGTTGATATGACCCCTCGACTAAAGCCTAGCCCTGATGTTTGAGCCCCTTGTTGGTGTGTTTATTTCATACTGTATATGTTTGTGTGGTGTGATTGTATCCCCTAGGTTTGCTAGACTCCGCGTAGTCTCGTTTGCATGACAATTAAGGTAGCACGGTTCCTTCGTATAGGACTTCCTTTCTTGCTTGAGCTTTCCTAAGACACAAACAAACATCATCCCCTCTTAAGGATACGTCAACTCCTTCTACTACAGGTGAGTAAGTCTCCAATGGTCGAGCATCCGGTAGATTGCGTAGTGACGTGGTCCACTTAAAAAACACAAACCAACAGGAATAGTTTAGCCGAACTACGGCAACTCTGATTCTCATGTCCAGATGAGATACGTAGGCACGAGATGCGATGTCTTGTCGAGTTTGACTAACAACTAACACTAATGCTTTTCTCTCGCCCTCGTTGCGATTGAGACCTCCCCTTCTCTTGCCCTAGTTGCAATCGAGACCCTTCTTCTTCCTGTGTTGGTTCGGATGCTGATGTAAGTCCAGTGATTGGCATTCAGGCTCCATGTTTGCCTTCTTGTGTGTGTTTTGGTTCGGATGCTGATGTAAGTCCAGTGATTGGCATTCAGGCTCCACGTTTGCCTTTGCCTGTATTTGTTTGTGTGCGTGTTAGCCGAGCTACGAATGCTCTGATTCTCCTTCGTCCAAAGGAGATACGTATGCATAGGATGCGATATCCTAGCGAGCATGTGTCGTTCCCCAGTCCGAACTACTTCGACTCTGATGTCTATGCCTGATAGACTAAGTAGGCCCAGGATGCGATATCCTGCCGAGTCAGTCTTGCTTGTTTTCTTGTGTCTCTTTCAGCCTGTGTGGATGATTATTTTGAGCAGTGTTTTAGCAACCATTTTCCTTCCTATTGTGCGTGGATCCCGTCGAGTACGACGGATGCGTAGGGGTGCTAATACCTTCCCTTCGCATAACCGACTCCCGATCCCATTCTCTTTGGTCGCGAGACCACGTCTTTTCCCAGGTTTACTCTGAGCGTTTCCTTTCCCTCTTTTGGGATAAATAACGCACGGTGGCGGCTCTGTTGTTCTTGTTTTCCCGCCGGTTTTTCGCGTAATGCGACACCTGGGTATTCAGATCCGAGATCAGATTCCTTTCTATGCCACTAAGGTGGAGCCTGATGTTGTGGAGATTTCTCGTGCTCTTTATTTGAGCCCAGAGGTGACCAAGAGGGGTTTGAAGGAGAAGGGAAAGCTGCCTGGTTTTCATCTGAGTTTCTTGGAGGCTAGAGCCAAGGAACATGCTGTTGTGGGTAATTGGAGGACCGTATGTGCCTTAATTGCTGTGAGCATTTATGGGACTATCCTGTTTCCTAATCAGAAGAACTTTGTGGACATTAATGCTATTAGATTGTTCATACAGAGGAATCCCATTCCTACTCTGGTTGGAGATGTTTATTACTCGGTCCATAATCGGAACGAGAAGCGGCGTGGGGGATTGATCCGATGTTGTGCTCAGCTGTTGTACAAGTGGTTCATGGGGTATTTGCCTTCCAGAGGTGCCTTTGCTTTTCTTGACCCTACTGTCAAGTGGTCAGTCAGGTTGATGGGTTTGCGAGCCAATGACATAGCTTGGACTCACAATGGTATGGTTGGACGGGATTTCATTTACAGTTGTGGGATTCTTCCCAATGTGCCTCTTATAGGAGTTCAAGGTTGCATTAATTACAACCCGATGCTTCTTAGGAGACAGATGGGGTTTGCTGTGGAGGGTCCTCCTCTTGGACGAGAGATTCAGGAGTCTTTCTACTTCCCAATTGAGGGCAATCAGGCCAAGTTGAGGCAAGTGTCTGATGAGTGGCGTGACATTCAGAGAAAGGGCAGGGTTCCTTTTGGCAAGGTTAACATCAGGTCTTTCCCTCCATTTGATGACTGGCTTAGGAAGAGGATTGAGCTCACACGTCTACCATTTCCTGGAGGTGATCCTTGGTGTCCTTTGATTGAGGGGCCACGCTCTTCTGTCAGTATGGAAGAGTTCCTTGAGATGAAGAAATCCAGAGATCAGCTGCAAGCAGAGAAGACTGAGTTGGAGATGAGTGTTGCTAGGATTCAGATGGCTAATCAGGAAATCAAAGGGAGGATAGAAGATCAGGATAAGAGGCATGCTCTTGTGGAGAAGCGCTTTGAGATGGATACCGCTTATTATGGCAAGGTTAGCCAAGCTTTAGAGTCATCCATAAGGGAGCACGACATCACCAAGGAGAGGTTGGCCAGAGCTTCGGAGGTCATTGAAGATGAGAAGAGGAGGCAAATCCTTGTGAGGGATCAAAGGGAAGACAGAGTCAGAGTCCTTATTGCTGAGTGGGAGGCAAAGCTGAAGATTAAGGAAACTGAGAACGTGAAGATCATTGCTGAGAGAGATCATTATCTTGCTGAGAGAGATCATTACATCAGACAGATGAAGATTCACCAGAAGGAGATAGGGAGATTGCAGCAGGAGAACACTGAGCTTAGGTTCGCGGTGAAGTTTACCAAGATGGTAGATGATGCGGAGCCGTCTGTGGGGCCTTCTTCAGTATAGTCTTTTGTTCTCATTTGTGTGGATTACCGTCAGGCCTGTTGACGGAATTCACTTGCTTGTATGTTCTTTCTGATTCTGGAGAATTGTATTTGATTTGTAACAGCTTGGTGTATGACTATGGCGCTTATTGTGCACTTTTGATATGCAATGATTATTTTCATTCAGTGATCGATCTTCAAGCTTTATTTGCTTTCCTGTATGCTTTCACAACACACACATGGTTGGGTGGTATTTTGCTAAATCATATATCTCTGATCGGTATCATGAAATCAAATGATGAATGTCAGGATATTGCTGCCAGATTATTATCTGTCTCGATGAAGCCAGGATCAAAAGACAGAGTGTTCCTCATGTGGATAGACATTGCATTCATGCATAATCATAATAACTTGTCTTCTATATTGCAGGTATCAGTCTCTAACGTGCTTGATTGTTTCAGGAATCATTGCTCGTGCGCGTAGAGTCATTCCTTTGCACTCAACACGTCCACACAGATACTTCACCAGACGCAACACACCAAGACTGATGGATCTACCCAATACAGATTTTCTCGAGCTGAAAGAGAAGATGAATGAGCTGATCAACATCATGCAAGGGTTTGCTGTGGGCCAGAAAGCACTGGCTGATAAAGTGGAAAAGCTCGAGCGGGCTTCAGTTGCCAACAGTGGTGTCAATCTGGATGGTGTCTCTAACCATGGTCTGGGTGGTTCTAGGGACGGTGGAAAGAGGACAACTGTGGGTGTAGTAACTAACAATGCCGGTGGATTTGGTGCTGCCACAGGTGGTGGACCCGGTCAGATGGGCAATAATGTGAAGGACAGTTTGTTTCCTCCTTTCTTTGGGGCTGAGGATGATAGAGAGGAAGACCGAGAAGCTGATCAATTCTCCTTGATGAATGAACCGTTTGGGCAATATGGTGTCCAACCACCGAATAAGGAGATCCAGCTGCTGGCAGAGAAGATTAGAGCTCTGGAAAGCCATGCTACTCCTGGGTTTGTCAACATGTCAAATATGGGGCTGGTCGAGGGGATTGTGATCCCACAAAAGTTCAAAGCGCCTGCGTTTGATAAATATAATGGGAGTTCCTGCCCGGAGACTCACCTCCAGGCTTTCGTCCGCAAGATCTCTGCGTATACTATGGATCAGAAGCTGTGGATGTACTTCTTCCAGGACAGTTTGTCTGGAGGATCCTTGGAATGGTACACCAAGCTGAAATCTTCTGACATCAAGAGCTGGCAAGATCTGGGTGATGCATTCTTTAAACAATACCAGTTCAACGCTGATATGGCTCCTAGTCGTACCCAGCTGCAGGGTATGTCTCAGAAGCCTAATGAGGGGTTTAAAGAGTATGCACAGAGGTGGAGGGAGTTGGCTGCCAGGGTGCAACCTCCGTTGGTGGACCGAGAGATGTCAGACTTGTTTATGGGTACCTTGCAGAGGACCTTTGCTGAAAGGATGGTCAGATGTCCGGTTACTAATTTTGCAGATATTGTGGTGGCTGGTGAAAGAATAGAAAGTTGGTTGAAGCTGGGGAAAATCCAGGGTAATGCTTCGTCATCTGGATCGAAGAAGCCCTTTGGAAATGGCCAGAGGAAAAAGGAGGGTGATACAAGTGCTGTATATACCCAAAGAGGACAGAGTAGGGATCGTTACTACCAGCACACTGCTGCGGTAACCATTCCTGCTGATAATCAGCCTGCACAACAGCAACAGCAGCAACAACCGCAACAACAAAGACAGCCGTTTCAGCAGAGACCGCAGAGGGCTGGGTATCAAGTAAGAGGACGAATGAATGATCGTCAGTTTGATAGGCCACCTGTGACCTATTCTTTCTTGTTGAAAAATCTGAAAGATTTGGGGTTGATACAACTGAGAACTTTGGCACCTTTGAGACCTGATCAGAGGCCAGCCAGTTTTGATGAGAATGCTAAATGTGAATTTCACTCAGGTGCACCTGGACACAACATAGAAAACTACAAAGCTTTTAAGCATGTGGTCCAGGACTAGGTGGATTCCAAAGCTATCAACTTTGCTCCATCTCCAAACGTTAATGCTAATCCCATGCCTGCGCATGGTCAAATGGGGGTGAATGCTATCTCTGATGAGGGCAGAATTGGGCTGTTGAATGTTAACCAGTTGAAGACTCCGTTGGCTGAGGTCAAGCGACAATTGTTGAAGAATGGGGTCTTGCCGGGCTGTGATAATGGTTGTGCTGCGTGCACTATTGCTCCTAATGGGTGTATAGTGTTGAGAGAGGCTGTCCAGAGGCTGGTGGATGAGGGAAGCCTCAAGTTGGAGAAGGTTAATTCGGGGAAGGAAGATGTCTCCACCATAACTATCTATTTCGACCCGGTTGATTTGTCAACGTTGGCTGATGCGGCTCCAGTTACTATCATGGTACCTGGACCAATTCCTTATGACAAAGATGATGCCGTGCCGTGGCATTATGGTGGAAAGGTGTACTGTAACGGAGAGAAGCTGGAAGATCAGACTGCAAGTGAAACCACCGTTTCAAAGGTGGATAATGCCTGACCCAGTGGTTTCACTCGTAGTGGGAGGTTGTTTGCCCCTGATGCTTTGAGGGGTGGGGATGGAGAGAGAGAAAAGAAAGAAAAGGCCGAGGCTTTAGCCAGGGCAAGGTGAAAACAAGTAATCAATGAAGGTACTCCAGTGGTGACACCGACGCCTGGTGGGTCGGAGAGAGAACTTGATGATGAAGCGGAAGAATTTCTGAGAATCATCAAGAAGTCTGAGTACAAACTTGTTGACCATCTGCAGCAGACGCCTTCCAAGATCTCAATCTTGTCGTTGTTGCTGAGCTCCGAGGGGCATAGAGAGGCTTTATTGAAAATTCTGAAGAGAGCCTATGTTCCTCAGGAGATCACTATCAATCAGTTGGAGACGGTGGTGTCAAATGTCAATGCCAGTCATGGGCTGGGGTTCACTGATATGGATCTGACTGTGGATGGGAGGAATCATGATCGGGCTTTACACATCGCAATGGAATGTAAAGGGGCGGTGCTTTCGCATGTGTTGGTTGATACTGGCTCCTCCTTAAATGTGTTGCCTAAGAAAGCTTTGGCAAAGCTGGACTGTGAAGGATTGATCCTGACGCCCACTGACCTGATAGTGAGGGCCTTCGACGGTTCGAAGCGGGCTGTGTTCGGGGAAGTGGAGCTCCCGGTGAAGATTGGGCCCGAGGTGTTCAAGTCAGTATTTTACGTCATGGATATTCAGCCGGCATACAGTTGCCTGTTGGGTCGCCCATGGATTCATGCCGCTGGGGCAGTGACTTCGACTTTGCACCAGAAGCTGAAGTATATCTGGGACGGGCAGGTCGTTACCGTTTGTGGGGAGGAGGACATCTTTGTCAGCCACTTGTCATCGTTCAAATACGTGGAAATGGACGGTGAAATATGGGAAACGCCGAGTCAAGCATTCGAAACCGTTAAGGTGGAGAATGCTCTGTTTGCAAAAGATGAGGAGAAACCGTCCATTTCTTCGTATAAGAAGGCCGCTGAGGTGATGAAGAGTGGGGAAGCTCCAAGTTGGGGGAAGATGATGGATATCGTCGCCAAGAAAGACAAATTCGGAGTGGGTTATCAGCCGGGAAGAGGCTCATCTGGACAAGGTAGAGGACGTCGTCCGTCATTCACATTCACCAGTGCTGGCATGCTGGATCCAGATCACATCTGTATGGTGGATGGGGAAGTTGACAGTGACTGTGAGATTGATCAGTGGATAAAGCCGTGCGCACCAGGGATGGAAGTCCAAAACTGGAAGGCTGAAAAGATCATCACTGTCACTCTACTTGAAGAGTAATATTTTCTTGTTTTCAATTTTATTTGCATGGAAGCCATACGTTTTGCCTGAAACATAATGGTTCATTGTAAGGGCCACCTCATGTTTCATTTTGCAACTTTTGCATCATAAATAAAAGGATGTTTTTCAATTAAAAGCGGTGTTCCCGGTTTTTCATTTATTTTTGCAGTTTAAATACAAAAACAAAAATAAAAATGGCAATGTTTTCATTTTCTTTTCAATTTGTCTCACTCCGGTTCTAAAGCAATGCATGAATCAACATTCATGCAGATGCGATATTTCGCCGGATCTCATTGATAACAATCCCGTTACACCCTCATATGACTTCGACAATCCGATCTATCATGCCGAAGAAGAAGGCGAAGAAGATTGTGAACTGCTGGGGGAATTAGCCAGGTTGTTGAAACAAGAGGAGAAGGTGATTTAGCCGCATGAAGAGCAAATTGAGGTTGTGAATCTGGGAACCGAAGAGGTGAAAAAAGAAGTGAAAGTTGGGGCCGATTTGGAGGCGAGTGTTAAGAGCAGAATGGTAGCCTTGTTGAAAGAGTATGTCGACATCTTCGCCTGGTCTTATCAAGATATTCCAGGGTTGGATACCGATATTGTTGTGCACAAGCTACCGTTGAGAGCAGATTGTCCTCCAGTGAAGCAGAAGTTGCGCAGAACTCGACCTGAGATGGCCATGAAGATTAAAGAGGAGGTGCAGAAACAGTGGGATGCTGGTTTCCTAGTTGTCACTAACTATCCACCTTGGGTCGCAAACATTGTGCCGGTCCCGAAGAAAGATGGGAAGGTGAGAATGTGTGTGGACTACCGGGATCTGAACAGGGCTAGCCCGAAGGATGATTTCCCATTACCTCACATTGATGTGTTGGTAGATAATACAGCTCAATTCTTGGTGTTTTCCTTCATGGATGGTTTTTCTGGCTATAATCAAATCAAAATGTCGCCAGATGATATGGAGAAAACAACGTTCATCACACCGTGGGGCACTTTTTGTTACAAGGTGATGTCGTTTGGTCTCAAGAACGCCGGTGCTACTTATCAGAGAGCCATGGTGACTTTGTTTCATGATATGATTCATCATGAAATAGAATGCTATGTTGATGACATTATAGCAAAGTCCCAAACAGAAGAGGGGCATTTGGTAGATCTGGCCAAGTTGTTCGACCGACTGAGACAGTTCAGACTGAGGTTGAATCCGAACAAGTGCACTTTCGGAGTGCGGTCCGGTAAATTGCTGGGGTTCATTGTAAGTGAAAAAGGAATCGAGGTTGATCCTGCTAAAGTAAAAGCAATAAGAGAAATGCCTGAACCGAGAACGGAGAAAGAGGTTCGTGGTTTCTTAGGTAGATTGAACTATATTTCGCGGTTCATATCTCATCTAACAGCCACGTGTGAACCTATATTCAAGTTGTTAAGAAAAGATCAAACGGTCAGGTGGAATAATGATTGCCAAGCGGCATTTGAAAAAATAAAAGAGTATTTGCAGGAGCCTCCGATTCTGATGCCTCCTATGGAGGGACGACCATTAATCCTGTATTTGACGGTCCTCGAGGGGTCTATGGGGTGTGTATTGGGGCAGCATGACGAGTCTGGTCGAAAAGAGCATGCCATATACTACCTTAGCAAAAAGTTTACCGACTGTGAAACAAGATATTCACTGCTCGAGAAAACTTGCTGTGCTTTGGTCTGGGTTGCTCGCCGACTGAGACAGTATATGCTGGTTCATACCACTTTATTGATTTCTAAGATAGATCCAATCAAGTACATTTTTGAAAAGCCAGCATTGACCGGACGGGTTGCGAGGTGGCAGATGATTTTGACAGAATATGATATACAATATACCTCTCAGAAAGCGATCAAGGGGAGTGTATTGTCTGATTACCTCGCCCAACAACCCATTGAGGATTATCAACCAATGAAGTTTGAATTCCCTGATGAGGACATCATGTTTCTCAAATCGAAAGATTGTGAGGAACCAATCCCGGAGGAGGGGCCTGACCCTGAATCCGAATGGATTCTGATGTTTGATGGGGTCGTTAACGTGAATGGTAGCGGTGTTGGTGTTGTTTTGGTTACGCCGAAAGGATCCCACATTCCTTTTGCTGCCCGGCTAACATTTGAGTGCACCAATAACGTGGCTGAATACGAAGCTTGTATCCTGGGGATTGAAGAGGCGATTGATTTAAGGATCAAGAACCTTGTCATATATGGAGATTCAGCTTTGGTTGTGAACCAGGTTAACGGAAAATGGTATACGCATCAGTCTCATTTAGTTCCATATCGGGATTATACAAGGAGATTGCTGACGTTTTTCACCAAGGTGAAAATGCATCATGTGCCGAGAGAAGAGAATCCGTTGGCAGATGCTTTGGCTACTCTGGCTGCCTTGATTAAGGTGCAGTGGTGGAATCAGTTCCCCAGTGTTGAGGTGGGACGTCTGGATAGACTGGCTTATGTGTTTGCTGTTGATACAGCGCCTGACGATGAGAAGCCGTGGTATTACGATATCAAGCGCTATCTGGAGACTCAAGAATATCTTGAGGGAGCATCCAAGAAGGATCGAAAGACGCTGCGGAGGTTGGCCATGGTGTTCTACTTGAATAAAGATGGGGTTTTGTACAAGAGAAATTTTGATTGGGTCTTGCTCAGATGTGTTGATGACAAAGAAGCAAGCCAGTTGATGAAAGAGGTTCATGAGGGATCGTTCGGTACCCATGCCAGTGGAAATGCAATAGTGAAGAAGCTGCTGAGGGCAGGTTATTATTGGATGACAATGGAGGCCCAATGTTTCAATTTCGTGCGGAAGTGTCATAAATGCCAGATTTATGCTGACAAGGTGCACGTGCCTCCAAATCCGTTGAGCTTAATGTCGTCTCCATGGCCGTTTGCTATGTGGGGCATTGATATGATTGGAAAGATTGAGCCTACGGCTTCGAATGGGCATCGGTTCATATTAGTGGCTATCGATTACTTCACTAAATGGGTGGAAGCAGCCTCTTATACGAACGTGACGAAGCAGGTCGTTACCAGATTCCTGAAGAGAGACATCATTTGCAGATATGGTGTTTCCGAAAGAATCATTATTGACAATGGTTCTAATTTGAATAACAAGATGATGGCAGAACTGTGCCGGGAACTCAAGATTGAGCATCACAATTCTTCTCCTTATCGTCCGAAGATGAATGGGGCGGTTGAGGCGGCCAATAAGAAAATAAAGAAGATTGTGCAGAAAATGGTTGTGACCTATAAGGACTGGCATGAGATGTTGCCGTTTGCATTGCATGGGTATCGAACTTTCATGCGCACGTCTACTGGGGCAACGCCTTTCTCTTTGGTATATGGAATGGAAGCGGTGCTACCGGTTGAGGTTCAAATTCCCTCTTTGAGAGTCCTGATGGACGTGAAGTTGCAAGAGGATGAATGGGTAAGGACTCGATATGAAGAGTTGAGCCTGATTGAGGAAAAGAGGCTGGCGGCCATTTGTCATGGGCAGTTATACCAGCAGCGGATGAAGTGTGCTTTTGACCGAAAGGTACGACCTCGTGTGTATCACGTGGGTGATATGGTGCTGAAAAGGATCCTTCCTCCTCAAAACGATCGTAGGGGCAAGTGGACACCCAATTATGAAGGTTCGTTCGTGGTCAAGAAGGTTTTCTCTGGCGGAGCCTTGTTGTTAACGACCATGGATGGCAAAGATTTTCCATCACCTGTGAATGCGGACGCAGTTAAAAAATACTTCGTATAAAGAGACCCGCTGGACGAAAAGAATAAAATACTCCAGGCAAAAATGGGCATCCCGGCGAACCAAGGAAAAAAGAGAAAAGGTTCGGGTAAAAATTAGGGATCAAAATGAAAAATGTACACCCGGCAAGTCGAAAACCTGGAAAGGCGACTTGGGCAAAAAAGGGTATCCCGGTGGACTGAAAACCCGAAAGGGCGGTCCAGGCAAAAGAGGGATTGAAACGAACAACTGCGTCTGGCATGATGGTTTGTACTTTGGATATGACATGGATAATCCCCGGTAGGGATCAGTCGGAAGTGTCATACCCCAAAATTTGCCCATTAATATTTCAAGACATTTTGCAAGGCATTCCGACTCATATATAACACTGATCTTGAAGAAACAAAGGCCCAGCTCACGGATGGCCCAATCCAGAAAATGGCCCAAACTGGCCTGTTCGCTACGCGCTCGCCTAGCGAAGCTGACAGACAACAAAAATTTCGGGCTTCATTCTGAGCCCAAAAAAAAAAAAAAAAAAAAAGAGATTTTTTTTTAATTAATTAATTAATTAATTAATTAATTAAATAATTAAAATAAATAAAATATAACAAATTATTTTGGACTTGAGTCTCCCTCATTCCAAGCCCATTACCCACGAAATTAGTCTATAAATACTGAAGTTTCAGTAGGGGAGTGAGACTTGGAGTTACACTTGGAGTTACATTGGGAGATTCACTGGGAAAAAAAGAGAGGAGGAGAACAGAGAAGAACGAATAGAAGTTTTGGCATAGGAACCCTGCCTACCCGGAGAATTCAGAGTAAAGAAACCCTGAAGGCAGCCCATCTGCACCGAAGCCATCGCCGTCCAATTCCCGCTGCCTAACTTATTCCGATACTACAAGTGGTCAATCCCTTCAACCTTGAATTGGCAAACAGGTTTGCGTATCTCTATTGTTTATACTTTCAATTGGCCATATCTACATATATAATGCATCATGATTAAATGTTGATATATAACTTGCTTTCGTATGGGAATTTAAATATGCCTGAATACCCTGAATGTTTGATCATGTTATTCCTGTGATAAAATGCCATAAAATTCAAAGTTCCTAACGTGGGGCTGTTTTCAAATTCAAAATCTGTGGCCGCTCGCTAGCACCTCGCTAGGCGAGCCTGGGGCGAGTATTCGCCTGGCCTTCGCTAGGCGAGGCAGAGGCGAACGAGACAGTAGCTGACTTTTCTATTCTGTTTTTTTTTTTATGTTTTATCATAGCCATGCATTATTCATCCTATCCTATTTATTGTTGTGATATTTCTCCGGTGTAATCTTCGATTGCACCCTGATTTGGTGTTCTGACATGTTTCTTTTTTTTGAGTTTCGTAAAGGTTCACATATCCCAGGAAAAGGTTATTGGCTAGGTATTCCACTTTATTTGTGGGATACCCTTGTGGAGTTTCACCCTAAATTAATTTTTAATGTATTAATTTCTAATGTATTAATTTTTTAATATATTATTTTTAATAATTTTAATGTGGAGTTTCATCCTAATTATATAATTAATTGTAAAACTTTGCCTTTGAATAAGTGATCTTGGACCTCTCTTTGTTGCCTTACGATTACGATATTACGGTCATGTCCCGCGAACGTGGGGATACCCTTAGCAAAGACCCTTCGGTTAAATCATCATAAAATAAATTATAGTCCCTCGGATGTTGCCTTCGAATATACAACTTTGTCCCTCGATGACCCTCCGATGTTGCCTACGGTTAAAAGATGATAGTCCCTTCGAATGCTAAGATATCCTCGTAACTGTTGCCTTCAATGACCTATCGATGACCCTACGATGACCCTTAAACATCCAAAGGATAAAACTACTTATTTCTCAATAATAAGGACAGTTTTACCCTCATAAGGATAGGAAATGCTCATAAAGACCTTGGGTCGGTATTACTCTTAATTGTTGGCTCGCAATCTAAAAACTTTCACACCTCACACCTTTCAAAATATCCTTAGAAAATCACCACTTGGTATATATTCATACTAGAATCATTACCGAGTTATATTTTTCTAAACAATTTCCAAAACTAAACGAGATAACTACTTTGTATATATTCATACAAGAATCATTACAAAGTTAAATTCTCTTTCCAAAAACAATTTTCCAAACAATTCACAAACACTTTTTTTCAGACAAAAATAATATAAGTGATCGAGCAATTAAGAGCCCATGGATAACCATGGATACAAAGGGTGCTAACACCTTCCCTTTGTATAATGTACCTCCCGAACCCAAAATCTAAATTAAGGTCTTTCGTGTTCTTTTCCACCTTTCCTTATTGGATAAAAGAAAAGTCGGTGGCGACTCTTGCTAACCGCGACATTGCGATAAAAAACATAAAAAGTCCAGTTCACCGTATGACAGAACTGGCGACTCTGCTGGGGAGCCTAAATATTTAAAAAGAGAGGTTACCTTAAAAACAAGATCACTTATTCAATTTGTCTGATTTATTTTTAAGGGATTGCTTGGGTATGTTATGCTTGAGTGAAAGATCCTACACCCGGATCTAGTGTACCTTAGGTAAGTAGCAAGAGATCATCGCGACTGTCCGGCGTATACTGGAATGGTCAAAATGATGGCTACGGTTAATGTGGCACTTTGGATGTCCTGATGTTCCTCATGTTAGTTGAGGAAATATTTGGCATTCGCGTGGTGTCATAAAAGCATTAACCAGACCTTTAGAACCCTAATTGACTCATCCTGGCCATTAGAAAGTAGTGAGATAACTGGCTTCGGTTCCGACTGGAGTTGGTTGAGACTCGATACTACACTCTTTGAGATTGGACTTTAGGGAAGCTTCGGTCAACCACTTGGTGTTGCACTGAAGTGGACTTAAGGAAAGGTCAATGATTTGAGATCCTTCTAGAACCCGGTTACTATTCTAAGACAGGTTGAACCAACCAAACTTCAGTGGGGAGGGTATTTACCTATGGAACTCACGCAAGCCTTAAAACCTAGGAATGATTGTTGTGTGACTTGCTTGTGCTTGTTATTTATCTAACAACATAACATCATAACATCATAACATCATGGCATTGTACTAACCATTTCAAGGATTTAGGGATTTAACTCTGCTAAAAAAAAGCAAAAACAAAAGCAAAAACAAAAGAGAAAAGAAAAAAAAAGCTCTTTTTGTTAGTTTATGCAAAGTTAAATCCCGAAAGTCCTTGAAAACATTTCATACATTGCATTGCATCGCATAACAGGTATTCTAAAGGATCAGTGTTCTCACGATTTTCCTATCAAACAGATTCCAGCAGATTCAAACAGATTGAACAATGGCTCTCGAACAAACTGTCAAAGATCTCCAGGCCCAGAATGCTCAATTCCAGGAAATGATGCTGAGCTTATCTAAGGGGAAGGAAGAACTGAAAGCTCTTTTGATGGAGAAGAAGAAGGACCAGAAACCTGTGGGTTACATCAACCCGGGGAGAAGGCTTAAGGGACAGGTTACAGGAGTCAAGATTAGAATTCCGAAGGATTCAGAAGAAGAGACCGAGAATGATTCGGAAGATGAGAATCCTAATCTCGTCAATTCTGAGGACGACGATGAAGATTATGAACATGAACAGTACTCTCCGAAGGATGATAAGTACAAGTTACTGGAAGAACGTATGCTAGCTATGGAGGGGCAGAAAGTGCCCGGTCTGGATTTCGAAAACTTGGGTCTGGTCTCTGATGTGGTCATTCCTCGCAAATTCAAGGTTCCCATTTTCACTAAGTATGATGGTGCCTCTTGTCCTCAGATGCATCTAAGGGCTTATGTGAGAAAGATTCAGCCGCACACTACTGATAAGAAACTGTGGATCCATTTCTTCCAAGAGAGTCTGTCTGGCACACAGTTAGAGTGGTATTATCAGCTTGAGAGCTCTAACATCCGCACATGGACTGATTTAGCAACAGCTTTCTACAAGCACTACCAGTATAATTCTGAGTTAGCGCCTACTCGGCTACAGCTACAAAATATGACTATGGGCTCTAAAGAAAGTTTCAAAGAATATGCTCAAAAGTGGAGAGATTTGGCTGGCAGAGTCAAACCCCCTATGACTGATCGAGAGTTAGTGGACATGTTCATGGGTACACTGACTGGCCCATTCTACAGCCATCTACTGGGAAGTTCCTCGTCAGGTTTCACTGAACTTATCTTGACAGGTGAACGGGTTGAAAGCGGCATTCGAAGTGGAAAGATACAGGCAGCTACTTCTGCAAGCACCAAAAAGTCCTATCAGGGAAAGAATGAATCAAATGCTGTGTACAGTGAGAGGAAGCATAACAAGAAGAATCGTGACCATACTATTGGGGCAGTTACAATTGCCGCACCGCCATCTCAGAACTTCCAACACAGACAAGACAGGTCGAGAAGACAGTTTACCAAGATCAATATGACTTTAACCCAAGCACTGCAGAGTATGTTAAAGGCCAATTTGATTACCCTCAGAGGCCCTCCTGCAAATCCCAACACTACTTCTCCTCGTTATAATCCCAACGCCAGGTGTGCCTATCACTCCGATAGCCCCGGGCATGATACGAATGATTGCTGGTTGTTGAAGAACAAGATTCAGGATATGATCGACGCTGGAGAAATTGAATTTGATCCTCCGGCGACCCCCAATGTCATCACAGCACCTATGCCTAATCATGACCAGAATGTTAATGTTGTGGACGACAATTCTCACGTTACTGACGTTGCTGATTTAGCATCTCCTCTCCTGATCGTTAAGAAGAATTTATTGCAAGCTGGTTTATTTCCAGGTTGTGCTGAAGATTGCGATCTCTGTGTACTCCGACCCAATGATTGTTTGAAGTTGAAGAACGGCATTCAACGGCTGATGGATGATCGTACAATTCTATTTGAAAGGGTTCCTAAGGTGGACAACTCTATTGAAGAGGTATCTGTGATTGCTAGGTCCAAAGCTCCAGTGAAGATTACCGCTACTAGAGTGCCTGTGAAGATTACCGCTGAGCCCAAAGTGACTCCCCTGATTATTACCGCACCTGGCCCCGTGCCATATTCCTCCAGCAAAGCTATTCCGTGGAACTATGGAGGCGACGTTTACATCCATGGCATAAAGCAAGTTGGTAGTTCTGCTAATCCTAATGATATTGTGGGGACTAGTAAAGTTACTCGAAGTGGAAGGATCTACTCCCCAAAAATCTCACCTCCCGCTCCCGAAATTCGAGGAAAAAGACCAGTCAATCCTCCTCAGTCAGAGACATCGGTCGAAGTTACTTCTGAAGATGTTGCCAAACAGGAAATGGAAGAGATGCTGAAAATCATCCGTAAGAGCGATTTTGATGTAGTGGAACAATTGGGGCATACTCCGTCTAAAATCTCAATGTTGTCCTTGTTATTATCCTCTGAATCCCATGCCAATGCATTGATGAAATTCTTGAAGACCGCTCATGTGCCTCAAGAAACATCCGTCGATCAATTCGAACATTATGTTGCTAATTTGACTGTTGACAATGGCCTAGGCTTTTCCGATGCTGACCTGACGCCAGCAGGAAAGAATCACAATAAAGCTCTGCATATCTCCATCGAGTGTGAGGGGATCACCCTGGCTCACGTGTTGATCGACAACGGCTCTTCCTTGAATGTGCTCCCGAAAGCTGTACTCGATAAATTTGACTACAAAGGCATTGAACTGAAACCTAGTGATGTTGTGGTGCGTGCTTACGATGGTGCGAAGAGTGTTGTCTATGGTGAAGTGGTTCTCCCTATCAAGATAGGACCTCAAGTCTTCAACACTACCTTTCACGTGATGGACATTCGTCCCGCCTACTCCTGCTTGTTGGGGCGCCCTTGGATCCATGGGGCAGGTGCGGTAGCTTCGTCGCTTCATCAAAAGCTGAAGTATCCAATAGCAGGCATGGTTGTCACTGTATGTGGAGAAGAAGAGTATATTGTCAGTAGTGTGCAAGCCTTCAAATACGTCGAGATGGATGGTGAATTCTTTGAGACTCCTTCTCAGTCATTTGAAGTGGTTCCTCCACCCAGTCCTGTCCTTAAGCCAACTCCCCTTGTGCCCAAGGTTGTTCGTGCTCCCCCTGTCATGATCTCTCTGAAAGATGCTCAAGCCGCGATTGAAAATGGTGATCGTGCTGGTTGGGGTCAACTGATCAATGTACCGTACAAGTCTGATAAAGCTGGCCTGGGGTTTAACTCTGGAAAGATAGTCAAAAATCAGATTAATGCTATGGAAGATGCTGATAGTGATTGCGACTTGGATAGCTGGATTTTCCCAACAATTGGTGACGGACTCAACAATTGGAAGACTGAAGACATTATCCCGATTTCCTTTAGTCAGGAGTAATTGTTATTGTTTATTCTAGAATTGCAAATTTTAATTTTCTTTTACAATCAAACTTCTTAAAGCATTGTGTCTATGCCCGAGGCACAATAGCTAATTTGTTAAGGGTTTTGTCATTTTCATAAGCATATTTATATTCAATAAATCAATGGACGTTTTGCATTCAAATATTGCGCTCTTTGTCTTTCCTATTATCTTTCAAACGAGCTATGTTTTCTTACACACACGCACGTAACGAATTGCAGATCCCTATCCACTCTGGATCCTGTTGATAATAGTTCTACTACTGTTCATTATGACTTTGAAAATCCGATCTACCGAGCCGAAGATGGAAGTGAGGAAGATTGTGAAGTACCTGAAGAACTTGCCAGAATGTTACTACAAGAAGAAAGGACTATACAGCCGCATGAGGAGTCAGTTGAGACTGTAAATCTGGGTACCGAGGTGGACAAGAGAGAAGTCAAAATAGGAGCAGGCTTGGAAATCAGTGTCAAAAGAAGATTGATTCAAATGCTACATGACTATGTGGAGATTTTTGCTTGGTCTTACGAAGACATGCCAGGGCTGGATACCGATATAGTAGTGCATCGTTTGCCGACGAAGGAAGATTGTCGTCCTGTTAAGCAAAAGGTTCGTCGCATGCGTCCTGAAATGTCCGAGAAAATCAAGGCCGAAGTCATGAAACAATTCGATGCTGGTTTTCTGGCGGTTACTTCTTATCCTCAATGGGTTGCTAATGTGGTACCAGTGCCAAAGAAGGATGGTAAGGTGCGAATGTGTGTGGATTACAGAGATTTGAATAGAGCGAGTCCCAAGGATGATTTCCCACTGCCACACATTGATGTTCTGGTAGACAACACCGCTCAACACAAGGTATTCTCCTTCATGGATGGATTCTCGGGTTATAACCAGATCAAAATGGCACCTGAGGACATGGAGAAGACTACGTTTGTGACGCAATGGGGCACCTTCTGTTATAAAGTAATGCCGTTTGGTTTAAAGAACGCAGGAGCAACGTACCAGCGTGCTATGGTGGTTTTGTTCCATGACATGATCCATCATGAAATAGAAGTATATGTGGACGATATGATAGCCAGGTCTCATACTGAAGAAGAACATCTCGATCATTTATACAAACTGTTTGAGAGGCTGAAGAAATACAAGTTGAGATTGAACCCGAACAAATGCACCTTTGGAGTAAGATCTGGTAAACTCTTGGGCTTTATTGTCAGTGGTAAAGGTATTGAGGTCGACCCAGCCAAGGTGAGAGCTATTCAAGAGATGCCAGTTCCCCGTACGGATAAAGAAGTCAGAGGTTTCTTGGGACGTTTGAATTACATTGCCCGATTTATTTCCCATTTGACCGCTACTTGCAAACCCATCTTCAAGTTACTGAGAAAAAATCAAGAGATGATATGGAATGATGAATGTCAAGAAGCTTTCGACAAAATCAAGAAGTACCTCCAAGAACCTCCAATTCTGGTGCCACCAGTTGAGGGAAGACCTCTAATCATGTATTTAACCGTTTTAGAAAACTCAATGGGGTGCGTGTTGGGACAACATGACGAGTCCGGTCGAAAAGAGTATGCCATATACTACCTTAGCAAAAAGTTTACCGACTGTGAAACAAGATACTCACTGCTCGAGAAAACTTGTTGTGCTTTGGCCTGGGCTGCTCGCCGACTAAGACAGTATATGTTGAATCACACCACTTTGTTGATTTCTAAGATGGATCCTATCAAATACATATTTGAGAAACCCGCCCTCTCCGGAAGAATAGCAAGATGGCAGATGATTTTAACAGAGTATGATATCCAGTATACCACCCAAAAAGCAATCAAAGGAAGCGTGCTAGCTGATCATTTGGCTCATCAGGCCGTGAATGATTATCAGTCTATGAATTTTGAGTTCCCAGATGAGGATGTCATGCTTGTTACTGATTATGAAGAACCTGGACCGAATGAAGGACCCGAAGTGGGATCCCGATGGACTATGGTTTTTGATGGATCGTCTAACGCATTGGGCAACGGTATTGGCGTCGTGATCATTTCCCCCAAGGGTGGCCATACGCCTTTCACCGCTAGACTATGTTTTGAGTGTACCAACAATATGGCTGAGTATGAAGCATGTATTTTGGGACTCAGAGCTGCTATAGACCTGAGAATCAAGTTTTTGAGGGTGTATGGAGACTCAGCCTTAGTAATCAGTCAGGTCAAAGGAGAATGGGACACTAAACATCCGAACCTCATCCCCTATCGAGAGCAGGTGTTGACATTAATCCCATACTTTGAAGAGATCACATTCGAACATATTCCCCGAGAGGAGAACCAGTTGGCAGACGCATTGGCTACCATGTCATCTATGTTCAGAGTCAGATGGGACAATGAAGCTCCCCGGATTACCATTGAACGACTAGACGAACCAGCATATTGTTATGAACTTAACGCTGATGAAGTAGAAGAGAAGCCTTGGTTCCACGAGATAAAAAGATATTTAGAAGCTCAGGAATACCCTGAAGGGACATCCATCAATGACAGGAAATTTCTGAGGAAGTTCTCCGCTAAATTCTTTTTGAGTAATGGAATATTGTACAAACGTAACCATGATTCGACTTTGCTTCGCTGTGTGGATAGAAAGGAATCAGAGAAGATTATGGAAGACATGCACGACGGTATCTTTGGGACTCATTCTAGTGGACATACAATGGCCAAGAAGATTCTGAGGTCAGGGTATTATTGGTCTACCATGGAAACTGATTGCCACCATCACTCCAGAACTTGTCATAAGTGCCAGATCTATGCGGATAAAGTACATGTGCCTCCTGCTCCATTAAACGTGTTGACCGCGCCGTGGCCCTTTGCAATGTGGGGCATTGATATGATTGGCGAGATTAAACCTACCGCCTCTAATGGACATCGTTTCATCCTTGTTGCTATTGATTACTTCACAAAGTGGGTGGAGGCAGCCTCATTTGCTTCTGTTACTAAGAATGTGGTGGCACGATTCATCAAGAACAGCCTCATCTGCCGATACGGCGTCCCTGAGAGAATTATCACTGACAATGGCACTAATTTGAACAACAAGATGATTACTGAACTCTGCACGCAGTTCAAAATAAAACACCATAACTCTTCTCCGTACCGGCCAAAGATGAACGGCGCTGTAGAAGCGGCTAATAAGAATATTAAGAAGATTATACAAAAGATGACGGTAACATACAAAGACTGGCATGAGATGTTACCATTTGCTCTTCATGGTTATCGTACTTCCGTGCGAACTTCGACAGGGGCAACTCCTTTCTCTTTAGTCTACGGAATGGAAGCCGTTTTACCAGTGGAAGTTCAGATTCCCTCTCTAAGGATCATGAAAGAGGCGGGCTTAGACGAGGACGAATGGATTCAGACTCGACTCGATCAGATAAATTTGATGGATGAGAAGAGACTTGCGGCTGTATGTCACGGGCAGATATATCAGAAGCGCATGACCAGGGCATTCAACAAAAAGGTTAAGAGACAAGTGTATCAAATTGGCGACTTGGTAATCAAACGCATCATCCTACCACAAACTGACCCCAGAGGCAAATGGACTCCCACATACGAAGGGCCATTTGTAGTTAAGAAGGTATTCTCAGGTGGAGCCATGATACTCGCTACAATGGATGGTGAAGACTTCCCACATCCCGTGAACGCAGACATAGTTAAAAAATACTACGCATAAAAGAGACCCGCTAGATCGACGTATCTAGGCAAAAGTAAGGGCATCCCGGCGAACCAAAAGGGTTCGGGCAAAAATTATGGATATATAAAAAAAAATGTACACCCGGCAAGTCGAAAACCTGAAAAGGCGGCTTGGGCAAAAAAGGGTATCCTGGTGGACTGAAAACCTGAAAAGGCGGTCCAGGCAAAAATTAGGGATTAAAGCGTATGACTATGTCCCGTTCTCAGTCAACTTTCATCCAAGTTCGAGGGACTGACCAAGCCAATCACTTCTATCCGACAGCAAGGGATGAGATGCTCGAAGACATAATGACAGTAGTAGGCTTAAAATCAATAGGACTTCTTCCACATAGCTTTCTCTTTGTTTTCGACAATTTCCTCTTACTAGGATTTCTGTCTCCTTGTACACAAATTGCCTGTTTATAGGCCTCCTTTCAAAATCAATACAACCCTCTTTCAAAAAAAAGATGCTTTTGTTTTTACTTTTCTGTTTTGGTTGCGTAAATGTCCATTGATTTAATTTGAATTAATATGTGCATTTGAATATGACTGATGTTTACCAAAATACATGCATAGAATAACAATAGCAATTACTACCCGACTTCAGGATCAAGGAAAAGGTCTAATCATGCTTCCAATGAATCCGCTACCAATTCTCTTCCCCAGCAAGCCTGTTTTTTTTCCTCAGAAAATGGCAGTATCCCCAGGCACAGCCAGTTACTCCCCAACAGAGGTCGGCGTCACCAGACAGATTGATCATCTCATCCATCCCCAGCCAGGCTCTGTTGAATATTTCCACCATCAGACAGAAATCAAGCATCCCCAGCCGAGAAAGGGTCATCGACACAAATGTCTCAAATCAGTAGATGGGGATTTATTTTCCCCAGTAGAGTCCCCAAGCAGAACTTCTCATACGCATAACTCATTCATTACATCCTTTCACAGCATACACATGCATACAACATTCACATTTATTTTAGCATAACACGAAACATCTCATGCATCATGACATAGCATGAAGCTAACTTTTTCTTTGCAGGTTAATTATCCTCCTGATATAGTCAAAGTAGAAGGTTCATTCAGACAGACACCTTTATCAATCACATTCAAGATTCAGATACATATTTCAAATACAGTTCATGGGAACATTCATTCTGACAACACTTCGATATCCTCCTAACGATGGCATCTCTAAGCCCATCCCAGACATTTATTGCAAGTACAACATATACAGGTTATCAGATACAGCCTAACGTACGGTTCATTCTGATTCAGCCCAACATATGACTTCTTCAGCAACTCCAATGCGGTCTAACGTACGACCCATTTGGACCTTCAAATCCTCAGATGCTGCCTAGCGTACGGTACATTCAGGGGTGTAGTCTAGCGTACGACTACTTTCTTTTTCAGATGCAGCCTAACGGACGGCTCATTCTACAACTCGGATACGATCTAACGTACGATCCATTCTGAACTTCAACAACCCCAACGCGGTCTAACGTACGACCCGTTTGGACCTTACAACCCTCAGATGCTACCTAACGTACGGTACATTTCTGAAGTGTAGTCTGGCGTACGACTACCGCTTTCATCATCAGATGCGGCCTAACAGACGACTCATTCTGCGACGGTCTAACGTACGACCCGTTCGGATGTCCATCCCCTCAGATGCTACCTAACATACGGTACATTTCTGAAGTGTAGTCTAACGTACGACTACCCCTTTCATCATCAGATCCTACCTAACATACGGTACATTTCTGAAGTGTAGTCTAACGTACGACTACCCTTTCGTCATCAGATTCAGCCTAACGTACGGCTCATTCTGCAACTCAGATACGATCTAGCGTATGGTCCATTCTGATCCTTTATCCCCAACAGCATATGACACACTTCGACTCCCCAGCGAAGTCGGCAGCCTAATGGATGACTCATTATACGGTCTAACGTACGACCCAGTGTGGCACCCATGTCTTCAAATTGGCCTAATATACGGCGCGATCTGAAACTTTCGTCATCAAACCTCCCGGATGGCATCTTTAAGCCCATCTCCATCAAGACCAACTGTCGATTCTCAAGTGCAAATTTTTGGGGCATTCTAGTGTTCAATAATCTTCCACCTCCAGACCACGAATGGCGTATACACCATTCTAACTCTCTCGGTCCAAGAATATCGAACAGGGGCAGCTGTCATACCCCAAAATTTGCCCATTAATATTTCAAGACATTTTGCAAGGCATTCCGACTCATATATAACACTGATCTTGAAGAAACAAAGGCCCAACTCACGGATGGCCCAATCCAGAAAATGGCCCAAACTGGCCTGTTCGCTACGCGCTCGCCTAGCGAAGCTGACAGACAACAAAAATTTCGGGCTTCATTCTGAGCCCAAAAAAAAAAAAAAAAAAAAAAAAAAAAGAGATTTTTTTTTTAATTAATTAATTAATTAATTAATTAAATAATTAAAATAAATAAATAAATAAAATATAACAAATTATTTTGGACTTGGGTCTCCCTCATTCCAAGCCCATTACCCACGAAATTAGTCTATAAATACTGAAGTTTCAGTAGGGGAGTGAGACTTGGAGTTACACTTGGAGTTACACTGGGAGATTCACTGGGAAAAAAAAAGAGGAGGAGAACAGAGAAGAACGAATAGAAGTTTTGGCATAGGAACCCTGCCTACCCGGAGAATTCAGAGTAAAGAAACCCTGAAGGCAGCCCATCTGCACCGAAGCCATCGCCGTCCAATTCCCGCTGCCTAACTTATTCCGATACTACAAGTGGTCAATCCCTTCAACCTTGAATTGGCAAACAGGTTTGCGTATCTCTATTGTTTATACTTTCAATTGGCCATATCTACATATATAATGCATCATGATTAAATGTTGATATATAACTTGCTTTCGTATGGGAATTTAAATATGCCTGAATACCCTGAATGTTTGATCATGTTATTCCTGTGATAAAATGCCATAAAATTCAAAGTTCCTAACGTGGGGCTGTTTTCAAATTCAAAATCCGTGGCCGCTCGCTAGCACCTCGCTAGGCGAGCCTGGGGCGAGTATTCGCCTGGCCTTCGCTAGGCGAGGCAGAGGCGAACGAGACAGTAGCTGACTTTTCTATTCTGTTTTTTTTTTTATTATGTTTTATCATAGCCATGCATTATTCATCCTATCCTATTTATTGTTGTGATATTTCTCCGGTGTAATCTTCGATTGCACCCTGATTTGGTGTTCTGACATGTTTCTTTTTTTGAGTTTCGTAAAGGTTCACATATCCCAGGAAAAGGTTATTGGCTAGGTATTCCACTTTATTTGTGGGATACCCTTGTGGAGTTTCACCCTAAATTAATTTTTAATGTATTAATTTCTAATGTATTAATTTTTAATATATTATTTTTAATAATTTTAATGTGGAGTTTCATCCTAATTATATAATTAATTGTAAAACTTTGCCTTTGAATAAGTGATCTTGGACCTCTCTTTGTTGCCTTACGATTACGATATTACGGTCATGTCCCGCGAACGTGGGGATACCCTTAGCAAAGACCCTTCGGTTAAATCATCATAAAATAAATTATAGTCCCTCGGATGTTGCCTTCGAATATACAACTTTGTCCCTCGATGACCCTCCGATGTTGCCTACGGTTAAAAGATGATAGTCCCTTCGAATGCTAAGATATCCTCGTAACTGTTGCCTTCAATGACCTATCGATGACCCTACGATGACCCTTAAACATCCAAAGGATAAAACTACTTATTTCTCAATAATAAGGACAGTTTTACCCTCATAAGGATAGGAAATGCTCATAAAGACCTTGGGTCGGTATAACTCTTAATTGTTGGCTCACAATCTAAAAACTTTCACACCTCACACCTTTCAAAATATCCTTAGAAAATCACCACTTGGTATATATTCATACTAGAATCATTACCGAGTTATATTTTTCTAAACAATTTCCAAAACTAAACGAGATAACTACTTTGTATATATTCATACAAGAATCATTACAAAGTTAAATTCTCTTTCCAAAAACAATTTTCCAAACAATTCACAAACACTTTTTTTCAGACAAAAATAATATAAGTGATCGAGCAATTAAGAGCCCATGGATAACCATGGATACAAAGGGTGCTAACACCTTCCCTTTGTATAATGTACCTCCCGAACCCAAAATCTAAATTAAGGTCTTTCCTGTTCTTTTCCACCTTTCCTTATTGGATAAAAGAAAAGTCGGTGGCGACTCTTGCTAACCGCGACATTGCGATAAAAAACACAAAAAGTCCAGTTCACCGTATGACAGGAAGCGTCTTGTTCAGAAGGCAGAAAGCACGGAGAGTCTGAGGACATATGGGGTGTAACCGAGTTGGAACTCGATGAGATCACGGTTTCACATTGCCATTAGGATAGATTTTTCCTTTTGTGCGCAATTACCTCTTTTCAGGAATTGCTTCCTTTGTATTGCTCAGTTACGAGCTACACTTTTTCAATCAATAAAATGCATATTCAGTCAAATAATTTTGTTTTTGTTTTCATTACCGCTTTGATTGCAAAAACATCCAATTGTTTGTGATAAAGAACCTTGCATTTTAAGACGTACAGGTCCCTTCCAATGCATGTTTATAAGATTGAAAACTTGAAATCTTATTCGGAAGGTTGAGTAACCCAAGTGTTGAAATCTCGACACGCCTGGGGCACGTTTTTATCTAACGATCTCTTTTGCAGGTACTGTTAGATATTTTTACTCATTTGCAGGTTTTGATGTGGAAGCTTTTGACGAAAGATCCCCGCAGAGTCCAATCAGGGACGAATGAATTGAAGAATGGTGAAAAGACGACGGAAAGACGTGCGACGATCCTTGAGAATTAATCAAGAAGACTCTTCAAAGTCTAAGATTGGAAAGTCTGTATGAATCCCAGGAGTTCGATCGCCGTGGAGTACGGAGACGTCAGGAATACAGGGTGATGAATCAGAAAAGTCCAGACGAGTCTGGGAGTTCTCAAAATTGGAAAGCTGACAGTGGATTTGGATGGTGAATGCCATGGTTCGACGAGTCGACGGGTGTTCAGTGCCAGAACTTCCTGGTTTCCCCAAGCAGAGTTGGGATTGTTATCTCCTCAGCAGATTCGAGGTTTGTGTCTCCCCTAGCAGGGTCGGGATGGTTATCTCCCCCCAGCGGGTTTGAGATCGGTGTTTCCTCAGCAGCCAGGCCTGAAGGTTGTTATTTCCCCGCGGAGGTATCTATTGGTATTGGTTTCTCCAAGCAGAGTCGGGATTGTTGTATCCCCAGTAGGTCAGAGATTGTTGGTTTCCCCACAGAGTGCGTTGGTGGTTCTTTCCCCAACGAAGTCCCCAAGTGGATCGGGTGCAGAGGAGGTTATTCCTGGTAAGGGTGGCCTATTTCCCAGCAGCAGTGTTATTCCCCAGCAGGGTGGAGATCGGAGTGTTGTCAAGTTCCTCATCAGAGTGCCTTGAGCTCCCCATGAGAGTCCCTTGAGGGGGATACTTTTTATGCATTCATCATTCAGATAAGCATGGCATATTGCATAATAAATTGCGTAGCATTTCCATAATTATGGAGCATTGCGCTAAAAAATCATGCATCATCATCATTGCAAGCATAAGCTATCCCAAGCCGTGGTTACCATCCGAGAATGGGTTTTGCCGGTCGGTGAAGATGATACTCCGAGGAGTTCAGCATCGTGGTGTTGGGTCCACAATATTCCCCAATGGTGCGATACTGGAGGAGATTTCTGTCGTGCGAGATAGAAGTTGGAAGATGTTACTCTAAGGAGTTTAGCATCATGACGTCAGATCAGCAATGTTCCCCAGTAGTACGATATTGGAGGAAATTTTTCCGTCGGGCGGAGATGGAAATAAAATCAAAGGACGTTACACGATCAGCGCGAAAATACAGTTCAATTGGAGAAAAGGAAGTGTTGCGGCATTTTCTGGAAAACGGGGTTCAATTGGAGAAAAGGAAATGTTGCGGCATTTTCTGGAAGAACGGGGTTCAATTGGAGAAAAGGAAATGTTGAGACATTTTCTGGAAAGCGGGGTTCAAATGGAGATTGGAGTTGAAGATTATGTCCGGGATGAGGTCCTCAGGATTATCTTCTGTTCATGTGTCACCTTAGACTTTGGATGAGGTCAACAGAGGTCGTTATGGGTGTCTTCTGAGGAAGAGATGCACATGTTACCTTCCTTCTGTGAAGGTGTACCCTCTGATATGTCGCCATCAGAGTGGTGTTTTGGTGTTATTTCCGACGTTGCCAGCGGAATTATCACAAGAAAGCGGAGAACGGGGTTTAAATGGAGAAAAGGAAGTGTTGAGGCATTTTCTGGAGAGCGGGGTCCAAATGGAGAAAGGGAGACACGAGGTGTTTTCTGGAGAGCGGGGTTCACAATGGCGATCGCAAGTTATCGTTGGGCGACTGGGGTTCAAAATGGAGAGCGGGGTTCATTATTTGGCAAACACGAATACTATGAAGTTGTCGGGGTTCAAATGCGGTGATCGGGGATCATCTGCGCAAAAGAAAATATTTGTTCGGGGTTTAAGAAAACGAAAAAGAGGAAATCGTCAGAAAGTTTCGGGGTTCAAGAAAAGTAAAAAAAAAAGGTAATAATAATCCCCGGCGGATAGGTGGTGTTTAGGCCATGGTTATTCTTGTGTTACCATTTATTTTGGTATCCAGGTCAACATTCTGTTTCGGTATTCAGGCCGACCTTCTCCGTACCAGACGGATTCTACTTTTCAAGATTGCTTCTTTGCCGATTCTGACAGGCATTGTTAATTATTTCCCATCAGAGTTCAAATTGTTCGTCTGTTCTTGGTATTCAATCACTCTTCACCCGGATCATCTGAAAGTCGAGGCTATTCATATCGACAGGTTCACAGTGGATTGAATAGGGGCAGCTGTAACACCTCAAAATTTGCCCTCCTCTCTTGGGACTAGCTTAGCATATTGCATATCATTTTGTAGGACATTAGGCATTTGCATATTGCATGTCATGTGGAAACACTGAGCAGGTCATCCTCCTAGGTCTTTATCAGAAGATGGAGAAGTTAAAAGATTCAAGGCTAAGGGTTTCATGAATTGATCACTAGCCATCTGTGGGTTTGTGCTTCAATTAGGGTTTCTTGGTTCCTCAAGGAGGTTGATCTTTATCTTGGTTGAAATGGTACATCATCATCATCATGGTCTTATCATCGCCAAGAGGTTCATTGTGCTTGATCATGTTCCTTGAGATTAGGGTTTTGACCTCTGGTCAATCCTAATCAGCTGCATTGTGCCTATCAGGGTTTGTTAAGGAGATGGGGTCTTTGTGGAGATGGGGATCATCATGTGTGTTCTATTGAGCTTGTATAAGCTAGGGTTTCATTTTGGAGCCATTTCATCAGGAGATTGAGGCTCAAGTTCGTCTATGCATGACCAAGTCATCTATCAACTGAAAAAGTCAACCACAAGTCAACTGTTGGATTTGGAGGTGGGAAGTGGTTAGAAATACTTCATTCATGTTCAAACAAGTCTCATTTGACATTTCAAACATCAACATTGAAGAAAATAAAGTCAGGACAAAACTTTCCAAAAATAGAAAGTGACTTGTAATTTGAATTTGCCAAAAATGGAAAGGTTTTCTCCTCAAGATTACATCATCAAAAATGCTTCAAATGAAATTTTGTTGAACATGAAAGTTATAGATCTTGTTCTCCCATTTCCAAAAAGTCCAAGATCATGAATTTCTCATGTATGGTTGAAGAGATATGGTCAAATCTTGGTCAAATGAACATGGAACTTCAAAGGGGCATAACTTTCAAACCATAAGTCCAAATGGAGTGGTTCTTTTTGTAACATTCTTGTTTCATCTTCTAGCTTTCAAAACATGCATTACATGGCATGCATTCCATTCATATAAATATTTGAAAATTCAATTCATTTTGGAGGGAAAAAATCAAGTTCAAAAATAATGCATTGTTTTCACATTTTAACATTTCCATTGGTCTTAAAATATCATTTTGAGTGAAAATACAAGGCAAAAACGTGCACTATTCACAGGCATCCCATGCATAAGGTGAAAAAATAATTTTTGCAAAACACCTCCAAATTAACCATTTTTCATTAGCATTTGATTAGAGGTTAATTAATCATGATTAGGAGCTCATATATAACACAAATCATAACCGAATTTTCACATTTCCCAATTCTAGATCTAGAATTTCCAAAGTCTCTCATAATTCTCTCTCACTTTCTCTCAAAATTTTCTTCAAACACTTTGCATTTTTCTTGGTTGATTCATCATCTAGCATCATTGTGGAGCAAGATTGAAGCTAGAATCACATGAATTCGTGGAGTTTGAAGCCTATGCAAGCTTGAAGATCATCAATGGTGGAATTCAAAATCTGTTGAATCGTGCTCAATTGAACATCAAGACTTCATCCATTCACTCATACAAGCTTTGTAGAGGAAGATTTAAGCATAGCCAGGCCTGGAAAACGCGAATTCAAGAATTGCACTTCAAGAGATCATTTTTTCGATCTCTTTAATTCATGAAATTGTTGATATGTTCTTGTAGGTCTTTTAATGGTGATAATTCTGCACTTTGAATCGAGTGATTTGGTGTAATATTCATGAAGTTACATGTGTTTAAAGTTTTGATAGTGAAACTTGAAATCTTCGATTCTTGAATATGGTGTTGTTTCGTGTTAAATTAATGGTGGATTATTGTTATGTGTTGAAAGATCTAGGCATTAGTATGTTTAATTGCAAGAAATAAGAAATTTGTTCTTGATGAAGATGAATGAGTACTGTTGCTGCGCGTGAAATCTGGAGAAGAAGAAGTTGCACTTTTGGCAACGGTTTTCGCTTTGCATGGCCACGCAAAAGCGTTGCCTTAGGCGCGCTAGGGCAAGGCCTGTGATTGGCTGCATGGGATTCCCATGCAGCGCGCCAACATCCAATTCAAAAATGCACCGTGTTCGAACCTAGGCTGTGGCAGTTTTCAATATTTCATTCTTTATTCCATGCCATGCTCATGTATATATTCTCACATGTTTTTTTTTAATTTTTCTTTCACTTCCAAAATCCATAACAAATTAAATAATGCTCCAAAAAATACCAGGGTTTTTGCATTAGGTCACATTTTATGTCTAGTTTGTTTTCATTATTTTTTCATGAATTGTCCCTGGCTGGATTTAATTTTGCCCTAGGGTTTGTGTATACATGTCATGTTTTGACCTTGCCTTGGTTCTTCATTTGTGAAATGCTCAATTTTCATCCAATGCTCATGAAATTTTACATGATAAAACTAGACACCTTGCTGGACATGATGGTGTTGAGTTTGCATTTTTATCAATTGCCATTGCTGAGTTATGATTTTTCTAACTTAGGTGCGACAATTTGTGGGTAATTGATATTGATGTGGGATTTTTTGGATGATGTTCTTAATTGATTGAAGTTGATTCATGTCAATTTTCATGTTCTGTTTTGAATTTTTTCTCCATCTTTGACCCTAGGCCTTGACCTAGTGGTTTGTCTCATCTTTGAGCTTTGATTTCAGGTTGAACATCCAGGTTATATGGTTCATGATGCAACCTCACTTGAGCATTTGATGCTTGATTTTGACTACTAACATTGTGTGTTTTGTAGGGTTGTTAACTCATTTGAGTTTGACTTGTGGCTTATGCCTTTGTTTATTGGGTTTGACTGTTGATATTAATGTTGTCTGTTTGTCTGTACAGTTTAACTGACTTGTGTGATGTTTCAACAGGTACATAAGTTGCTTAAGTTCAATTTGAACTTGCTTTTGCTTGGTTGCTTAACCACATAGGTATGATATTTCTGACTTTATGTAGTTTGGAAGACCTGTCCTGTTACTTGGGCAGGCACCTGTCTGAAGCCCTCCTTAAGAGGCAATGCTTGTGAATGTTTATGTTTGTGCCAAGCAGGAAAAGACCTTTGATAAGGCAATTGGCAGATAAAAGAGATGTGCAATCCATCTCCTGCTATTCAGTGTGTCATCCACTTTGCTCACACACCTTGTGTTGATGTATTGTGGATATTAACCCAAGATCTTTGTTGAGTCAGTCATATGTGGAGAAGAGTTCCAACTTTCTGAACTCCCACTTTCATTTGTCTGAAGCTCTCCCAGGCCAGGGATAAGAACTGTGAGGTCTTACCCTCACTTTCCATTTCATCTGCTTCACCCTAACTCTCAACGTTAGGGTTAAGAGCTAACTACACCCGATTCCAGTTGGCTTGTGTTTCACAGCCTAACCTTGTGTGAGCCTACTTTGTTTGTATATAGTGTGTGCTAATTGTGTGTATGTTTGCTTTACTGGTGTTGTTTAGGATAGCTTGTTGTCGAGTCAGTCTCCCTTCTAGTTGGTCATTTCCCAGTCTCTGGTTAGGAGAAAGTTTCTCCCCTGTTAAGGGGAACTACGTTGCCCTGATCCTCATACCAGATGAGGTACGTAGGCAGGAGATCGTACGAGATCTCTCCGGGCACCCTTTTTCTTTTTGTGTGTGTTTGCTTGACAGTTACTAGGCTCGAGTGCCAGACTCCTTAGTAACTTGTTTGTGTGTCAACCTTCTTGTGTGTTAGGAGATGGATGTAAGACCAACGATTGGCAGTCCGTATCCTATTATTGTGTGCTTGGAGTCCGATATAAGTCTAGCAATTGGCATTTGGTTTCCAGTGTGGGTTTGTTTGGTTTGGAGTCTGATGTAAGTCCAGCGATTGGCATTCGGTTTCCATGTTTGCCTGTTTGTGTGTGTTTTGTTTGGCGTGCGTGAGCCGAACTACGGTAGCTCTGATTCTCATTCCAGATGAGATACGTAGGCATTGGATGTGATATCCTAGCGAGCCCGTTCCCCTCTTCTCCCACCTGTGTTTCTTTCCGGTGTGTGTGTGCATTCTTTTGAGCAGCGTTTAGCAACCTTTCTTCTATTCTTTTGAGCGTGGATCCCGTCGAGTACGACGGACGTGAGGGGTGCTAATACCTTCCCCTTGTGTAACCGACTCCCGATCCCATCTCTCTTTAGTCGCGAGACCATGTCTTTTCCAGGTTTACTTCGAGCGTTTCCTTTCCCTCTTGTGGGATAAATAACGCACGGTGGCGGCTCTGTTTGTTTTGTTTTAGCCCGCAGGTTGTTTTTCGCGGATGCGACAGATACATGTACCAAAAAGTATTGGCCTCTAGGGCTTACACCAACAGGGGACACCGGCATGCCAGGAATGCGAACAATTGTCTTACCCTGTTGAGAATCTTACCATCCTCGGGAGAGCACTGCAGGCATCCACAGTATTCCTATGTCATCGTGGATGTTCACTTTGTTTAAAAACAAATTATGAAAAATTTGATTATTTAAAACAATGATATTTTTTTTTCAATTAAAACATGCAAAACATTTGTTGAATAGAAACAAATAAGAGTGCAAATGAATGGATAAAGGCTCAAATTTATTTGATGGAATGGTAGTCTGCAAATGGCAACACTCCATAGATCTTTACAAATTTGAGATTGGTGATGTATATTGGAAAAGGGCTACATTGAACATAACGACCATTTCTCCACCAATTCTGAATCCGATGTATTCGAAGCTTTGGTTGATGATGAATGATCGAGAATCTCTGACGGATAACAATTGTAGAACAAAGTCTTATCAGGATGCAGTTACTTGCCAAATCCCTATTTTTTTGCCTAGATTGCCCCAGGGTGAGGTACTCAATCTAGCGAGATACATATTCACCTTTTTTTATATGTCTCTAACTTTTTCCTGGATCGCCTTTTCGGGTTTTCAATCCACCGAGACGCTCATTTTTGCCTAAGCCGCCCTTTCGGGTTTTCAACTTAGCGAGCTATTCTGTTTTTATTTTAGGCGAAGTATTTCTTGACTGCATCTGAATTCACAGGACGAGTGAAATCCTCCCCATCCATAGTTGTAAGTATCAATGCACCGCCTGAAAAGGCTCTCTTGACAACATATGGACCTTCATAGTTTGGAGTCCACTTGCCCCTGGAATCGGGCGCGAAAGACAAGACTTTCTTGAGCACAAGGTCACCCTCTCGGAACACACGAGGCTTGACCTTCTTATCAAAGGCTTTCTTCATTCTTTGTTGATATAATTGACCATGGCACATGGCAGTCAATCTCTTTTCTTCTATCAAATTCAACTGGTCATAACGACTCTGAACCCATTCAGCATCAGTCATCTTGGCTTCCATCAAAACTCTCATCGATGGGATCTCCACCTCTACTGGGAGCACAACCTCCATGCCATAAACAAGAGAGAAGGGGGTTGCCCCTGTTGAAGTGCGAACAGATGTACGATATCCGTGTAAACCAAACGGCAGCATCTCATGCCAATCTTTATACGTGACAACCATCTTCTGGATAATTTTCTTGATATTCTTATTAGCAGCTTCAACAGCTCCATTCATCTTGGGTCTGTAAGGGAAAGAATTATGATGCGAAATCTTGAACTCACTACACAACTCTTTCATCATCTTGTTGTTCAAGTTAGATCCATTATCAGTAATGATCTTATCTGGCACACCATATCGGCATATGAGTTGATTCTTGATAAACTTCACAACCACCTGCCTGGTCACATTTGCATATGATGCCGCTTCAACCCACTTTGTGAAGTAATCAATTGCTACGAGAATAAATTTGTGTCCATTGGACGCTTTTGGCTCTATCATGCCAATCATGTCGATTCCCCACATGGAGAAGGGCCATGGTGGCGAAATCACATTCAGAAGTGTCGGGGAATATGAATCTTATCCGCATAAATCTGACACTTATGGCATTTCTTCACATATTTGCAACAGTCATACTCCATTGTCAGCCAATAGTAGCCTGCTCTCAACATCTTTCTAGCCATGGCATGTCCATTGGAATGAGTACCAAATGAACCCTCATGGACCTCAGTCATCAACAGGTCTGCTTCGTGTCTATCCACGCATCTGAGCAGCACCATGTCAAAATTTTCTTATAAAGCACATCACCATTGAGGTAGAAACTTCCTGATAATCACCTCAGAGTCTTCATATCTTTCACAAATGCCCCAGGCGGGTAAATTTGGTTCTGAAGGAAACACTTGATGTCATAATACCATGGCTTATCATCTTTTACTTCTTCTACTGCAAATACATGAGCTGGTCTATCCAAGCGCATCACAGTGATATTGGGAACTTCATTCCAAAGTCTTACCACAATCATTGAAGCAAGTGTGGCAAGAGCATCTGCCATCCGATTCTCATCTTGAGGAATATGATGGAAGTCAACCTCAGTAAAGAATGTTGAAATCCTCCTCGCATAATCCCTATATGGAATGAGGCCAGGCTGATTCGTTTCCCACTCATCTTTAATCTGATTAACAACGAGGGCCGAATCACCATATACATCAAGATGTTTGATCCTAAGATCAATGCACTCCTCCAATCCCATAATACAAGCTTCATACTCAGCCATATTATTCGTGCATTTGAAAGTTAGCCTTGCTGTGAAAGGGAAATGTGTGCCCTCAGGAGTAATAATCACTGCCCCAATACCATTTCAATATTGATTTACAGCGCCATCAAATACCATGCTCCAACGGGAACCAGGCTCTGGCCCTTCATCGAGCGTAGGCTCATCACAATCTTTCATTTTCAAATACATAATCTCCTCATCTGGGAAGTCATACTGAACTGACTGATAATCCTCAATCGGCTGATGTGCCAAGTGATCAGCCAAGATACTACCTTTAATAGCCTTTTGAGCTCGATACTCGATATCATACTCAGACAGCAACATCTGTCAACGGGCAATCCTTCCGGTTAAAGCAGGTTTCTCAAAAATGTACTTGATTGGATCCATTCTGGATATCAACCAAGTCGTATGATTTAACATATACCGACGTAAGCGCTTAGCGGCCCAAGCCAAAGCACAACATGTCTTCTCAAGCATTGAGTATCGAGACTCACAATCAGTGAACTTCTTGCTCAAGTAGTAAATAGCATACTCTTTCTTTCCTGATTCGTCTTGCTGACCAAGGATACAACCCATTGAGTCTTCAAGAACAGTCAGATACATAATCAATGGTCTTCCTTCCATGGGCGGAGACAGGATCGGAGGCTCAGACAGATACTCTTTAATACTGTCAAAAGCTTTCTGGCAATCCTCGGTCCAATCATGGGACTGATCTTTCCGGAGGAGCTTGAATATCGGCGCACATGTGGCAGTCATGTGGGATATGAATCTGGAAATGTAATTCAAGCGGCCAAGAAAACCTCGGACTTGCTTCTCAGTTCTGGGCGCAGGCATCTCTTGTATTGCTTTAACCTTTGCAAGATCAACTTCAATACCTCTTTCACTGACAATAAAGCCCAATAACTTACCGGAACGGACTCCAAATGTGCACTTGTTCGGATTCAGACGAAGCTGATACTTTCTCAAACGCTGAAAAAGCTTCAACAGGTGCTCTACATGTTCAACTTCCGTTCTTGACTTAGCGATCATATCATCAACATACACCTCAATCTCCTTGTGCATCATATCATGAAACAAGGTAGTCATAGCTCGTTGATACGTGGCTCCGGCGTTCTTCAAATCGAAGGGCATCACTCAATAACAGAATGTTCCCCAAGGTGTGATGAATGTTGTCTTCTCCATATCCTCGGGTGCCATCTTAATCTGATTATATCCGGAAAATCCATCCATAAATGAGAAGACATTGTATTTAGCCGTATTATCTACCAACATATCTATGTGTGGTAGGAAATCATCTTTCGGGCTAGCCTTATTCAGGTCTCTATAGTCCACACACATCCGGACTTTTCCGTCTTTCTTAGGCACAGGCACAATATTGGCCACCCACTGAGGATACGTAGAAGTCACCAGAAACCCCGCATCAATTTGCTTATGAACTTCCTCTTTGATCTTTACTGCCATATCAGGATGAGTTCTTCTGAGCTTCTGTTTCACAGGCACGCACTCAGGCTTCAAAGGCAAGAAATGTTGTACAATATCAGTATCTAGACCAGGCATGTCTTCATATGACCAGGCAAAGACGTCAACATATTCTCGTAGCAACTCAATCAACCTCTTCTTAACAGACCCTTCCAGGAGTGCTCCAATCTTTACTTCTCGCACACAACCTCAGACCCCAAGTTGACTGTTTCCAGATTCTCAAGATGCAGCTGAATGATCTTCTCTTCATGCTCAAGTAGACGGGTAATCTCGTCAGGAATCTCTTTAACATCATCTTCTTTCGCCTCAAATACAGGGAATTCAAAGTTGGGAGATGGTGTTGGATCATTATGTTCAATGGGTTTGATTAACCTGCATAATGATTTTGGATGTAAAGAGCTTTTAGAATTCAAACAAGGCAAATCATTATACAGATGAAAAGATTGATTTTATTCTATTTTTGAGGTTTTATGTGATCACCAATCTCATGCAAAAGCGAAAAGGGAAAATAATTGGAAAAACAAACATTTAACATGAATCTATTGAATGAAAATATCATTGTATTTATGCGCCAACAATGTCATCACTCCTTCCTTTGGCATGGGAGAAGGGTTTTTAAACACAATGAACATTACTTTGACTTATGTATGACTGTCAGAATATCCACAGCGACCCAATTATTGCAGATCCCTCCAAGGATGACGAAATTGCCAGAATCCTCTTCATCCTCTTCCAAGATGGCAGTAGCCTCCTCGTCTTGACTGGCGTGGATGAAACTTCCACTCTTGAACAGCCCTTGCATATTGGAAACCCCAGAAGAAAAACCTATGCCAGCCCGGGACTTGTTGTCTTTTAACTCAATCATTTGCCCCAAACCCGCAGTTGCACCGTGCTCAATGGCCAACTTTGCATCTTTGTAGGAAACAAATGAAGGAGTCCCCTTCTTAATAGGCTCAGCAATAGATAAAGCTTGGAACGGAGTTCCAACTTCATCCTCAGCATCTATATAAGAGAAGGAAGACAAATGGCTAACCAGGAGAGCCTTCTCTCCCCCTACCACCACCAGCTTCTTATTCTTTACAAATTTCAGTTTCTAGTGTAGGGTGGATGTCACGGCACCTGCCTCGTGAATCCATGGTCTGCCCAAAAGACAGCTATACGATGGGTGAATATCCATAACCTGGAAGGTAATCTGGAAATCACTTGGTCCAATTTTGACTAGGAGATCAACCTCGCCAATCACAATTTTGCGAGACCCATCGAAAGCCTTCACAACTACTCCACTCTGCCTCATGGGAGGCCCTTGATATGACAACTTCGAAAGAGTGGTTTTTGGCAATACATTCAATGATGACCCAGTGTCCACCAGAACATTGGACATGGCGTCATCTTTGTAACCCATAGATATATGTAATGCCAAGTTGTGGTCTCTTCCCTCCTCGGGGAGATCAGAGTCACAAAAACTCAAGTTGTTACAAGCGGTAATGTTTGTAACAATGCTATCAAATTGTTCTATCGTGACATCGTGATCTACGTACGCCACATCCAACACCTTCTGCAGAGCCTCTCGGTGTGGTTCTGAATTCAAAAGCAATGATAACACGGATATTTTGGATGGCGTTTGTAGAAGCTGGTCTACAACGTTGTACTCGCTCCTTTTGATGAGCCTCAGCATCTCATCACAATCTTCTTTCATATTGCCACTCGGGTCAGTCGAAGCAGGAGTTCTTAACGTAGAGGAGGGCTTAACAACAAGTGTCGGATTCGGAGTGCTCACAGCATTCCCAATCGGGCGCTCAACAAAATCAGCATTAGCACTTCCTTGAGCATCAGCTTGAGGCTTTGACGGTGCTGAAAATACACGACCGCTGCGGGTCAAACCACTGACATTAGCAATGTTAACAACAGACGAAGAGGGAAAGGGCACCTCTTTCCCACTTTCTATTGCTACAACATTGTAGCGATAGGGAACCGCTTTCTTGGAGGAGTACGATACAGGTCCGGCAGGCTTGATAGTCAGTACTGGAGAAACCTTCTGCTTGCTACCATCATACTTGATGACAACAGGCTCAGGTATCCGGAATACCGGGAAAATTACATTGACTTCGAGCTCATCTTCGTCAACATTTCTATTTTGAAGGATCTCAATGACTCCTTCGTCCAACATCTCTTGCGCACCTGGCGACATCCTCTCTAATTGACAGAACAGACTCTGCATCTATCATGGTCATGCTCATAATGGCTATAGTCACACAACAATCTATGCATCTCAACCAGCGATTGTCGTATATGACTGACATATTTAACCTTGTACTTGCCAGGGCAGCCCTGGACCATATTGACAGACTTCCCACGCTCGGGCAATGGGTTCTTCTTTATGTTCGGACCTACATCCTCGAAAAACAAAATCCCGCTCCTCACAAGGTCTTGCACCTTGGTCTTCAGAGGATAACAGTTCTCTACGTCGTGTCCGGGAGCACCAGAATGATACACACAATGAAGCTCGGGCTTGTACCACCACTGGGGGTTAGCAGGTACAGCGGGAGGGTCTCGCGGAGTGATCAACTTTCTATCGATCAGAGATGGATAGAGTTCGGCATAAGTCATCGGAATTGGATCAAAGGTGACCCTCTTCCTCTCATAGCTGGTGTTGGCATTACTGTTGTTATTTCGAGGCTGATAGGCCTGCTGTTATGGACGCTGTTATTGTTGATATTGTTGAGTTTGCGGTTGCTGATAGTGTTGAGCTTCCCTGCAAACAGGTGCTATATGAGCCACCCGATGTTGATTGTTGATCGGGCGAGCAATCTTCCTCTTCACAGAGGGTCTTCTTTTGACATAGGAAGACACAGCATGTGCCTCTTCCTCCTTCTTATTTGTAAAGCTTCCATATCTCTTTGCCAAAGAGCCTTCGTCTCGAGTTAAGCGTCCTTCACGGACCCCTTCTTCCAATCTCATCCCCATATTCACCATTTCGGTGAAGTCTGAGGGAGCACTGGCTATCATTCTCTCGTAATAAAACGAGCTCAAGGTCTTCAAGAAGATCTTGGTCATCTCTTTCTCCTCAAGGGGAGGCACTATCTGAGCGGCCAACTCGCGCCACCTCTGGGCGTACTCTTTGAAGGTCTCTTTCTCTTTCTGGGACATCGCCCTCAACTGGTCCCTATCAGGAGCCATATCCACATTGTATTTATATTGCTTGACGAAGGCCTCGCCAAGGTCGTTGAAAGATCGGATGTTCGAACTCTCCAAACCCATGTACCACCGGAGAGCGGCGCCGAACAAACTGTCCTGGAAATAATGGATGAGCAGTTGGTCATTGTCAGTTTGCGTTGACATCTTGCGAGCATACATCACAAGATGGCTGAGTGGGCATGTGTTTCCCTTATACTTCTCAAAGTCAGGCACTTTGAATTTAATAGGGATCTTCACATTGGGCACAAGGCACAACTCAGCAACACTTTTACCAAAGAGGTCTTTCCCCCTCAAAGTTTTCAGTTCCTTGCGAAGCTCAAGGAATTGGTCCTTCATATCATCCATCTTTTCATAAACATTTGGGCCCTCAGATGGCTCAGAGTGGTAGATGGTATCTTCGACCCTTGGTAAAGTGTGCACAACGGGCAGTGGCACTGAAAGGACCGGACTAGATGCCGACAGAAAAGCAAGAGTAGGGGCGAAACCCTCTGGTACAAAGTTGGGGGGCATTCCCCAAGGGAACCCGGCTGGCATAGATGGCGCAAAATGAGCCGTTGCAGCAGGCATAGTAGAAGTCACGATCTCAGAAATGATTGTCCTCTGGGGAGGAGTTGATGGCGTTGGAGAAGATTGGCTCTGAGTGGCCAAGAATGACTCCATCAAGGCAGTCAACCTGGCTAATTCCTCCTTCAGCTTGCGGTTTTCTTGTTCTAGATGATCCATCAGTCTCGAAGAATTGGCTCTGGTGTAGTACCGGTGAGTCAGCTTGTCTTCAAAATAAATGAAGAACACAGAGTTAGACCAAAGGACAAGAAGCCGAGAACAAAACCTGCTTGTGCACATGATGCATGCAATGCTCGTGCATATGATTTGTTTTTTATTTCAAAGGAACTTTAGAGTCTTATTTGCAAATTTTGGAAATATTAAACACTTTTCATATATGAAAGTATCTTGTCACTAATATCTAGAAAATAGTTTTACATCAAAGAAGTACAACATGAGATACTCAGACGCTCTCTTCCTAACCCAAGCAGTGTAAGGCTCCAAAGCGACACAGTTCTTAGGTCCCAACTCATTCCTTCCTTTCCTATGAATCTTGCGCCAAGCGCGAATCATCCTAGCTTTCAAGCCTTGGGGATCTTTACCCTCCTGAAAGAACACACCCTCCAACAGAATGTTATTGGGTTTATCCTTTAGGGGGAACCCAAGCTGACGTCGTGCCAAAACAGGGTTGTAGTTAATCCCACCACATGTACCAAGAAGAGGTACATTGGAGAATTCACCACAAGAGTCGATAATCTGCACACCATCATACACACGATTATACCAAGAGATATCATCATTAGTGAGAGACATAAGCCTCGTGGACCACCGTAGACATCCCTTGTTCTCTTCGAAAGCGACCGTCTGCGGTAAGTGAGAAATAAACCACTTATACAACAGAGGCAAACAGCACACAATGGTGCCACCACCCTTTGTGTTCCTCATATGCAAAGAAAAATAAGTGTCACCCAACAGAGTCGAAACGGGATTAAGAGTAGAGAAAATCCTAATAGCGTTCACATCCACAAACTTGTCGATGTTGGGGAACAACACCAACCCATAGATGAGAAGTACAAATATGGCCTCAAAGGCGTCCTCACTCATGGCCTTCCCATACATAATAGCTTGAGCAATGAGGAATTCAGAAGGGAGACCTTGAATTCCACCTTTGGTAGTCATATGAGCACCAACCAGAGGTTCATCTATGTGTAACATGTCAACTATCTCTTGAGAAGTAGGAATACTCTCCAAGCCACTGAACGACAACTGGTCTAGAATTGGTATACCCACAAGATAGGCATACTCCTCAAGTGTGGACAAAAGCTGAAAATCCGGAAATGTGAAGCAACGGTACAAAGGATCATAAAACTGCACCAATACACTCATCAATCCTTCATCCACCTGAGTGGTCAACAGAGGAAGAAGCTTCCCAAAACGAGCCTTGAAACCCAAGGTATCTAATACATAAGATGTCAGATTCCTTAACTCTTTCAAATCTGGTTGTCTGAAGCTGTACTTCTTTGTATTCCTTCTTTGTCTTTCCATGTCTAAAAATTTGCAAATAGACCTCTTAAGTTCCTTGAAAAGTTTCTTCATTATTGATGATATGGATGCAAATGGGTGCATGAATACATGAATGCAACAATCACACTCAAGGATCAAGCAAAGCACACCAAACAAAGGTCATGGGATGGATCATGTCATCCTTAATATCAATCATCCATTTTGGTGGATTATGGTTTACACCTTATCAACACCCAAGTTCCATTGATATTAAGGATACATGAACGGATCAACCACGAATCAAGGGTTTGTTGCGAGTCACGAGCATGGAGTTTCGGTTAAGAACCACCCAAAGGGAGTGTACTAGAGTTTAAACCTGTCAAACATGTTCTACAAGAGGTTCCCATAGTCATCATCCCATCTTTCGGATATTATCGGATAGACGACTACTCGTATTCCAAAAATATTCTCAAGAGAGACTCTTATGAGTGTAGTATCGCGTAACAATAGTATCAAATCTTACACTTGAACGACTTTTGCACTACATCCTAAGAATAGGCCAAGATGGGCTTGGTAAACTAAGGTCCTTGGCTTCTAAGGTCTATATTGGAAAGAGTAATATCTAACCACAACTACTTGTGTGACATTATTGATCCCAACATGACCTCCACCAAGTGAATGGGCTTGCAAGTCAACTTGCTAAGGAATAACTCCACACAAGTCAACAAGACTATGTCATTCTCCTGTCCTAAGTGCACTCGAGTCCGGGTATAGAACTCATCTCACAAAGATCACCAGCCATACAAGGAATTAATATTCAAGCAATTCAATCATTACATACAATACAGTAATCCCAAATTGCACAAAAATATGTCACAAAACAATATACACAATAATACAACAAAATATGAAAAGTAGGCAAAACCCACTAGGCAAATATGATCCCCAGCAGAGTCACCACTTTTATGTAGCGGGGTATTCGTTACCATTAGAGATATTGACTAAATCCAAGGTAAACCATTCAAGTCGAGTCGTCACCTCACTTCTATTTATCTAAAGGAATGGTTAGAAAGCGAACAAAAACCTAAAAGTTTTATCGAATCAAAAACTAGTAAAAAAGAGTCAGAGGTCTGGGTAAGGGGGTTGATTATGTAATGGGAAGGTGTTAGGCACCCAAAACATCCTAGGTACTCCTAGGGAGCCCTTTTCACACTTGTCGTAAGGTTGTCGTTTTGTGAAAAATTGTTTGTGCAAACATGATTGAAGAGATGAGGAGAGAATGTACAAGTTATTTACATTTTGTGTTTGGATGGATAAACCCATTGCCTACGTACCATCTTATAAAAAGATTAGGATCAAAACCTCGTAGTTCGGGGTAAAAATCTCAAAATGAGTTGGTGAATTGATTGGTCCAAAATCCTTAAGGTCTTTTGTTATCCAAGGGAGAAAACTCAACCTAAAACCACAAATCCACCATGTGAGGATAGCTTCAACATGCTAGTGAGGGGTTAACCCTATAATAAGCATGGAAGACTCATTGTCCATCACTAAGGATATAGGAGAGTATTACGTCTACCTCAAGGATAACTCAAACCTGATAGCTAAAGGTCATGAAAAAATGATTTAAGAAAGTGGCTATTGAAACCACAAAAAGATTTGAATGAGTGGTATTTACCAATGAAAAGTATTTACAAAATATGGTCAAAGTTGTCTTAGTATTCAATTCACAATAAGTGTAATGAAAAGAAATTTTGAAAATCAAAAGCATAAGGCTTAGGTTTCTAATGTTGAAAACAAGTGTTAATGTTTGCACAAAAGTTTTGACTTGGGTTAGAATGGAGAGAAGAAGAAGAAGGGCTAAGGTCCTAAGCATACAAGAGGTAAGGGATAAAGGAACAAAACCACAAAAGGAGTTCCTCTCTTGAGATCATATTGATGATCCAAGTAGCTCCCATCCTTTGGAATAAGCAATCACCATAATGATAAACTCAAGCAATCAACAATCAAATAAAGCTCTTGGAAAAGTTCCTCAAGGTATCTTGGATCCCTCTTTCTTATAAGCTCATGGCAATGGTTCCTCAATTTGGATCAAGTTGGAATCCCTAGCACAAAGAAACACACACATCAAAAGGTTCTATTTACAAATCAAAGAATGGACAAGAGGGAGTTTAAAATATGGTCCTTTCAATGTTCATCTTCAAGTTTTAAGCATTCTAAAGGCATGAGGCCTAGTTGCTCTTTGACTCCATTTTGCATAGGGAAGGTCCTAAAGTCTAAGTCCTTTTGTCCATTTTTTTGCATTTGGTCCACAACAATCAAACAAAACACAAACACAATAGTATATACACAATTATGTGCTCAAGTGAGCAAAAGGCAAATTGCATTAACATAAACATGTGCTCAAGTGAGCAAAGGAAAAAGCAAATGGATAATATGTGCAAGAATAGTAAATTGCATAAAAGTAAAGAGCAAAAGTAAATGTTAATGGTCAATAGTTAGTGTTAGTAGTTAGTGTGCCATAAGGCAAATTTAGCGCTATGTTAAGCAATCGTAATTGGACTTATATAGAAGTCACAACTATCTGAGGCCGGTCACTAATAATATTGGCAACAACACAAGTTAGAAGTCTTGATTAGTGAACCAAGTTCCAACAACTAGCCATGCCAAAAAGAAGAAGAGAATTGATCTTGTATTGGTTTAAGCCTTTTGCATGACTTAAGAAACAACTTATCCTTAATGCAAAGCCATTCACTTGATCAATTGATCAAGATGAATTAGATTTGAATCAAGGAAGATTAAGTTCCCCTAGTCAATGCTAACTTATCAACCTTCAACTCATTGATCAAAAAGAAAAAGAAAAAGAAGAAGAAAGAGATGAATAATGGAAAAGGAAATGGAAAGAATAAAGTGTATAAGGTGAAATAAAATGTACCAATCCATGTGTGTTGACCAAATGACATTGAAAGTCAAAGTCAAACAATGAGAAACCAGAAATGGGATGAAGATTGGAGGTCAAACAATAAGCAAAATATTTTTGGCATTTTCTCTATTAAAAATAAACTTGAATTAAAAATAAAAGAAAGGTCAAACTTCAAAATCACTTCAAATCAACCTTGAAAGGTCCAAGTGATTTATCCCAAGTTCAATAAGGTCAAACAAAGTTTGACAAAAAAGTTTCAGCATTTTTAAAAGTCAGAAACTATTTTTAATCAATTAAAAATGAATAAAAATAACCTAATTGAACTAAAATCTCAAATAAATCTCAAATCAATTAAAAAATTGATGAGAATATTTTTCATAGATCCATCATCATTCAAATAGGTTAGGAAAATATATTTGTATTTTTTGAATATTCAAAACTATTTAAAATGAATTAAAATAACTAGAAAAGAGAAAATTCACAAAAAATATCAAATGACAAAACAAAAAATATTAAAAATCATTTTTAGAAACTAGAATTTATTTGGAGAAGAATGCAATTGGTCCCATATTTTTTTGATTTAAAATGAAGAAGATATTAATTTTTGAAAATAAAGGAAATAAAAGAAATTAAATCAGAAATTAATAAAATCAAAAAAAACAAGGAGCGTCTGATCAAGCCTCATTAATTGACGTGGCTGATCAAACGCTCCAGATATGCGCGCTCATGGTGGTCTCCAGTCAAACGCGTCACACAAGGCATTATTGAAAGTAAACAAAATGCATGGCTGAGATTAAAACGTGGGAGATGCATCCAACGAACCAAATTGAATCTGGCATGGTGGACGGTGGTCGGCGCCACCGTCTTCTCCGGCGAGCACTCAAACTCCGGCCAGAGTTGCAGGTCCTCCAAACTCAACCAAAATCCACGATCTAGGTACCAAATTAAAGCTGGGGTGATGTACATCACCATTGTACCATCCATTTCTGCTCTAGATATCCATAGTGAGAGAAATCAGAGGTTGAAACTTGATGGTGTTCATCATGAACTTGTTAGATTTTGAAAATTGAATATACAGCAATGATGCCTCTATGGAGAGGATTTCAGACAACACAATAGCCAAACAAATAGATCAAAGAATAGTGAGTTTCGAAGAAAAAACCAGTTGAAGAGAACCTTTGGATTGTGGTGATCTGAGATTGCTTCCTTGCTTCCTTTGGCCAAACAAAGCTTCAATGGATTATGAGAGAGAGGTCTAGGAACTTTAGATCTAGAAATTCAACCAGATTTAGTTGAATTTCAGATCTGAGAAATTTGGATGAAAATGAAATAGTTCCTTTGGTGAGAGGTTTGGTTTTCAGTTCAGCAGCATTTCAGGTTGATTCATGGATCATTTCAAGTGAAGCAAACAAGTGTATTTATAGTAGAAGCTGATACAAGGAGGTGGAAAATCCGTGTGCATGGCAAGAGGATCTTCATTGCATGGGCTTGCATGATCATGTAGAAGGCCCAAATCCAATGCCAAATGCAATCTGAAGTATAATTGAGCTGAAATGGACGTGTAGTTGGCAATGCATAGGCTTGTGTAATGAGTTTCAACATGTTATGCACAATTATGCATAAAACTTCTCCTCTTCGAAAATTCCATTTGCCAAACCCAAATATGAGCATGTGAGTAATGGTTGGAAAGGTCTTGATGTAAGGAACAAATGTTATGTTGGGCAAAAATCCATTTGAAGTGTGGAAATTAGTGAATTTTGAATTTAAAGTGTAAGGTGCAAAATATGTAAAGGCAAGGTTTCCAAATTTGGCCAATGTTCAAGCCCCTCTATTTTGATGATGCAAGCCCCAAATGAAAAAACCTCCAACATCAAAGTTGTAGATCTTTTCAAGACAATCAAAATGGACTTATGTTTTGCATCATTTGGATTTTTTATGAAAGAGTTATGGGCACTTGAAATTGGACTTTTTTGCCTTTCAATGCATTTGGTCCAAAGTGACCTATAATGTATTGTATTATCACATGTATTTCCAAAGTGACCAAAATTAGGGTTTCAGTCAAAATGACCTATAATGTCTTGGAATGGATGATGACCTTCCAGGCTTCAAATCAATTTTTGATGAACATGAAAGTTATTCATATTGTCCTTAAGAACATTTTTTATTTTGGGATCATCTCCATTTGGCCAACACATAAAAAGTTAGGTCTCAGTGCATTTCAAAATAATCAGATGAATTGACTGATCAACTTCTCAAGTCCACAACTCATATCTTGATGAATTGATGATTGAGGGCACTCAAATAAGCTCAAATATGCATGAAATGATGAATTAGAGAACTTCCCTTGATTGTATTTGACCATGGGTTGAGGTTGCTTCAAGAGAAAGATGTAACACCCCAAAATTTGCCCTCCTCATTCATGCATTCATTTAGCATTTCATATTGCATTTCATCATGTCAATCAGAATTAGATCCGGAAAAAAAAAAACGAGAAAAAAAAAATATATAAAAAAAAATGAAAAAAAAATATAAAAAAATAATTAAAAAAAACGAAAAAAAAAAATTTACAAAAAAAAATTAATTAAATAAATAAATAAATAAAATAAAATATAACAGAAATTTTTGGGTCTCTCTCATTTGAGCCCACAAAGCCATGAAATTCAGTCTATAAATACCAAGGCTTCACTTGAGAAAAAGGAGGAGAAGCAAAATACTCTGAGGTTTCCTTAGAACAAAACCCTGAGGAAAAAGATAGTGAGAGAAGAGCTAACAGAGTTCAGAGCAGCCTCCAAACCCTGAAGGGAACTCAACTGCACAGAATCACCTTTGCCTCACGGGTGCAACTCAATTTCAATCAAGCTCTCCAATCAGGTTTGCCCTATATCCATCATCTTTATGCCTTTAATTTGAATGCTCTAAATGTATGAGGTATTATGGGTGAATTTGATACCCTTTTGATGCATGTGTTTGACAAGAGGTTTAGGCCTCCTACCCTTGGTTGCTTTTTATGAGCTTTTTGTGAATTGAAAGAGCATGATTCATGTGGTTACATTTTGATTTTGGGGCAACTCTTGGTTACCCTATCTTGTTTCACTAACCCTTTTGTTGAGTTTTTGTGAAGGCACATGACTTTTGCAGGGATAACTTGCGTGGTTTCCCACTTTATTTGTGGGATAACCCCTGGAGGTTTCATTCCGATTACCTGTACTGACCCACTTTCTTTGATGATGTTAGCTTGGAAGGATCTCAGGGTTTCCCATTCCTTTAATTGCTGTTACTTCGGATCTTTATCCGTGTGGTACTTTTACCTCTTTTCCGCATTTTATCGCTTTCTTAGCTGGAAGACCTCGATAGGAGGCATTTGTTTTCTTTTGTTTATTTACTTCTGAGCCCCTTGTTGGCACATTTACTTTATACATGTTTGTTTTGTATGTGTTCGTATCCCTGCAGGTAGCGCGGTTCCTTCGTCGAGGACTGCCTTTTTTCCCTTTTGCATGAGAATCCCAAACCCTAAAACCCAAAGCAACACGTTAACTCCTTCTACTACAGGCGAGTAAGTCTCCAAAGGTCGAGCATCCGGTAGATTGTGTAGTGACGTCGTTCGTCCAAAACCCAATCCATAACCCCGTAGTTAGCCGAACTACGTTTTGCTCTGATTCTCAGGCCAGATGAGATACGTAGGCATAAGACACGATGTCTTAGCGAGCACACACACCCCCAACCCATAGGTCAGCCGAGCTACGAAGACTCTGATTCTCATATTCAGATGAGATACGTATGCAGTGGATGCGACATCCGCGCGAGTCATTTTCATTTAACCCTTTTTTTTAGTAAATAGTACATTAGATAAACTCACACCCTTTAGACGAAAACCACAAAAGTGGATCCCGTAGAGTACTACGGATGCGTAGGGGTGCTAATACCTTCCCTTCGCATAACCGACTCCCGAACCCAAGATTTGGTTGCGAGACCCCGTCTTGTCCTTTCCTTTTTCAGGTTTACTTCGAGCGTTTCCTTTCCTTCCTTTGGGATGAATAACGCACGGTGGCGACTCTTCTGTCTTTTTCTTTCGCCGGTTGTTTTTTTTCACGCACTGTATTTTTCAGGTTGCGACAGCTGGCGACTCTGCTAGGGACTAAGAAGTTGACCTCTTGCTGGTCCATCTTCCCTAAGCGAGTCCCTCCTAGCTTGTGTGATTTCTTGTTTATTGGGTGTTCATACTTTTGTACATTTATTTGCTTACCTGCTTGCATGCATCTGTTGTATCTATTGGATCTGTTTGTTTGTTTGTTGGGATGGGATGTTCTATGAGAGATAAGCCCATTACCCAGGCTTGAGTGTACACACAGGTTTTAGAATGGATGATCATGAGGCTTGCGTGGCATGTTGCTACGTTAAGTCGTTCGTGAAGAACCACACCCAGACGAGGTTTCTTTTGGATATATTATGTCCTACGGATGTTCCGTAACGACATGGTGTTCCTTTAGAAATCGTCGACTCTAGTGACCATTTCCCGAGAACTCAGTCGAGGCCTCTCCTCCGAGACGTGATTATGTTAGCTCTGGTGGGCGCATTCTCGCTGATCAATCCGAGGACCCCGAGACTGGGAACTTGCTTTAGGATGTCCTGTTGAGGGGAGTCAGTGGAGGTCTTTTATCCCGTAATAATGCCAAACCTTCAGTGGTAAACGTATTATTCGCGACTGAAGGGCTGAAGCTGACGAACTTCTGTTCTTAGAACCTACCAGTGAGGGGTGGGCTAAATTCAGGAAACCTTAACCTCCAACCAACCCGGTTTTTTGGAGCAGAGTTTTGGTGTTGTATTATATTCCTCAGTGAATTTCTCTCCAGGAAGTGCAACCTGACAGATGTTCAAGCGGATCCATCAATTCTGATTGACATGCCTTTGCATTGCATAACATCATCTGCATATTTGCATCCAACATCTCATGCTTATTCATTTGCAGGGTATTCCCTTTCAAAACGGGGGTGCCTTAAAACTGAACAAGCAGTGCATCGCATACCATGCATATTAACCCTTGTCTGTTTTGCAGGTGTCACCGCAGTGTCTAATGTTTGTTCCCTGTATCAGGCAGTTATTGGTCCCAAGCGAGTTCACAGATACCCGACAAAGGAAAACCGTCCACGACTAGCGATGGACCAAGTACAGAAAGAGCTGGCTGATATGCGTGAAAGGATGGATCAGTTCATGACATTGATGACTGGTATGGCAGCAGGTCAAGAAAAGCTGAGGGAATTGGTTGGGCAACCGAGGCCTGAGGTGGAGATACTAAATGCTGAGGGAAACCCTGGTAACCCTGGGAACGCTGATAACCCTGTGAACACTGGTAACGCGGGTAACGCAAATGCTGATGGAAACCCGGGTAATGTTGGCAACACAAGGAATGTTGGAAATGGTGTTGGCGGAAGGTACAATGTGAATCAAGGAATTCGGATTAACGGGCACCCCGTTACTGAAGATTATCAGTATGATCAATTTTCTTTGCACGACGAGGCCCTCGAGACCACTCGCCGTATGGATGAGCTTGCTGAGAAGCTCAAATCTTTGGAGTCTCAAAATTCCTTAGGCTTTGATGTCACAAATCTTGGTCTGGTTCAGGGAGTAAGGATTTCTCACAAGTTCAAACCCCCTACTTTTGAGAAATACAACGGGGCTTCTTGCCCACGCACTCATCTCCAATCTTATTTGGGAAGGTTGGGAGCTCACACGGAAGATGAAAAGCTGTGGATGTACTATTTTGAAGACAGTCTAACTGGAGCTTCTCGTGAATGGTATTCTCATTTGTCTCGTACTACCATCAAGAGCTGGAAAGACTTGGCAGAGGCTTTTGTCAAGCAATATCAATACAACTTGGATATGGCTCCAAATCGGACCTTGTTGCAAGGTATGTCCCAGACTGCCAAGGAGACCTTTAGAGAATATACTCAGCGTTGGAGACAGATTGCTGCGTCCGTCCAACCCCCTATGTCTGAAAGGGAGATGGCGGACATGTTCATGAACACTCTTCAAGGCAATTATATTGAGAGATTGGCTGCTTGCCCGTCAATCAGCTTTGCAGAGATAGTAATTGCTGGAGAAAGAATCGAGAGTCTATTGAAGATGGGCCGAATTCAAGACAATAGTGTTTCCAACCCATCAGGTCCCAAGAGACCGTTTGCTGGTAACGGTCAGCGAAGAAAAGAAGGCAAGGCAAGCGTTGTGTATGCCGGCAGAGGCAGGAGTAAAGGACGCCCTAATTATTATCAAGATCAAGTGGCCGCAGTCACTATTCCAACACCTGTTCCTCAACCGCAATATCATCCGCAACAACAACCCAGGTACAACAATCAACAACAAGGAGGTAATCTGGGTCAGCAGAGACACTATCAACAACGTCCAAGGCAGACGGACCGGGTCATCGAGCCAATCCCAAGGCCTTATTCAGTATTACTTCCCAAGCTGATTGACATGAATCTGGTTACATTGAGAACTCTGGCCCCACCAATCGATCCCAATAATTTGCCTAGAGGTTATGATGTCAACGCCAGATGTGCTTTTCACTCCAACGCACCTGGCCATACTACAGATAATTGCAAGGCTCTCCAGTTAAAGGTACAAGATTTGAGAGATGCCCAGGCTATCAATTTTGCTCTGGTGCCTAATGTTATCCAGAACCCGATGCCGACTCACGGCGGGCAGAGGATTAATGTTGTTGATAGTGGGGAAACTTTGAATTTGGTTTCTGATGTGACTAAGGTGAAGACTTCGCTATCGGTGGTTAAAGACCGACTTCTGAAAGGACAGATTTTCCCGGGCTGTGGGGGAAGAATGCAGAAATTGTCAAGCTGCCGAAAACGGATGTGACAGTTTGAGAAGGGGTATTCAGCAGCTGATAGATGAAGGTTGTCTTCAGTTCGATCAGGCCCGTCCGGTGAAGAATGATGTATCGACGGAGACGTTTTATTTCACTCCTGAAGAAATATATGTTCCCGAGAGACTCGCTCCGACAACAATATATTTCCCAGAAAGTACAGAACCAACAACGGTGAATATCAAAAGTTCAGCACCAGTTGCAATTTACTCTGACAGCCCTCAACCGACTTTGGTTGGTCCGATCACCATCACGGTACCAGGACCTATTCCGTATGAGAAAGACAGTGCTATCCCGTGGCACTATGGGGCTGATATCTACTGCCAGGGGCAGAAAGTTAACGAAGAAGACATTGACATTGGTAGCTCCGCTGTAGACAATGTTGGAGGGGTTGGTGGCTTCACTCGCAGTGGACGCCTATTTGCACCATCAACATTACGCGCGAATACTGAAGCCGAGGCAGCTGCCAAGGCTAAAGGGAAACAGGTATCCACCGAAGAGGTTACTACTGAGGAAGATCCTCCTAAGACCGCATTCGAGAAGGAAGTGGATGAGTTTATGAGGATTATCAAGAAAAGTGACTACAAGGTAGTCGACCAGCTAAATTAGACACCCTCAAAGATCTCCATTCTCTCACTATTGCTGTGCTCTGAGGTGCACAGAGCAGCCTTGTTGAAAGTACTGAATATGGCCTATGTTCCACCGGAGATAACTGTTAACCAGCTGGAGTCGGTAGTTTCCAATGTAAACGCTAGCCGGGGGCTAGGTTTCACCGATAATGACCTGACATCTGAGGGCAGGAATCACAACAAAGCCTTGCATATCACAATGGAGTGCAAAGGGATGATGCTTTCCCATGTTTTGGTTGATACAGGCTCTTCTCTGAATGTTCTTCCAAAGAAAGCCTTAACGAAGTTGGATTGCGATGACACCATCCTGAGGCCAAGTAACTTAGTTGTGAGGGCTTTTGATGGCTCTAAGAGAGCTGTCTTTGGCGAAGTTGAGTTGCCAGTTAAGATTGGACCGCAGGTATTCAAAAGTACCTTTTATGTGATGGATATCTAGCCTGCCTACAACTGTCTGCTAGGTCGGCCTTGGATTCATGTTGCCGGTGCTGTTACTTCTACTCTCCACCAGAAGCTCAAATATGAACTAGAAGGTCAGATCGTCACTGTATGTGGTGAAGAGGATATTTTTGTTAGCCACCTGTCTACGTTTAAGTATGTAGAGATGGATGGCGAGATGCATGAGATGCTGTGTCAGGGCTTCGAAACTACAAACATCAATGAGGTCGCGCCCGAAGCTGTCTTTTCACCTGAGTTTGAGAAGGTCGGGACTTCTATCTCTTCATACAAGCAAGCTGTCGAAGTGGTTAAAGCTGGTAATGCCCAAGGCTGGGGAAAATTTGTGGAGCCAGTCATCAAAGAAGACAAGTTTGGATTGGGGTATGCTCCGGGATCTCAGAAGAATGAAACCGGTACTCTCTCCAGCGGGGGTTTGGTTTCTCCCCACATCGTCAATGCTGCAGATGAAGACAAGGCTGACAGCGACTGTGACTTAGATAGCTGGATTCGCCCGTGTGTCCCGGGAGAAAAGCTCGACAATTGGTCGTCTGAAAAAACCGTCTGGGTTACTCTACTGAAAGAGTGATTTTTATTGTTTTCCTTTATTACATGCATAATAAAGTCTTACACTTTGCCCAAGGTGTAACGGCTCATTTGTAGGGCCATCCATTTAGTTACATTTCGCAATTATTTTTATCATCAATAAAGGACGGCTTTTGCAAACAATTTTGTGTTCTCTTTCTTTCAGTTCTTTTCTACTTTTACAAAAAAAATGGCAATGTTTCTTCTTTCGTTTTTCTTTCTTTCCAAAAAAAATCTCTCATTCTAAGGTAAAGCATGATCCTCCATCATGCAGAGCCGACCACTCGGATCTCACTACTAACGACACTGCTATGGCCAAGTATGACTTCGACAATCCTATCTATCAAGCCGAAGAAGGGGCTGAGGAAGATTGTGAATTGCCTGAAGGGTTAGCCAGATTGTTGAAACAGGAGGACCGAGCTATTACACCTTATCAGGAGGTGGTTAAGACCATCAACGTTGGTACCGAAGACGACAAGAAAGAGATCAAGATCGGGGCCAGTCTACAGGCCGAGAGGAAAGACCGTTGATCATGTACTTGACTGTGTTAGAAAGGTCAATGGGTTGTGTGCTCGGTCAGCATGACGAGTCAAGTCGAAAAGAGCATGCAATATACTACCTTAGCAAAAGTTTACCGACTGTGAACAAAGATACTCATTGCTCGAGAAAACTTGTCGCGCTTTGGCATGGGCTGCTCGCCGACTAAGACAGTATATGTTGACTCACACGACTCTATTGATATCAAAAATGGATCCAGTCAAGTATATTTTTGAAAAGCCATCACTTACCGGAAAGGTTACTAGGTGACAAATGATACTGATAGAGTATGACATCCAATACACTTCACAAAAAGCCATCAAGGGAAGTGTCTTGTCAGACTATCTTGCAGAGCAACCGATTGATGATTACCAACCTATGAGGTTTGACTTTCCTGATGAGGACATCATGTTTCTCAAATCGAAAGATTGAGAGGAACCACTCCCGGAGGAGGGGCCTGACCCTGAATCCAAATGGGTTATGATGTTTGATGGGGCGGTCCACGTCAATGGTCGCGGAGTTGGTATAGTGTTGATCACACCGGAAGGGGGTTCATATGCCATTTGGTGCCAGAATAACTTTTCCCTGCACCAACAATGAAGCCGAATACGAAGCTTGTATTCTAAGACTTGAGGAAGCCGTCAATATACAGATTAAAACCCTGGATGTATACGGGGATTCAGCTTTGGTCATCAATCAAATCAACGGGAAATGGTGCTATGCTGGAACTACGTACCCAGAATTGACGTATCTCGGTTAGAGACGAATGAAGAAAGTATTTGGTCAGAAAGTGCGCCCTCGGGGGTATCAAGTCGGTGAATTGGTACTCAAAAGATTTCTTCCTCCCAACACAGATCACAGGGGCAAATGGACACCGAACTATGAGGGTCCGTACGTGGTTAAAAGAGTTTTTCTCTGACGGAGCTTTGATGCTAACAACCATGGATGGCGAAGGATTCCCGTCCCCTATTAACTCAGACGCAGTTAAAAAAAAATACTTCGCATAAAATAGACCCGCTGGACGATAAAAAGAATAGTCCAGACAAAAAAGGGGCATCCCGACGAACCAAAAAAAAGAGAATAAAGAGGTTCGGGCAAAAATTAGGGATATAAAAAAACAGTACACCCGGTGAGTCGAAAACCCAAAAGGGCGGCTCAGGCAAAAATGGGTATCCCGGTGGATTGAAAACCCGAAAAAGGGGGCGATCCAGGCAAAAGTTAGGGAATAAGCGAACGACTGCGATCTGAGTTCATCAGTGTTATATCACCATTTCATTCAATCCGGCAATCTTCGAAGGTTAAAGATCGACTAATCATCCACTTCAGAAAGCAAGATGAGCAGAGCGTCTTGAGGACATGCGAGTCATAGCAGAGTCGAAACTCAGTGGGACCCCGTATCCCCGTTGTCATTAGGATAGTTCTCTTTTTATAGCGATCACCTCTTTTCAGGGATCAACTTCCTGATACCCTCGCCTATTCCTGGCACAATTTTTCTCCCCATTAAGAGTCGAATAATTCAGTTAAAGAGTCTCTTTATTTTTCATTTATCAGTTTGTTTGCAAAAATGTCCGAATTTTTGATAAAACATATTGCATATGAACATAATGGTGGCTTTTGCAGATGATTTGCACAGGAAAACATTTAAAATTGCTTTGAATGTGCTTAATCCCGAACGGTGAATTCAAACCGAGTAATTCCCCCGAGGCATACATGTATTTTTGGTTGCAGGTCACAGGAACCGGATGCCAAATCATGAATCCTCATCCCCAAGCGGTTGACAAAGTCTCTCCTCAGCAGAGCATGTTCCCCAACAGAGTTGACAGTATCCAGACTGTCTATCCCCAGTAGAGTTGACAGTATCCAGACTATATATCCCAAGTGGAGTTGACAGTGTCAGACTGTATCTTCCTAGCAACAGCGGAGTGGTTGCATAACCAACAGATGAGAGGGTGGCGTTCCCAGTGTTCATCTCATTCCCCAGCAGATTATTTTTAACAGATTTGTTAATCCCCTGCTTGAGGGCGATTAGCAAGTTCATATCCCCAGCAAAGGCCGTTTCCTACGACATTTCCCCAAGAAGTGTTTTCCCCACAGACTCTCCTCATAGAGCCTCGCCGAACAAAGTTTCCACAGTTGATACTCCCCCCGCAAGGTCAACTTTTCAAGCAGCCAATTTATTTTTGGTGGCTCATTGGTCCCGGCAGACGGATCATTCCCCATAGAGCATTCAAGGATTGATACAGCGATCTGTTCCCTACCGGAGTTTGCTTCCCCAAGCAGATTTCTTTTTACACCATGCATAACATTTGCATTTGCATGCATATCATATCAAGCATACACATAAACTGATAAACAGGTTCTTCCAAGTAGACTGAAGAATTACTTTACAACCAAGGTCATGAGATCCAGCCAGAGGATCAAGCGTGAGTGATCCAGCCTGAGGGTCGTTTTGAAGATTCAGCCTGAGAATCGTTTTCCAGTGATCCAGCCTGAGGGTCATTTTGAAGATTCAGCCTGAGAATCGTTTTCCAGTGATCCAGCCTGAGGTTCATTTTGAAGATTCAGCCTGAGAATCGTGTTCCAGTGATCCAGCCTGAGGGTCCATTTCGAAGATTCAGCCTGAGAGTCGTGTTCCAGTGATCCAGCCTGAGGTTCATTTCAAAGATTCAGCCTGAGAATCGTTTTCCAGTGATCCAGCCTGAGGGTCATTTCGAAGATTCAGCCTGAGAATCGTGTTCCAGTAAGCCGGTCTAAGGCTCAATTTGAAGATTCCCCAGTGAAGTCACCTACAAGCTTTATTTCCCCAGCAAGCCCAAGTCTAATTGAGGATTCGTTACAACATGTTCTAGCCCGAAGAATATGTACGAAGCCCAAAAGTGGAATATTCTCGAAGCTGCATATCTAATATGAAGGTTGGGTGTAGATTTCAAAAGAGGGTCAACCAGCGCATGCCTCAGATGCGGGATCCTAATGACGGGAATTTATCATCAAAACAATCCAGATCTAGCCAGAAGATTGAAGTAGATTCAGGCAGAGAATCGAAACAATTCAGATCTAGCCAGAAGATCGAAAATTGCAACAATTCAGATCTAGCCAGAAGATCGAAGTAGATTCAGCCAGAGAATCAAAGGAAATAGATTCAACCAGAGAATCGAAACGGAGGAGATCTAGCCAGAAGATCGAAGAAGATCTAGCCAGAAGATCAAAATCGTATCCAGCCCGAGGATCAAAATTAATATCCAACCAGAGGATTAAATTGAGTATAGGTTCAGCCAGAGGATCGAAACTCCAGATTAAGCCAGAGGATCGGAAGAAAATAAACAGCACGGTGTATTTCCGCGTTTTTGTGGTGTTCTCGGAGCGTAAATTTTCGGTCTGTCTTTGGTATTCAATCACAGCTCACCCCGTTTGTCTGATAAGCTGTTCGCTTTCATCCTACTCGGTTTAGCTGATGATTGAATAGGGGCAGCTGTAACACCCCAAAATTTGCCCTCCTCATTCATGCATTCATTTAGCATTTCATATTGCATTTTATCATGTCAATCAGAATTAGATCCGAAAAAAAAAAACGAAAATAATAATAATAATAATAATAATAATAATAATAATAAAAAGAAATAAATAAAAAAAATTAATTTTTTACAAAAAAAAATTAATTAAATAAATAAATAAATAAAATAAAATATAACAGAAATTTTTGGGTCTCTCTCATTTGAGCCCACAAAGCCATGAAATTCAGTCTATAAATACCAAGGCTTCACTTGAGAAAAAGGAGGAGAAGCAAAATACTCTGAGGTTTCCTTAGAACAAAACCCTGAGGAAAAAGATAGTGAGAGAAGAGCTAACAGAGTTCAGAGCAGCCTCCAAACCCTGAAGGGAACTCAACTGCACAGAATCACCTTTGCCTCACGGGTGCAACTCAATTTCAATCAAGCTCTCCAATCAGGTTTGCCCTATATCCATCATCTTTATGCCTTTAATTTGAATGCTCTAAATGTATGAGGTATTATGGGTGAATTTGATACCTTTTTGATGCATGTGTTTGACAAGAGGTTTAGGCCTCCTACCCTTGGTTGCTTTTTGTGAGCTTTTTGTGAATTGAAAGAGCATGATTCATGTGGTTACATTTTGATTTTGCGGCAACTCTTGGTTACCCTATCTTGTTTCACTAACCCTTTTGTTGAGTTTTTGTGAAGGCACATGACTTTTGCAGGGATAACTTGCGTGGTTTCCCACTTTATTTGTGGGATAACCCCTGGAGGTTTCATTCCGATTACCTGTACTGACCCACTTTCTTTGATGATGTTAGCTTGGAAGGATCTCAGGGTTTCCCATTCCTTTAATTGTTGTTACTTCGGATCTTTATCCGTGTGGTACTTTTACCTTTTTTCCGCATTTTATCGCTTTCTTAGCTGGAAGACCTCGATAGGAGGCATTTGTTTTCTTTTGTTTATTTACTTCTGAGCCCCTTGTTGGCACATTTACTTTATACATGTTTGTTTTGTATGTGTTCGTATCCCTGCAGGTAGCGCGGTTCCTTCGTCGAGGACTGCCTTTTTGCCCTTTTGCATGAGAATCCCAAACCCTAAAACCCAAAGCAACACGTTAACTCCTTCTACTACAGGCGAGTAAGTCTCCAAAGGTCGAGCATCCGGTAGATTGCGTAGTGACGTCGTTCGTCCAAAACCCAATCCATAACCCCGTAGTTAGCCGAACTACGTTTTGCTCTGATTCTCAAGCCAGATGAGATACGTAGGCATAAGACGCGATGTCTTAGCGAGCACACCCCCCCCCCCCGACCCATAGGTCAGCCGAGCTACGAAGACTCTGATTCTCATATTTAGATGAGATACGTATGCAGTGGATGCGACATCCGCGCGAGTCATTTTCATTTAACCCTTTTTTTTTTAGTAAATAGTACATTAGATAAACTCACACCCTTTAGACGAAAACCACAAAAGTGGATCCCGTAGAGTACTACGGATGCGTAGGGGTGCTAATACCTTTCCTTCGCATAACCGACTCCCGAACCCAAGATTTGGTTGCGAGACCCCGTCTTGTCCTTTCCTTTTTCAGGTTTACTTCGAGCGTTTCCTTTCCCTCCTTTGGGATGAATAACGCACGGTGGCGACTCTTCTGTCTTTTTCTTTCGCCGGTTGTTTTTTTTTGCGCACTGTATTTTTCAGGTTGCGACACAAGGCATTGTGGATGGTCAGATGAACTAGGGTTTCCTTGGGGAACCAACCCCAAACCCTTTGAATTGCTTTGATCAAAATGATGAATTGAGATGCTAGGGAGGCATATTTGATGGATGAGAGCTTTGGGAACCATTGCCATGAGCTTTCCTCTTTTCTTGGCCCTATCTTTGTACCCATGATCTCCTTGAAGCTTTTGACATTGTGATTGCTCAAACTATAAACAAAAGATGTTAGTGATATATTTTTGTGCTTTTGGTTAGTAAACAAAATAAGAAAAGCAATAATATACAATTCAAACATGCTTGGTGATCTCAAACCACTCACAAGAGATCCCACCCAAAGATAAGGGGTACCAAGATGCTTATGATCCTTGAGGCAATGCAAATGCAATGTTATGATGCCATGAGGGATCTTAGGGTCAAAATTGGGATCTTACAGTAGTAGCATCAAAACAGAACTTGGTCGAAGCATCAAAGATAAACTCATTATCTTGAACACTAAAGCACGTTAAATACATTGTGTATGTTTGTAGTGTAAGAAATGATTTTAATTCAAAGATCAAAGATCAATATCAATCTTTTTTGGTTTCGTTATGCAATTCCATATCTATGAGATGTGTATCTTTGACGGACAGAGGAATCCATGTCTTTGACTGCTGTTGTTGTGCCAACCTCCTTCTTATAGGAAGAAACTTCCTTGACAAATTCATTATACTTACTCTTCGAGTACTTGGGTGCAATGGCGTCCATCTTGTTACATCAACAGATCGTTTGCCTCACACCAAGAGTGAAAGCAAGGAGAGCATGTTCACGTGTCTGACCATCCTTGGAAATACCAGCCTCCAAACCACCAGTAGTGGAATCAATTATGAGAACAGCACAATCAGCTTGTGATGTTCCAGTAATCATGTTCTTAATAAAATCTCTGAGACCAGGAGCATCAATGACGATACAGTAGTACTTAGTTGTCTCAAACTTCCACAAGGTAATATCAATAGTGATACCTCTTTCCCTTTCAGCCTTGAGCTTGTCAAGCACCCAAGCATACTTGAATGAGCGCTTGTTCATCTCAACAACTTCTTTTTTTCAAATCTCTCAATCACACGCTCGTCAATATCTCCAAGCTTGTAGATCAAGTGACCGGTAGTGGCTGACTTCCCAGAATCGACATGGCCAATAACCACAATTTTAATTATGAACCTTTCCTTACCCATCTGTGCTTAAGCTTAAAATTACACAAGATCTTGAAGGAAAAAGCTAGCCGCACAGAAGGAAATGAGAGTGAACGAGTGAGCGATTGGGAAAAGTTTTCAGGGCCAAAATCAGGGTATGACATGGAGCACCAACACGGACCATCGTGCCGGAAATCGCTTCCGGCGACGGTGGCTACCGGAAATGAAAAGCGGAGACACCTCCATCTCCGTCTCCACCTCCTAAACAAGGATCCACTCTCCAACTTCTCTAATTTCTGTCCTAAATCCACTAATGCGACTGAATCCTCAAGAACCCCTAAAAAATCAGATCTACAATACTCCTCCATGACCAAGATTCGGAGCTCCTCATGATAGGGGTTTGTGATAACATGATGGGATGTTCAACATAACAACCAGAAATTTAATGAAAGAAAGACCTACCTCCAAAGCTGAGAATTGATCCGACGAGTGTTAATCGGAGAAGATGATGATGAAGGAAAATCACTTGTACAAGAAGATGAAGTATTGCTTTTATCTTCCTCTTGTTTTCTGAATCTTATTCTTCACAAGAGATGTAGTAAGATGAGGTTTAGCGCACTCTTCTTGAAGCTTCAATGTGAAGCTTCAATGAAGTTTTGGGGAAATTGAGCTTTGAGTGTGAGAGGGAGAGGGTTCAGAGAAAGATTGCAGAGAATTAAAGGTGATGAATGCAAAAGTGTAGCTAGTGAATGGTGAAGAGGTGAATTTATAGAAGTTAGGCTTGGGATCAATGAGGTTTGGAATTAGGCTTGGGGTTAGTTAAAATAGGTTTGGAGTTAGTTGGGATGAACTCAGTGAGTTTAGGTAGTTAACTCACTGAGTTGGAAATTAGTTACTTAGTTAACTTAGTGGAAATGTGTTCAAGTGACTGGTTATTGTAGGTGACAGTTTGAATGAGATTAGCTTTGATGCTAGGTGCAATGTAGACTCAATCATGACTCGTGGCTGTAGGTTAACAGTGGTTGAGTTGTGTTATGTGATTTTGGTTTTGGTTATGATTGTGCAACTTGAAGTATTTGTGGATTTTACTGCACTTGTTTTGCTGCAGGTTTGATGTGTTCATAATGCATGTGGTTGAAGCTCGATGAAGTACCAAACGTTGAAGCATCGTCGGATGCTCACGATTTTTCCGGTGTTCATGCATGGGTATACTTGCCTTGGATTGATGGAGGATCATGCTTCAACCTAAAAATTCTCTTCTCACATTGGTAGAGCAAAAATCCTGCAAAAGAGACTATGAGTCGACTCAAATAGGGAATGAGTCAACTCAAACAGTGCTTCTCAGGGTTGAGTCGACCGGTATGTCGACCTATCCGGACCCGGGGAGAAACGATTGAAAGGAAAATTTACAATGAGTCGATACAAAGGCATGAGTGAGTCAACTCAATCAGGGATTCCCAACATTGAGTCGACCGGTGGGTCGACCTGTTCCGACCCAAGGGAACCAGGTTTAAAGAAAGAAGGAGCATGAGTCGACACAAAGGGTGAGTGAGTTGACTCACTCAAGTTGCTCAGAATTGAGTCGACTTGTGGGTCAACCTGTTCGGACCCAGTGATTTTGCGCTGAGTCATTAGTCGACTCACAAGGCTAAAAACCTCCAAAAATGAGTTGTTTGCAATGTTACACTTTTGTTTGCACCTTTTTTGTATGTAGTGAATATTTTATGGATAAAAATAAAAGAAATTGGCCAATTGAATGAAAACGACTCGGCTTAATACATGAACATGACCACAAGTCAAATTCGAGATGGACCAAGCAATAATGGTATGAGCATGATTAGGTGAATTAATGAAAGTGGATGGAAGTTATGAGACCAAGGACTTGGATTATGACAAATGACTCGAGCACCAAGGGGAAAAAATGTAAGGACCAAGTACTAAATACTGAGATCACCTGAGATTAGGGTTTGGGAGGCATTGAGGTAAGTGCAAGTCCAAACCAAGCATTTCCAATTGTTGTACCAACAAACCAAAGCCCTGCAAGCCAAACATTTGAAATCCATGGTAATGAACGATGCTTATGCATGGGTTATTAATGCTTGCGAATGAACCCTAGTCAAACAGTTAGATGGAGATGTGAAGAAAAAGGGGAGGGAAAATTTTGGGGTACTACAGCTGCCCCTATTTAATCTTCTTGGACCTGGATACAGAAATTGCGGAAGCTTTTCAGGTATTCAAGGTAGAAGAGGATTAAATACTAACATATCCAAAAATATTCCCATTAATAATGGACGCAGTGAGAGTTTGGTGGTTTGCCAAGCAAGGGTTGGGCTTTGGGTTAGTCAATAAAAATTGGATTTTTGGATTTTCTTGTTTGCATGGTTTCATGTTATGCTTTATGAATGTTATGTGTGAATGAAACGAAATGGTGTATGCATGATAATGATTTATGCAATGGTTAAGCCAGATGCTCATATGGAGGGCGATGGGTATTTTGGGCTAGGATATGGGATCATCCAGACATGATTCTCCGACACCTACTTCAAACCGAGTAGTTGCAATCACACCTCTGGACTTTATCTGAAACATGGAGAGAGCTTGTACCTACATAGCCTGTCTCTGCCCTAATATACTGTATATATGCACCAACTGCCCCCAGTCACCAGTTATGGAGTGGCCTCATCATTTGAGTATCTCAACTAGCTTACCCCTAGCATCATAAAGCTGTGTTCTCTTGATTAACCATCTTGGGAACGATCGACTTCTCAGGCTCTTGAGGTGGCCTTCCCCAATATGAGCCTTGAAGTAATTTTGCCTCTTGTATGGCAGATCCAGAGAGATTTGTAGAATCTCGACGTAGTTGCCCTAGATCGGCTGTCTTCTTGGAGATATCTGAACTATGGGATATTAGGAATTTGATCAACTTTCCCATTGTGAACTTCCTTGACGTCAAATGACAGCTCAAATGTAAAATTCACATTTTAAGAATGATAATTGTAATGTCATGTTCATGCAAGTTTTGAAAACTCAAGTGTGTTCACTAAGATTATGACATCTAGTGAATGAATCACTGATTAGAATCCCATATCACTATCAATACAAATGACAAGCAAATATTTAGGAGTCAGCTTAACGTGATCTTACCATAGTATGCTTTCGAAATAAACCCTGCTTCAATTAGGTCTTTTGAGGGTTGTAACATGGCCTGGTTCACGGTTTCAGAAAGGAAGGATATAAGGCTCAAAACCTATTCTAACCCGCCGATTCTTCGTCATGTTTTCCAATCCTACATTCAATTATCTTAGAATAAGCATCCATCTTTCATAAAAGGATTTTGGATATCAGCACTGATGGTTAAGGAACCCATGAGGATTTGGAGCGATACTCACTCACCTTCTATTTTTGTTTGTAGTCACAAAGATTTGCTCTTTTGTTGAGGGTTTTGATGTTGGTACTTTGATTCTTTTGTTTTATTTACCCTTATTTTTGCCTGGGCTGATCCTTTGGGTCGGCCGCCCACCGGGATGCCCTAATTTTTGCCTAAGTCAATCTTGTTTTCAAGTTTTTGACTTAGCGGACTTTTACTTTGTTTCTGATTTTTCATTTTGTTTCATTTTTGGTATTAGAGAAAATTATGTGATACTCTGTTTTCTTGATTTTTTTTTTTGTAAAATTCGTGACTATCTCACTCCTTTCGATGGGTAAGGGACAACCATTATGAGTTTGTGATTCCATCCTCTTGAGAGGGATACGATATGATTGATCACTTAATGGGATATTCTCCTTCTGAAATTTGAATGCAAGTCTAAACTAACTGAAGACTACCCTGCCCCTGGTTTAACATGAGGGTTTGTATATATAAAGAAAGAAACTCCTACTTCAAGGCCCAAAGGGGTTGACTAGGGATTAACTTCCTTATATCTCTGGTGTTTAGGGGTTGAACAATGCCTTACATCATCAGCACTGTCTTATTCAAAAGCATACATGCAACGATCTCGCATATTCTTAATTGCATCTTTCTCTTTCAATTTTATTTGAACAATAGTATGATACTGATAAAATAAAGTATGAGTGAACACGAATGGATTTAAGCAAAACATGCACGTTTATTCCATTATGATCATTATTCAAAAACAAATAAGTTCACAATTGAACAATACATTGATATACAAGAAACTATTACAAATGAAAAGATTTAAAAGTAACATGATTATTCTTCTGCAGACGCCATCTTAATTCTTGATCATCTTTCGTCAATTGTTGAACTCACCCTTTTCGGTCTTGACATTAGGCCCTTATTTGGTGAAAGTTAGAACCTTCTGATCTATGAGTTCATGTACCCTTGATCGGAGAGGCCAACAATCTTCAATAGAATGCCCCTTATGCCCGACATGATAAGCACATGAGGTATTGGGATTGTGCTTTGCATGATATGGGAAAGTGGCAGGTGGGATTTCCTTTGTATCAGTGAGTCCTTGTTGGACAAGGTAAGGTAGCGGTTGAGCATATGTCATAGGGATCTGATAATATTGAGAATTCTTTATATCAAGCTACCTGGTCTACCTCTTTCCTTGATGGTTACATGGCACAGTTTGTTGACTTTTCAGAGCTTGAGCCTGAGGAGGCTGTAGATACTGGGACATAACACCAGGTGGGTATGAGTAGCATGGCATAGGCATCTAAGGTACTTACAACAGAGGTTGCATCGGAGGAATAACCATTGGTTGGAACATTTGAGCAGAGTGCCTCAAGCCAGGATTGATTGTCTGATGTGAAGTCTGACCATGATGGATCCCAAATGTGACATAGGGTGCCCCAGCCTGGGCACATTGAGGTGCAACAGGAGTAGAGGATAATGCCCCAGGGTAGGCCAATGGCATTCCAGGGGGGTGCCCTTGATTCAGATGCTGCATAGCAGGTTGAACCATAAGTGGAGGAACATGCACATGAATTAGAGGACCTTTGTATTCAAACTCTTTCCCAATGATCACCTTAGCAGTCATGGGTGTGAAGCACAACAAATTTTGATCGATGAGTTCCTGGACTTTGGACTTAAGAGTGTGACAAACTTCTGTAGAGTGCCCCACGTATCCAGCATGGTATCCACACGTGGCATGAGGGTCATGCTTACAATCGTAGGGAAGCTTAGCAGGATCGGTCCGTTTAGGCACAATTACCCCAACCTTAACCAGTATAGGTAGCAGATGTGCATAACTCACAGGAATTGAATCATAGTGAGGACGCTTCCCTTCTTGATCTTTGTTTCCTTTACTGACTTGCTTTTACTTCAATTTCTGGTTGCTTTGGGCAGACCTCTAATGTGGAAGTACACGCTACTCTTGAGGAAAAAGTGGCGAAAAACCTGCAGCAACCTTCTATTTATTATCTTCCTTCAGAATGTCTTCAGCCTGCTCATTAATCACAACCTGATTTGGGAAGTGTATTGTCATGCTATCCAATAATAGTCCTAAAACCATATCAGTTTTGTCAGTGCTTTTAGTCTCTTCCATGATTCTTGTATGGTTGGTGTTGGCGAATCATTGTCTTTCTGACGGAAGAATGGATAGGGTGATTTTTCGGGTTAATATGCGTGAAATGCAAATGAATGAATGCACATGTTGGGAATGGAATGCAAATAATTATGCAATACCCATAGATTCAAGGCCTTGGTGGTATAGCAACCCAAGTTCCAAGCTCTAATATATGTACAACAATGCAATACCATAGGTTAACAACGCCCAAAGTATGGATAATCTGTGTATACTACCTGACACAGGATCAAAGGTCTGACGACCACAAGAATAAGGTATGTAGGGTTTATGGTTTCCTGCAGAAAGATCCCATATCCCCCTCACGGGTAGGTTCTAGTCTTCAAAGGCAACCTAGGAGGTTCCTAGAGTCAATGACGCAATTTGAGATACCATTGTCTTGGACGAATGACTCATCGGACAATGATGCTCCCAAAAAGGTATACTCTAGGTGTGACGTCTCGTGTCAACCATAATTACGGAATAACTCCACAGAGGTCAAACACGACTTTAGTCAGGTTGCTATCTTGTGTATGTACGAAAGCTTGGGCATAGAGCTTATCTCTCATGTATCTATCCCAACCCAACAGGGAGTATAACAGATAATATCCATAATATAAAGAAATAAGAAATGCGATAAGTAAAGTAAGTAAATGCATAACGGTAAACACCCACGAACGGAGAAGTAGTCAAAACTGGGCTCGACTCCTTTTAGCAACTAGGAAGTACTCCAAGTAACAAAGTGTCCCCAGCTAAAGCTAGCGGAAATATACTCGAACGTATCGCACGCTCGAACATACAACAAAGTCGCCAGTGAACTTTATTTATTTCCGAAGGAAAGAGAAAACATCGATAAAACCCGGGGGAAAGAGATATGCTAGGTAAGGAAGTCGGTTATGAAAGGGGAAGGTATTAGTACCCCAAACATCCATGGTACTCCATGGGAACTGTTTTGATTGTTCTCGCTCGAATAGGTGTTATATCTAAAGATTACTCACAAAAGAATGGGAAAGGAAGAGAAATAGATAAAGTGCTCGGTGAGGATTAGGGCCCTCATGCCCACGTATCCTCATAGTGCAATGAAGAATTTAGAGCTCCGTAGTTCAAGGAACTAGAAGTGGGAGATGGAAAGAATTGTGATCGGGGTATGGTCTGAACCAAAGAATAGTGTTTTGAGCTCCAACAAGGGTGAAAACATGAACCCAAGAGTAACGTGTCTATTACCAATACGTGGACCAGCAGGCCACCACTATAAGGTAAATCCGAAAAGACAAAGAAATAGGTATTTGGGCACAACCCCAAACATCTCTTGGTTCACAAGGTGACGCAAGAAGGAGCATAAAGATGTAATGTGTTTGGCTCAAAGATAACGGGTATATCACATGGAGTGAAGGAAGGTAGATTATTAATGTATCACAGAGATGAACAGAATGAAGTGACCAAAGTCACATAATTGAATATCTGGCGTCAAGTGACTGAGGAAATATTGTTTAAAATCGAAAGGTGAAAGTGTATTGGAATTCATAGGAGAAATAAAATTCATACCATAGAGGGAAATAGCTTCAACCGATATATGGACCAGCAGGCCGCCACTATAGGGTGTATAGCCAAAAAAAGAAGAAATTAAGTGTTTGAGGTTGTAGCCCAAACAACTCTAGGTAAAAAGGCGGACTACATTAGGTGTCCTAAAAGGATGTGTATGGAATTCTGAAGAGAGTGTATTTCGATGTCAAAGAAATAGTATGTCACTGGGTGAGCGATTTACGATCGTAGGTAGATGATGAATGGTGAAAGATATGAGTGATGCCCTAAGGCAAAGGAGGAATAATTAGAAGTATGCCCGCCAAGGATTTGCACCCTCGTCCCTACGTATTCTCATTATGCAATGAGAAAGTCAGAGCAATCGTAGTTCGGAACCACGAGAAATAGAGAAAGAGAGAGACAGTTGTTTAAGCAACGGGGGCTCACAAGACAAACACTAATTCAAGGAATGATTGTAGTACTGGATGGTACGAGGAATAGTGTATTGTTTGCTAGGGAAACAAATGGTTTGAGATCAAATAAAGATATTAGCTTGGATCCAAGAAGGGGATAGTCTTTGAATCGAAGAGCAAGGCAGGCATTTACCAATACGTGGGCTAGCAGGCCACCACTATAAGGTAAATCCAAAAAGAAATACTGAGTTAAGTGTTTGGGGTTGTAGCCTAAGCATCTCTTGATTGAGGAGATGGATTATCATTAAGACATCTCAAAAGGATAGACAAAAAGTCCAAGGAGAAGTATGATTGATCTTAAAAATATGGTATTGATATAATGAATGAAGAATGATTGATCGATAAATACGGTAGCAATAGATAAGGTAGATTGATAAATAAGATAGCTCGCGAAGAAACTGGGTTCTCCTGCCTACGTATCCTTATAGTGCAATAAGGAAATCAGAGTGTTTGTAGTTCATCCCACTAGGGCTGAAAATAAGGTGATTGAAGGCAAAAGAAGAGATGATTAAATGAAATAAATTAAATGGAGGGATGAATTGAGAGACTTGACAGTCGATTGATATGAATCACATGAGAGTCTATGAATAAGGGAGAACACTTTGAATATTTGGGGCATAAGCCTCATTCACAAAGTCGCTCTAGACGAGGATAGGAGAGACTCCGTCTCGTCATTCCCTATTACTTAAGACTTGAAGTGCGTGATACTTCTCTTGACTGACAAGTTGCTGGTGAAGAATCTTCATTGTTGATCCTTGTGTTGATGTTGATTTTTGTGAAGAAGACTTGGAAGTTTAATCGATTCGTGTTGCACTAAAGTCTATGAGTAAGGGTGAACGCTTTGAATATTTGGGGCATACGCCTCATACGTAAAGTCGCTCTAGATGAGGATAGGAGAGACTCCATCTCATCATTCCTCACTACTTAAGGCTTGTTTCGTGCAATTTGAATCGTGTTAACCAAGTGTTGGCCTTTGATTTATCTTGTATAAGCTGCTTAGTTTGACTGAGGATGCCTTGATTTGAAGGTCTTGACTTGATGCTTCGAGCTCCACAACTTAGAAGAAAAGTCTTATTAAATGATCAAGGATCTTTTGGTCACCCAAGACCGTGGAATTATACGAGTTCAAAGGATTTAATTGATCAAAATTTCTCTTGATCAATTTAATCATGGTTTTGAAGTGATTTGGGATTTTTTGGTTAAAACCTAATCTAATGGTTAGAATTGACTACAAGCTAATCCTAAGGGTACATGCCATGGTTAGTCAAGATTTTCATTGAACATCAATGTTAAAATTCCTAAGGGAACATGTTATGGTTAAGATTCCAAGTTAAAATTCTATTCCTAAACGAGCATGTGATTTTATGAGTGAAAATGTCCAAAATTACGCCTAAAGGGGAAAATGGTCTTTTGTTAAATTTTATGGTTATTGAATCTAAAATTCTAATTATGAAAATTCTAATTAAATTCCAAACTGATTTAATTAGCCTAGATTCTACCAATCAAGTTAATCAACTAACAAGCAAATAAAGCAAATAAAATAGAAAGCTTTTGCAAAACAGAGGGTGCAGGCCTGGTTTGGATGTGCAGAAAAACAGGGCAAAACAGAGTCTAAATGTATGGGCTTCAGTTTGGGGGTTAGAAGAAAAATGGAATAAGAGAAAACTGCATTGTATTGGGCTTTGAGTGTGACAAGCCCAGTCAGAAAATAAGTCCAAAGGTTAGGAGCTGTGTGAAAAAAACCAGAAGAATTTGAATGTATGCACCTTTTTTCAAAATATTTCAGGTCGTCGGCACCGAAGTGCCACCGTGGACCACCGTGCCGGAAATCGCTTTTGGAGGCGGTGGCTACCGAAAATGAAAAGCGGATACACCTCCATCTTCGTATCCACCTCCCAAACAAGGATACACTCTCCAACTTCTCCCACTTCTATCCTAAATCCACTAATGCGACCGAATCCTCAAGAACCCCTAAAAATTCAGATTTACAATACTCCTCCATGACCAAGATTCGGAGCTCCTCATGATAGGGGTTTGTGATAACATGATGGGATGTTCAACACAACAACCAGAAATGCAATGAAAGAAAGACCTACCTCCGAAGCTGAGAATTGCTCCGGCGAGTGTTGATCGAAGAAGATGATGATGATGGAAAATCACTTGTACAAAAAGATGAAGTATTACTTTTATCTTCCTCTTGTTTTCTGAATCTTCTTCTTCACAAGAAATGTAGTAAGATGAGGTTTAGCGCACTCTTCTTGAAGCTTCAATGTGAAGCTTCAATGAAGTTTTGGGAAAATTGAGCTTTGAGTGTGAGAGGGAGAGGGTTCAGAGAAAGATTGCAGAGAATTAAAGGTGATGAATGCAAAAGTGTAGCTAGTGAATGGTGAAGAGGTGAATTTATAGAAGTTAGGCTTGGGATCAATGAGGTTTGGAATTAGGCTTGGGGTTAGTTAAAATAGGTTTGGAGTTAGTTGGGATGAACTCAGTGAGTTTAGGTAGTTAACTCACTGAGTTGGAAATTAGTTACTTAGTTAACTTAGTGGAAATGTGTTCAAGTGACTGGTTATTGTAGGTGACAGTTTGAATGAGATTAGCTTTAATGCTAGGTGCAATGTAGACTCAATCATGACTCGTGACTGTAGGTTAACAGTGGTTGAGTTGTCTTATGTGATTTTGGTTTTGGTTATGATTGTGCAACTTGAAGTATTTGTGGATTTTACTGCACTTGTTTTGCTGCAGGTTTGATGTGTTCATAATGCATGTGGTTGAAGCTCGATGAAGTACCAAACGTTGAAGCGTCGTCGGATGCTCACGATTTTTCCGGTGTTCATGCATGGGTATACTTGCCTTGGATTGCAAGCCTCAATGATGGAGGATCATGCTTCAACCCAAAAATTCTCTTCTCACATTGATAGATCAAAAATCCTGCAAAACAGACTATGAGTCGACTCAAACAGGGAATGAGTCAACTCAAACAGTGCTTCTCAGGGTTGAGTCGACTGGTATGTCGACTTGTCCGGACCTGGGGAAAAACGATTGAAAGGAAAATTGACAATGAGTCGATGCAAAGGCATGAGTGAGTCGAGTCAATCAGGGATTCCCAGTATTGAGTCGATCAGTAGGTCGACTTGTTCCGACCCGAGGGAACCAGATTTAAAGAAAGAAGGAGCATGAGTCGACTCAAAGGGTGAGTGAGTCGACTCACTCAAGTTGCCCAGAATTGAGTCGACCGGTGGGTTAACCTGTTCGGACCCAGGGGTTTTGCACCAAGTCATGAGTCGACTCACAGGGCTAAAAACATCCAAAAATGAGTGTTTTTGCAATGTTACACTTTTGTTTGCACCTTTTTTGTATGTAGTGAATATTTTAGGGATAAAAATGAAAGAAATTGGACAATTGAATGAAAGCGACTCGACTTAATACATTAACATGACCACAAGTCAAACCCGAGATGGACCAAGAAATAGGGGTATGACCATGATTAGGTGAATGAATGAAAATGGGTGGAAGTTATGAGACCAATGACTTGGATTATGACCAAATGACTCGAGCACCAAGGGGACAAAATGGGCAGACCAAGTACCGAATGCCGAGATCACTTGAGATTAGGGTTTTGGAGGCCTCGGGGGCAAGTGCAAGTCCAAACCAAGTATTTCCAGTTGTTGTACCAACAAACCAAATCCGTGCAAGCCAAACATTTGAAATCCATGGTAATGAATGATGCTTATGCATGGGTTATTAATGCATTCGAATGAACCCTAGTCAAATGGTTAGATGGAGATGTGAAGAAAAGGGGAGGGAAAATTTTGGGGTACTGTAAAGGGACAATGAATTTCAGGTTATATAATGTCGACCACGAGTTGACAGTGGAGCAGCTGGGTGAGATTCTCCGTCTACCCCTGTATGGCCCCGAAGTCGTACCAGATAGTTTTGATGCTAAGACTTTCTTGTTGGCCATCACGAGACGATCAGATTATGTTGCTAAAGGGGCGAAAGCATCTAGCATTCAGAATTCTTGTTTCAGCCATGCTCAAAAGCTACTGGCTTTCACGCTTTTCAGTAGGGGTGATAGTACAAGTGTGGCTACCCAGAGGGAGCTCTTCTTTCTGTTTGCCATGGCAAACCGAGTTACTGTGAGCATTGCAACATTTGCAGCGGACTACCCGAGTCGAGTGGGGAGAGCGGCACAAGGGGGAATTTTCATCGGGGGCAAAATTACACAGATTGCCCACCATTTCAGATATGACCCTGCTGCACTAAATGAGACGCCAGTGGTAGGTAAGCATAAACTGGACATGAACACATTGGTTCAGCAAGGTATGATATCACAAATTTCTGATTATTATGCTTTAATGAGTTCAGGTCAGTTTATCATGGCTCTTCCTGACCCTGCAAGAATTAGCATTGCCAACACGGCCAATTGGCCATGAGAGTGTCATCAAAGATGATATGGACGAGCACAATGCTAACCCATTTGTTGCAGGTGACCAACAAGAGGAAGAAGTATAGGAACAAGTGAAGGAATAAGAGCAGTTTGATGCTCCTCTAGAGGATACCACACACACAAGTGTCGGGTCGTCATATGTAACATCGGACCAATGGTCATGGATGTAGACGAAGATAGGCGATCTCCGAGCGGAGAAAACACGCCAAGACATAGAGAAAGCCCGTCAAAGGACTCTTATGGATGAGATGCATGTGATGATGCAATGGCTGATGTTTCAATTTTCCTCCACCGTAATGAGCCTATGTGAGTCCCCTTATATTCTTGGATTAAACATTGCGGACAATGTTTGGTTCAAGTGTGTGTGTGGGGGGGGGGGGGGGGGGGGGGGGGGGGTTGTTATTATTTGTTCTTAGTATTTTTCAGCATTTTATTATTTTTGTTTAAATTAATTAGTTGTATGGTATTTTGTGTGTTACAGATAGAGGACATTCGTTCCAGATAGCGATTGGATGAAAGACACATTCCTCTACTTGCTCTTTTGGAAACCCCCGAAAGTTGATGTTGTTGATCTGAATACTCAGACACGATTCTCTGTCACTGGACTACACAAGAATACTCTGTAACCGAAGCGAAGACGAAGCTACATCACATTGAGAGGTATCTTGGAAGCCTGCAAGCTATAACAAACATGGTGAGAACTACAAAAAGCCAAACACTTGTCATCATGAGAGCTTTGCAGGTATGTCTCCGTCTCTCTGAGTTTGTGTAAGAGATGTTGGAATTTCATAACACACATGTACACACTGAGGCAATTTTTTATTTTAACCCTAAGCCTTTCCAGCCAACCCGCCATTATTACCCTTCGTTCACCCAATTCGAGCCACATTTTCTTTTGTTTGTTGTTTAACCACTGTAAATAACCGTAAGCCCAAACACTACCGTACCTTGCTTGGATAAGTGTTGTTAACCTCATATCTGTGGAAAATCGTAAGTTTGGGGTTTCATCATATTTTCTGAGGGACACCGATGAATATTAGATAAGTGCGGGAAAAAAATAGAAAAGTACGAAGCTTTAAAAGAAAAAAAAAGAGAAATAAAAAAAATTATGAGAAGTATCATGAAACACTTATCTAGAAGAATTGAGATTGGCAAAAAGCGTGCTCAAAAGAGGCATAAAAAAGAAGAGAAAAATAAGAGCCAATGAATCCTAACAAGAGCGGTGCCCAAAAGAAAAACCTCTTGATTAAAAGATTGAACACAACTACGAGGGTAGCAACACGGACTCTGAGCCTGAACCCTTAGTTTTTCCCTTTTTGTTTTGTTAAGTTTCCCCACCTTGCACCTTAGCCCCACTACAACCCAAAAAGCCCTCGAATAATGTGTGTTGTGTGTTTTTGTTATGAAGGTATCTGTTATTCAAACCTAAGAGTTGACCATGCTTTGTTTTGAGTATCTGTTATATATATATATATATATATATATATATATATATATATATATATATATATATATATATATATATATATATATATATATATATATATATATATATATATATATATATATATATATATATATATATATATATATATATATTATATATATATATATATATATATATATATATATATATATATATATATATATATATATATATATATATATATATATATATATATATATATATATATATATATTCTTTGTTAATAGTCTTAAATCACATTTTCTTTAAACCGATTTAGTTCATCAAATTAAATTGTATTTCTCTCTTATATAAGAATTAATAAGAATATCTCATATATTTTATTATATATTTATAATTTTAATAAAACCATAATAAAAACATTTCACATATTTTAAATAAAAGTGTATTTTTAGTGTAAAATAATTTTATACAATCATTTAATAAAATTTTAATATTCAGTCATGTCATGTTAATATTTGTAGCGGTGAATTTTTATTTATCCAACACAATATTGGATAGAGTTATCCTTTGAGTAAATTATTTTGAAAAAAAAATATTTCATTTAATAAATAGTTAAATGAAATAAAATTAAAAATTATGATGTGATTGATTGAAGGTCAATTTTTTTTTAATGAATAGAGAAATTGTCCATAATAAAAATGCATATTCCTTTTTCTCTTTTCAATAAGTATATACACTATTTCCTTAAGAAAAGAATACACAAACTTAAATCAAGAAACAGCAACCGCCTAGAAAACACATTGGTTTTTGTCCTTGTCTAAAAAATCAAGATGAACATTAAACTACACAAGAAAAAAACACAAACAATTGTTGATATATACAACACAATTTATGCTGAGAAGCCAACACATATCACTACGTGCCCATAGTTTAGAATCTCACAAATCCATGTGTCTCAACAAACTCCTACTCATATTCTCATCATATAAGCATTGCCAATATATACTTTTCAACCATGCTAAGAACCCTTCATCAAGTGTCTTTCAAAACTCAAAGAACATAAAGAACATTTATCTTAGAAAGACTAGTTTGCTGTTTGTTGTTTGAGGTACAGATGTCAACTCGTAGGTATGCTTTTGGAAGAGCTGATGAAGCTACACATCCAGATTCTCTTAGAGCTACCTTAGCTGAATTTGCTTCCACTTTCATCTTTGTCTTTGCTGGAGAAGGCTCTGGCCTTGCTTTAGGTTTGTATATATACTCAAAATATAACCTTGTTGCATACCTTAAAAACTTGTTATAGTTTGAATGTTATGTTGTGTCTGTTTGTTGCAGTTAAGATATACCAAGATTCAGCTTTCTCGGCTGGTGAATTGTTGGCAGTTGCACTTGCTCATGCATTTGCTCTATTTGCTGCTGTGTCTTCTAGCATGCATGTATCTGGTGGACATGTGAATCCAGCAGTCACATTTGGTGCTCTTATAGGTGGCAGAATCTCTGTCATTCGTGCTGTTTACTATTGGGTTGCTCAACTTTTAGGTTCTATTGTTGCTGCACTCTTGCTTAGGCTTGTCACTAATAACATGGTAAACATTTTCATCATCTGCGATGAATTCTGGTTGAATTGACTTATTTGAATTTATCGATTGAGTTATGATTTAGTGAAATATGATTCAATATCTGAATGATACTTAATATTTGATACTTTTGTTTGAGCAAAACTTGTTTTTGTGTGTTATTATTAGACTCTAATCATATGTAATGTAAGATGAATTTGTTCTTTCAGATAAGTTAAACCATGAACTATTTTAGCAGTTACCTTTGATTATTATATATGTATATCAACTCTTCATATTAAGAGTGTCTCACATAAGACATATTTCATAATCGATATCAACACTCATTAGTAAGAGTGTCATCTATTAGTGTCCACGCCTATTAGTGCCCATATGTCAAACTCATGGGCACACGAATCAGACACATGTTTCAGTGATCGATATCAACACTAGTGTCCACGCGTGTCAGACACATGGGCACACGTCAGACACATGGCACACGTGTCAGACACATGTTTAAGTGATCGATAACACCTCATATATTAAGAGTTTCATCTATTAGTGGGCAATGGGCACGTGTTAGAAATGTTTAAGTGATCGATATTAACACTCCATATAAAGAGTGTCATTTATTAGTGGGCACACGTGTCAGACACATGTTTCAGTGATCGATATTAACACTTCATATTCATATTAAGAGTGTCATTTATTAGTAGGCACACATGTGAGACACATATTTCAGTTGCACACGTGTCACACGTGTCAGAAACGTTTTTATATTAACACTCCATATAAAGAGTGTCATTTATTAGTGGGCATATGTGTCAGACACATGTTTCACGGATCGATATCAGTGTCAAATACGATAATATTTTAGTGAACGAAATGAAGTGGCTTCATACCACTTCATATAAAAAGTGTGTCTGACACATTAATATTAAGCATTCCATTTATCAGGAAGCACTTTAATATTAAGCATTCCATTTATCAGGAAGCACTTTAATATTAAGCACTTTAATATACTGCATGTCAATGCTCGACCCCAATCACATTGATTAAATTATCATTATCTACTTTTATAAATGACATAATTATAAAAAAAGAAAGGATTTTCAATAATAATTATAATATAAAAAAAAAGATTTTCAATAAAATCTGATATAGTGTTGTGGTTGTTGTTGATTACAGAGACCAGCAGGGTTTCATGTAGGAGTGGGTCTAGGCGAAGGACACGGCCTTCTACTCGAAATCATCATGACATTTGGGCTGATGTACACAGTATATGCAACAGCAATTGATCCAAAAAGAGGCAACATTGCAGCCATTGCACCTTTAGCAATCGGTCTCATCGTCGGTGCAAACATCCTCGTCGGCGGGCCATTTGACGGAGCATGCATGAACCCTGCACTTGCTTTTGGCCCTTCTTTGGTAGGCTGGAGATGGCACTCTCATTGGATCTTCTGGGTTGGTCCATTCATTGGTGCAGCATTGGCATCACTCATATATGAATATGTTGTGATCCCAACAGAACCACCTCATGCACACCAGCCTCTTGCTGCTGAAGACTACTAGTCATCATCACTTTTGTCTATCAATCAATGTATGTGTGTGTGTATTGTATCAATTTGTTTTTACCCCTTTTCTGTTTCCTATTATGTATTTTAATATTCCTACTGTTTTTTGGGGTCTCAGGGTATGTGTAACTGTGTAACTGTGTTGTATTGTCTGCTTCAAATATTGAATAAAATGAGACAATTGCCATTAACTAATACAAGTGTGCAAAACATAAGAAAATACAAGTTTTTGAAAGTTTCAGTAATTCACTTGAGTACAAGTTTCAACTTAATGAATAATGCAATGTTACTTATTCCAACAAAAATAAATAGTGAACACTATACATCTATGGTTTTCTTTAGCTTGTAAAATCTGGCTACCCAAGGAGCAAGCTTTGTGTTATGAGGTGTTCTGGGAATGAGAGAGTAATAATCAGACCAAAAGCAAGGATTGAGTTTACGAGAGAACTTTTTGTCAGCATAGAGGCAAAATGGTAGCCATTTGTCTCCTCCATTCATTCTTCTCTTTCTTTCTCTTGGATAAGCTAAGGGTGCTTGTACATACCTGCAATTATGTTAAACACATGAATTTCAGACAAAATCAGTACAAATATCATACAAGTGTTTGCGCAACACATGTTGAGGTTTGCATAGTACAACAAACAACAATACTGATAATAGTAATAAATAAAAATGAAAAATACCTTATGCCATCTACAACAGCATCCCAACAGAAGTGAGTATGACCAAACACATGGCAAGAAGATGCATGCTCTCTTCCCTGAGCACCATGTATAGACCTTATTCTATCTTCAAGAGGGTCTGAACCAATTACTTTCGGAAGCTTGGGATAGAATAACATCCTCTTTTCTGGACAAAGTTCTTGCCTGTGAAGAAACATGCTAGCAAATATAAGCCATAACCAGAACAAAGTGGGAACCGACAAAATAGCTGTAATTCGAATCGAACAACAGATTAATCACCTTGGAACAAAGTGGGAAAAGGTAATGATGTGATCACATGTCTTCTGAATCTCCTTTATACTTTCCGTTTGTTTATCATTGAGTGCATCAAAATATAGAGAGAGGGATGTATCTCCATTTGAAAGTCCATTGGGCCAGTTACATGCATAGAAGTCCTTACATGCCTAAGGATAATATAAATAATAAGAATGAAAAAACTAATACTATAGCTGTGTGGAGAAGAAGAAAACAACAAAGATGTAAGAGAACTCATGAATCTAAATTAAACATTCGAGAATTCTTATAATTTGAGTTGGAACGAACCTAACTTAAACCCTACAAAATTGAGGCGAGGAAAATTTGCTACTTATAAGCTATTTTTCAGACCATGTTTCATCTAATGTGAGAGTGAGACTCTTGAGTAAGACATAGTCCTCATGTTTAGAACTGGATATATGGGATGTGATCCGAGTCCAAATGCAAGTGTCCCAACCCAAGAGATCTTGGATAGACTTTGAAAGTTAAACTATTGTAGAATTTGAATTTCGTGTAATTCAGTCCTACAAAACAGACTTGTAAGATGAGGAATGTCTCACTTATAAACTCTTACTAACCAACCAAGCCTTATCTGACTAAATGGGGTCAGGTATATAGATTAACTTCATAATGTTCTATCCAGGACCATGCTACTCTCCAAATCGTTAATCTCTAGGACTCTTAATAAAGAAAAATTAACCTTGTATAGAAGCTTTAATCACAACTCTTGCAAAAGCTTAAGTTGTTACTTAGGTTATGGCTTATGAGTTAAGACAGTCATAACTAGTTCAGCGTATTGCTGCATAACAACTACCAAACCATCAGAAGCATATGGTATTTTCACGCAACAGTAGGAAACATTTTTAGAATCTTTATATTTTGCTTATTAGTTACATGATTGACAACGCTCGTAATGTTCAAATCATGCATATATTAACCTAAACAGAAATTAGTATAAAGTTTGTATGCAGATAGTCCCTAATCAAGCACCATGGGAAATTAAGCGCATGATCAGACCATCTACGTTTTTTGAATGGCTTACTAGGAGATAAGAGAATAGTCACCATCTCCAAAGACGGGATGCGATAGCCTGTTATGTCCTCCTCTTTATCAAAGCTCTGTGAAACAAGCAGATCGAAGAATTAAACAAAGTGATTTAAAGAAACACTTTGGATTGAATCCAACACATGTTATGGAAGATTAAGGAACTAGAAACTGACACTACATAAGTAATCACCTCATGGTACCAAGAGAACAAAGGAATGATCCCTAATGCACCAACAACCATTGGATTTGTCTCGACTCCAATTCTCTTACATGCTTCGAGCAATTTGTTAAACTTTTCAACCGAATCAACCTGCAGAAAAATCCGCAAAAAACTATCAAAAAGTATCGCAACAAAATTTCCAGGAACGAGGATAGCAGTAAGTCTGGTTTTAATATCATGTATAGCAAAACAAACACGCACTAGCGTCTGTTTAGATTGGCTTATTTGAATTTATCTATTAGTATAAGCACTTTTGAAACTGTCTGGAAGAGCTTATGGAAACAGATTATGATAAGGGTACAATGACCTTACATAGTTTTGTCCCTCGCGACGACACCAAAGATCATGATTTCCCGGAACATAGAAGACATGTTCAAATCTCTCTCTCAAAAGAGACATTGTAACAACAAACTTGCTATATGTCTCAGCAACATCACCAGCCACAAGAAGCACATCATCCTTATATTTCACATTTGACAAACACTCCACCCACTTCAAATTCTCATCATAATCAGTATGCAAATCAGAAACCACAAACACACGCAAACCATTAGACTTTCCTCCAAAAGCAGAAGACAATATCTGTGGCCTTCTAAGGTCAAACCTTTTCAGTCCATAGCTACAGCTAACAGCTACTTGTTTAGAGAAACATGAAAATTCATGATTATGAGGCTGTTGAGACAGTTTCAGAGAAAAAGGGCTAAACCTTACCACCATTAATTTTTATCTACAAAGATTCAAATTGAACAAAAAAATGGAATCAAGTTAAACAAATTTCAAAAGGGTGGTTGATAATTGGGATTTAACAAACATCAAAATTCAAAATTATGTTCAAAATTGGATCTTGAGGGAATACATTGGAAACATCGAAGAATATACTCAAAATCAGAACAAAACAATAACAACGTTAGAGATTGAAAAAAAAAATATGTACCTTGTTGTGTATTGAACAGCGATTTTACGAGAAATTAGTCAAATTGATGTTAATGTTTTATAGGTCATGTGATTTTCAAAGGAATAATTTGTAATTAATTACATTAAAGATTAAAGAGGAAACTATATATTATATTTATATTGCTTGAAATAAAAATTGGAAATTATATTAATATTATAGTTAATATAGATTAGTGTAAATCCATTTTAAACTATATCCATTTGTTCTAACTTTAAATTTTTTTTTTCTTTTTTACTTTCTAAAATAATTTTAATAATTTCCTTTTAAAACAGGTAAAATTTATTTCAAACATACTTTATAAATTAAAAGATTAACTTTAACATCAAATAACATATATATATAATATTAAATATTAAAATAAATTTGAAATTACATAATTTTTTTAAAAATACATCTCAAAAATATTTTTTTATAAAAAACTATTCAAAAATTAAGTAATTTTTAAATTTTTTTATATTTAAAATTTTTATAATAAAATAATGAAATACTTAAACTAATATTTTATGAAAAAATATTTAAACTAATTTTTTAAATTTATTTTTGAAAAACTTCTTTTTAAAGTTTATTTTAAAAATATAATACTATAAAAAAAAATTAAATTAAGGTTAAAACAAAAGTTCCATACTTTCATATTTTATTTTATAAAATAAATTTAAAAAAATTTGTACTGATTAATTTCAAAATTATTTACACTAACCAATACATATCTTTTAAATGTGTAAATTTTAACAATAGTAAGAGTTTAATTTGTAAAATAGTTGTATTAGTAAAATGGGTTTTCTATTAATATTATTATATAAAATTAATCTTTAATAATTAATACTAGTTTAATAGAATAAAATTTTAATAATGATATTAAATTATCATTTTTCATTTATTTTTCCCTTTTTTTTTTACTTTTAAGTGATTCAAATTTAAGTCAGTATGATAAATTATAAATTATTATACTTTCAAATATATTTATTCTTAACAAAATCAAATTTAATGAAAAACCCTAAATTTTTAGAATATAAAATTAAATGTTAAATATATTTTATCCTTCTAAATATACAAACATTCACCTTTAATATTTTTATTTAAAAAATTGAAATTTGTTTCTTTAAATCTTTTATTACTAAATTTAGTTTTTTTTCTAACTTAGCTAAGGCATGAATAATGTTCGAACATTAACTTATTGAGTTATAGGTTAAAATCATAACTGGTCATACTAGATCTTGATCCTAAACTTGACTCAATGAAAAAAGGCTCGAAAAAGTCCAAACTTGACCTAATGAATATAGTGACTTCAAGACGATGACGTCTGGAGGCAAAATATTTATTTTAATATCGGTTGTCTAGCAGAAGATTCTAGGACATGTGAAGTAGACATAGACCTGCCCAAAAAGCACTTGATCCCGGCAGAAAACTAAATCACAACCATCAGATAACAAAACGAATTATACATTGACATCTATATGGCTTAAACGATTATGATTGAATCTAAGGGACAATAACCTTTAGGAAACTTTAATAAGACTCTTATATAAAAGACCGCAAACATCAAATCAAGGTATACACTCTCGAAAATCTAAAACCATTACTCCACGCCTCATTCAATTACTAACAAGAGTGTCAAAGTGTTTCACAAGTACTACTCCCACATTCCTCAAAACCGAAAAGGTACTCTGAAGGACGAAGCATCATTAGACGTTGCCATCTTTTCGATTTCCATTGTTGGGATATTTCGGTCTAGATAGGATCATTAGTGTCGTATGCGGGAATAGTTTTACACATTATTCTCTTTTCTTTCACGATAAGATGAAACTTTTAGGTGGCACATGAGGTTCAGGCACTTACCTCCAAATCAGGTGGATGTTTAACTGATGGGAGTACATGTCTGTCGTGGAAGGAAACATCAAACCACCCTCCCTCCATTGGGACGATCTAATGGTGAAATGATTATTTACCAACAGAATAGGCAAGTACCTTTTAAGTTTCTTCATCAATAATTTCTACACATCTTCTAACAAGAGTTGTTGTTTCCTCTAACTAGAGAATGCACTCCTAAAAAACACTCACACCAATGAGAGGCCCCCTATCTTTCTACGATGAATAGCAAGTCAACAATGTCCCAAATTATCAAATAACCATTATCATTGTGAAAATGGCTTGACGTGACTTGTGACACATATTGGTATACCATATAAACTCATGCGATATCAATGTAGGTTGATGCATAACAGATGGTGAGTTTACGTCTCATCCTACAACCATACCATGGAGGAAATTTACAAGGCTTTAATGGAATAGTCACAAGACCCCTTGAATATGTAGAACTTATAATGGCATTTAGGACCGACTACGAGATGAGAATAATAAAAATAAAACTCCCAATTATATAGTGTGACTCCATCTATAATTGTATCCTCAGTCGCCCTTTATTGGAGACCTTATGAGCGATTTCTTCAATTGTTCACCTGAAGATCAAATTCCACACATAGAAGGATCGGATTGTGGTGTTAAAAGTCAGTTTTGCATTGTCACATGCTTGTTTTCTAGCTCTCCTCACGAAGCATACAAATATGGACGAGTTTCATGACCTATGTAAAAAGGTCAAAGGAACACTAGAACTAGATTCCCAACTAGAGGAATCCTTTCCAGAAGAACCTCAAAGAGATGACAAGGTTACGACGAAGAAGGCATGGAAAATATGGAGATACCCAATACCAATTAGACACTTCACCACCATTTACATGAGAGGAGATCCATCAAAAACCATCATGATAAGGGTCGACCTACACGAACTTGCGCGTGAGGTCCTGATGGAATGTTCGCAATAGAACCATGATCTGTTTGCATGGTTAGTAATGGAAACTCTAGGCCTTAGATTCGAAATAGCATGAAATACCTTAGCTCTAAAAATTGATGTCCCTTTTGAGGAACAACATGAGCAAAAAATGTCACTTGAAAAGGTCGAAGCCACAAAGAAGGTTGTAAATAAGCCCCTCAAGGATGGATTCATAATTGAGGCAAGATACACAATCTGGTTCTCCAATGTCGTATTAATAGCAACTGAAAGCAAAACATATTCAAGAATTATGTGTATCCAAGTACAGAAAGTGTCAGAGAAGCCAAACCTCCTAAGCACCTTGATGAGGAATTTCCAGTTGAGAGTGTCAAAAGCCTTAGATATGTCCACTATCATTATTAAATTACCACCATGTTATTTCTTGTCTATGAGGTTAGCCACTTCAGAGACTAAAACCCCTATACACGTGTTATACTTTATATTCCTACCATGAATAAAACCCCTTTGTTCCTTGGAAACCAATAAGGCATTATAGTAGCAAGCATGTCATCTATTATCTTGGATATTATTTTGAACTTGAAGTTGGCAAGGGCAATAGGCCTAAAGTTATCCATCGAGTTAGCTCCTTTGACTTTCTAGATGAGAATGATAGTGTTGGTGTTACAGTTTGGAAGAATCCACCCAGTAGTAAAGAATTGAAGCACAAAATTACAAACATCTTTCTCAATAATATCCCAGTAGGTTTGAAAGAATGAACCTCCAAACTCGTCTAGCCCGTGAGAGCTATTCTTATTAAGACTTAACACAACTTTGACAATTTCCTCTTTTGAATGGGTTTAAGTGATCAGGTCATTCATATGAGAGTTCACTAGAAAAGGAATGACCTCTTCAATACTACTATCCTAAAAAGTACCTGCAACACAAAAAATGTTAGTAAAAAAAATTCATTGTATGCTCTGCTAGCCCATCAGAATCACTGATGATCTCATTTCCATCTCTGAGGTAAGTTATGATGTTCTTGGTGTTCTTTATTTTGTCCATTATGTGGAAGAATGATGTATTTATATAATCATTTTTGTGCCAAGAGACTCTAGATTTATGATTCCAAAACATCTCCTCCTTGGCCAAAGCAATTTCCACCTCCAACTAGGCCCTTTTCTCTTGATCTCTAAGGGAGTCAGTGATGCCTGTGGCACTAATCTGATTTTGATGCCTTGAAGCTTGAGGGAAGAGTTACTAGCCATTAGGTGAACATTCCCAAAAACATTCTTGTTCCAATCTTTGAGTTTAGATTTTAGGATTTATAGCTTTTTAGTAAGGATGTACATAGGCCATCTATAACATGAGTGTCCCAAACTGGACTGATGAAAATGATCATGTAAAGTCGACATACTTTGAAATCTGAATTGAGAAACTGCTTTGAGAGGTAAAAAGTTTGAAATAAGAAGGATTAGGAAATTATATGAAATGTTTTAGGGAGAGTAGATTCATTAATAATGTAGGAAGATTTCATCCAATTTTGATTGCAGAAGATTCTATCTAGTTTCCTCTCCAACAGTTGTAACCAACTCTACCATTGCACCAAGTATAGAAGGGGACATTGATAAGGATGTCTATGAGGCCATGAAGGGATATCCAAGATTGGAATTCAATAATATGTGAGGAATTATGGTTGATTCTCCCTCTGTGCTCATGAGAGCCAAGGATAACATTAAAGTCTTCTAGAAAACTCCAAGGGATATTATATTGGGAGATGGTAGTTGTGAGGCTAAGCCAGGTTTTTTTTCTTTGATTGTCGAAGGTGGAGGCATCGACAGTAGAGATTCCTATTTGAGTAGAGTTTTGAAGTTTTAAGAAGGAGACTTCTTGGTTTAATATGGAGACAATATGGGGACTGTAGGTAGGGTTGTAAAGACATCAAAGATTAGGGAGCTTGTTAGGTCTATTGTTCATAGCAAAAATTTGCATGCCTAACGATTTGATATAGGCTTTAGGAAGTTTATCTATATTCATCGTAGGTTTAGAAATGAAAAAAAAGTCAGGCTTGTGGGATTTTATGAGAATTTTTAGGACCAACCTAGTGGGGACGTTGGCAACACCCCTTGCATTCCAATATAGGCACTTCATTGGGAAGATTGTTGGCTACCGGTTATGGATCTGGTTGAGTACACATTTATAGCTTTATTTTTCTGTCTCGGTTTTTTATTTTGGGTTTTTGTCATTGCTAATTGAAAATCCAAGAACTCTGCATCAGGATCAGGATCCACCTCAGGTTGGATTCCTTCCTCATTTAAGTCTGCTAGATTTTCCCATGAGTTTTTAAGGAAGTCCTTATTATACAATTGAGTTTCCTCCATTGTACCATCAGGAATATCTACTTGGGTGGTTTTCACAAACTCTAATTCATCAGAGCTATTGTAGGATTCAACATTGTTTATTTCAAGGTTTGAGTTTGGAGGAACTTCTTGCGTAACTCTTTGAATTCTGACATGTAAGTCATCTTTTGAACCATTTGGCTTTACTTCCATTGTTGATCGGGGAACCAAAATTGTCTCATTCACCTCTTTAAAAATATTTGGATCCTCCTCCATTATTGGCTAAGAAGCTACCGTGATATCAGTCATGATGTGTTTGTTGACACCACTTGTTTCCCCGGGTTGTCTTTGGGTATGTTGAGTTACCAATATAGGACCTTTTTGCTTCTCCACTACTGGAACAAATATTTTCTAGGATCCCCATTGCTTTGTACTTTGTCTTTGGATATGAAAGTTATTGGTTTCCTTTTGCAATTGTCATCAGAGTGACCAATTCCATTACAGTAATTACAAAAATCTGGGATGTGCTCATGTTCTATCTCGACAAAGAAGGCGAAGCCAACCCTTTCTACTAAAATTTTGCAACTCAATTACTTTCCCAAATCCATGTCAACCAATACCCTGACGTAGTGACCAAAAGGCCTATCAAAAGTTGGTTTGTTGGATATAGAGTTTATGCATAAAGGAATTCCAAGGCTGCTAGCTATGGTGAATATGATTTTGGGCCTCCAATATTCTTAGGAAAGACCATGGATCTTGACCCATAGTTATGCGAAAGTGTGATAGACATTGGAGGGGATAAAGTCTCTGCTCTAAGGAAATACTTTAAGAACACTGGGGTTAATATTCCAAGAGGTTGGAGATCTAACCCTTCGAGCATCCTCAATGCTTGAAAAGGAGAATTCTAAAAAACTCTTATCCAATGAAGTGATGTCCCATTTAATTTGATCCCAAAGTCCATATTACATTCATTCCAAAATAATAATGAAAAATACAAATAAAAAATAAATAAGTAATAATACAAAAAAAATCTATTCTCTCTTTCTACCGAAGTAACGTTGTGCAAGCTTCCAACGTTTCCATCCAAACCTCTATCCCATCATATTTGGCTACGTGTCTATAGTATCCTATAAATCAAGTAAAAGTGAAGTTTGAGAAATACCTTAATAGAAAGGGAGTTGTAAAGAGATAATTTTTTAAAGGAGAAGAGGAAGAACATAACTGAGGGAAAAAAGAGTAATTGTTGTAAAAATTTAAGAACAAAATTGAGTAGAGAGAGCAAAATGATAAAATGTAAAATCACAACATCATTATTCATCATCTCCCATAACAACTATCATTCATTATCTCCATCATTTCTTCAAAACACAACAAAACAACAACATCCAAATCCAATCACACGTCCATTTTAGGAATAAAAATCTCAAAAAATAAAAAAGTTGAAAAACAAAATAGTAGAAGTTATGAGAGAAACCGAAAAGAGAAGAAGAACAAAATAACTCACTATCGTCATTAATTCCATCGTCGTTGGATTTCCAAACACACAGGTTGCTCGCCGTCTTTGCCTCTACCACCACTTTTTTTAGGCAACTACTCGTCAACACTTTTTCGGTTCCAGTAGCTCCTTTTGGCTAAAACTTGGTCGTCGGTAAGGTTTTTCCCATTTTTCTCTCTGTTGGGTTTTTACATGTTAGGGGTTGTTGCAACTTTCTAGTTGTTGTATTTTTTTCTTCTTTTTGATGCACTTGTGTTGTTTGTTTTTGAGAATTTAACCTATCACCCCTACCTTATACATGACACCCCATACATCGAATGAATTAACTATATTATCCTTCACAACTTTAAAACTATTTTTCCAAACCAACGCAAAATTCACGCATTTAACAAAATTTTATTGACGATACCGGAAATTTTGTAACTCATACCGACAATTTCAACAAAAGTAAGAATTTTTTCAACTTTTATGTTTTTTTACGGACAATGACAAACTATATGGTAAAAAATTATAACTTTCATGAGTTTTTACCTGAAATTTCGAATTTTCCAGATAAAAACTTGTATTTTTACAAGAAATTTCAAAATTTCAAGTAACCACACTTGTATTTTTACTAGAAATTTCAAAATTTCTGATAAATTTTTTTATATTTTTTTCAAAAATATCGGTATTAGTTCAAAGATACCGGACTTTTAAAAAAATCGATATAATTTAATACCGATAATTTTAAAATGAACTTTCGTAAATTTAGTCTGTTACCGAAAATTTATGATGAAGTACCAGAAATTTAGTTCTTAATTTTTGACCCAACTTTGTCCATGTGCAATTTTGGAATTAACTAAATATGTGGGATGGTAGGTTAAATTCTCTTTGCTTTCATGTTAGGGTTTAGGTTAGGGAGTTGCTCTTTTCACCCTTAGGGGTTATCCCATACCACCGCGAAAATACTAAATGTCCCCAGCATTTGAAAATGCATCTCCGAGCGCACCTTTTCCCCACACAATTGAGATGAAAATGGTGAGAAACCCTTATTATGTTAAAATTTGATCCGAAGATGCATCTCCATATGCATAAAAGGTTTATTCGAAGATGCATCTTCCTACCCCCATTTAGTTCATTTGTCTTTGAGCATTCTAGAGATGCATATCCAAATTTTGCTCTGGTAGTTCAAAAAAGAAACAATGGTAGAATGGAAAATATAAATTAACTCCAAAATAAACATTACAGAAACAAACATTACATAAATTTAACATTACATGTTATTCAAAACAGGTTGTTAGGGACGTTGCAACATTCTTACAATATCTTTGGACGATCTTTGAATTTTTGCATCCCCTTCAACCAGACCCTTTGTTGAGTAACGGGTAAAAGGTATTCCACATCACCTTCAAATCATCATTCGTCTTCAGTTTAAGTGGAGTGAACTGCATCTTCCCTTATTTGTCCATCGAGGGTGAATGATACTCGAGCTTGACAATTCTCCAATTCTCTAGATATCATAGGAGAGTATTCAGTTTGGTTTTCAGATCTGCGAGAAGTATGTCCTTGCATATCTAAAATTGAAGTGGGGGTTTTGTGCCATCGAAATATACAAATGCAAGATGGGGATATGTAGTCATTCTAGTTTGTGTAAAGAAAAGGATTGAGAGGCCCTATTTATAGAAGTTGTAGAACAATAAAGATCTTACATATTTGATCATGTCTGTAATAGGGGTACTTTGAAGATACATCTTCAAATCCTCATTTTTTTTCCAAAAAATAAGGGTTTCTCCAGAGAAGTAACTCTAGATGCTCCCCTGATTGTTTTTTTTAATTCATAAAAATGGTGTCCAGAGATGCATCTCCAGATCCACCTAGAAGTTATGCGAACAGAACCATGCTAATTATGCATAGCAGAATTTGAAAAACAAAAAATGTCCAAAAAAATACCATCCAATTTTATAACATTATGCAGTGTGTTACTTACAAAAAAAAGTGTGTTACATTGTTATATTGCAACTAAAACACATTAAAATTTGAGTCACTACCTAAATCTATTGGTGGCTCAATCTTCGATCTTTCCTTATTTGCTTATCGTTCAATGTCGCTTAACTTGGTGGACTCTTCAATCCTTTCAAGAAAGTGATTTGGCCATGTTTCAACATCTTGTGTGAAATGTGTCGTCCAATCCGATGATGTCTTTGGTATGGGACATCCCAATTTCAAATAAACTTAACAAAATGTTATTTTTTTGATAGCCAACCAATACACATGATGTATTTGGATGGATTATTAGGTGGCTTACTCTGAAGTGGAAAGAATGTTTTCGAGAAACTGTATCGTGTTAAATCAATGCATACCCTATCATAAGCCTTTCCTATAAGATGTCACATTTCCAAAAAGCGTATCCATTTGTCAAATGGAGTCGGACCACTAAGACAAGGAACAAGAGCATTGTGAATTGTATCAGAATTTTCTTTGTTCTCGTATATCTTTGTGTATGATTCCCTATGCGTCGTCATTTCTTGTATAAGATGACGAATGAAAATTGATGGTCCCCATCTCCTTTACCGAGTAAACCCAAAATAACTAAAAAACCACAGTTTTCGTCACCTTCAACATCTACAATTCGTTCGATGTTTTTGTGCACAAAAAGCGGTATCTCTTCAATATGTTTCATTTTTGGTAGCGGCGGTGGAGGATATGATTTGCTAATGCGAGCACCCTTGAAAACAATTTTTGGGTATTTTGAAGTCGGAGAATCCATAACATGTGAGTCAACATGTTCAAAATGTTCAAAATAAGAAGGAGTTCGTCTCGTGGTGTTGTCACTTTGAGTCGGTTTTACCTTTTTAGGGGCACCTTTATTTTAACTGGTTTTAGCAATGGTTTCAAATTTGTTGTTTCTGGATATGCAATCTTCCTAAGTTGTTATTTGCTCTGCAATTTCATGATGTCATCATCTTTCATGAATCTCTCTTGGATTATTTTCCACTCGGTTATGATATATATGTTTGATTTATCATCCTTCGTCACACCCTCATCATAAAAACGGAGCCTTGCCTAGTGAGTACAAACTTCATCCATATGTACTGGTTTTTCAAGCTTCATCTACTTTAAAATTAAATAAGCACATGGAAGATCAAAAGTATTCCGAAGTGTACATCCACACTTTGAGCTATCAAAACTTGTATTATATGCTCGCTTGACTTAGTGGAAAATAAAATTCAATACCATCCGAGATATGTTGCCAACCAACTATGAATAAAGCATGTTGTCTTTGAATCAGTGTTATAACACAGTAATGCTCCAACCAAACCCCAATTTTTAGGCCTCCCCACGAACCCATTGTAGTATATTTTCAAGAACAAAAAATGTTTCTTTATTAGTAAATTATGCACAAACATCTAGCTCTACACCAACTGGACGAGCACCCTGTTTAACATCATCATTTGCTTCATCTGTTTAACATCATGCTTTACTTTGACCAATTTAACATCCACACACACAATAGTTTTGGGAAACATATTCGGGTACACCATATCTATTACCACCAATAATAAAAAAGCAGTGTTACATTTTAAACTATCAGGACAATTGGGAAATGCACATACAAAACTCATCTAACTTCGTCCAAAAATGCATCTCGGACTCAACGTTCTTTTTTCATCAGAAAATTAAGATTAATGCAACGAATGAGGGATGAAATGAATGATACTTACTTGCAATTCCAACTTGTTGTTCTCCCTTTGAAGTGATAAAATACAAGAATGATATTTTGGTGTTGAAAAATTAATTGAGAATTAGATAAAAAAATTCAAGGGTTTTTTTATGGTTTCTTCTATTACCATGAAGAAGAAGCTCATGCAAGGTAGTGTTTAATCAACTTTTCCGCTAGGAATTTCCGGAGATGCATCTCCAGAAATATCACTGAGTTGTTGTTTATATCATTTGCGTGAATAACAAACCCATAAATGAGTTAAGGGGGTAATTCAGAGATGCATCTCCGGATACACCCAAATATGATACGAAGATGCATCTCTGAACTATTTTTTTTAAACTGGGTTGAAACTCAGAAAAAAGAAGATATACATGATTCTATGTGCGTCCGAAGATGCATCTTCAGACGTTTGAGAGAATTTTTGGATTTTTAAGAATGTGGGAGGCACCACCATAGATGGAAAGAATATTTCCCTTAGGTTAATGAGTTGGTATTATTGGGCACATGATCACGAAAATAGCAAGTGTACTATTTTATCTTTTATAGTAATAATGGGGAAATTCCCCGCATGTTGATCTCAAGGACTGCAAGTTAATATTGAGTTTAAATTATCATTCAATTAAACAAAAAGTATTAATTTGGTTTTAAGGTGTAAAAATATAATAATAAAAGTAAAGGTAAAGAAGGATGAAAATAAGAGTTTATAGAGAAAAAGGAACAATGTCAGGGAAGGTGTATGATTTATCCCCGTAACAACTTTGAGTCACTATTGCATCAACAAATATCAATTACTACCAGTTCTTAAGGGTATTTTCTCCCAAGTCCTTGGTGAGAAAACCTTTAATCAATCTACCCTAATTTCCATGTCCATAGCCAATTAGGGTGAAGTTAAGCTATATAATATCAAGAATACTCTGGTTCATACAGGGTATCCCTAGTCCTAGGTGATATCTACTGTAGAGTAACCTTATGAAAACCTTATCAATGGCGGTCCAGCCTAATTGATAACCACAAATCAATCTCGATTGGTCAGAAAGAGAAAGCAATAAACACATCAAAAGGTTACCGTAAAAACAATATTATAAATGCAAATGTAAACTCAAATTCGTTACAATTCTAAATCAGGGACACCCCCTAGCATTGGGGGGTTTAGCTACTCATATTGTTTAAAACAAATTCAAGATAAAAATTACACATTACAAGCAATTGGATGACTTTGATCTTCAATTGCTCCCGCTCATGAAAATCTTCAGCTCTCCGAATGCCTTGATCTCTGTAATACTTGATTGCTTCACAATACTGTATTTTGCCATACTCCAAGATGATTTTTCCTTTGGCAGAAGACCCTCTTTTATAGTGAAAATTCCAAGCAGCAGTTGGCTATGTCCAAAAATATCTCTGAAAAAGCCCGACGAACAAAAGCCCGAGAAAAACTAAACTTTTGGGCTTGGGCTGACACGGCCCATGTCAGCTGACACAGGTGGCTGTGTCAGCCTACTGTCATGGCTGACACGCCCCTGACATGGGGTGACACGACTGGAGGAGGCGCCTGACACGGGTGGTTGTGTCAGGCTACTGTTTTTCTTCACACGTCATTCCTTGCTTGACACGGCCCGTGTCAGCTGACACGGGTGGCCGTGTCAGACCTCCTGTACTGGGGTTTTCTGCTTCTCTGCTTGCCGGAATCTCGCATTGTCTCGTTCTGAGTTCTCTGGTTCTTCTACTTGGACCTGTCGGACAAAAGCACAGCTATCCCACGCATAAAATCACTAAAATATAAGTAAAACATAACAATGATAAAAATGCTTAAATAAAATGACAGAAGTAAAACTAACTCAAAACGTATCATAAATGCTTGCACAGTGTGTCAAAAGCCTCTATTTCGTGTCGGATCAGTAACGAAAACTCAATGCAAATGGTGACTGATCACAACCCCAAACTTAGCTCATTGCTTGTCCTAAGTAATGTTTCAGAGAACATTGTCACTCCCCAAAATTCTTTATGTTTCCCACCACTGCTGAGATCATTCGCCGATGTCTTCCATTTTCCTTCCATAAGTCCTGCTTTTCTGTGTAAGTCTTCCTTCGCACTTCCACTTCAAAGCACCGTTTTACGTGTCAGCTTATATCACATTCTCACTAATTCTCTCGGGGTGAACTGTTTTCACTCATACTTTAGAGTATGCAATATCACTCACAAGTTTGAATAGTCTCTCTTTTCCTATCACCTACACACAACACACACACTTTTGAGGTCTTTCGGGTTGTAACTTGGCTTGGGTTAGGGTATGGATTATTCAAACAAAAACGGAAAACAAGTGGGTTTTTGGTTCAGAGTCGATGTTACATACTATGTTTGTTTCTCTTATTTGCTTGGTTTTCTTTTCTTCACCGAATGCCCTTTTTCATGCTTCTTTATGAATCTTCGAGTTATAAATTTTTCTCTTTTTTTTTTCTTCTTTCTTTCTCTCGATTCATCAATTTTTTCTTTTTTTTTGTTCTCGCACTTTCTTGGGCTTTTGGTAGCTTTTGGGGTTTCTACCCTAAACTTAGCTTTTCAACACAGTTTGAATGCATTAACATGACTCTGAATAGGGTAAGAAAGTGTTTTGGCCAAGGGGTACATTTATGAGGTTTAAACAAACAAATGGATACAGGCTCAAATGGGGTTAACGAGGGATATAATTATTCAGGATGGCTAGAAAGGCTTGGGGTTAATTTCAAACAATGTGCCTTAGTGTGTGTATCATGCAGTGACAGTCCTAAAGAGTCTATGCAAATTTAGAGTGATAAAGACAAACCTGAATGTCGCTCATGATGATCAATGTGTTTGGATTTTTATGAGTCACTTTGTTTGGTTTAGCTTTGACAGGACCCACAATACTCTTTAGTTTGGTGCGATTTCTTCCTTACTTCGGAATGTACAGGATACTCATGTCGGTTAAGTTGTATATGTTGCGTCCGATCTTACTTTCAGCAGTGTCAACTTCTTGGGGAGATCCTTCACAACAAGCAATGGTGAACGACGTGATCCTTTCATCCACTCTCAATCGTGATCATTACTATTTCCAACCTATCAACACAGACTTGACACATTTCGCAGCATAATGTACCTTCAAACAGAAAAATCAAATCTAGAATGCACAAAAGTAAAATAACAAAATAACAAAATACTGAGAATAAAATACTAAAATATCAATAACAAACATAAAATCTCCCCCACACTTGAACTCAACATTGTCTAGAATGTTTGCGAACAAGAGCGGAGGAGGGCACCCACAGTACCCTACTGAGGAGGTGGTTGCGGGAAATGCATCATAAACTATCGCATCATGTTTCTCATCTCATCCAACATCGCCCCCTGACGGGCTTGCTCGATGCCTTGTCGTTGTTGTTCCGTCCTCAAGTCACCTATTTCGGTTTGTACCCAGCTCCATTGGTCAGTGGACCAGGATGATGAACCAGCCTCCTGTTGGGTGGGTTCCTGATGTGGTGCAAACTGCTCAGGAGGTGCTTAAGGATCTTCTTCTTCTGCTTCCGTTCCTTCCACCTGGTCATCCATAAATTGCTCACCTGCAGTAAAATGGTCAATTTCGTAGCCTTCATCCGCGTCGGAGTCAACGCTCACATACAACCAATTAGCACAGTCAGTAATAGCAACTCTGTCCGGATCCGGCAGAGCGATAATAAACCTCTTATGGATAAGTACGGAATAGTAAGTAGGGGCAACAACAATCATACCTTGTGAAATTAGAGAAGACATGTCAATTTTGGTCTTACCTGCAATTGGCGTGTCTTCGAGTAAAACAGCTTGATACCCGAAATGCTCAGCGATTTAGGTGATCATTCCCCCTACGGATATGCCTCCGGAGTCGGCTCGGCCGACTCTGCCCAGATAGTCTGCTGAAAAGGCAGCTACATTGATGGCTTTGTTTTGAGCCATTGAGTACATAAAGAATAGCTCTCTCTGAGTGGCTACCCCTGTGCTATCGTCTTTTCCAAACATGGTATAGGCTAAACCCTTCTAAGCGTACCTGAAACATGGATTCTGGATGCCCGAGGCCTTAGCACCTTTGGAGGTGTAATCCATCCTCACGGTGATGGCAATCCAGAAATCCTTAGGTGAGAACTGTAACACCCCGATAATAATATGGTAATTATTTAAATTAAGTTAATAATATATTTATTAATTTAATTAGATAATTGGATTATTATTATTATTATTTTGGAATTATTGAATTATTATTATTTTATTGGGATAATAAAATAAATTGGAAAATATATAAGTGTGAAATAAAGAAAAAGAGTCCATTTGGTAAAGAAAAGGTTTTCACGTGAAACAGAGAAGCGATTGGGAAAGTGGAGAAAGGGCAAAGAGGAAGAGCTAGAGAGCAAGGGTTGGAGAACGGAAAAGCTTGAAGCTCAAAGTTGCCGGATTTTCTCAGGTAAGGGGGGTTTATCGTCGTTTAATGGGGATTATGGGTTAGCATGTAATGGGTAGTGATAAACCGTTGAATTGACCCTAATTGGGATTGTCGAATGCTGAAAATTGTGATGGATATGTTGTGTAAAAAACTGAAATTGAACCTGTAATTGAGTGTGTTGTAATTTCCCTAACGTATAGCTTTTTACGGAATTGGAATCGGAGGTCCGGAAGTCCTCTAACGGCGGAAAATGCGGAGAATTCTGCATTCTGCTTTGTGTTAGCGCAGGAACTACTGTTTTGTCTGCATTAACCGGTTAACCCAGGGTGTTAACCGGTTAACACTGTTACGAGTTGAGAATTAGTGCTGTTTTGCCTGCGTTAACCGGTTAACCCAGGGCGTTAACCGGTTAACACTGTTAAGTTTTGGGCAGTAAGCGTGTTTTGCCTGCGTTAACCGGTTAACCCAGGGCGTTAACCGGTTAACGCTGTTGCAGAGTTGAAAAATTGTTAGTTTAAATGTTGTGTGCCTAATTGGTGGTTGCCTATATCAGTGGGTGATATGGTAGGGATTATTTCCCGCTGTTCTGAGCAGTATAGGTATTAGTAGAGTGTGCTAATACTGTGTTCATTTATTTGAGATGATATGATGTTTTGACAAATGTGTTGATGATGTATGATGATATGCATAACGTTGCGAATGTATATAGTATGCATGTATTTGTGAATGGGTTGTTGTATGGCTTAGAGTGTGAGCATGTGTCCATTGTGGATTGTTGTTGATGTTGCATGCTAGATGATTAGTGTGCATAGCATAGCCTTTGGGGCTGTAGCTAATTCCCATGGTGAGGAATTAGTGAGTGAATTATTGTAGATTTGTTGTTGATGTCTGCATGCTAGATGATTAGTGTGCATAGCATAGCCTTTGGGGCTGTAGCTAATTCCCATGGTGAGGAATTAGTGAGTGAGTCACTAGGTCTCAAATGAGTGGGACCAGTGAGCTTAGTAGCCGTATCTGGATTTGATCGGTGAGCTTGAACTATATGTTCAAGAATAGTCGGTACCGCATGTGTGGAGTCTCATTGCATAATGTATGTATGGCGTATAATATGAATGGATGTATTCCAATATTATACTTGTGGTTGTGTTGACATTGAGTATGAGTATGATTGAGTTGATATTGCCGTTGCTGAATGTGTAATCTGATTTGGGTGATGAAATGTGTTATTTACTTAACATGACATGATAATTTATAATGCTTATTATATCGATTGAGGAACTCACCCTTACAACTATTTTTCAGGTAACGAGCAATGAGTTGAGTAGAAGCTAATGCTTGGAGTCTAGTGTAGTCTCCTTAGTGGGTCGTGCTCTGATAGATGTAACATCGGGATGGGATGTTTTAACTTGTTTTAAATGTTTTATTGTTGGTTGTGAACCATTTTACATGTAATGTCTTACATGATTGATGAGATTTATATCCGTTGCGTTTTATGCAAATGTTTATGTTTTGAATTAATAAAGGAGCATGACCGTTATATTGTTGAATGGTGTGGAATATTGTGTGACACCCTTAAATGGCATATTTACTCTGATTTATATATGTTGTTATTTTAATTAAATATTTGGGGTCTTTTAGAAGGGTGTTACATTAGTGGTATCAGAGCATAGTCGGTCGAGTCGAGTCGTAATTATTCTGTTTCCCCTGTACGGGATAGGTGTTGTGTAACCCTATCAGTACTCATTGTTTTAGTTGTTTGGGTTTTCAGAATAGAGATGGCTGGAAGAGGTAGAGATGATGCTGCGATTGCTGAGGCTCTGGGTATGCTAGCTGGAGTACTTGGAGGAAATTCGAATGTTGTGGGAATGGGAACTGTTCGTCAACTGAGTGAGTTCCAGAAGAACAATCCTCCAATGTTCAAGGGAGCATACGATCCAGATGGTGCTCAGAAGTGGTTGAAGGAGATCGAGAGGATCTTCCGAGTAACTGAGTGTGTCGATAACCAGAAGGTCAGGTTCGGTACGCATATGCTGTCAGAAGAAGCTGATGATTGGTGGGTTGCTACCCGCACCGAGTTGGAATCTGCTGGAAATGCTGAGATCACTTGGGCTGTGTTCAGAGAGAGATTCCTGAGGAAGTATTTTCCAGAGGATGTTAGAGGAAAGAAAGAGATAGAGTTCTTGGAATTGAAGCAGGGCAATCGGTCGGTTACTGAGTATGCTGCTAAGTTCACAGAGTTGTCGAAGTATTACACTCCCTATAATGAGGCTGCTGGAGAATTTTCGAAATGTGTGAAGTTTGAGAACGGGTTGCGTCCCGAGATCAAACAGGCTATTGGATACCAACGGATCAGAGTGTTTTCTGACTTGGTTGACTGTTGCAGGATTTTTGAACAGGATTCCAAAGCCAGAGCAGAGAGCTATCAGCAAAGGGTTGATAGAAGAGGCAAGAATCAGAATGATCGTGGAAAACCGTATGCAGCTGGCAAAGGTTTTCAGAAGCAGAGTGGGATGAAGAGGCCTAGTGGGGGAGACTCTAGTGCCCCTGCTAAGTGTTATAGATGTGGTCGGGCTGGACATCGTGTCCATGAGTGTACCAGTGCTGAGATGAAGTGTTTCAAGTGTGGCAAAGGTGGTCATTTGGCTGCAGAGTGCCGGTTGAAGAGTGTAACTTGTTTCAACTGTGGAGAGGTGGGTCATATCAGTCCACAGTGTCCTAAGCCGAAGAGAGAGAACCAGTCGGGAGGCAAGGTCTTTGCTTTATCGGGTTCTGAGACTTCTGCAGATGATCGTTTGATCCGAGGTACGTGTTATATTAATGGCTTTCCTCTTGTAGCTATTATTGACACCGGTGCTACTCATTCCTTTATATCTTTGGATTGTGCTGTGAAACTTAAATTAGAAATATCTGAGATGCATGGTAGTATGGTGATTGATACTCCTGCAAAGGGTTCAGTGACTACTACTTCAGTTTGTTTGAGTTGTCCTTTGAGTATTTTTGGTAGAGACTTTGGAATGGACCTTGTGTGTCTTCCACTAGTACAGGTTGAGGTTATCCTGGGTATGAACTGGTTGGTGTTTAACCGAGTTTCTATCAATTGTTTTGATAAGACTGTGATATTTCCTGAGGTTGAGGAAGGAAAGGATTTGTTTCTATCAGCGAGACAAGTGGATGAGGCAGTAGCAGATGGGGCAGAGTTGTTTATGCTGTTAGCGACTTTGGAGGCTAAAGATAAACTGGTGATTTGTGATCTAGCCGTGGTGTGTGATTTTCCTGATGTGTTTCCCGAAGAAGTGAATGAATTGCCGCCAGAGCGTGAAGTTGAGTTCTCGATTGATTTGGTACCTGGTACTAGACCGATATCGATGGCTCCGTACCGTATGTCTGCTGTTGAGTTAACTGAATTGAAGAGTCAGTTGGAAGATCTGTTGGATAAGAAATTTATTCGTCCGAGTGTGTCACCGTGGGGTGCACCAGTGTTATTGGTTAAGAAGAAAGAAGGTACTATGAGGTTGTGTGTGGACTACAGGCAACTGAATAAAGTGACGATCAAGAATCGGTATCCTTTGCCGAGGATTGATGATTTGATGGATCAATTGGTTGGTGCGAGTGTGTTCAGCAAGATAGATTTGAGATCTGGGTATCATCAGATACGTGTGAAAACTGAGGATATTCAGAAGACTGCTTTCAGAACAAGGTATGGACATTATGAGTATTCTGTAATGCCTTTTGGTGTGACTAATGCGCCTGGAGTATTCATGGAGTATATGAATAGGATTTTCCATCCGTACCTAGACCAGTTTGTTGTGGTGTTTATTGATGACATTTTGGTGTATTCGAAATCTGAAGAAGAGCATGCTGAGCATTTGAGAGTGGTTTTAGAAGTTCTACGAGAAAAGAAGTTATTTGCTAAACTCTCTAAATGTGAATTTTGGTTAGAAGAGGTTAGTTTTCTTGGTCATGTGATTTCAAGAGGTGGTGTTGCTGTTGATCCTTCTAAGATAGAAGCGGTGTCTAAGTGGGAAGCTCCGAAGTCTGTTACTGAGATTCGAAGTTTTCTTGGTTTGGCGGGTTATTATAGGAAGTTCATTGAGGGATTTTCTAAGTTGGCGTTACCGTTGACGATGTTGACTAGAAAGGGGCAAGCGTTTGTTTGGGACTCCAAATGTGAAGAAGGTTTCCAAGAGTTAAAGAGAAGGTTAACTAGTGCTCCTATTCTGATATTACCGAGTTCGTCGGAATCATTTGAGGTTTACTGTGATGCTTCATTGTTGGGTTTGGGTGGTGTGTTGATGCAGAATAAGCAGGTTATAGCTTATGCTTCGAGACAATTGAGGGTTCATGAGAGGAACTATCCGACGCACGATTTAGAGTTGGCAGCTGTGGTATTTGTTCTGAAATTGTGGAGGCATTACTCGTATGGGTCAAGATTTGAGGTTTTCAGTGACCATAAAAGTTTAAAGTATTTGTTTGATCAGAAAGAGCTGAATATGAGACAGAGGAGATGGTTAGAATTTCTGAAGGATTATGACTTTGGTTTGAATTACCATCCGGGTAAAGCAAACGTAGTAGCTGATGCCTTGAGTCGGAAATCATTGCATATGTCTATGTTAATGGTTAAAGAATTGGATTTAATTGAGCAGTTTAGAGATTTGAGTTTGGTGTGTGAGAGTACTCACAATAGTGTTAAATTGGGAATGTTGAAGTTAACGAGTGGTATTCTAGATGAGATTAGAGAGGGTCAGAAATCCGATGTGCGTTTGGTTGATAAGTTGACTTTAGTGAATCAAGGTCAAGGTGGTGAATTCAGAGTTGATGAGAATGGTGTTTTGAAATTTGGTAATCGGGTGTGTATTCCGGATGTTACCGAACTTAAGAAGAGTATTCTTGAAGAAGGACATCGTAGTGGCTTGAGTATTCATCCTGGAGCTACGAAGATGTATCATGATTTGAAAAAGTTATTTTGGTGGCCGGGAATGAAAAGAGAAATTGCGAGTTTTGTTTATTCTTGTTTGACTTGTCAGAAGTCAAAGATTGAGCATCAGAAGCCGTCTGGGCTAATGCAACCGTTGGCTATTCCAGAGTGGAAGTGGGATAGTATCAGTATGGATTTTGTTTCTGGTTTACCGAGGACAAGTAAGAATTTTGAAGCTATTTGGGTGATTGTGGATAGATTGACGAAGTCGGCTCATTTCATTCCGATCAGAATGGATTATCCGTTAGAGAGATTAGCCGAGTTGTATATTGAGAAGATTGTAAGTTTGCATGGTATTCCGTCTAGTATTGTTTCGGACAGAGATCCTAGATTTACATCGAAGTTTTGGGAAGGTTTGCAGAGGGCTTTGGGAACTAAGCTGAGATTGAGTTCTGCATATCATCCGCAGACTGATGGTCAGACTGAGAGGACGATTCAGTCACTAGAGGATCTTTTGAGGGCTTGTGTTTTGGAAAAAGGAGGTGCATGGGATTGTTATTTACCTTTGATTGAGTTTACCTACAACAATAGTTTTCATTCGAGCATTGGTATGGCACCGTTTGAAGCTTTGTATGGTAGGAGATGTCGGACACCGTTATGTTGGTATGAGTCCGGTGAGAGTGCTGTGGTTGGACCGGAGATTGTTCAACAGACTACAGAAAAGATTAAGATGATTCAGGAGAAGATGAGAATTGCTCAGAGTCGTCAGAAGAGTTATAATGATAAGAGGAGGAAGTCACTTGAGTTCCAAGAGGGAGATCATGTGTTTCTTCGTGTTACTCCGATAACTGGTGTTGGTCGAGCTTTGAAGTCGAAGAAGTTGACACCTCGATTTATTGGTCCTTATCAGATTTTGGAGAGGATAGGGGAGGTAGCCTATCGTGTCGCTTTACCGCCGTCGCTTGCGAATTTGCATGAGGTTTTTCATGTGTCTCAGTTGAGGAGGTACATTCATGATCCGTCGCATATAGTCCAAGTAGATGATGTACAGGTGAGAGATAACCTGACTGTTGAAACATCACCTATGAGGATCGAGGATCGAGAGTTGAAGCAGTTGCGGAGTAAAGAGATTGCCTTGGTGAAGGTAGCTTGGGGAGGACCAGCAGGTGGCAATGTGACTTGGGAACTTGAGAGTAAGATGAAAGAGTCTTACCCAGAGTTGTTCGCTTGAGGTATGTTTTCGAGGACGAAAACTCTTTTAGTGGGGGAGAGTTGTAACACCCCGATAATAATATGGTAATTATTTAAATTAAGTTAATAATATATTTATTAATTTAATTAGATAATTGGATTATTATTATTATTATTTTGGATCTATTGAATTATTATTATTTTATTGGGATAATAAAATAAATTGGAAAATATATAAGTGTGAAATAAAGAAAAAGAGTCCATTTGGTAAAGAAAAGGTTTTCACGTGAAACAGAGAAGCGATTGGGAAAGTGGAGAAAGGGCAAAGAGGAAGAGCTAGAGAGCAAGGGTTGGAGAACGGAAAAGCTTGAAGCTCAAAGTTGCCGGATTTTCTCAGGTAAGGGGGGTTTATCGTCGTTTAATGGGGATTATGGGTTAGCATGTAATGGGTAGTGATAAACCGTTGAATTGACCCTAATTGGGATTGTCGAATGCTGAAAATTGTGATGGATATGTTGTGTAAAAAACTGAAATTGAACCTGTAATTGAGTGTGTTGTAATTTCCCTAACGTATAGCTTTTTACGGAATTGGAATCGGAGGTCCGGAAGTCCTCTAACGGCGGAAAATGCGGAGAATTCTGCATTCTGCTTTGTGTTAGCGCAGGAACTACTGTTTTGTCTGCGTTAACCGGTTAACCCAGGGTGTTAACCGGTTAACACTGTTACGAGTTGAGAATTAGTGTTGTTTTGCCTGCGTTAACCGGTTAACCCAGGGCGTTAACCGGTTAACACTGTTAAGTTTTGGGCAGTAAGCGTGTTTTGCCTGCGTTAACCGGTTAACCCAGGGCGTTAACCGGTTAACGCTGTTGCAGAGTGGAAAAATTGTTAGTTTAAATGTTGTGTGCCTAATTGGTGGTTGCCTATATCAGTGGGTGATATGGTAGGGATTATTTCCCGCTGTTCTGAGCAGTATAGGTATTAGTAGAGTATGCTAATACTGTGTTCATTTATTTGAGATGATATGATGTTTTGACAAATGTGTTGATGATGTATGATGATATGCATAACGTTGCGAATGTATATAGTATGCATGTATTTGTGAATGGGCTGTTGTATGGCTTAGAGTGTGAGCATGTGTCCATTGTGGATTGTTGTTGATGTTGCATGCTAGATGATTAGTGTGCATAGCATAGCCTTTGGGGCTGTAGCTAATTCCCCTGGTGAGGAATTAGTGAGTGAATTATTGTAGATTTGTTGTTGATGTCTGCATGCTAGATGATTAGTGTGCATAGCATAGCCTTTGGGGCTGTAGCTAATTCCCATGGTGAGGAATTAGTGAGTGAGTCACTAGGTCTCAAATGAGTGGGACCAGTGAGCTTAGTAGCCGTATCTGGATTTGATCGGTGAGCTTGAACTATATGTTCAAGAATAGTCGGTACCGCATGTGTGGAGTCTCATTGCATAATGTATGTATGGCGTATAATATGAATGGATGTATTCCAATATTATACTTGTGGTTGTGTTGACATTGAGTATGAGTATGATTGAGTTGATATTGCCGTTGCTGAATGTGTAATCTGATTTGGGTGATGAAATGTGTTATTTACTTAACATGACATGATAATTTATAATGCTTATTATATCGATTGAGGAACTCACCCTTACAACTATTTTTCAGGTAACGAGCAATGAGTTGAGTAGAAGCTAATGCTTGGAGTCTAGTGTAGTCTCCTTAGTGGGTCGTGCTCTGATAGATGTAACATCGGGATGGGATGTTTTAACTTGTTTTAAATGTTTTATTGTTGGTTGTGAACCATTTTATATGTAATGTCTTACATGATTGATGAGATTTATATCCGCTGCGTTTTATGCAAATGTTTATGTTTTGAATTAATAAAGGAGCATGACCGTTATATTGTTGAATGGCGTGGAATATTGTGTGACACCCTTAAATGGCATATTTACTCTGATTTATATATGTTGTTATTTTAATTAAATATTTGGGGTCTTTTAGAAGGGTGTTACAAGAACCCGTCTGGGACCGCTCCCGGTCCGTACAGGGGGAGTCAGAGTATTGCTGCTAACTCCTCAACAGACAACTCATGATAATTATTAAACAACTGGAAACGCAAAGTGCCGAAATAATACCTGGTCGTGTCTATCCACCGCTTTTCAAGCTGGAATTCCAACATGTTGAGGAATTCGAGAGTAATGCGCTCGTATGTTGGCGCTTCCAAACTCATGAACTCTAGCATCCCTAAAACATGGAACATCCGGTATACCTCTATTTTGAGCCCCATAGCGTTTAGAGTCTTCTCACACATGTACCTCGTCGGCGTGAGTTTGCGCTTCCGGTGAATTTGGTATCTCCGTTCTTGTTCCGGATTGTCAAACATGATGTTGTGTGGATTTGGATTCCGACTCGGGCGCTTCCGTGACTTCTCCATTTCCGCGAGTTGTTGCTTTCCGGTGAGAATTCTCCGCGGGGGCATTTTGGACCTGCAAAAAATAGAAATTATTTTAACTTTTGAGTTAGGAAATTCTGAAACCGTCGTTAGGACGGGGGCGACGAGTGGAGTAATATTAGTGAAGGGAGTTTTTGTTATAGGTGAGTGGAAGTATGGATTAAAGAAGGTTTTAGGTAGTGAGGTTTGTGAGTTTAATGGAGGTGGAAAGGTTTTGAGAGAAAGAGAGTAAGAATGATGAGATGGTAAGAGAAAATCTGATAATGATAAGGTTAAAGGGAAAAAGTTGTGGTTAATGATGGATTAAGTGGGTGGGTCTCACGAAAAATTCAAATTTTCAAAAAAAAATCAAAATTTTCGCTTGCCTGACACGGGTGGCTGTGTTGGGCTATTGTTTTTAAACATGGTCGGGGATGAACTTCAGTGCTCCTGACACGGTCGCCCGTGTCAGGCCACTGTTGATCAGGAAATCCTTGTCACTGTCAGTGCTCCTGACACGGCCCGTGTCAGCTGACACGGGTGGCCGTGTTAGACCACTGTTTTTCCACCATTTGTCTACTTTTTGTTCCCTACTGACACGACCCGTGTCAACTGACATGGATGGCCGTGTCAGGCTTCCCCTTTTTGCCATTTTTGGCTTTCTCTCCGGTTTAACTGTTGGTATCGCTTGCCATGTTGATCATTCTTTTGCATGACTTAGACTTTTGTTGACGTGATGTTTCCTCCATGTAGAGCTTCTGCATAAACCTACAAACACACATAACTTATTAGATATAAAAAGCGTGAGTTGCCTCCCACGAAGCGCTTCGTTTAACGTCGCATGGCTCGACGGTCCTCCGTCTGCTTAGGTGAGACGAATTTTATCGATTGGACCACCCTCCTAGTCTTGTATGTACGATTTAACTCTCTGCCCATTTACCTTGAACGTGTCTCCGTTTGCGGGATTTCTTAGTTCAACGGCTCCATGCGCAAATACTTTTTGTATCACAAAGGGTCCCGACCATCGTGACCTTAGTTTCCCTGGGAATAACTTCAACCTTGAGTTAAACAATAAAACCACTTGTCCTTCCTGAAGTTCTTTCTTCTGAATGCGCCTGTCATGCCATGTTTTGGTTTGCTCTTTGTATATCTTGGTATTCTCATATGCTCGATTTCTGAATTCTTCCATCTCTTGTAATTGGAGGATCCGAGATTTACCCGCTATGGAAAGATCATAGTTGAGGAATTTGGTAGCCCAGAACGCCCTATGCTCAAGTTCGAGTGGTAGATGACAAGCTTTACCATAGACTAGTTGATACGGGGACATACCTATTGGTGTTTTGAACGTTGTTCGGTATGCCCAGAGTGCGTCATCGAGCATGATTGATCAATCTTTTTGTGAGGCATTGACGGTGTTTTCTAGGATTTGCTTGATCCGCCGATTTGATACCTCAACCTGTCCATTAGTCTGGGGGTGGTATGGTGTGGCGATTCTATGCTTGACATTGTATTTCCTTAGTAGGTTCTTCATTAGTTTATTGAGGAAGTGGGTACCTTCGTCACTAATCAGTGCTCTTGGTACCCTAAAATATGCAAAGATACAATTCTTGAGGAAATTGATTACCACTTTTGCATCATTCGTGGGCAGTGCAACTGCTTCCACCCATTTTGACACATAGTCCACCGCGACCAAAATGTATTGCTTTCCAAAGGACGATGGGAAGGGTCCCATGAAATCTATCCCCCACACATCGAACAGTTCGACCTCTAACATGGCATTCTGAGGCATCTGATTTCTTTTGGATATGTTTCCTGTTCTTTGACATCTGTCGCATTCTTTTACCACTACTTGGGCATCTTTGAACAGTGTAGGCCAGTACAATCCCGACTAGAGGACTTTTGCTGCGGTTCTGTGTCCGCTAAAATGTCCTCCATATTTTGAGTTATGATAGGCTTTTAGGATGTCCCTCTGCTCTTCTTCTGGAACACATCTCCTGACCAGGCCATCTAATCCCTTTTTGTAAAGGAATGGATCGTCCCACACATAAAACCTGCAATCATGCAAAAACTTTTTTCTTCTATTAGAGTCAAAGTCATCAGGTATTAGTCCACCTACCAAAAAGTTCGCGTAATCGGCGAACCATGGGATATGCGTAACGGCTAGGATATGTTCGTCTGTGAACTCCTCTCTGATGGGGTGCGTTTCTTTTGTTTCTTGAATCGGGGTCATCCGAGTTAAGTGATCAGCAACAGTGTTTTCACACCCTTTTTGTCTCTGATTTCCAGGTCGAATTCTTGTAGTAGTAGGATCCATCGCAGCAGCCTTGGATTTGATTCCTGTTTGGTAAAAAGATATTTTAAAGCAACATGGTCAGTATACACAATTACCTTTGATCCCAGCAGATGGATCTGAACTTGTCAAATGCGTATACCACCGCCAGGAGTTCTTTTTCTATGGTTGCATAGTTCATTTGAGCAGGGTTCAGTATGTGGCTTGCATAATAGATCACATGCAAGAGCTTCTCCTTGCGTTGCCCTAGTACTACCCCCACTGTGTTATCACTCACATCGTACATTATCTCAAAAGAAAGATGTAGCGGGAAATTCATGATCATCAAGCTATTGACAAGCTAGAGATCAATTAACAAGAGTCGCCACCGCGCTTTTATTGTTCCCAAGGGAAAAAGGAAAAAGTACGAACAAAACCCAATTAGTAAGAAGTTTTGAAATAAAAACTAATAAAAATCAGAGATCACGGGTAAGGGGGTTGGTTACACAGAGGGAAGGTGTTAGCACCCAAAGTGTCCTAGGTACTCCTAGGAGCCCTTTTTGTGTGCATATGTATTTTGTACAAAGTGATATTTACAAACAAATAGAATTGAGGGATGAGAAAAGAATTCATTAATTATATTTTTTAGTTTGACAAGACCTTCGGACTTGTGCCTACGTACCAACATATAAATGAGGGATCAAAACCTCGTAGTTTGTTCTATAAATTTAAAAATGGATGCATTGATTTTAACAAAAACTTTAAGTTTGAAAGGCACAAAGGCCTAAAAATGGTTTGAATGAGTTAGTTCTTTTTTGGCTTTTTGAAAGTTTAAGTCAAGTATAGTTAAGTTCATTTACAAGTTTGATTTAAGAAAATAAGTTTGAAAATGCGATGGCATAAGGCCAAAGTTTCTATCTTTTTGTAAAAGTGGTCAAAGTTTAGAGCAAAAATAGTTCACACAAAGAAGTTTTTGAAAATGGAGGGAGAGATTTTTGAAATTAAAGAAATGGGGAGAAGATGAAGAGACTATCCTATGTACAAAAATTTAAAAATTTAAAGTTGAAAGGATCTGACCAAATGGGAGCAATCCAATAGACAAGTATGTCAATAGAAACCCAGAATTCCCTTGGACTTTTTAGAATCAAGCCACACAAAAATGCACAACTATATCAATCTTGAAGAGCAAAGGAATCAAATAAATATGGCCTCATCCAAGCTTATCCACTTCATGATCTTCTTCAAAACGGCCCATGTAGCAGATGAATTTCATAAGTCACGGGTTCAACATAACAACTTAGCAATGATCCGTGTTGCAGATGAACTGGAGAAATCTTGAATGATGTATCAGATGAATCCAAATTGCAAGTTCTTGGTTCTTCAACAAATTGGCATTGGCCAAGTCCATTAGCAAAGGAATGTTGCCTAAGTTCTAAGTCCAATTGGACAAGATCAAACCAATAGTCCACTCAAAAGTCTTTTAGGTTTTTTGTTATTATTATGTGCATTAATGGTCAAAGACCACACAAACAAACAAAGTATATACAACCAAAATAATATCACATAATATGGTCTAAGTGGACAAAGTGAAAATTATATTAACATAAATAATTAGAATGATATGTATAATGGTAAATGATAATAGGATACTAAAATTAAATTGCATTAAAAGTAAAAGCTTGAAAGTAAAAGTTAATAGTTAGTAAGTTAGTAGTTAGTTTTGTTTCACTTTTTGATTTTAAGACATTCTTTGGAGAACACCCAACCCACTTGCCACAAGCATGGATCCTTGAACCAAAACATCTTCCAAAGGAAGGAAAGAAGGCCAAGTTTCCACACAATACCATGGAAGAGGGGAGACTTACAATCTCACTAACTAGAATGCTTATGCCTTTGATGTCACAAATTTAGCGCTATGTTAAGCAATCGTAATTTGACTTATGTAGAAGTCACAACTATTTGAGGCTGGGCAATAGACTTTTGGTGTTAATGCATGTTGGAGATATAGTATTATGAATTATGCTCATTAAACATACCACACACACAAAAATATGCAAAAGGTGTGGCCTAATCTCATCCATACTCATGTTAATCTTTCAATTAACTAGCATTAGGTCTTTGAGATGTCATTGGCCAATTGAAAATGAATGAATGAAGAAGGGGAATTAGATGAAGAGGGAAGGGGATGAATGAGATCACAAATTGGTCAAAGGAGGACTTTTACCAAATTAATATTATTCATTCATTTTGGGAGATGGAATGCACATTCCATCAATCCCCTAAGTCCAATAATATTAACTTGACAAAGTCAAATCAACCTTGACCAAGGTCCAACAACACATAAGAAACTCATTTAAGTCAATCCAAATGGTCAACACAATTAAAATGGCATTTATTCAATTAAAAATAATAAAATAATGCATTAAATTCAAATATGTTTTGTCCAAATCCTAAAATCTCATCAAAACACCAAATAAATGGCCATGAGATTTATCATAGGTCAAAGAAGGTCAAAGGACCTTGGAGAAAATATTTCATAATTTTTGGGTACTTAAAAATATTTTTAAACAATTAAAAACAAATGTAAAATCAATTAATTCATGAAAAGTATTAATAATGATCCAAAAAATAATTTTAATTCAGAATATGAAAGAGAAAAATATTTGAATTTTTTTGGTGAAAGTCTCATATTTTTTGGATCAACATTAAATTTATTATGAATTATTGAAGAAAATGGAATTAAAAAGAAATTCAGAAAATCCAAAAATACGTAAACCATCAGATCTCCCTCATTAATTGAGGTGGCAGATCTGATGATCTAAAACGCGCATTCCACCTATGTCCAAGTCAACAACGCTGTACATATGGTATTCACAAGGCACGATCAAGATTAAAACGTGAGAATTAGATCCCATGGTCCAGATGCAAGCCACATCATCGCCGGAGCTAGAGCTTCGGTCATCTTCCCCGGTGAGCTCCACCAGACTGGTCAAGATGAACCATCACTAAAATTCAAAACAGGGACATGATTTTAAAGAGAAAACATCACTAAGCACGAATATGACCTTCAATTCCTCCAATTCCAAATATATTAAGAGATATATGGAATTGAAAAATGAGGTTCATGATATGAGTTGCTTCGATTTGGCCTCAAAGCAACTCAATCTTCTTGCTTACATTGGTAGGACTTCAGAAAACTCAAGAATCAATGGAATTGAGCAAGAATCAAAGAGAATCGAAGAGTTTAAAATTTCTGCAAATTACCTTCAATGGAGGTCTGAACTTGCTAGATCTTGATCTGAATTATGCTTGGCTTCACTTCACTTGCTTGTAGGAGAGGAATGGAAAGACTTAGAAGCAATGGATTCCTAGAGAATTGAATTCCAAAACAGTGGAGATTCAAGCTCAAATTCAAATGAATTTATCAGGGTTATCCTTTTAGAGTGAAGGGTTTTCAATGGGGATTCAAAGCTGGCGCCACGTGTGTGTGATTTTTGAGCAAATGCAGTTGTATATATAGCCAAATCCATGTGATATTTGCACACTCTTCTCACTTTCCAATTTTGGCAAAATGATGATGGATGATGCATGGGCGCGCATAGGCCCATGAAATGATAGCTGATAGTCCAAATTTGAAGTTCAGATGCTTTGGAGATGGATTGGATTGCAAGGCAAATGTGCATTGTTGTTTGAAGATTGATCCATGCCAAATGATATCATCCTGTTTAAGCCATGCGCAGCCTATGCATTTCAAGTCCAAAATGAATGAATTTGAGCTCTTTGGAAATGTGAGATCAAGAGGAACAAGTTTGATGTTGAACACTTTTTCATTTGAAGCTCGGAACATGGATAAATTTGAGGTGGAAGTTTGAAAAAATTTGACATATCAAAAAGTTTCTAAGTGTCAAGCCATGTGTCTCAATATTCCACCTTACTTAACTTTTTATGGGAGATTCAAATGAGAAAAGTGTCTTCATAAAAGTTGTATCTCTCTCAAATACCTTCAACATGGTCACCAATTCCATGTCATTTGGATTTGAAATGATAGAGTTATGCATTTTTGAAGTTTGGAAAAATCACTTGATCAATGGTATAAGTCAAAAGTGACATATAATGTAGCCTCATATCACATGTTCAAATAAGTTGAATTAACTTCCACTCCAAACATAAAAGTTGAATTAGACACATTTAATTTGATTGTGAAACTTTGAAATCTTTCATCTCATAAAAATTGAGCAAGTTATGGCCTTGGGAAGTTGACTTTCAAATTAGCGTTTAGACAAAATGACCTATAATGTTTCAACATAGAGAATGATTTTCCAAGAAAACTAGCTCTAGGTCTCAACATGAAAGTTATTTATAATGTCATATAGAGTAAGTTTGCTCTTGGAATCATTTCCATATAGTGAAAATTGTAGGAGATAGGGTCTAGGGAGACCCAGTTTTGATCAGATGAATTCATCTGGCCAACCACCATCAACCAACTTGCTAATTTCAAATTCTCTTGACTTTATTGGCTCATGGTAGATAATATATGCATAATATGATGAAATTTAAAGTGTACCTTGATAAATTTGATTAATTGGTGAGATAGCTTGTTGGAGAAGTTACTCAAGATACCCAGTCAAACTAGGGTTTCCAAGGCAAATCACCCTCAAACTCTTGAAGAAAACTTGATCAATATAACATGTAGATAACATTGGGACTCATATATGATGTTCATAACCATTATTGAATCAATTATTGATTATGCTCTTTGTTCATGAGGGTCTCAAACCCTAGATGTGATCAATGAATCAAGAAGATCATGCCCTTCCTACAAAAGAGTTAGATAGATACAAAGACATATTTTTGGTATTTTAGTTAGTGAAATGATAAAATACAAGTATGATATAATCACAAAGTGCTTGGTGATCTCTCCTAAAACAAACCCAATGAAAGAGGGGTAAGGAGGATGCCAAGGTGTGATCCCAATGCTTATGCTTATGATGGAATTGCATGAGGGATCTTAGGGTCAAAATTGGGGTCTTACAGAAGAGACCAATCGGGGGCAATAACTATGGGGGTTGACACCAACTCCTTCTTCAAGGCCTCGAAGGCTTGCCTACACTCCTTGTCAAATAAGAACGCTGTATCTTTTACCAGCAGACTAGTAAGTGGTTTGGAAATCTTGGAGAAATCTTTTATGAACCTGCGGTAAAACCCCACATGTCCTAAGAAGCTTCGGATGCCTTTTTCATTTACCAGTGGTGGTAAATTTGCTATTACCTCCACTTTTGCTATGTCCACTTCGATACCTTTGTTGGAGATCTTGTGTCCCAAGACTATTCCTTCCCGTACCATGAAGTGACATTTTTACCAATTCAGGATCAAATTTTTTTGCTGGCATCTTTCTAACACAAGTGACAAGTTAGTCAAACAATTATCAAATGAAGAACCGAATACTGAAAAGTCATCCATAAACACTTCCATATGCTTTTCGAGCATGTCAACATAGATTGAAGTCATACACCTTTGAAAGGTGGCCAGTGCGTTGCACAATCCAAATGGAATTCTTCTATAAGCAAAAATACCATAAGGGCATGTGAATGCAGTCTTCGCTTGGTCTTCAGAGGCAACAGCAATCTGGTTGTACCCCGAGTAACCATCTATGAAACAATAGTAATCGTGTCCGGCTAACCTTTCCAGTATTTGATCAATGAATGGTAACGGGAAGTGATCCTTCTGTGTTGCCACGTTTAGTCTTCTGTAATCGATGCACGCTCTCCAACCTGTAACAGTTCGGGTTGGAATCAACTCATTCTTTTCATTTTTTATCCTCGTCGTGCCCCCTTTTTTTGGTACCACATGGACTGGACTTACCCAAGAGCTATCGGAAATAGGGTAGATTCGGCCCGCATCCAAGAGTTTTACAACTTCTTTGCGTACCACTTCTTTCATGGCTGGGTTAAGTCTTTGTTGTGGTTGCACCATCGGTTTGTGATCATCTTCCATTAAGATCTTGTGCATGCAAACTGTCGGGCTTATACCTTTCAAGTCCTCAATTTCCCATCCGATTGCACCATTGTATTTTTTTAGCACTTGAATGAGTTCTGCTTCTTGGACACTCTGTAGACTAGCATTGATAATAGCTGGCCATTTTTTTTCAGTGTCTAGAAATACATACTTCAGATTTGTTGGTAACTCCTTTAGGTTCACCCCTGTTTTTGGTTGTTCAGTGACATCTGATGGTGGTGGTCTTAGATCTTCCCACCGGTGTGGTCTAGATCTAATCCATTCAGGTTGTTTTTCCATCATAGCGAGCACCTCAAACTCTCCTTCATCTTCATCACTTTCAAAAATGGATAAGCTTAAGACCCGTTTTAGTGGTGACTGGGGGTCTATGCCTTTCATTTTCTTGAGCAATTACTTGGTCTATTATCTCTATAGTGTTTTTTGTGTCGATATCATCTTTGTATTGCATTGTGTTCCTCACATCTATTTTTAACTCTTCATCATAGACCTTCAGAGTCATAGTTCATCCTCAATGTCTATCATACACCGTCCTGTTTCCAAGAAAGGTCTACCCAATATGAGAGGAATCTCCTCATCTTCTGGCATTTCCAGAATGACGAAGTCAACTGGGAAGACAAACTTGTTAATTTTTACAAGAGCATCTTCCACAATACCATAGGGTCATCTCACAGAGCGATCCACAAACTGAAGTGTCATTCGAGTATCTTGAACAGAGCCGATGCCTAATTTTTTATAGATGGACAGTGGCATCAAGCTTACACTCGCTCCTAAGTCAATCAGAGCCTTCTTGAACTTTCTATCACCAATAGTGCATGGAATAGTAACTGATCCCCTGTCTTTCTTTTTCACTGGGATTTTCATGCCTTGGAGAATGACACTGCATGTTTCAGTTAGGATGATCGGTTCCGTATCAGTGGAACGCTTCTTGGAAATGATGTATTTCATGAACTTGGCATATATTGGCATTTATTCTAATGCTTCAGAAAAAGGGATGTTGATTTTGAGTTTTTTTGAACATTTCCAGGAATTTCTCAAAATTCTTTTCATGTTGATCTTTCTTTTTCTGTCTTGGAGGGTAAGGGAGTTTGATTACTGGTTTAGGAACCTTCTCTTTCTCCTTGACAGGAGGTGGTATTACTTCTTCATCTTGGTTTTTTGTTTCCTTGATTTCTAAATCCACCTCTATCAATCCATCTTTTTATATATCATTTTCCTCTGTTGACTTTCCACTTCGGGTTGTGACAGCGTTAATAGTGTTATGTTCCCGCGGATTTGTCACCGTACCACTAGGTAGGGTACCCGGGGCTTGAGAGTTTGAAGCTAACTATTGTGCTATCTGTCTCATTTGGACTTTAAGATTTTTAATGGAGGTCGTGGTGTTTTTCTAATTAGTCTTTGTTTCTTCTTGAAACTGTATGTTGTGGGTTGCTAACTTTTCAATGGCAATTTCCCATTCAGCCTTTTTAGGTGCCTGGTGTTGCTATTGTTGTTGATACCGAGTCTGATATTGCCCTGTACCTTGTTGCGGAGCATTCCCTCTCTGATCTTTCCAGGAGAAGTTTGGATGATTCTTCCAACCTGGGTTGTAAGTGTTAGAATAGGGATTATTCTGCTTCAAGAATTTGATCTCTTCAATTTGTTGGGGAGTAGCAAAGCAATAAACCGTGTGATGAGGTCCATTACAGATTTCACAAGTGCTAGCCTGAGTTGGTTGAACCTGCGCTATCTTTTGAGTACCCATATTCATAGCTTTCAGCTTTTTGTCTACTTCGGCAACAACTGTGTCTTCTAGACAGATTTTATTTGTCTCTAATTTTAGATCAATCACCCCTTCTGGCTGACTAGTACACCTGTCGTATAGTTCTAGATGCTCATTGATAGCTATTGCTTCAATAATCCTCTTGATACCAGTGGCTGTTGAGAAATTTGTTGAGTCACCGACTGCTGTATCCATCAACTGTTTTGTTTTTATTTTCAGCCCATTAACGAACATTTGCATTTGTTCGGTCTGATCCATATTATGAGTTGGACACGCTACTAAGATCCTTTTGTATCTTTTGTAAGTGTCTCCCAATGATTCACCATCCTTTTGTTTGAAATTAAGAATTTCATACCTTTTTCTCAGGAATACTGATGCTGGAAAGTACTCATTTAAGAATGCAATTTCCATCTCCTCCCAGGATGTGATACTTCCAGCAGGAAGAGAATATAACCATTCTTCTGCGTCTTCAGCTAAAGTGAACGAGAACATTCTTAATTTTTTTGCTTCATCAGTGTGACCATCAATTTTCAGGGTGGTGCTCATAGTCAGAAATCTTTGCAGGTGTTTGTTGGCATCTTCATTAACCTTTCCGGTGAAAGGTTTTCTTTCCAATTGATTGATCGTGCTAGGATGTAGTTGAAAATTTGTCACATTCACCGGTTGGTTGACAATGGTCAGTCAACCACCTGGTGCATTTGCACCTCCATAGTCACCCAGGAGTCTTTCCGGAGGTGGAATTGGAGGAACTTCAGCCATTGGTTCCTTGACTTATGAGTGATCAGAGGTACTTTCTTCTGTAGAATCCACTCTTTGTTCTCTGCGTCTTCGGTGAAGGGTTCTCTCGATCTCTGCATCAAAAAGAAATTCAGCTGAGGGTTCTCCTCGCATACACAAATTAGTAAATTATAAATGACAGAAAAATAATTTTATTGCAGAGCAACAAAATTTTGATTGAAATTAAAATTAAACTCTATATTTTGGCAGTCCTCGACAGCGACACCAAAAACTTGATCGGGAAAATAGCAAGTGTACTATTTTGTCTTTTATAGTAATAATGAGGAAATTTCCCGAATGTCGATCTCAAGGACTGCAAGTTAATATTGAGTTTAAATTATCATTCAATTAAACAAAAAATATTAATTTGGTTTTTAGGTGTAAAAATATAATAATAAAAGTAAAGGTAAAGAAGGATGAAAATAAGGGTTTATAGAGAAAAAGGAACAATGTCAGGGAAGGTGTATGATTTATCCCTGTAACAACTCTGAGTCACTATTGCATCAACAAATATCAAATACTACCAATTCTTAAGGGTATTTTCTCCCAAGTCCTTGGTGAGAAAACCTTTAATCAATCTACCCTAATTTCCACGTCGATAGCCAATTAGGGTGAAGTTAAGCTGTATAATATCAAGAATACTCTGGTTCATACAGGGTATCCCTAGTCCTAGGTGATATCTACTGTAGAGTAACCTTATGAAAACCTTATCAATAGCGGTCCAGCCTAATTGATAACCACAAATCAATCTCGATTGGTCCGAAAGAGAAAGCAACACATTAAAAGGTTACCGTAAAAACAATATTATAAATGCAAATGTAAACTCAAATTCGTTACAATTCTAAATCAGGGACACCCCCTAGCATTGGGGGATTTAGCTACTCACATTGTTTAAAACAAATTCAAGATAAAAATTACACATTACAAGTAATTGGATGACTTTGATCTTCAATCGCTCCCGCTCATGAAAACCTTCAGCTCTCCGAATGCCTTGATCTCTATAATACTTGATTGCTTCACAATATTGTATTTTTCCGTATTCCAAGAAGATTTTTCCTTTGGCAGAAGACCCTCTTTTATAGTGAAAATTCCAATCAGCAGTTGGACATGTCTAAAAATATCTCTGAAAAAGCCCGACGAACAAAAGCCCGAGAAAAACTGAATTTTTGGGCTTGGGTTGACACGGCCCGTGTCAACTGACACGGGTGGCCGTGTCAGCCTACTGTCCTGATTGACACGCCCCTGGCATGGGGTGACACGGTTGGAGGAGGTGCCTGAGACGGCCCGTGTCAGCTGACACGGGTGGCCGTGTCAGGCCTCCTGTACCGGAGTTTTCTGCTTCTCTGCTTGCCAGAATCTTGCATTGTCTCGTTCTGAATTCCTTGGTTCTTCTACTTGGACCTGTCGGACAAAAACACAGTTATCCCACGCATAAAGTCACTAAAATATAAGTAAAACATAACAAGGATAAAAATGCTCAAGTAAAATGACGGAAGTAAAACTAACTCGAAACGTATCATAAATGCTTGCACAGTGTGTCAAAAGCCTCTGTTTCGTGTCGGATCAGTAACGAAAACTTAATGCAAATGGTGACTGATCAACACAATTTGAGTTTGTCTTCTTTTTCCTGACTGATTAACTTATTCATAACATGATGCATTCCCTTTTTCTTTTTATGATGTATTTATATAATGATGATTATTATTATCATTTCTTTATGTATTTTTTCTTATGTTGTTAATCAACAATAAACAAAAATAAAGATGTTTGCACTGATAGATCTTCTCTTTACCGTATAATTTTTAATACTATAGAAATTAAGAACAATATTTTAAACTAATTCTTATGAGTCCAATACACCATCAATTCAGATCCCTTAAACACAATATCAGAATTCAATCAGAGAATGAAAGTGGAAGCGTACCTGAGTTTGTCATTAAAATCAATGAAAGTTTGCGGGTATGTAATCTTTCGATTTGTAGAGTTCCTTAGGTTTTCTTAAATCTCTTATGATATGGATGAAGAGAGAATCCTAATAAACTGTGTTTTATCAATTACTCTACAAATGAGAACCATAACCCATATAAATAACCGTAGTGTTATTTCTTAGTTTTTAATATTCCAATTTGACATCTCATCAATTAGATATTAACTTATGTATCTACACAATAATCTTTCATGACATATATGCCCTTAGCCATACACTATAATTTTTTTACTTATTATTTTTGTAAAATGTTATTTTTTTATTTGTTTTATGAATGCAATAAGTTTTAATTTGATCATTTTTAAATTTCATTTTTTAGTGAAATGATAAAAGTAAAAATCTTCAATATGTTAAATATATATATTTATTTTAATCTTCGAGTTTTTAAGATGCAAGTTGTACAACATGATCGTTTGAATCTAATCTTTTAAGTAAATTAAAATTGGGTCAAAAAGAATTAATTGAATGTATATCCCTTTTTTCTCCGAGCGTTCGGGCACAAATCATATAGTTTGCTTGTGCTAACGCTTGTCTTTCTTCAAATAATAACTTAATGTTATAAGTTATTGCTTTTATCGGTTAAAAAAACTTAATTGGATGTATATATCTTATATCCCCGAGCATTCAAACACAAATCGTATATCTTGCTTGAATTAACACTTGTCTTCCTTTAAGAGATTCAACTTCATTCGTGTTAAATATTTTTCTTTACTAACAAAAATTGAATTAAAAAACGATTAATTGGGTGGTGTGTATCCCTTTTTCCCCATATAACTTGCTTTTTCTATCGACCATCTTCCTCCTTAAAACAATCACAACCGATCAACGAACAATATTTTATATGCTCAAACACAATCTACAAACAATGATTTTATCCATAATAACGTGACCAACAAGCAACATTTTTCCGCTCGAACGCGATCAAAACTTTTTTCTTTAAAATCAACAAACACAAAAAAAAATTCTAAACAAAAACTACGTAGCTTTGAATTCTCCATCGCACTGGAAGATACATAGGAACAAGAGCCAAATCTTGTCAAGCATCCTAATATAAAAAATCTCTTTGTAAATTTGTTTATTTTATGTTTAGTGATTAGGATAAAATCGATAAAATAAGGTTAACAATATTATTTCGCAAAATTAACTAAAGGTAACGATTTTCTTAAACGGATGTCGTTGAGTGTGTTACCACGAAAAATCTCTAAGGCATGCTGAAAGCGTAATTAATGAAGGAGTCCTGTGAATGTGGGGGTCATACCCCATCAACTGATGAAGAGACGTTGGAGGCAAGCAAGAGTAGGAAAAACACAAATCAAAGGATGAAGTCGACGGGGGAAGTTGGCCTCGTCGACAGACCATTCTGTCGACCAATGTAAGGTTTGGGACTTAAAGAATTGTAGTCAAACGTGCAGAAGACAACATCGCCCTAACGTCTGGGCGGGAGAAATTTGAAATTTAAAATAAACAGCAGTTTCAAAAGGAATAAGAGCGCCATAATATGGAGCAGTTAGCAAAACATGGGTGCAGCGGTTGTGCAGTTCGTGTGAAATAACATCTGCTAGTTTCTAGGAGTTTTACCTTATGAGTAGTTCCTCTAGTTTAGTATAAATAGAGTATCCCACAAGGGGCTCAGGGTGTTTACTCTGTACTAAGAATCACTTGTAAGAAAACATCCCATTCCCAGCGCGAGGAAGCAAGAGTTTTTTTAGAGTGCTATGTACGTGAATCACCACATTTATTTCAATGCAACTTCCTTACTTTTCAATTGTTCCCGTTGAACATTTTATCTTAATTTCATTTACTTTTGAGTTATCATTTTACGTTGTCATTTACGCCGACACTGATTCTATTACGATAATAGAGTTTACCAAAAGCGTGTTCGTCGTATACCTCTTTTAAATGTTATAGCGCTGTCGGTCACGAGTCACCTATAGGCGATAACATTATCTAAACCGTTCGTGTGGAAAAACCCTACACTTGTTCGACACTTTGTCAGGAGCCATTCCTCACAAAGTCATTATGTCGAGTTGGACAAGTCTCACTTGCACTAGCACATGTCCTAGGATCAACTGGTCGATCCTGCAAGTAACCCTTTGTTTTAAAACCTAGGGAGGACCAGCGGTTGTTTACCAATTTCCACAGTAAACAAAATGGCACTCCCAGTGGGACGGTGCTAGAGCAGTTGCAAAATTGCATGAAACTTAGAAGTGGCAAACTATATAATAAGCCACGAAATAGCGTGAAAATGTCAGAAACTAACACAGATGAAGTTCCACGAGGAACTTTATCCACTACGGAAACAGTAGTCTCACAGGTTGCCACTTTGCCATCGATGACAAGTGCAACCTTAACACGTCGACTACGGGTGCAGTTGGAATGTCAATTCCTCAGCCTCCATCGGGGGGTTCAGGATCAACGATAACGACGTTCAGACCATATGTGCCTCGCTTTGGCACCACATATCCGCTTTATGGAATGCCGTATTCCTTAATGCCAGGATACCAGTCGACATCCAGTGCAACACTGTTTTCAGATACAAATCCTCCCTTGCAAGGATCAGTGCAAGGGGGCAACATGAGGAACACTACTCGGAACAGGAGCATGCCGCTGTCGAACACTTCAGTAGCGGTATTGAGACAGCAAATGGACGATAGTAACCATGAATTGGTTAACATGTTGACCAACCAGATGGGCACAATCTTTAATCCACTAATACAAGAATTTGCTGAAACAAATAGGCAAGTGGCGAACCAATTGACACGCTTGTGCAATTTTCTGGGGGCACCGGCTCGACAGATGACGCCAATGATTAGACCGACTGTTCCTGTGTAGATAGAGATAGGGGCAGCAGAGGAGGAGACTGTCCACGAAGGACAAATCATTAGACCCCTTCAGAATCAAGGCGTCGAATCAGGAGTCGCGGGACGTAACCAGATGGTAATGGTTAACCGACACCAAGATGTTGATCAAATTGTCGACCAACATCGACAAGAAGACCTGGCAGTGGATAATAATTTGACAACTATTGTCAAAATGATTATGGCTAGAAATGGCATGGGTGCTACATTGCAAAGGCCATTATATGCCTCCCCGTTAGCTGAGTTTATTCTCCAAGCCGAGGCGCCTAGGGGTATGAAAGTGCCTAAGTACACTAAATTTGGGGGAGAGTCTGGTGAATCGAAAATAGAGCACGTCGCCAGATACTTAACAGAGTCAGGGGATCTAGCTCATAATGAATGTTTGAGAGTAAAAAACTTCCCCTTCTATCTGACCAAGGCTGCCTTTACATGGTTTACTTCGTTGGCCCCAAGTTCAATCGATTCGTGGGCCAAACTAGAAAAGAAGTTCCATGAAAAGTTTTACGAAGAACACTCCAAAATTAGTTTGGCAGAATTGTCTAGTATCGAGAGAAGGTTTGCTGAGAGCATCGACGATTATCTGAATCGTTTTAGGTCCTTAAAGGCTAGGTGTTTTACGCAAGTGCCAGAGCATGAACTAGTTCAAATGGCCGCAGGAGGTTTAGATTATTCCATTAGGAAGAAGATAGATCCAACTTTTGTGAAAAATATGTCACAACTAGCTGATAGGGTTCGACATCTAGAACGGCTAAGGTTAGAAAAAGTTAAGCACAATAAGTCTAAGAAAGAAAAGGTAGTGTTCGTCGAATACGACGCGACAGACCCAATATGTGAGGCCGATTATGCTTCATCGACCGAATTAGACATCGACGTGGCTGAACTAAAGCCAGGGTCCGCCTATGAGTGTCGATCATTGTTGCCTACACAAGGAAGAAATCCTGTCGAACACAACCCAAAATTCCCTTCGAAAACTTATACTTTTGATGTGTCGAAATGTGAGGAAATTTTTGACTTATTGGTCAAAGATGGGCAAATAGTGGTACCTCCTGGTACTAAAATGCCACCGTTAGAACAGAGACAGAAAAGAGGGTTTTGTAAATATCATAACTATCTTGGTCATAACACCTCTAATTGTCACCTTTTCAGGGATTTGGTTCAGAAAGCAATTCAAGAGGGCAGGCTGAAATTTGTTGGCCACAAAATGAAGATCGACACTGACCCTCTTCACAAGGAGGAGGCCTTGTTCGTGGAGCCAGTCGAGATCAACATGGTCGAGATCACCGAATACGACGAGGCCAACATGCTGGAGCAAACTGGGGAAAATCCAGATGTCGATATAACTGAAGTTTACTTAAGGGCTGATGAAGACTTGGTGGATTTTCTGTATCGCTGCAAGAACAAGGGTTCACAAGTGTGCTTGTGCCCAAGATGTGGTGCTGTCACCGACAAAATAGCGGCAGAGAATTTCCAGAAGCTGCAACTAGGTAAAAGCAAAAGGAATATGCCGACCAGAGGTTACCAGAATGAAAGAGGCTCAAAAAAGGATGTGGGAAATAACCAAACAAGGCCTAAAAGCTTCTTGCTGTCGGCAAGTGCTTCTAGAGGTACTTGAATCAAGCCTCAGGAAAAACAAGACACCCCACAAGGTGTTGCTGCTGTTAGAGGAGGTCTAGCAATTAACTACAGGCGTGAATTTAAATCTGAAAAAAGGACTCATATCTCTGAAAACTATTTGGGAAAGAATCCCATGTCGAGGACTCAATGGAGACGTTTTCAGAGGCGAAAACAGGCCGAAAGAGAAGCTGCAAGAGGCGTGACCAGCGAGGCGAATGCTGGGAAGAAAATTGTTTTGAAAGTCGACACAGCAGCGAAGGAACGAATAAGGGAATACGTCCGTCGACCAACTGAAAGGTGTTATGAAGAAGTGACTGATGACTTCAATTCAGAATCTGAAGCAAGTCTGGACATCCTGGTCAACGTGGTGCCAATCCTACCACAAGAGTACAAGTGTGTGACTGAAGTCGAAGGGTCGGGGGACAATGCTGACGCTGAAGAAATGGCTTTGCACCAACCACGATGCTATTTTGTGTTGAACGATGGCTCTGCTGAAAGCCAAGAGGCAGTGTTCGAAAGACCAACGATGAACATGAAAAACCATTTGAAACCACTGTTGATAAGGGCAAAAGTGGAAGGCGTAACTGTCAACAAAGTTTTGGTCGATTGTGGTGCCACGGTCAACATCATGCCACACCATATTCTGAGGAAGAATGACAAATATGATACCGACATCAGGTCTAATAACGTGGTCTTGTCGGACTATGGAGGAAAGACGAAAAGCACCATGGGAGTGATTATGGTGAATATCACAGTGGGTTCAGTGACCAGACCGACACTATTCATGGTGATAGACGCTAAGCCAAGTTACAACTTGCTATTTGGCAGAGAGTGGCTACATGGCGTCAGAGCTGTACCATCTTCAGCACACCAAAGGCTGGTGATTTGGAGAGAGGACGGGGTGGCCAAAATATCGAAGCCAACCAAGGATACTTTATGGCCGACGTGAATAATGTCGGCAAGAAGGAGCTTGAAAGAAAACTGGCCAACATCTCTCCTTGCTTCACAGCTGAGGATGTATATGCTAATCTAAGTGAAGCTTTCGTCTCTCTAACTCTACATGAGACTCACGGTTTCATTTGGGATGTGGAACGCCTAGATGATCCACCCTACACAGGTATCCGGCCGATAGGCTGAGGGGACGTCATTGATGATGTCTGAATTAGAAGCTCTAAGAAATATTTCGGCATACGTTGCCGAGAATAAAATAAAATCGGCTCTAGAAGCTGAAGAAAATGTGGCTGCTGAAGCCTGTGCATTACATAAAGAAGAACGTATGGATATTGGGCCAGAACCCCCAGATAAGCCAACTCTGGCTAAAAGGAACATCGACATGCAGTGTCTGGACTGCATTTATGACAATGAACCTTTGGGGTTTGAAAAATACCCAAAGGCACCAGAGAAAATCCGACCAAAAGACCCCTTGGAAGAAGTCGACCTTGGTGAGAATGGCGAGAAAAGGCCAACATATATAAGCGCCAACATCGGCAAAGAACTAAAGTCTGAGGTAATATCCATACTTAAAGAATTTAGAGACTGTTTTGCTTGGGATTATAATGAAATTCCGGGTTTAAGTAGAGACTTGGTCGAGTTAAAACTGCCAATAAAAGCTGGAAGAAAGCCAGTGAAGCAGACGCCCAGGCGTTTCACCCCTGAAATCATGGCAAAGATAAAAGAAGAAGTAGAAAGACTTCTGAAAAGCAAGTTTATTCAAACTGCAAGGTACGTCGAATGGTTGGCCAATATTGTGCCAGTCATAAAGAAAAATGGGTCTTTAAGAGTATGTATTGACTTTAGAGATCTAAATGCTGCCACCCCAAAAGATGAATATGCCATGCCCGTAGCTGAAATGATGGCCGATTCGGCCGCTGGTTTTGAATACTTAAGCATGTTAGATGGCTATGCTGGATATAACCAAATTTTAATTGCAGAATAAGATGTGCCGAAGACGGCGTTTCGATGTCCAGGAGCCTTGGGGACATATGAGTGGGTTGTCATGCCATTCGGCTTGAAAAATGCCGGAGCAACATACCAGAGGGTAATGAACTCAATGTTCCATGATTTCATTGAAGATTTCATGCAAGTCTACATTGATGATATCGTGATAAAATCCAATGGTCAACATACTCACGTCGAACATCTTCGAGAAGCCTTGCTGAGGATAAGGAAATGTGGATTAAAAATGAATCCATTAAAGTGCGCTTTTTGTGTGCAGGCAGGCGACTTCCTTGGTTTTATGGTACATAAAAAGGGTATTGAAGTAAACCAAAGCAAAACAAAAGCCATTATGGACGTCAAGCCACAGTCGACCAAAAAGGAACTGCAATCTTTTTTGGGAAAAATAAATTTTCTTAGAAGATTTATATCAAATCTAAGTGGCAAAACAAAAGCGTTCTCCCCACTACTTCGACTGAAGAACGAGGATTTCAAGTGGCAGGATGAACACCAAAAGGCTTTCGACAAAATCAAAGAGTATTTGACTAGGCCTCCAGTACTGGCCCCTCATGTTAGGCATAGGCCAATGAGGTTGTATATTGCAACCTCAGAATCAACTATAGGAAATATGTTAGTCCAAAAGGATGAAAAATGTGTCGAAAGACCAGTGTACTACCTTAGTCGAATGCTTAATGATCCTGAAACTAGGTATAGTGATATAGAAAAACTATGTCTATGCCTGTATTTTTCCTGTATGAAACTAAAGCAATATATCAAGCCTGTTGATGTGTATGTATCTTCCCACTTTGATATTATTAAACACATGTTATCTAAACACATTTTGCATAGTCGAACTGGGAAATGGGCTTTAGCGTTAACAGAATAATCCCTGACATACGTACCTTTGAAAGCAATGAAAGGGCAGGTAGTAGCGGATTTTCTTGTCGACCATTCAATGGTCGAAATGGCGCAGAATTACGTAGATTTAGCACCATGGAGGCTATACTTCGACGGGTCAAGACATAAGCATGGATCTGGGATAGGAGGAGTCATAATTTCTCCAGATGGAATTCCAGTAGAGTTCAAATACAAAATCAAAGGAGTATGCACCAATAATGAAGCAGAATATGAGTCATTGATTACCAGACTTGAACTGCTGCTAGAATTGGGGGCAAGGAATGTCGAAATTATGTGAGACTCGGAGTTAGTGATTAAACAAGCATCAAAGGAGTACAAGTGTGTTAAAGAAAATTTAATCATGTATTTTGTGGTCACTATCGGATTACTCAAGAGGTTTGAGCAAGTCAATCTCCAACACATTCCACGACAAGAAAACCAAAGAGCAAATGATTTGGCGCAGGAGGCCTCAGGGTATAAAATTTCGAAAGACCAGGATGAAGAGGCCCAAGTAAGAGAGAAAGTACGAGCGACAGTGTTGTCACCGTCAGATCTGGACATCGTGAAGTTGGGAGTAGTGGATAAAAATCATTTTGAAATTCTGGCTGTCGACGACGACGGGGGAAGTGATTGGCGTAAACCGCTAGTCGATTACTTACGTAATCCCGTGGGATCGACAGATCGAAAGATAAAATATAGGGCCCTTAGCTACGTCTTGGTAAATGATGAATTATTCAAAAAGACAGTCGAAGGAGTGTTATTAAAATGCCTGGGAGAAAGTGAGGCATACGTGGTTGTGTCAAGCATACATAGTGGGGCGTGTGGGGCACATCAAGCAGGTTTGAAGATGAAATGGCTTTTGATGCACTCAGGAATTTATTGGCCTTCAATGCTAAGAGATTGCATTGAATTTGCTAAAGGCTGTCAAGAATGCCAGTTGCATGGGGGCATACAGCATGTGCCCGCAAGCGAACTGCATACAATTATGAAGCCCTGGCCATTTCGAGGATGGGCTCTGGATGTTATAGGAGAAATAAGGCTAGCCTCGTCAAAACAACAAAGGTATGTGCTAGTCGGTATCGACTATTTCACAAAATGGGTCGAAGTCGTAGCCTTAACAAATGTGGACCAAGAGGTTGTGATAGACTTTGTCCAGAGTTACGTCATCTGCAGATTTGGCATCCCAGAAACTATTACAACCGACCAGGGTTTAGTTTTCACTGGTCGAAAAGTGCAAGACTTTGCAAAAGAAATGGGAATCAAATTACTGACCTCTACCCCATACTACGCACAGGCAAATGGCCAAGTCGAAGCTGCTAATAAGGTGATCATCAGCCTAATACAGAAACACATAGGAAAGAAGCCAAGAAATTGGCATAAGACGTTAGACCAAGCTTTGTGGGCGTGTCGAACGTCACCAAAAGAAGCAATTGGAACAACCCCATTTCGACTGACTTATGGGCATGACGCAGTATTGCCAGTAGAGATTCAGGTCCAGGCGGTCAGAACCTAAAGGCAGTACGAAATACCTTATGAAGATTACTGGAGTATGATGACAGGAGAATTAGTCGACGTAGATGAAGAAAGAATGTTAGCATTGGACTCCCTACAAAGATAGAAAGAGAAAGCCGCCCGAGCCTACAATAAAAGGGTGAGAGGGAAAGTGTTTGTTGTCGACGATCTGGTTTGTAGGGTGTCCTGCCTATGGACAGAAATGATAGAGTTTTGGGTAAGTGGTCCCCAAATTGGGAGGGACCGTTTAAGGTTTTGCAGGCCTTTTCGAACAACGCCTACGAGGTCGAAGAGTTGGCACCAGACAGGCGGATTTTCAGAGTGAACGGAAAATACTTGAAAAAATATAGGCCTCTCCTTCAAGAGGTCAAAATTTTGGAAAACTAAATAACTGTCGAAAGAATAAGGTTGGAGATAACTATGTTAGAAACCAGCTGCAAAGGCACGGGAAATAAATATACAGTGCTAAAGGTAAGAAAGATAACATTAATGTGGCAAGAAGCCATTGTTTAAACATTACAAAAAACTGATACAATCAATAGAAACGATCAAAGTTGGCCGAACTTAGATTGGAAAGACTTAAGCTCAAAATTATAATGCAAGGACGCAGGCTCCAAGGTGTCGGCATGAGCTTTGAGCTCTTCAAGTTTTCCTTCGACGACCATGCGCTCTTCACCGACAGCTAGGGCATCACTGGTAGTTTGCTCCACAGTGGCCTGAGCAGGTTTTAGCACTTCGTCGACAAAGCGTGACTCCTCCTTAACAATTGATTCCAACTCACTGTCCAAAGTGGCAATTTGACGCCGAAGGGCATCAATTTGTTGACGTAGTTCAGTGGCCCGTGTTTGTTTGGAAGTCAATTCTTTCTGCCGCTCCTCCATAGCCCCCAACATATTGGTAACCTCCGCGTCGACATGCGTCAGCAACTCCATTTCTCCTTCACGGAGGCCTCAATAACAACAATCTAGCGTTCAATGTCCCGAACGTTGTCGATGTGGCGCAGCATAGGCACCAAAATTTGTTCGAGAGCCGCCATTGCGCGCTTGGCATAATCAGAGAGCTGGAGACCCTTTAGTTGGGCAAGCACGCTCAGGATCTCTGGGCCGACAACATGTTCATGCATGAGCACGAAAGAAAGATCAGGATTCAAGGCGTGAACGCGGACTTTGTCCATGAGAGCCTTGGCCTTTGTCGCCTCAGGGCCCATTTTGCCAGAATGGAGCTGCTCAGAGTCTGAAGAGGCGTCACGCGATTTCACCAGATTGCGGAGCCTGGCAATTGCTTCTAAAGCAGAAGGCTTGATCGTCAGCCCCGGGAAAGTCGAAGGAGAAGCTGCTGACGGAGAAGTAATCTGAGGGGGAGAAGCAGTCGACAAAGGAGTAGTCTGAGAGAATTGTTGTTTGTTGGTGTCGACACCTACTGACCCCCGTGGATCCTGCAAGGAAGCTGAAGAGAGACTCGAGTCAGAACTAGTCGAACTGGAGTCCGGATGCGTCGTAGGACTAGTGACTGAGTTAGAGTCACTGTCACTAATATGGGGAGGAAATTCAATGGACTCACCAGCGGTGTCGACAGATTGAAATGGGCGAGCTGGAGAAGAAACCGACGACACGGGAGTGTAGTCGGCAACAGGTTGAGTCGGCTCAGTAGAGGCATCATCCTGCAGAAAGAAAATGTAAGAGAAATACAGGAATCCAAGGAAATAAATAGGAAAAGGGGAAATACCTGTGTCGATGCAGGAGAGACTGCATCCTGATTTGTGTTCCCCAAGGCAGTAGCGGGGGAAAGACCAGTCGACGGTGAAGCTCCCACGGCTGGAGCAGGGACCATATCAAGGATGGACGTGTCGACCACAAGGGTGTCGGCATCTTCAACAAGAGCCTCTAAAGGAGGCATTGTATGGTGCCTCTTCTTTTTGTTTTCGCCACTCTTGGAAGGAGAGTCATGTTTCTTCCTCTTGTGGCCATGGTGGCTTTTGGATTTATGCTGGGAAGTGTGCTGGAGACACAAAGAGAGGTTATAAGCAGATATTCTAGCCAGAAGAGCAGACAAGTCGACAAGAAATACCTCAGAGCCCGCGAGAGCAGAGCGTTTGTGTTTCTTGGATTTTTTGGAGGCAGAAGAGACAGGAGGTTCTGTCGGACGTGTTTGTCCCTGCACATAAGTGAGATATTAGAAACCACGTAGTATTTCTTCTAGGAAGTCACAAGTCACTAGGAATGCTTCAGATAGGGGCATACAGAAGAACTGGGTTTCCTCAAAACCTGAGCAATGGGGCGCCCATCGTCGTCAGAAGATTCCTCAGGAGCAGCCTGCAAGAAGGGAAAGAATGGCTAAGAATAAAAGTAAAGGCCAAAGGAAATAGTAATTCATCCAGAGTCGAACCTGAGCCTCTTGTGTCGAAGGAGTAGGTTGGTTAGCAGATGCAGAACCTGTAGGATTTAGAGGGATCGCTGCAAATAAACGAAAGAAACGCAAGTAAGTGATGAGATTCAGCTAAAAGGGAGTGTTAAAATTTCCAGAGAAGTGTTACCAAGTTGCATGGTTTCGAACACGCTAACATATTGAGGATCAATATGAAGTGGCCCTGAGTATTCAGGCAGATAATACTTCGTTGAGACCACTCTGTCGGCTTTTCTCTTTTTAGAGGCGTTCTGTACGTATGAAATGGGACAATAGAACCACACCGGAACCAAATGACCAAAGGCCAAAGCCAAAGGGCTAGATGGCAGAGGAGGGAATTTGAGTTTTCCGAAGTGAAGGGCATAAAGATATTTGTCTTTCACGTAACCAGGGATTTTGAGTTTCGAAAGTTGGTCGGTTACTTTCGCTTTTAGTTCGACCGCAACCTCCCAGATGGTCCCACGAAGATTATCTGGTCGATACACAACTTGGAAATAATTCTGGAAAGCACGAATTTGTTTGACATGAAGAGCCTTACACTTGGTCGACTTCGCCTGCAAACAAACAAAAGCCTCAGTTAATTCAGATAGTTTGGCATCAGGAGCGCCAACATAAAGGGTAAAATATGACTGCCACCAATCATGGAATTTCTTGGTACAGTAGTAGGCTGGTCGAAAAGGAAGAGAAGGAAGACGTGGTCGGTTTTTCCAAATGTTTTCAAGTTCCTCTTCGACCTCACTCCAAGGTTGACCGTAGAGGATATTGGCAAGTAACTCTTGAGAGGAGAACAGAGACTTGGGAATGAATTGGCAAAGGCCAAATTGCATGGCCACAAGGTTAGGCTGATAAGCCACTAGGCCAGGATTCCTGCTGGCAGTATCAGCCAACAAGAAGCGAGGGACCAGAAAACGCCTCCAAATGAGGAAGGCTTCATCCCTATGTTCCCCGTCAACCGGAGGGAAAGGTCTGGTGAGCCACTCAGGACCCTCAGTTCGACGGCTAAAAGGGGCCATAGAAGGTAGGAAATCGACACGAGTCAACATGATGTTGAATATGAGTCGAAATACTTGAAGGTCTGGGAAATTTTTGTCGATAGGCGTCAGGGGGATCAACCGTTTCCAGATAAGATGTTGTTCCTCTAGGGGACATGCAACCCTCCTCATTCCATAGGGAGCTACATCTTTGGAGAAAGTGGCATTGAGCCACAATTGCAGAAACCAGAAAAGGCCATGGACCAACACGTTTTTCTTTCTGGAGTTCTCAGGGTCGAAGAGCCTAATCTAGCAGACAACCTCAGATAGAGACTCGTAGAGAGAAGCTAATATCAGTTGGCCCAAGGCAACGTCACGCTCTTGGTGCAATTGGGTTGCCAGGAGAGCAAAGTGCTTGGCTACCTGCATAGATCTCGAGCAGAAAACAAAACGGGATAGCCAAAGGGTCAAGAAAGCCACATGCTCCTCGTCGGTCACAGAGCCTGCAGAGGTGGCGTGATGATCAATAAAGTTGTTGTATGTTGGTTTGCGAGAGTCACCAACGTCGAACCTCAAGGAAATTGGCGCTACAGCTTCACAGTCGAAGACTTCGCCAGTCGGTCTCAAGCCAGTGATGGCAGCAATGTCCAGAAGTGTTGGCGTGATCATGTCACACTTAGTATGGAAGGAGTTGGTCGAACTCTCCCAGAACTGAAGGGCGGCTAATAACATGCCACAGGACTGGGGAGGGCCACAACGGGTAATCTGTAAAAGGGTATAGATGCCTGTCCTTTTCCAGTGGTCGATTTTCTCTGTTTCCAATCGGTCCATCCAAGCGCAAAACTTAGGACAATTTCTGGGAGGAGCAGTCCTGAAGTTCCTGTCGACGTATTGAAGGGAGAAGGGTTGTTGAGCGGAAATCACAGGTTCAGAAATGTGATTGGCGGGGAAAAGGGAAGAGTCATTTTTGGTAACCTCTAGGTGTCGGTTTTCTGGGAGAGGACCTAAGAACGCTAAGGGTTCATTAGCCAAAGAAAGAGGAATCAATACCTGAGAATGCCAGATCTTCTCCTTTTCTTCTACCAATGGAGGCTCAAGAACATACTCCCTGCCATTATTGCTGATGGGACGCATGAGTTTAGCAGCAGAAGGTTTGTTAGAGCTTGCCATGGAGAGAACAAAAGATTTTTCGTTGTGGAGTAGAAGAGTTTTCACAAAAAGCAGAAGACAAGTGAATGCTGAAGCAAGAGAGCGGAAAAAGAGAAGAAGAAGAAAGAATGAGGGTTTTATAGAGCTTAAACCCTGAGCAGAGAAGAGGGAGCGGTTGAACTTCCAAGGCCGACACGTATACCCATGTTCCCACGCCTACAGACACGTGGAGGGGAGAAGGCAAGCGAAAAGACAAACACGTTCAGTCATGAAGACGTGAAATGACGTAGACTTGATTTTGTGCGTCTCGAGGAGAAAAAGAAACGGTCGTCATGATTGTATGACGTCACCCACGTGGGGTAAACAGAGGTCCCACTAAGTAGAAGCGGAAACAGTAAGGGGTAAATTGACAGTTTCAGAGATGCCATCATCTCACCAACGTCGACAGTCGAAAATGGCATCTCTGGGGGGCATTTTGTTACCACGAAAAATCTCTAAGGCATGCTGAAAGCGTAACTAATGAAGGAGTCTTGTGAATGTGGGGGTCATACCCCATCAAAGGATGAAGAGACGTTGGAGGAAAACAAGAGTAGGAAAAACACAAATCAAAGGATGAAGCCGACGGGGGAAGTTGGCCTCGTCGACAAGCCATTCTGTCGACCAACGTAAGGTTTGGGACTTAAAGAATTATAGTCAAATATGCAGAAGACAACATCGCCCTAACGTCTGGGCGAGAGAAATTTGAAATTTAAAATAAACAGCAGTTTCAAAAGGAATAAGAGCGCCATAATGTGGAGCAGTTAGCAAGACATGGGTGCAACGGTCGTGCAGATCGTGTGACATAACATCTGCTAGTTTCTAGGAGTTTTAGCTTATGAGTATTTCCTCTAGTTTAGTATAAATAGAGTATCCCACAAGGGGCTCAGGGTGTTCACTCTGTACTAAAAATCACTTGTAAGAAAACTTCTCATTCCCAGCGCGAGGAAGCAAGAGTTTTTTGAGAGTGCTATGTACATGAATCACCACATTTATTTCAATGCAACTTCCTTACTTTTCAATTGTTCCCGTTGAACATTTTATCTTAATTTCATTTACTTTTGAGTTATCATTTTACGTTGTCGTTTACGCTGTCGACACTGATTCTATTACGATAATAGAGTTTACCAAAAGCGTGTTCGTCGTATACCTCTTTTGAATGTTATAGCGCTGTCGGTCACGAGTCACCTATAGGCGATAACATTATCTAAACCGTTAGTGTGGAAAAACCCTACGCTTGTTCGACACTTTGTCAGGAGCCGTTCCTCACAAAGTCATTCTGTCGAGTTGGACAAGCCTCACTTGCACTAGCACATGTCCTAGGATCAACTGGTCGATCCTGTAAGTAACCCTTTGTTTTAAAGCCTAGGGAGGACCGACGGTTGTTTACCAATTTCCACAGTAAACAGAGTGTTGATACCTTCCCTACACATAATCGACTCCCAAACGTAAATTTGGTGGCGAAGACCATATTTTTATTCTTTAAGGATTTTATCAATGTTTTTCCTTTTAAAATATATTTTGGTGGCGACTTCATTGTTTTCGAGTAGTGCTTGATCATTTTTCAAGACACAACACTAGGGATGGCTACACTTGAGATGTAAGCAGTGTCTGCAACGTATTGTGGATATGGCGAGATCAAGCATAAAAACATAAACTTTTTAAAGAAGTTAGTCCCCAATTGACCATCATAGAAGATATTAGTGTCGAGGCTCAGAATGCCTTGTAATATAGGCAGAGAGGTCAGAGGGTTATGCATACTCAATAATTTATGTTTGATTATATTGTTCTTTGTATTTTCAAAACAAGTTATGTATGGTCGATACATTTTGATTTTAGTTTAATTAATGTGTGACTTTTTTAATATATGTGTAGCATGTTTGAATCAATTAATATATTTATTTTTTAATTTATGATCTAAAATGACCTAAAATATAAGTTGATCTTAAAATCATTTAGAAGGGTTTCCAGAGATACACTCTAGAAATTTACAGAGATGATCTCTTGACTATATTTTAGTAAAAACAGGATATGTGGGTGAATACACTCTAAAAATTTACGAAAATACATCCCCGAATAAAAAAAAAGAAAATATTTTCAAAATTTTAAAGAAATAGAGCGCGTGACATGATAAAAAGAGCATTTTCCAAACTTTATTGCATCAACAAAATAAGAGTCTATAAGTGCATCTCATGTCCAATTGCACACATGCAATGCTGGTATTGAGGGAGATGTATAACAACCACCATAACTCATAACTTTGAATACATACTTATCGCTAACAACAATTTCTCAATCTCATGGATAATCAATAATTTATTAATAAAATCTATTTATATTTTCACCGATCAATATTATAAATAATTTTTAAATTTCATTCATGTACTTTGTAATAAGTGAAATTAAAGTATTATTTTGTCGATATTTTTGGTACATGTACATGATTAAATAAAAGTAAAGTAATAAAGTAATGTATAGTAAAGTACATTATTACACCCGTGGAGCAAACAACCTTGTCCATTAAGACTCACTTATTGCTCTATAAATTGCAATACACTCTTCCAACATTGGTACATACATCCATCACTTAGCATTATTGCTATCTATATTTTTGCCTTCTTTCTTGGACACACACATATAAATATACACTTGTATATCTTCATATTATACAGTATATAGTGCTATGTTTATGAAACTTCAATATTCATACTTAGGTTGGAACTTCAAGTTTTCCATAATGAAAAGGCTTGTTTTGTGTTTTCTTATGCTATTGAGTAATGCAAATTCTTCATATGCAAGTTTAGTATTGAATAGAACAGAAATAGTCATGTTTAGAGAGCAACATAGAAGAACTATGCTTGATAATGGACTTGGCCAAACACCTCCTATGGGGTAAGCATCACTTTCTTTCATGAAAATTTCCTATTCTTTTTGTTTTTCTTGTTCTGTGTTTCAAGATTTTTCATTCCTAGTTAGACTTATCCACCGACGAAACGGACTTTGAGAACTTTAGGGCCAAGTTGTTTTGACTTTTTTTAAAAATGATTTTTACAGTGGTACATATTTTAGTGTAAAAAAAATTTACAAAGAAATTTTTTAAAGCTTCAAATGAAAATTTGGTTTGAAAAGTTATTCTTAAAATATTATTTTAGGTATTTCATCATTTTATCGAAAAAAATTTTGAATATCAAATTTTCAAAAAATCACTTAATTTTGAAGCTATTTCAAATAGCTTTTCATAAAAATCATTTTTAAAATACAAATTTTTGAAAAAATTGTGATTTTGACTATGTTTTGATCTTCAATAATGTATATTTATGTTATAGAATGGACAATTCAATCTTTTAATTTATAAAAAACAAATTTAAAAAAATTTATAATATTTTAAAATACATTTTTGTAGAATCCATTTTAAAAAATTAAAAAAAAACCTATTTTTTTTAAGCTAAAACAAGTTGACCCTTAATTTATTCCATAAAATCTTATGGTTCATGTTCGGAGCTAGTACTATTGTAAGAATATTATTGGAGATACATTGGTTTTATCTAAGCCACTAACTATAAGTCACCAATTCTTGTTCCATCAATGTTTATTCCATATAATACCTTTTTTTATTTAAATAATACACTTCATTTAGTTGAACATTTTTTTCAAATATATGAATGACTAATTATTACTATAATAAATCAGATGGAATAGCTGGAACCATTTTCATTGTGATGTTAGTGAAGACTTAATCAAACAAACAGGTAACTTATAACTATCACTTTGTAAAATTTGTTTTATAATTGTTGAAATATTTAATTTAATTTTTTATATATTTTCATTAAACAGCCAATGCTATGGTGTCAACTGGCCTTGTTGATCTAGGTTACAAATATATTAATATAGGTAGGACAACATTTTACATTGTTTCTATAATTATTGTTATTATCATCTTTATTATTTTATTTCAGAGGAATACTAACAACATACTCTTTAATATATATTTTTAACGTTTCTTTTATTGGTTAAAATTTAGAGTGTGTTTTGCTAGTATTTTATATATATTTATTTTTCAATCAAAATTTCATATATTTATTTATAAGTAAATAGTATTGCTTTTTGTTAATTTTTAGATGATTGTTGGGGTGAACTTAATCGAGACTCGAAGGTAATATTAAAACTTTATTATTAAATTATGTTATACTAATTAATTTACTATATGATCATTACAGTTGAGAAATTTGAAATGGTGGCAGGGTAATTTGGTTGCTAAATCATCAACATTCCCTTCAGGAATTAAGGCTTTAGCTGATTATGTACATAGCAAAGGTCTCAAATTAGGGATCTATTCTGATGCAGGGTATGCTATTTCTCACATTTTAAAATAAAATTTTGATTATATAATATCTATAATTATTCAACTATTTTTTGACTTCTAACAATTTTTCTGCAGAAATCAAACATGCAGTAAGAAAATGCCTGGATCACTAGGGCATGAAGTGCAAGATGCTAAAACATTTGCTTCTTGGGTAATATGAAGTTCACTCAAAAACCATTTTGCATTTATGTATACTCTTATATACTATATGAATTTAATCAACATAAATTTTCATTGATACTTTAGGGGATTGATTACTTGAAGTATGATAACTGTGAGAATAATAATATAGACCCGAAAGAAAGGTATATAATTCTGGCTTTCAAATGCATAAACAGACCGACGAAATGCTTTTAAAATCTATAATTCATGCATTTTGTAAGAACAGGTACCCGGCGATGAGTGAAGCTTTGTTGAAATCTGGAAGGCCGATCTTCTTCTCTTTGTGTGAATGGTGAGTCAAACCGGTGATCATGTTTCTCATTCGTGAACGAGTTTATCTATTCTGATAAAGTTTACTTGTTCTTCAAGGAATATTTAAAAGCAAGTAAAATTAGCAATCCGTGTTCTATATTTACATAAATGCAAGAGTTTTCATGATTAACTGCAATCTCAAACATAGGGGATCAGAAGATCCAGCAACATGGGCGAAAAGTGTTGGAAATAGTTGGAGAACAACAGGAGATATTCAAGATAAATGGGACAGGTGAGCATCAATGATATGAGAACCTTACCAATGTTTCTGCATCATTTCTTCATTTTTCACATGAGAAACTTATCATACTTTCTCCTTAGTATGATATCTCGCGCAGATCTGAATAACAAATGGGCTTCTTACGCTGGACCTGGAGGATGGAATGGTAATCATTCAAACAATATACTAAATTAACCAATTCTTTCACCGAAATAAGAAGAAAAAAAACTGAATATGTATATGTATAATTCCTATTTACTTATCTCATAATGAAGAAATTAAAGTTCAGATTCTATTTTGTGGGAGACAGATCCTGACATGCTTGAAGTTGGAAACGGAGGTATGACAACCGAAGAATATCGTGCCCATTTCAGCATATGGGCATTAGCTAAGGTAAGTTGAAACAAAAAAAAATTAATACTTGCAGTTTAGAGAACTATACTCACAATAATGTCCTCTAAATAAAATATAACTCTTATTCTATGCATAAATAGGCTCCTTTATTGATCGGTTGTGACATTCGAGCGCTAGATAACACGACAAAGGAATTGCTAAGCAACTCAGAAGTTATTGCAGTAAACCAAGGCAGGAACAAACTAAAAATCCTCTAACATCTCTTAACAATGAATGCTTTTAACACTAATAACTTAGTGGTTTTGCAGACAAGCTAGGAGTTCAAGGGAAGAAGGTGAAAAGTAATGGTGATTTGGAGGTAATTTCCTTTCCCCTTTTTCGTTTTCTTGGGTTAGTTTCTCTTTTTCAATAAGACCAGGGATGGATCTCTCAGCCTTTTCTGATAATACTTGTTCGTGTTTTCGTGTAAGTGCAAAACTATGATACATACAGGCACCAAGAAAAATAATAACCATTATAGCAACTAATCTTATGAGATAATCAAGCAAATGTGCAGGTTTGGGCAGGTCCTCTCGGTGATAATAAGCTAGCAGTCGTCTTATGGAATAGGAGTCCATCGAAAGCAACAGTAACCGCAACTTGGTCTGACCTTGGTCTGAAACCAGGAACTTCAGTCGATGCAAGAGATTTATGGCTGGTGAGAGACATAGTTTAACCTAATCTGTCTTTTACAATGCCCTGACCTGAATGCAGAGAATTAAAGAGTAAATATGCCTATAGTGCTGAGTTTTTTACTATTTAATTGAATATTGCAGCATTCAACGCAATCGTCGGTTTCGGGAAACATATCTGCAGAATTAGATACACATTCTTGTAAGATGTATATCTTAACACCCAACTAAGCTCTCAAAATACTGCGACAGAAAAGGAGGTAAACAATAGGAGTCAGTACTACCACAACAAATGCATTGCCAATCATTCCAAGTTCCACAGAAGGAAGGAGATATCAATTAGAAATTTATTTGTTCATAGAAAATGCAGAAACAAATGAATAAGTTATATTTCGAATGAGGTTTTCATTTTAATCTATACGTTGAGGTCAAGCCTTTAAAACTTTATTTCTTCTGGTTAATCAGTTCACACAGGCACCAAATTGTGAGGCAATCAACAACATAGAATGTTTTCTAGATATCTAATTGAATGAGTTGAACTATAAATAGTGTTCAATAAAAAGTCTTAGAGGTATTAGTTTGAGTTTAAAGATATAACAAATACCTGTTATAGATGTAGAAAAAAAGTCATTTGATCTCCTAGTAATACTATCATCCATCCAAGGATCCAGATTTTTCAACTTATGCTAGTTGCATTAAATAGTGGTTCTACTTAAATTTTTCATCTAGAGAAAGACAAATTGAAAAAAAACAAGATCTATAAATGTTTTGGTAAACACAGTTAGCAAAAGAAACAACAACAATAAACCCTTTTTTCCATTTAAGTGAGGCAGGTACATAAATTAAAAGATGCAATAATTTTTATATATAAATTCAATTCCATGTCTTCCAAATATGTAGCAGTTATAGGTTCTTCACATTTCACTTGAGGAAACCAGCCTCACAACAAGTGCTTCCAACATGTAAGCTCCTAACCTATGGATTGGTTTGCCTGAAACTGAAACCATTTTAGACAACTCTGACATAGTGACATCAACCATTCAGTTGTTTGTTTCTATATCATTCCTGTTATTTTGGTTCACTTCTCTCCTTTTAACAAAAGTGGACCAAATTTCCAGTTTTTAATAAAAATTAATTAAAATGATTAATATTATATTACTTATATTTAAAATTTAATTCAATTATAATTCAAAACAAATAGAATACGTTTATAACACTGCCGCCCATTCAATGGACGGTTCCTATTATTAGTTATACATTGCCGCCCTTTCAATAGGTGGTTCCCAGATTATTTACAAGCTTCCGCCCTTTCAATGGGTGGTTGCTTTGTAACAATAACGAATTTTTTTTGAAACTATGGTACTTTGGTATATAATTGGAAATGAATGGTACTTTGGTGTTTTCTCTCCAATACAATGGCAGGATAGTAAAAAAATCGTAAAAATAACCTTAAAATGTCAACGGAACACAGGAAGTAACTTTTAAGGAAAAGTTTCCCAAATGCTTGATACTTTTACAACAACAAGAGTATGTATGATGTATTATATAAATCATATGTACCGAACTAGCTAAAACTAAACCAAAAGCATTCAATTTATTGATGAAAGCTTGATTCTGAGACAAAAACAAAAACAATAGAATTAGATGCTATCTTGCACTAAACAAGCCTAAAAGATAGCATTCTAGCCTACCTTTAACTAAATTTTGGGGCTTCAAGTTCAACTCATCCTAAAATCTTACAAAACTTTATTTGTTTATGCATTTTCTATACACAATTTATACCAAAATTTAAATATCTCACCCAAAACTGCAGCACCAGCAATTATGTAGAAAATAGAATGATGCTTCCTACAAAGCATTCAAGTTCTAAACTCTAAGCCTAGGGAGCATACAATTTGAAGACCAAAGAAAAATGAAAAGCAAACACTGATCTTCACAGTCTCAAACTATGCACCATCATAAATTCTGACACCATTATGGACAGAAAGTTTTTAACCACATTCAATTGAGCGATGTCACTGTCAAGGTAATTAAATACTCCCTCCGTTCCTTTTTAAGTGTCACATTTTGACTTTTTACACATACTAAGAAAGTTAATTATTATTGTTATTTTTTAAACAATAATTCTCATTTTACCTATAATACCCTTAATTATATTCTACATTCATTTTACTTTTTCTCTCTATGTAATAATTACATAGGGATAATTTTGACAAAAATGTATTTAATACTACCTTGAATTCTACAAGTGACAATTAAAAAGAAATACAAATTTATCAATAACAAAAGTCTTTTTCCCATTATGTGAAGCAAGTGCATGAATGAAATTATGTGATAATGCTGAAATATAAATTCAAAATTATAATGTATAAATAAATAAATCATCTACCCTTTTAATCTTACAGAATCCTTTAATCATGATATTGTAGCTCCAAACATCAGCAGCCACTCCCCTTTTGAACATAATGTTGAATATATAATTGGCCTTGTTCACTTCATTTACAAGACAATATCCATCCATTAAACATTATAAGTAACAACGTTGGGTTTAATGCCTAAAATCTTTCCAAATTCAATGGCGGGTGGGGTGTGTTTCTTATGGAGCGTTCGATTGAACAAAGATACAACATCAACATCATCATTGAAATGTTGGAGACAGTGAGAGTATGATCTGGAATTGGGAAAGGAAACGGAAACAACGTACCTTAAAAAAGACATTGGTGTCTTGTCGCTCGGCACACCGAACAAATTATGTGTTCCGTTGGAACGAAAGAGTATCCAAAATCTTGAAGCACTCAGTTTGCGGAAGCTAAATGTAGCACATAGCCCAATCAATGCAAGCCACGTACTAAATCAAAAAGTGATTAAAACTCCTTTTCTTTTTTTAAATGAAGTATAGGTTGATATTCAAAGCTAAAAAAAGTGTAGAGACCTAAATCAAAAAATGATTAAATTGTAAAGACTATTGATATATTAATATTCAATTAAAGTTCATGAAATTGTAAAAAAAATGTTGTCTAATCAATTTGTTAAAATTAAAATTGAATTTTTATTTGACATCAATGTTTAACTAATTTATATTTATGACACATTTGTGCTTCTACATGTCAAAGTAAATATGAATAAAGGAGTAGAAATAAAAATAGTATAACATTTCAGAACAAATAAAACATCACATTTGCTTCATCAAGACTAAGAGTGAGACCAAGTTTTAAGTGTATATACATATGTCATTTGTTTTGATTTCTTTGGTCTTCTTGTTTATAAAGATGGATTTTTTAAACTTACCGACAAAGTTTTTGGAGAAGTTTCTTTATTGGGGAACATTGAATATTGTGAGGCTTCTTCTTTTAGAACAACACCTTTGTGAGAAACACATCACATATTTTCACCAAAAATCTTAAGATGATAGGTGTGTGGATTCTCTCACTTATAAATGTTTAAGTCTCTACATTTCCAACCAATGTAAGACTATTACCTACACTACTCACACTTAATACATTCTCAACAAAAATATTATATTCGAGTAATACACTCTTTCTCAGTTTCATCTAGGGTCACATCTTAACATGTCATTCTTATTTGCTCTAGTACAAAAATGATATGATAAATTTTCTCTCTAAAATTTATTTGCTCTTAACATGCTTTCTACATTGCATGAAATCATTCAATTACTATATATACATCTTTCAGGTTCACTTCCTCAGGCATTCCTTTTATGTTGTCTTTTTAGTACATTAACTTAGCTCCGGTTTTCTTATATTTGATTCTCATATGGATGTGAGTGCATTAACTTAGTCCCATATTTTTTTTCTATGCATCACATTTTCCTCTCACCATTAAATAATTTTTATATTAGCTTTAGGGTTGCATTTGTCTTAGTTCTTTTTCTGGTTCTTGTCTGTTTACAAGCGAGGGATCCCTCAAAGGAGGTTATCTCTTTTTATTTTACGAATTTCTCCAAAATTTTGTCTTCATTAGTTCTCAAACGACGTTTTTTAAGCTTTGATTTGTGTTAGAATTAATTCATATTTTTCAGAAACTTGTAGACAAAGTTTGTTAGAGGGTATTTTAGTATTTCTCCTAAAGTACCACTTGTATTTAAACAAGTGAGTGATGTGAGAAAATTATACATTTATTCCTTTTGCAGTGCATGTGTGTGTGCATTTTGTATTCAACCATTTTGTAACCATTTCAATACTAGTGGAAGTTTGTTATTATGATCTCTTCTCTCTCTTCTTCATTGATCATTTTTATCATCTTGTGCATCAATAATTGGTATCTAGAGCTCCGGTTCAGATCCACAGGGAAACACTATGGGAAACACGAGTGAAACGGTGAGGCGTTGTGTGATTGATTTCTGTTCGGAGAATTCGTGTTGAATTCCTACTCAAAATCGTAACAGAATCACATGTCTTGATTCTGCGGGATTAGGAAACATCGTGTTTAGGTGAGATTTGAGTGTATTGCACGAGGTTGAAAATGAATGAAAACGGTAATCTGAGCACCAAACTTCCAGTGTTCGATGGCAAGAACTGGAATCGTTGGATGATTCATATGCGCGTGTTGTTTGGAACTCAAGATGTTCTTGATCTCATCAATGATGGTTATGTTCAGGTTGCACTTCCATAAAATGCAACAGATGCACAAAGAAATGCTCAGCGTGATTTGAGGAAGAATGATCAGAAGACTCTATTCTACATCCATCAGTGTGTGGATGTGAACGTGTTTGAGAAAATCGTTGATTCGACGACGGCGAAGGCTGCGTGGGACACATTTGTGCGGTGTTACGGCGATGATGCATCAGTGAAGAAGGTGAAGCTCCAATCACTACATAAGCAGTATGAGAATCTCAGCATTAAGAACAATGAGAAGGTACCTGACTACATCTCCAGAGTGATTCTGATCACAAATGAGATGAAGTCGTGTGGAGAAACTCTCTCTGAGGAAAGTATCATTGAGAAGGTACTTAGATCTCTTACTCATCATTTTGATTACATCGTTGTAGCAATTTAACATTCTAAGGATCTGAGCACCATAAGAATAGAAGAGCTGCAAAGCAGTCTAGAGACGCAAGAGTTGCGTCTGACTGGAAGAACCTCTGAGAGAGAGGTAGAGCAGACTCTGAAATCTTCTTTTGTCAAGAAAGACCAGAAGCAGTCTTGGTCAAAAACCAATAAAAGACATGGTAGGTCTCAGAAGTCAGAAACCTCAACTGTTGGAAGTCATAAGGGAAAGGATAAGTATGACAAGAGAAAAGTTCAATGTTACTGTTGTAAGAAATTTGGCCATTTTGCTGCAAATTGTTGGTCAAACAAGGAGAGGAAATCAGAAGAAGCAAATATTGTCAGAAGTTCTGATGATGAACATGTGTTATTAATGGATTCTGATTTTGATAGTACATCTCTAGAAGACTGGTGGTATATGAACACTGGTTGTTCAAACCATCTTACAGGAAATAAGAAATGGCTGGTTGATTTTGACTCTGGGAAGAGGACCAAGATCAAATGTGCTGATGATAAGTATCTGAATGCTGAAGGAATGGGGAATGTTAGAGTGATTCTGAGTAATGGCAAGTCTGCGTTAATTCAGAACGTCTGGTATGTTCCTAGCATGAAGAGCAATCTGATGAGTGTAGGTCAGTTAACTGAAAATGGTTTTAAAGTTACCATGAAGGACAATCTTTTGAAGCTATATGATTGTAATCAGGATCTGATTATGGAGTCAGAACATGGGAGGAATAGAACATTCAATGTGAATGTTAAAATCGCAAACTTTGAATGCCTTAGCGCAACAAGTGTTGCGAAGGAAAGTGAGTTGTGGCACAAAAGATTTGGGTATTTGAACTTCAGAAGCTTAGGGAATTTGAATTAAAGAAATTGGTACGTGGAATTCCTGCAATTAAGAAACCAGAAAAGTCATGCAATGTGTGCATGAGAGGGAAGCAACCAAGACTGTCATTTACACCAGAAGTGGCTCAAAGAGCAAACCATGCTTTGGGAGTAGTGCATTCTGATGTGTGTGGACCATTTCCAGAACCTTCACTAGGAGGGAATAAAAACTTTGTGTCATTTTTGGATGATTTCACAAGGATGACATGGGTATCCCTTATAAAGTCCAAACACGAGGTGTTTGCTGAATTTGAGAAATTCAGAATCAAGGTTGAGAAACAGAGTGGTCAGACTCTGAAGATTCTCAGAACTGATGGTGGAGGTGAGTATAAATCTATAGAGTTCAGAAGTTTTTGTGAGGAGAATGAGATTGAGCATGAAGTGACTACTCCATATACTCCTCAACACAATGGTCTTTCTGAAAGGAGAAACCTAATTTTGCTTGATATGATAAGGAGCATGTTGAAGGAGAAGAAGCTTCCTAACACTTTGTGGATAAAAGTTGTTGTCACTGCAACATATGTGCTTAATAAGTGTCCAACCAAGAAGTTGAAGGGAATTGTTCCTTTTGAGAGATGGATTGGAGATAAGCAAAGTGTGATTCATTTCAGAGTATTTGGTTATGTCTGTTATAAACATGTTACAGATGCTACTGGAAAGAAGTTGTACGATAAAAGCCAGATGATGTTACTGGTGGGGTATCATGGTACAAGTGCTTATAAGCTTTATTGTCCATTCACTAATAAGGTTGAAGTCAGCAGAGATGTTGTTGTGAAAGAGTCATAAGTATGGGATTGGAGCAAGTCTCAATCCAACTCTTATGCAAAGTTAACTTCTGGAGATATTGATTCTGATTCTAAAGATGAGTCAGAGCCTGAAAATGGTTTTGAGAGTGAGTCAGAATCATAAGGAAAGATTGCTTTTGAGTTGGTATGTGGGCGTGTGCGACGCATCCCTAGACTTTGAAGTGCTTCACTGAAGGTTTGATACCGCTCCATGCTTCCTGCGGTGTAACATCTTTTACTACTAGAGTCAGAGATCGATTTAGGATATGAAATGTCCAATTTATTGCTTCTCGCAAGAAACATTTTGGGATCTTCTTAGCTGATAACATGGACCTCACCATATTCATCATCGTTATATTCTTCCTATCGACAATGTCGTTTTGCTGGGGCGTATATGCATTAGTTAGATTTTTTCTAATTCCATTCTCTCTACATAAGTTGTTGAAGTCATTGGAAGTATACTCGCCTCCAATGTCTGTTCTAAGGCACTTTATGCTCATATTTGCTTCTGCCTCGACCATCTTCTTGAAGATTTTGAAAGTCTCTAGAGCTTCTGATTTTTCAGATAATAAATAGACTCATGCTTTTCTACTATAATCATCAATGAAAATCAAAAAATACCTTTTACCGCTATTTGAAGTGGGTGTGATGGGTCCGTAGATGTCTGAGTAAATAAGCTCTAATGGTTGATTTTCCCTCCATAAAACTTTCTTAGGAATTGGACTTCGAGTCTGACTGCCATTCAAACAAACCACACAAGCAATGGTCGATGTAGGGAATTTTGGGAGCCCATGTATCATGCCTTTGTACTAAAACGTGCACATCTCTTTGTAGCTAAGATGCTCATTCGGCTGATTTTAGAGCCTTGACACATCAGTCGTGGTTGTGTGAAGACATTTCTCCTCTTGCCTTTTAGATATAATGGTGAACGACCTACTTGTAATCATGATTGATTCTATAATCAATCGTTTTTTAGGATGATACACATTGCACTTCCCTCATTCAAATAGTACAACTAATCCTTTCTCTTGTAGTTGGCCCACACTCAAGAGATTATTGTGAAGCCCATGTACGGGATAAACAACACTTAATTAATAAATGGTGCCTTCGATTACTAATTTTACGACTTATATTCTAGCCACCTCATCGCGAGTATCATTCCCCAGTTTGACAGAGTGGGAGAATGTCATGTCCAAACTAGATACCATGTCTTTATTATTGCACATATGGTTAGAACAACTAGAATCAATGAACCATGTGTCACATTTTTTATGAAACCCAACATAGGTCATCAGGAGCATCTCATCTTCTTCATTTGCCTCAACATGATTTTCCTCCTTGTTCCACTTAGGACACTCATATTGAAAGTGTCCTAAGCCATGGCATTTGTAGCACCCGACTGTAGCTTTATTAAAGTAGTTCCTTCCTCGACCTTGACCACTATGTCCCCACGGTGATCCTCTTCCTCTATCTCTGCTTGATCTTTCCTCCACTTTAAGGACATGGTCGTCGTTCTCGTTGTTGACTATATTAAACTTTTGTTCATGCATCACTAAAGAGCTTTGTGATTCATCAATTGAGATTTCATCAGTGTCCTTGGATTCCTCGATCGAGACCACCACATATGTGAATCGTTCCATCAAGGTTCGCAGGATCTTTTCCATAATTTTTTCGTCTGGCATGTCTTCGCCATTGCTTCGCAACTTGTTGGAAACCACCATTACTCTTGCAAAGTAATCAGTGATGGTTTCTCATTTCTTAATCTCCAACACCTTAAATTCTCTCCTCAAAGTGTTGCGTATGTACTCTTTTACCTTCCCGTTTCCGCCAAACTTCTTTTTCTTTGAATCCCAAACAATTTTGGATGTGCGCCTATCCAGGATTTGCTCAAACACACTTCTGTCTAAGGCTTGGTAAAGGTAATGCTTCACTTAGTGGTCTTTGATTCTTTGATCGTCCAGTTTAGCATGTTGTGTGTCACTCAACGTGGTTCCTTATTTTGGGTCTGTAAAGCCATCTTCTACCAAGCTCCATAGACTCTTTGCCTTTAGTAAATTCTCCATCAACTCACTTCAATGATTGTAGTGAGCATCGAAGTGAAGAATATTTGAGAGTGTTTTATCTTCAGTCATTCTGTTTGATCTTTCAAAGGCTGATGCCTTGATCTCATCGATCCCAGTTGAACAACTCTGATACCAAATGTAAAGATTTAAGGCTCTATATTTCATAAAATCAACTTACTCTTTATTAAAGATACTAAGGCTCATATATAGCCTTTAGTCAGAACAGAAAGAATGCAAAACTTGGAATAATATAAGTCATAATAAAACTGGATTGAAAGGCCTATTATATTTCTTATAAACTAGAAATGTTATTAATTAACTAAAAGAAACTCTAAGACTTATTCAAAACAGGTAACGACTCTTTCAATGAACACCTCTATAATTTATGCCTCTACTAAACTAGCAACTTAGTTGGCTTAACATAAATATGAGATTCTTCTTTTATCTTATTTTATTTCATTCAATTTATTTATTTTTCTTTTCAAATTCTACTTTCTCATCATTATTTGTTATCGGTAAAATTATTGATCACATATGCCTCTTATTTTTGTTTGTTTGATTTTGTTGAATATATACTAAATAAAATATTATTTATGCTCACGTTCCTTCTTTTAAATAATATTTAATGAGAAAAAATTCATTAACTTTATATGTTATTTGTGTTATGCATATTTATAAAAATGTGGGTTAATATTTGATAAAACTGTTACAATACCCAAATAAAATATGAGTCAAATGATTTAAAACAGACAAAAATTAATGCAGTTATAAGAATAAAACAAACTTATGAAACACCCAAGAATACATGGATGATATGGTAATAGATTCTTTAAATTTAATCAAAAATTTCAATCCAATGTTAAGCATACAAAAATATTAAATTATCTTGAGAGAGAATTTTATCATTTACTACAATTAATAATTTTTATGCAATTGCATTGCATTGATACTCTAATCAATTCTATAAAAAAATTACTAAATCTTTTGGTATTTTGATATGCTCCTTTAAATGCACAATTCTTTCTAGTTTATTTTCATGATTAAAATATTCTACACACACCAATTCACTTTAAAGGATTGCGGATTCAAAAATAAGAAAGCTTTTAAGAAGAAAAAAAAAGGCATTACGCATCAAAAAGTAAGATCGCGATTTAAATTTTTTAAAAATTAATATAAATTTATAATTGTTTAAATTACAGATGTAGTATAATTAAAATGATGAATGAAAAAATATATAAATGCATAATTTTTTAATCTTCTAATTTGACATGAGAAAAAAAACTGAAATAATATATATCTAAAAATAAAATTAAATATTTTAAATCAATGTATGGATTGTGAAAGGAACGAATTAAAACTTCAAAATTTCCCTACCATATTGTTAATTTATTTAGTTTATTTTTGTGTCTAATACAATTAGGTGTTGCGATTCAAAAATAAGATCTAAATTTTTTTTTTTTTTTGAAAAGATGTGAGACGAGTATTGCATTTGTTTGTTGTATTCATAAATTATGTATATTGAAATTATGTATATTGGAGATATGTGTGATTTCGGTTCAGTGACAAATTTAATGGTTCAGAGGGGAATCAGGTTCAAAGAGGACCAGTGACAACTCTAATTGTCCAAAGAGGAATCAGGCTAAGTAGGAATTAGTGACGAGTGGATGAATCAATAACTTATCTCATATATCCAAAACTTTGGTACCACTTGCATTAAAATAGAGGAAATGAATACATTGCATGTATAACCTCAAATTTGTGATTGATTATTGTGGTGGATGATTTATGTCATTGATATTAATTACACTATCATTGCTGTTTTATGGACCACTAACATATTAATATATGTATTCTCACTCCTATTTGTTTGTCTGTGTTATTTTTTATGCAAGTAACGTAGATATTCAAATAGAGAAGCCTTTACTGTTTGGTTTTGGAGGACGATCTAGTGTGGCCTTCCTCATCATTTATTGCTTTTGAGTTTATTTTAATTTTTCGTGTATTACTCTGATAGTGTAACATTGAGACAGATTATCTTCTTGTTTTATGTTTGGGGAGTTATTGAACTAATCATTATGCCAAAAAATAGTTTTTAATAGCACTTTTTTTTATTTATAATAGCACTTTTGAATGATATAAAACTCCAACTTATAATTTGTTACATATGATAACGCATTTAAAACGCTATAAAAAATTGTTATTAATAGCATATTGTCATTAATAACTTTTTTCATAAAGTGCTATCGTAGTTTTTCTTTTTCAATTCAACACATGTTTCTAAAGAAGAATTAGTAGTGTTTTTTAAGAAAACACTATTACAGGTTAAGCGAGTAATAACATTTTTTAACAAAGCGCTATCATAAGCTTATGTATTTATAAATAAAAATTATCATTGAACATAGATAATGATACTAAGAATTTTCTAAAAAATGAAAGCGAAGTAATAAAACATAGGAGAACAAACAGATTGGAAAACCATAAAGAGCATAGGATTGGTTCTTTTTTATGAGTTCAAGACTTTAGACTACATTAACATTACAAAAAAAGGCTAAGATCCAATGTATCCACCTCTAAATATCACTTTTCTTGGTTCAATTTGCTTATCCAGCTCTATAGGACCTTCCCAGTTAGACCAATCAAAAGAACTTAACTAAATCATCTTTAATTCATTTATTCACTTCTCTCCTATTATTTTATAAAAAGTAGAAACCACAATTCCCTCATGAAAGCACTGGCTTACACAACAAGAGTAGCAATCATACATTGGTTTATTCTAGAACTGACATTAACTTTTCAGATTTGGTTTTGTTTGAAATTTTCTTTGACGATGACATCATTTTGCTAAGCATGGAATTTATTTTTTTGAAAGGTGGCTTGTGCTGGATTCTTCATGTTTTGGTTTGTATATAGTATTTACTTACCTTACATCAAAATTATACATATGATGAAACTGGTATAGGCATATAGGCATAGTCAATGTTTAATTAAGAACCAAAACTGAAGTTGAAAAACCAAATGGAATCGAACCGAATCAAATCAGTTCTAGTTAAGTAAACCATTTCTAGACACCAAACTGAACCAATTTCAATCTAATTGATCTTGCCCAGACTGAACCGGCAATTGAAGCAAACATTTTTTCTTAAATAAAAGAGAAATTCTAATTGTAGTATTGCTTATTGATGGACCAAAATATTTGTTAGAATATTCTTGTGATAATATTTGTATCTTTTCCATTCATAGAATAGGCAGTACCTTCCTAATCTATTTTAAACAAATAATTGATGTATAGTTAAGAGACTTCTATATTGGTCACACATGATCATTGTACATATATGGATACAGATTAATGAAAACGGCAGGAAAACAATTCCTTTCATGGTTGTTTATGCTATCCACTGTTTCCTTCTACCAGTATCCATAAATTACAACCTCGCTCTATCCCGTGTGTTTTCTTGGGCTACCCGTCCAATCACAGAGGATATAAATGTTATGATTTGTCAAACAGAAAAATAATTATTTCACGGCATGTAGTTTTTGATGAAACTCAATTTCCCTTTTCTAAGCTACATTTATCCTTTAATAATGCATATGATCTCTTTGATGATACTTTACATCCTTTCCGCATACATCACTGGAAAAATCAAACTTTGCAACAAATTGCAGCCAACCCTCCAGCCACAAGCCAAACTACTTTCCCAAACAATAACCATGTTCCGCACACCATCATCCCAACCGACCCACTGTTAGGGACCAATTAGTACTACTTTTTATATCATTTTATTGGTCCCTTTTTCCAAATTTTGATGTAATTACACACTTTTATTCTCACTATTTTGTATAAATGCAATTAGGTTTAATTTATGTTGTTTTGAATAGTTATTTCACATATTTGTTAGTTTTGTAGAATTTTTGGGCAATAGAGCTTTGGATTGCACAATCATAATTTTAAAGAAGTGTTGAATGCAATTTGGAGGCCTAACTTGGAAGAATACCACTTGGAAGACTCTTTGGATGAAGCTTGCAAGGCAAGGAAGCTGAAGTAGCTTCAGTTCGCGCCGCGAAGCTTGCGAATCCAGCAAGTTGTTTTGCCCAAGTGTGCTGTTTTCAAGGCCAGCTGTGTTTTGCCATTTTGGTGTCTGTCTTAGGGGGGCTTTTCAGCTTTAGATGAAAATGATCATTTTAGGAAATGTCAACCCTTTTAGAAAATCAGAATGGAAATTGTTCATTATTATTATTCACACATTCATTGATAGTTGGAATTTTTTGTAAGAGAGAAAAATAGAGTTTTCTTCCATTGCATTTTGCTTTCCAAAATGATGATGAGGAGCTAAACCCCATTTTGTCAAGATTGGAGGTAGTAGCTATTCTTATTTGGTTATGTATTTCATTTGACTTTTATTTATGATGAAAGATTGTTGATGTATTGAAAGATATTTTTGCCCTAATTTGAATATCAGATTTGAGTAGTTGTTGAAAGAGATTATTTAAGTCTTGACAGAAAATATGTTTTCAAGTAGTGAATAAGTTGTAGAGATAGATTTATTCATTACTTTTCTTTTGTATCAACCATTAAAGATTGCTATATTGATAGTTAGGTGGAGAGATCGTCTAAGGATCAATATAGTGATTATCACAATATCATTTAGACATAAATGATGTTGAGAGGATACTTGAAAATCATCAATAATCTTGAATCTATATAGTTGTCATAAGGAAGCATAAACAATTTGAATAGTGAACTCCAATCTTGCCAAGCTTTTGCATTTGATTAAAACCATTTTACTGTTTTTAGTGACATTTTACTCAAAAGATAACTTTCCAAACAAAACAACTTGGTTACTTTCTAAACTTATAACTTTGGATTATAGAACGGCGGTAATAACAACCAATCTCTGTGGATACGATATAAAAATATTTGCCGAAGATATACTTTTCAACACCCACCTCCAACAAATGACCAGCCAACTCACCATATCGAAAGGACCATAACAACACGAAGCATGTGTGGCATTTCAAAACCCAAACGCATGTTCAACCTATCTGCCTCGGCCCATGACCTCTTACCTTCTCCCGTTCCAAAAAATCCACATTTAGCCTTGTCCGACCCACATTGGAAATCTGCCATGCAGGAAGAATTTGATGCTCTTATTAAAAATAAGACGTGGGATTTGGTCCCACGACCTTGTGATGTTAATATTATTCGCTCTATGTGGATTTTTCATCATAAAAAGAAATCTAACGGTTCTTTTGAGCGTTATAAGGCTCGTCTTGTTGGTGATGGCAGGTCTCAAAAAGCTGGAGTAGATTGTGATGAAACATTCAGCCCTGTGGTTAAACCAACAACTATCTGGATGGTTCTTAGCATTGCCTTATCAAACTCATGGCCCATTCATCAGTTAGATGTCCAAAACGCCTTTTTACACGACAATCTTCATGAGACAGTCTATATGCATCAGCCCATGGGTTTCCGTGATCATGTTCACCCGGACTACGTTTGTCTTCTAAAAAAATCATTATACGACCTCAAACAGGCTCCTCGAGCATGTTACCAACGATTTGCTGACTATGTCTCCACCATAGGCTTTCATCACAGCAAAATCGATCATTCCTTACTCATCTACCGCAAAGGCATGGACATGGCATACATTCTTCTATATGTCGATGACATCATTCTCACCACATCCACTGATGGTCTTCGAAAATCCATCATGATGCTCCTTGCTTCAGAATTTTCCATGAAGGATTTGGGCCCTCTTAGCTATTTTCTAGGCATTTCAGTAACCAGACATACAGGTGGTATCTTTCTTTGTCAGAAAAATTATGCAGCAGAGATCATTGATCAGGACGGCATGTCATCTTACAAATCGTCTGCCACACCTGTTGACACCAAACAAAAACTCAGTGTCTCATCAGGTGTTCCGCTTGAGGACCCCACTCATTATCGGAGCCTTGCAGGTGCTTTGCAGTATCTCACATTCACTCGACCAAATATTTCATATGTTGTCCAACAGATATGCCTCCACATGCATGCTCCGAAAATAGAACATATGAATGCTCTAAAACGCATTCTGCGTTACCTACAAGGCACTCTGCATTTCGGCTTACTTCTATACCCTTCATCCATCTCTAGTCTTACTTTCTACACTGATGCGGATTAGGGTGGTTGTCCTGACACAAGGCGCTCAACATCTGGTTATTGTGTCTTTCTTGGTGATAATCTTATCTCGTGGTCATCTAAACGACAACCTACTCTCTCCCGTTCTAGTGCTGAAGCTGAATATAGAGGGGTAGCCAACGTCGTGTCCGAGTCATGCTGGATTCGAAATCTTCTCCTGGAACTACATTTTCCGATCCCAAAAGCCACGTTGGTGTATTGTGACAATGTCAGTGCCATATACCTCTCCGGCAACCCCGTTCAACACCAACGGACGAAGCACATCGAGATGGATATTCACTTTGTTCGCGAGAAGGTGGCTCGCGGTCAAGCTCGAGTTCTTCATATCCCATCACGTCATCAGATTGCTGACATATTTACTAAAGGGCTCCCGCGCATACTTTTTGATGATTTTCGGACCAGTCTCAGCATACGGGAACCTCCCGCTTCCACTGCGGGGGTGTGATAGACCAGAATATTTGTTAGAATATTCTTGTAATAACATCTGTATCTTTTCCATTCATAGAATAGGCAGTACCTTCCTAATCTATTTTAAGCAAATAATTGATATATAGTTAAGAGGCTTCTATATTGATCACACATGATCATTGTACATATATGGATACAGATTAATGAAAACGGCAGGAAAACAATTCCTTTCACTTATGATTGGATTCTCCCATTATAGTAAGGTTCTATAAATTGTATAGAATCAAAGTTTACAACTCTAAAAAGCATCTTCTATTTAGATACATCGAATAATAATTTTACATATGTTAATCTCAAACAAAGTACAATCATTGCATTCAACTCATTGCCTTACAATCTTGTTAAGATCCACTAAATCTAGTAGACTTACATTACATTCTCAAGTTCTCATGGCACTTAAAGTTTTAAGAGCAATATGATTCAGGTTGATGTTGCCATGGGAGTGCTATTAAAAAATTAAGTCAAATATTAAGGTCTTGAAGTTCACAAACCAGTTAAATATTTCTTTCTTTGTACTTGTTTTTAAACTTTTATGCAATGGTAATAATTAATATGTGATAAATTAGTGACTTCAATTTAACAACATCCTTATTTCTACTAATGGATTCCTGATGGGGGACTAGATTACTTTATGATGTTTTTGTCATCAATAGTCTTAAGGAGACACTCTAACTTCTAAGATAAGAAGTACCGATTAGTTAATATCATTTACATTTGCTAGGATTAAGAAAGTGGATTTGAATGAAATATAATATATATATATAGTATTTGAATCGAATTCTAGTCTCAACAAGAAAAGTTTTATGGTTCGACTGGACAGTTCAAACATACAGTAGTAGAAGTCAGTTCAAACATACAATAGTTGAAGGTGTGCATGTTGTAGTTGAAGTTAGTTCTAGTATGCAAATGATTTAAGTTAGTTATGTACTTTGTTATGTAATAGTTATGTATGTCATGTATGAGCGTTATCATCATGCATGACATACATATATTAGGAATCTATATATAGATTGTACTTTAGTGTGTTAGAGTAATGATCAAGTTGATATTCACTTGTAATATGTAAATCCTAATTGTAGAGAAAGTGAATAGTAAAGTTATTATAACCATATCTCTCTCTCCCCTCCCCCCCTCTCTCTCTCTAACTGGATAAGTTTCTCGGGTTTGTTCAAGAAAACCTCTCTTTCTCACAGGATTACTTCGTTTTAGGTGCGGCGTTTGTTTCAACAAACTGGTGCGGTGAGCATGGATCAAGATGTCATCTACAAAGTTTGAGATTGAAAAATTCACCGAAGTTAATGATTTAGGATTACAACGCTTGAAGATGTAAACCCTTCTTGTTCAACAGGGTTTGCTAGAAGCTATGAAGGGAGCAAAAACGATGGATGTTGTCCTACCAGAGAAGGAGAAGACGCCGATGGTGGAAAAAATCCATAGTGCAATCATCTTGAGGCTTGGTGATAAGGTTCTCCAACAAGTCTCGAAGGAAAAAAATGTCGCAGGTGTGTGATTGAAACTTGAAGATTTGCACACGACCAAATCTTTGGTCAATCGTCTCTATCTAAAACAAGCTCTGTATTTATTTAAGATGAATGAAGATAAATTTTTGCCGAAGCAATTTGATATGTTCAACAAGCTAATTTTGAGAATATTTATATTATCATCGATAAAATTACTGATCACACATGCCTTTTATTTTCGTTTGTTTAATTTTATTGAATATATATTAAATAAAATATTATTTATGATACAATATTTTTTAAAGAGGTAGTCATGTTCCTTCTTTTATATAATATATATATAAATCAACTTATTTTAAGAGTAAATTTTTTTAACTTACTTAAAATTATAGTCTTTGAATTAAATCTAATCTAATAATCTATAAATATTGGGTAAAATAAAATGTGCTGACTTTTTTTAGTGGTTTAGTGGAAATCGGGAAAGCCAGATGTAAAAATGTGTTAATGGAGGAGTTTTTTTCTCATAATAAATAGATAGAACTATGGTTTGGCAGGTGAAGGTTTTGGTTCATTGTGAGTTGTGGTTAAAGGTTTGATGGGATTTTGGAACTTGAAGCATCCCCTAGCTATTCAGTTGTCTGGTTTAGGCTTCCATGGCACCTGTTATATGTTTTTTTTCCTGTTTGGATTTGTCGTGCCTCTGTAGTTTCAGCAATCAATTGTTTGACACTGTCATACTTTTTCAAATAAGAAACTATGAAATGTTGATATTATGCAACTTCATGCATGCTAGTATCTAAGTCACACTTTAGCTTCTTATATAGGCGAGTGGAAAACTCACATCCTTAAAACCTTGATCCTGTTTTCTTGAGTTTATGCCCATTTCTTAAGCTCGTTTTCACACACACACACATATATAAATATATATATATATATATATATATATATATATATATATATATATATAATATATATATATATATATATATATATATATATATATATATATATATAAATGCCATGCAATGAAAAGATATTTGACTACATAACATCATCTCTTTGAGTGTATGACAGGATGAAATAGGTCACCATAATTTTTGCTCCAACTAGTGTAATTACTCAAGCCTATAATTTGATTTTTGCACAGCTAGTTAATTACTCAAGCCTATAGTTTGATTTCTTTTTAAATCTTAATTTTTTCATGACTGCCACGCTTAAATGGTATTAATTAATTTTCACTAAGAAGTGATATTATTTATGTTGAATTATGGTATTATTCATCTTTTGTTAATATTTCTAGAAGTGATATTATCTATGTTGAATTGTGTTGTTATTATTATTTTTTAAATTTCTTGTAGGTGAAGAATTAAAGTTAATATGGGAGACTTGAAGATGCAAACTTGAAGATGAAAGTTATTGGCTATTAAACGGACACAATTTATTTTTTTAGTTGGAACTTGTATGTTTATGTTATAATTACAAAACTATTTTTTATTATTAGTATAATTCTCTGAAGTATTATAGAATTTATATGATTTATGTATGGCTAATTCTACGTTTGGAATACTTTGAGTTATATATACTTTGAGTTATATATTTAGTTAATAAAATGAATGAATAAATTATTAATGTATATTTTAAGAGAGGAAATGATAAACTTAAATAGTGTTAAAAGTGACTATTATAATTCAAATATCGAAGGATGTAACCGGTTACAGTTAGGGAAATTATCGAGGATGTAATCGGTTAATATATGTGGTTAATCGGTTACCACCTATGAAGCATAGACTCTGATACGGATATCGAGACACGACATAACACGGACACTTCGACATAAATAATGTTAAAATATAGGACACGGACACCAATATATATATATATATATATATATATATATATATATATATATATATATATATATATATATATATATATATATATATATAAGAGAGAATATTTGAGCTTTATTTATAAACTCTGATACGGATATCGAGACACGACATAACACGGACACTTCGACATAAATAATGTTAAAATATAGGACACGGACACCAATATATATATATATATATATATATATATATATATATATATATATATATATATATATATATATATATATATATATATATATATATATATATAAAGAGAGAATATTTGAGCTTTATTTATACATCTATCATTAAAAGAGTTAAAAATATTATAATCAAAATTAATGTATTTAATTCTTTATGGATAACATTGCTTAAATACGCATTTAATAAAAATTTCAAATTTATGTGAGATTTGTCTAAAATATATATAAAGGTGGTATGTTAAAGCAAAGAAAAAACAAATTTTTGTTTAAAACATTTGTATGAATTGTTTGACATATGTGTTATGAGTGTCATACGAGTGTCGATCATTGATTCAAAGAGTGTCGAAACAAAGAAAAAAAACTAGTTTTAGTGGACACTTGTCTGACTTTTTTTACACTTCTTTGACTTTTCCGACACGTGTCGTACGAATATCATACAAGTGTTGAACACTGACGCGTGTCGAACATCGCGACACGCCTACTCCTAGAGGTGTCCGTGCTTCATATGTTACCACTGAAGGTGTTATGACTGTAATGTCAGCTGTAACCGGTTAACCAATTGGTGTAACTGGTTACAGACCCGAGTTTTTAGCATTTTTCTGTTATGTAATTACTCATTTTAGGTTCCAATTATGTAACACTTGTATAAATGTCTTGAAGGCATTCTCATCTCAATCTAATGTAAATATCATTCTCACCCTCAATTCTCTCTCTCTCTCTCTCTCTCTCTCTCTCATAATTTTCCTCTTTCAATCTCCACATTTAAATTTTCTCCATCATTGTTCACTAATCTTGTGGTTCAAAATTCCAACATTTGGCATCAAGAGCATGGTTCTGATCCACAAACATCTAGTGTGCAACATGCGTCTAGTAAGCATGGTTCTATCATAACGCATGCCCTGCCCCTGACTCTCGTTTATGTTATCTTGTGAAGGTCGCTGATTTTGAAAAACTTGAGCCTGTGGAGGATGCTACTAAGGTTGGTATACAGACAATTGATATTGAGAAGCGGCAATGTACAGATAAGGGTAATATGTCATGAGAGCCATAAGAGCTTGAACTTAGGGTAAACATTTTCTATCATAACACTTGCCTCAACCTCTTTCTTCTCAGCAAAACCCTGAGATTTATTAACCACTGTTTGATTATCAATACTAGCAATCTTCCCTATTTTTAGCTCATTCTCAATTCGTTCTCCAATGGTTACTATGTCGGCAAAGTTGGACGACGAGCTACCAACCATCTTCTCATAGTACATACGTTGAAGAGTACTCATGAAAATATCAACTAATTCAACATCTGTCAACGCGAGTCTAACTCGGGAAGCCATTTCACGACACCTCTGAGCGTATTCTTTGAATGTTTCGTTGTTCGTGCAGGTTTGATTTTGCAGTTGTAACCTGGTGGGAGCCATGTACAGGTTATACTTATATTGCTTGAGAAAGGCTTCAGACAAGTCCTTCCTGTAGCACCTCAAATTTGCACCTATCATTGTACATACATTCTCATATTAGGTCATAACATAACATGGTCCACTGCATAGCATTGCATTGTCCCTTTTGCCCAAGTGCAAGATCCTCAGAGGAATTAGGTCAAACTGATCAGGAGATCAGTCAGTCAAGCGAGCAAGTGCAATTTCCAAGGAGCCAAGGCCCTAGGGTTGGTCCAACATGTTCACATGACTTGGGGATCCATTTGAAGTGTTTTGGTCAAGGATTGGATGTTCAGAAGTCATCAGTCAATGCACAATCAGTCAGAAACCCTAAAAAGTCAAACTTGGTCAACTGGGCTTGATTTTATGGTTTTGATGGATGGATTTGGTTTGAGAGAGCTTATTCATGTCCAAATAGGCCTCATATATCATGGCAAACATCATCATTGAAGAATTTGAAGCCAAATCAGAAATTTCCAAAAATAGAAACTGGACCTGTAATTGAAATTTGCCAAAAATGGAAACTTCTTGATCCTAAACTTACATCATGATACAAGCTTCAAATGAATTTTTGCCCAACATGAAAGTTGAAGATCTTGTTCTCCCATTTCCAAAAAGTCCAAGAACTCTCAATTCCCATGTATGGTTGGCAAGATATGATCAATTCATTTTCAAAAATTCTTGAACTTCAAAAGGCCATATCTCTCAAACCATTTGGCCAAATTTGGTGAGGTTTTTTCCAACAAGTCATATTTAACCTCCTCTTTCCAAAAATGTAACTCTCATGCACCAAAACTCTATGGATCAAAATGGCATTTTTTCACTTTCATGTTTTAATTTCAAGTGTGGTGCAAAGGTGAAATTGTGAAATAAACATTTTTAATCAGAATGGCCAATTAGGAATGACTTGAAATGATATTTGTGACTTGTGGAAGGCCCAAATTTCGTGCCCTAGCCAATACACCCCACCATTTGAACCAAAGTGCTCATTTTAGCAAATTGCTTCATTTGAACTAATGGTGCTTAGCTCTCACTAATCAAACCTAAAACAGCAAATATATACCATTTTTCTGACATTTTGGTAACCCTAGCAGCTGTTGTGCACACAGAAAAACCTCACTTTCTAAAATCCTCATTTTCTCTCATTCTTGAAAAATCTGCAAAAGAACTCAAGAACTTGACCTTGCCTTACTTGATACACCATTTACTCACCATTCTGAGCTCATTCTAATCTTCATCCACTGACTGTAAAGGCCATTTGCTCGATTGTTTTCTCTAAACACCATCAATGGCAGTGCAAGGTTAAAGCCATCTCAAGCTATCTCGAGCCAAGCCAACTTCATCACTCAACTTTGGGGAGCTGTTAGAGTATCTGTTTCAAGCCAAAACAACAAAATAACGACTGAATCCACACTGCACTTCAGAACTGGTAAATTTTCAATCTCCTTATTTCATCAAATCAATACATGCTTTAGAAAGGTCTATCCATGCTGAGCTTCATGATGGTTTTGCTTTTGAAAATGGTTGATTATTTCTTGAGTTATGTTGAAATGAAGTTTGGTGATGAATTCTATTCTTGCTCGATTCATGAGTTATGTTGTGTTTTAGTGAAAATCAATGTTGGATTCGTGTTATGTGAAGCTTGCTGATCATTTTGGTATGCTCAATTTCATTTTCTGGAAAAATTTTGGTTGAGTCGATTTTGGAAGATGAATGTCATGAGCACTGTACATAAACCCTAGGTTTTTCAATTGCCTTGCCCAGAAAATGGATTCTCACGTGTTGCATGGTACTGTTCCCCCATGAACCAATGAAATTATTTCGTTTCAGCAAGCCAAACGACCGCGTTTGGATAAGTGATTTCCATATTTACAATTATGCCATCCGGTCTATTAAATCATTTATTTTCTCAATTTTTATTTCAATTTGATGCAACAACTTGTAAAAATCATATCTCCATCATTTTAAATCCAATTCTCATGGGAATTTTTGCATCATACTCTGCTTGATCTCTATTTTTTTATCACATTTTTTCCAGAATTTTTGGATGGTTGGTTTTTATTTGGAATTAGGGTTTGTGACATGTATCAATATTGTACACATTTTACCAAAACCTTTGTGAAATAGTCATGACTTATCCTATGGACTTGAAACGTTTTGAGCACAAACTAGACACATTCATGTTTATTTTGATGTAGAGTTTGTGAATTTATCTTATCTGGATTGTGAGTTGTGAATTTTTGAAGTAGGGTGTGACAATTTGTGTCACACCATTGATGTGTAACTTGTTGATTTTTATAGCCATGCCTATTGACCTCCAAATGGATTGATTTTTTGTATGATTGAGCTTGAGCATGTCTAGTTTGCATATGATTTTTTGTGGATTTGTTTATGGCATTTTCCATTTGTTTGAGATTTTCTCCCCTGTTTGACCAAAATGTTGACCTTATGTGATGCATGTGCCCATTTGTTTTGTAAAATGCTCATACTTTATTAGATGGACATGAAATTTTACATGAGATAACTAGACATCCTAAGCTTTGCAATGGTTTTAGTCCCATTCATTTATCATATGCCATCTCTGATTTATTAATTTTTCAAGTTGATGCATGTTTGGTTGACTTCTTTGAGCATGTTCAAAATTGCTTTGACTTTCTGATTTTCATTGACTGCCTTCCACTTGTCCAAATGAGATGAAATTTGACATGCTTACCATGCTATGTGTTATAATTGATCATGATTTATTTGGTGATTTTTGGAAATGTTTGAGTTTGCTTTTGATGCAAGTCTTTCTGTTGACTCCTATGAGCTTCTGTTTGCTATACTTTGACCTAAATTGTTCATGAAATGGTGATGATGATGGATATGAATGTGAACCCAATTGGTTTTGTTTCTTGATTGTTTGAACATGATTTTGGATGCTTGCCCTTTGCTGTTTTGATCTTTTCATACCCTTTTGACCCTAGGCTAGCCCTAGTGGTCCTGTTACTCACCTTTGAGCTTATGTTTTCAGGTTGATCAACAAATGACCAATGAGGCCAATTCTTTTTGATTGAGCTTGCTTGAATATCATTGATTAACTTGTTTGTTTTGTAGGTGGCTTGGCTCACATGCCTTAAGCCTTGTGCCTTGCACATTCACTTGCTTATGATTGACTGTTGATCTGTTTCCTTTTGCTTTAATCTTGAAGTTGTATACTAATGTCTGTTTGACTATTTCAGGTACTTTTAGTTGCTCAGTTCCTTGTGAACTTTTTGCTTTGCTTTGCTTGTTAAGCGATTTGCATTGAGGTATACCTTTCTATCTTCATGTAGTCTGGAAGACCTGGCCTGTTACTTGGCCAGGCAACTGTCTGAAGTCCTCCTTAAGAGGCAATGTTTGTGTATGTTTACAATTTGTCCCTGTACATATTCAAAGACCTCCTAAGAGAAGAGGCAATTGGCAGAACCCAAGGGATATGCAACCTATCCCCTGCTATTCTGTGTGTCATCTGCTTTGCTCACACCACTGTGTTGATGCATTGCAGATACAAACCCAAGATCTTGTACAATCGTACAGTTGAGTCAGTTTTAAATGTGTAGAAGGGTTCCCACCTTCTGAACCCACACATTCTTGTCTTAAGCTCTCCCAGGCCAGGGATAGGAGCTGTGAAGTCTTATCTTCACTCACCTTTCATCTGCTTCACCTTAGCCCCTCAATGGCAAGGTTAAGAGCTAACATTACCCAGTTCCAGTGGTTTGTTTGTTGAGGTTGATATGACCCCTCGACTAAAACCTAGCCTTGATGTTTGAGCCCCTTGTTGGTGTGTTTATTTTATGCTGTATGTGCTTGTGTGTGCTTGTGTGGTGTGATTGTATCCCCTAGGTTTGCTAGACTCCGCGTAGTCTCGTTTGCATGTCAATTAAGGTAGCACGGTTCCTTCGTATAGGACTTCCTTTCTTGCTTGAGCTTTCCTAAAACACAAACAAACATTATCCCCTCTTAAGGATACGTCAACTCCTTCTACTACAGGTGAGTAAGTCTCCAAAGGTCGAGCATCAGGTAGATTGCGCAGTGACGTTGTCCACTTAAAAAACACAAACCAACGAGAATAGTTTAGCCGAACTACGGCAACTCTGATTCTCATGTTCAGATGAGATACGTAGGCACGAGATGCGATGTCTTGTCGAGTTTGACTAACAACTAACACTAATTCTTTTCTCTCGCCCTCGTTGCGATTGAGACCTCCCCTTTCTCTTGCCCTAGTTGCAATCGAGACCCTTGCTTCCTGTGCAAGTTAGGTTAGGTGTGGCTTGCTTCCTGTGCAAGTCATGTTTAGGATAGGCTTGCTTCCTGTGCAAGTTAGCTAGAAACCTTAACTTAGGGACGACTTTGCATGACAACATCTAGGCTCGAGTCGTAGTCTCCCTAGTGTTGTGTCTCCCTCTGTTATCTGGTTAGGCTAGTCCTTTTTCCCTGCGTAGGGGAACTACATCGCCTTGATCTTCATACCAGATGAAGTATGTAGGCAGGAGATTGAGCTGATCTCTCCGGGCGCCCTTTTTCTTTTTTGTGTGTGTTGTTTGACAGTTGCTAGGCTCGAGTGCCTGACTCCTTAGCAATTTGTTGTCTGTTTGTTTGAGTGTGTGCTTGACAGTTATAGGCTCGAGTCCCTAACTCCCTATTAACTTGTTGTGTTGTTGTGTGCTTGGAAGCTGATGTAAGTCCATCGAGTGGCATTCGGGTTCCAGTGTGGGGGTGTTTTGGTTCGGATGCTGATGTAAGTCCAGTGATTGGCATTCAGGCTCCATGTTTGCCTTCTTGTGTGTGTTCTGGTTCGGATGCTGATGTAAGTCCAGTGATTGGCATTCAGGCTCCATGTTTGCCTTTGCCTGTGTTTGTTTGTGTGCGTGTCAGCCGAGCTACGAATGCTCTGATTCTCCTTCGTCCAAAGGAGATACGTATGCATAGGATGCGACATCCTAGCGAGCGTGTGTCGTTTCCCCAGTCCGAACTACTTCGACTCTGATGTCTATGCCTGATAGACTAAGTAGGCCCAGGATGCGATATCCTGCCGAGTCAGTTTCAGTCTTGTCTGTTTTCTTGTGTCTCTTTCAGCCAGTGTGTGTGCGTGAGCAGTGTTTTAGCAACCATTTTCCTTTCTATTGTGCGTGGATCCCGTCGAGTACGACGGATGCGTAGGGGTGCTAATACCTTCCCTTCGCATAACCGACTCCCGATCCCATTCTCTTTGGTCGCGAGACCATGTCTTTTCCAGGTTTACTCTGAGCGTTTCCTTTCCCTCTTTTGGGATAAATAACGCACGGTGGCGGCTCTGTTGTTCTTGTTTTCCCGCCGGTTTTTCGCGTAATGCGACAGCTGGCGACTCCACTGGGGAATATAGAGAAGTTGACCTCTGCTGGTCCATCTTCCCCGAGCGAGTCTCTCCTAGCGCTCTCTAGGTTAGGGCTTTGGTTGTTTTTTGCTGTTATTTATTGCATTCTTTGTATATATGTGCATTTACTGTTTGCATTTATTGTTTGCACTAATGTTTGCATTCATTCATATTCTCTGTTCATCTGGCTGTGTTTCTCTGTTTGGGGTGGGAGTTACTCGAGGTAAAAGGCCCAATACCCAGGCTATGAGTGAAATCTAGGAAACCTAGGAATAGAGTGATTCATGGGAAGCGGGTGGTGTACGCCACTTAGCGGAACATTGATATCACGAGCAGTTCAGACCCTGGTGGGATATTATCGGTGCATACATCGGGTGTGCACAGGATGATATTCTGCGAAAGGTTATTTACGCTGCGTTTCTCTCGACCTTACCCTGGCCTAGACGACACCCGTGAGTGGGGCGGGAATGATCTTTTTAACAGGTACAGTTGGTGACTCCTGGTACTGATGGTGACTACGAGTTATGGACATTTATTTCTGGACGCCGGAGGTTTGACCCTGGTATTGATCAGAGGGTTCCGTTTATTTCGGATCCCTGGGCTGAATTTGAGGGTACTCGCTCAGATGGTGACTCAGTTCTCCAGACTTGGGTTCAGATGCCAGCTCCTCAGATGACTTTGGGGTTTCAGATGGTTCCTCAGATGCACAGCCTGCCAGTCTTGGCTCCATCATTTGCATCATAGCATGTTTATTTTCAAAAAAATAATAATGCATGAAAAAAAGAAAAAGTTAACTCGTATATGCATATCCTTTTCAGGATCATTCATGACAAAATAGTACCCATATCATGCATATCATGCACATCCTTGCATTGCAGACATGCTTGGGAGAGACTCCTCACTTTGGTTCCTGACTGAGACAGGATTGCTGATCGTCGTCCGCACCGCTACTCAACCAGATTGAATCATCAGAAGATTATGGATCAGGTTCAGACAGAATTGGCCGAGATGAGGGCAAACATGGCCCAGTTCATAACAACGATGCAAGGAGTTGTTCAGGGGCAAGAGGAGCTGCGTGCCTTAGCCCAGAGACTGGAAGCCGTGATTCCACCAGTCCACCGTGCTTCACCAGTGGGTGTACCCGTTCATGAGAATGCTGCTGTCACTATTCTCGTCAATGATTATGCCGTGAGTGATGAATTGAGGAGGATCAGAATCAGTGAACAGCCTCTTGCTGCAGAGACTGTTAATATCAGAGCAACCCGCGCTCCAGTTCGCCATCCTGGCTCTTCAAGTTCTTCCGATTCTAAGAAGCCATCCTCTAGGGCACCCAAAAGGGGAGAAAGTGAAACAAATGCTGTGCACCGTCGGAGGAGTGCAAACAGAGGACAGAATCGTCAGGCTGCTGCTGTGACTATTCCAGCAACTCAACAGCAACAAAGAAGGCCAGTTCAGCAATATCAGCATCAACAACATCGTCCTCAGCAGCAGGCTTCTCAGCCTCACAATGGAAATCAAGCTGGTACAAGTAATGAGAGGAAGAAGATCATTTTTGATCCAATCCCCATGTCCTACGCCGAACTGTATCCCTCTCTGTTAGAGCGGAACTTGATTACTCCCAGAGACCCGCCGCCCATACCCGTCAACCCTCGGTGGTGGTATAGGCCTGAACAGCATTGTGTGTATCATTCGGGTGCTCCTGGTCATGATGTGGATAGTTGTTTCCAGTTGAAGATGAAGGTTCAAGACCTCGTGAGGTCAGGTATTTTGAACTTTGAAGACTTGGGTCCCCGTGATAATCAAGCTTGAAGATAACAAGTCCTGGGCTGGCGCCGACTTTTTCTTCAGAAGGGTTGTTCAGAAAACAGAAGCTGCTGATGCAAGAGATACTGACAGTTGTCATCCCTGGAGGGATCTATCACAATTGGGTCACTGTGGGCTTTCCTACGGTTGTTCATAAGTCAGAGAAATAATCACTTTGTTTAAAAACCCTTCTCCCATGCCAAAAGGAGAAGTGATGACATTGTTGGCATTATTTTGTGCAATGATATTTTCTTTCAAATAAATTCATGTTAAACATTTGTTTTTCCATTTGTTTTCCCTTTTCGCTTTTTGCATGAAATTGGTGATCACAAAAAACCTTAAAAAACAAGAATAAAAGCAATCTTTTCATCTGCATAACGATTGTCTTGTTTGATTTTCAAAAAGCTTTTCATATCAAAATCTTTATGCAGGTTGTTTCTCAAACCCATTAAACATAATGATCGGACGTCATCTCCCAATTTTGAATTCCCTGTATTCGAAGCGGAAGAAGATGATGATTGAAGGGATTCCTGACGGTATTTCCCGACTTCTTGAGCAAGAAAAGAAGATCACTCAGCTGCATCTCGAGAATCAGCAGAACAGCCAACTGGGGCATTAATAAAAAAAAAAGAAAAAAATCAATCAAAAAAGAAAAAGAAAGAGGAGGGTGCAAAATCAAAAGAAATCAAAAGAAAATCAAAAGCAAAATCAAAAGAAAACAAAAGAAAAAATAGCACCCTCAAAGTCCCAAGTTGGCTGATGCTGAATTCGATCGAAAAGAAGAGATCAACTGCCATGTGTCATGGTCAGTTATATCAGCAGAGAATGAAGAAAGCAATCGATAAGAAGGTCAAGCCTCGTGTGTTCCGAGAAGGTGACCTCGTGCTCAAGAAAGTCTTGTCTTTCGTGCTCGATTCCAGGGGCAAGTGAACCCCCCAAGCTATGAAAGTCCATATGTTTTCAAGAGAGCCTTTTCAGGCAATGTTTTGACACTTACAACAATGGATGGAGAAGTTCACTCGTCCTGGGAACTCCGATGCAGTCAAGAAATACTTCGCCTAAAAAAAAAAAAAGAAAAACAACTCGCTAAGTCGAACACCCCAAAGGGCGACTTAGGCAAAAAGGAGCGTCTCGGTGGATTGAAAACCCGAAAGGGCGATCCAGGCAAAAGTTAGAGACATTGAAAAAAGAATTTGCATCCCGCTAGATTGAACACCTCACACTGGGGCAATCTAGGCAAAAATTAGGGATTTGGCAAGTAACTGCATCTTGACAAGACTGTGCTCTATATCTGTCATCCGTCAGGGATTCTCGATTCATCGTCAACTGAAGCCCCGAATACATCGAAAATTCGGAATGGTAGAGGAAAGGTCATTATGTTCAATGTAGCCCTCTCCAATATATATCACCGATTTCAAACTTGTACAGATCTATGGAGTCCTGCCCTTTGCAGACTACCATTCCATCACATTAATTTGAGCTTTTATCCAATTATTTGCACTCTTATTTGTTTTAACTCAACAAATGCTTTGCATGTTTTAATTGATAAAGTATCATTGTTTTCAAAATAAACAAATTTTTCACAAATTGTTCTTAAACAAAGTGAACCTTCACAATGATGGAAGAATACTTAGGAGACCTGCAGTGCTCTCCCAAGGGTGGTATGATTATCAACAGGTAAGACAATTGTTCGTATCTCGAGCATGACTGTATCTTTGTCCTGCAAGAACTTCATATGGTCTCCCCTCAGCGAGCTTGCTCAGAGCAGTGTTGGTTGAAGTTGTTCATCTTCATGTCCCAGGCAGTGTAGATTCTTCCTCCAAGTCCCTGTTAGCCCTATTGTGGGGCATCTCCAGTATAGGTTTGTTTGAGCCCTACCGTGGGGCATTCCCAGCAAGGTTGCTTTTGAAATACTTTTTTGTGGGGCAGTTCCCCAAGCAGAGTGATTACTGAAGACGTTAGCGTTCGCCTCTCCAGCAAAGCAGTCTTCTCCTCTCCCCGCAGGATGGTGTTGTTCCCTGATATCCCGGTTTCCAGCAGATCGCGTTTGCTCTCTGGTGTTTTTTGGCCTTCCCTATGGAAGAAGAGTAGTACCGGGTGGTTGATTCTTGGACCTGCGTGTTGAGCATGTCTGTTTGTCAGCATTCATCATACATTTTAGGTAGAATGCATACATGCATAATCATAGCATTTGGATACTCATGATGCAGCTGTTGCCATGTATCTGTTGATGGTTGTCTCCTGCTATTTGTTAATACAGATCTCTCCAGTAGATCCTCCTAGCAGAGTTGGGTGTGTCTGATCTCTCCATGTAGAGCCAACCCCTTAAGCAGAAAGTGTCTATCCTTTCCTTCCATTTCCCCACTGAGATACATCCTCGTGGATGACGGTTGCTTCCGTTCCCTCCCTACACGGGATGGGTTGTCCCTATTGAGTTCTTTCCTCATTAGGGTGAGTCTTGTTTCAGTCTGCCTTTTTGGATCGATCCTAAATTGGCTTCCTGTTGGCTGTCTCCCGTGCTTCCCTGGGGCATAAATGAATAGTCGCTCACTAACCGGCACTCATTCATCTTATCCTCAGCGGAATTTGTTGGCCTCTACCTACGAACCGGTAGCTGTAAGTCCTTTCTTTACGGTCTTCTACCCACTACCCGGTAGTTGTAAATCCTTTTTCTCACTCTGTCTCTCAGCAGATCGTTTGTTGGCTTCTACCTACAAACCGGTAGTTGTAAGTCCTATCTTTGTGGTTTTCTACCTACTAGCTGGTAGTTGTAAAATCCCACATTCCTCCCCTTGTTGGAGTTAACCCTTTGTGCTCATCCTATCGATGACTGGTTACTTTTCCGTGGTTTTCTGCCTACTAACCGGTAGATGTAATCCCCTCTTTGCAGTTATCAGTATCCGGTTTGTGATATTGATATTCTTTCCCCTCTGGATACTTGCCTTGATCAAGCAGTATTGTCCCCATTGGGTCTTCCCCTTCTTTTTGGATATTTGCTCCGAGTTAGCAACTTTATACTCTTTTGATTGGTCATCTTTGCATACCTAGTCCTGGTACCGATGCCTTTCTTTTCGGTCGATTATCCATTTAACAACCTGCAACCCGGTTATGGATAATCTTCCATGCGAGGTTATTATCTACGTTCTGACGGCTATAGATAATATATCTCATGCACTCTTTGGTCAATCTTTTGATTGTTATCTCCAGCAGTCATTTCCCAGAACGAAGCTATTCTCCTAGCTATGGATTGGTTAAGTCTTCCCCAGCGAAGCAATCATTTCTCCAGCAGAGTTCATCCTACCAGTGGATTGGACGAGTTTCCATAGCAGGTCGATACCTGCATCCCCAGCTTGAATCTATCCTACCTGTGGATTGCGTGGGTCGTCCCCGCCGGAGTAACAGATATTTCCCAAAGCAGAGTTTATCGTATCTGAGGTTTGTAGGAGCCTTATCCCCAAAGAGTTGCCTGGTTTATCTTCCCCAGCGGAGCAGTTATTTCCCCAAGCGGAGTTTATCCTACCGGTGGATTGATTGGGATATCCCCAGCAATTTCACTTTTGTCAGTAGCAAGTTGCTTTATTACTCCCCAGCGAGTTGCCTTGTTCTCCCCTAGCGGAGTTGTATTGATTGGTTCCCCGACAGTTGCCTTGTTCTTCCCCCAGCGGAGTTGTATTGAAGGTTTCTCAGCACAGTCGTCCTGTGTATTCCCCGGCGGAGTTCTCATCATTTTGCATTTTTGCATGTAGTGATCATCGCATCCTCCAATCGCGTAGCATTTCCATTTCATATGGAGCATTACGCCATAGAAAAATTCAAACATATGCATTCATGTGTTCGAAACCCCATCAAACCGTATCCCCTGCAGCGACGGATTTTTGTTCAAACTGTACAACACATTTGCTACAGTTGCTCCAGTCAACATTTGGTGTTGATAATCCCCACAGAGGTTTATTTCCTCATCCGTTGGTGAAAGGAAAGCCTGCTTCTCCCCAGTGAGACCCCCTGCAAGTGTTCAGCCTTGCCCTGTCATCTTGTGGATGTCAGTATCCCGTCAGCGCCCGCGTGTGTTGTCTTCTTTGGTGTCGGTAAACACCATCCTTCGGTGATTTCCAGTCATGCGTAAGTGTCTGGTCTTCTTTGGTGTCGGTAAACACCATCCTTCGGTGATTTCCAGTCATGCGTAAGTGTCTGGTCTTCTTTGGTGTCGGTAAACACCATCCTTCGGTGATTTCCAGTCATGCGTAAGTGTCTGGTCTTCTTTGGTGTCGGTAAACACCATCCTTCGGTGATTTCCAGTCATGCGTAAGTGTCTGGTCTTCTTTGGTGTCGGTAAACACCATCCTTCGGTGATTTCCAGTCATGCGTAAGTGTCTGGTCTTCTTTGGTGTCGGTAAACACCATCTTTCGGTGATTTCCAGTCATGCGTAAATGTCTGGTCATTTTTTTGATGTCGGTAGACACCATTGTTTCGGTGTCGGTAAACATCGAGTCTCACCCCAGTCATCGGTAAATGTCTGGTCATTTTTTTGGTGTCGGTAAACACCATTGTTTCGGTGTCGGTAAACATCGAGTCTCACTCCAGTCATCGGTAAATGTCTGGTCATTTTTTGGTGTCGGTAAACACCAGTGTTTCGGTGTCGGTAAACATCGAGCCTCACTCCAGTCATCGGTAAATGTCTGGTTATTTTTGGTGTCAGTAAACACCATTGTTTCGATGTCGGTAAACATCGAGTCTCACCCCAGTCATCGGTAAATGTCTGGTCATTTTTGATGTCGGTAAACATCATCTTTCGATGTCGGTAAACATCGAGTCTTTCCCTCAGTCATCGGTAAATGTCTGATAATTTCCCAGCTAGAAATCCCCAGTAGAGTCATCTGTAAATGTCCTATCTGGTTTCCGGTTGTAAATATTTGTTTTTCTCTTCCCAGTCAATTTCTCCCCAGTCATCGGTAAATGTCTGGTCATTTTTGGATGTCGGTAAACATCATCTCTCGATGTCGGTAAACATCGAGTCTCATCCCAGTCATCGGTAAATGTCTGGTCATTTTTTGGATGTCGATAAACATCATCTTTCGATGTCGGTAAACATCGAGTCTCATCCCAGTCATCGGTAAATGTCTGGTCATTCTTTGTTCTCTTGTTAATAAAATCAAAAATCCCCAGAAGTCGTCGGTAAACGTCTTGTCTGGTTCCACCACAAAGATTTTGTTCCTCCCCAAGCGGAGATGCCATCGGTAAATGGCCCAGTTTTCTTCGATATCGGTAAATATCAAATTGCTTTGAAGCCACCATCAGTAAATGGTCTTGCTTCCTTTCTACATCAAGTTGTTTTCCAGCAGTCATCGGTAAATGGTCTCGCTGAAGTTGATATCGGTAAATATCAAGTTTCCAGTTTTTAACCATCGGTAAATGGTTTCACTTTTCAGAAGTTGTTTTCCCAGCAGCCATCGGTAAATGGTTTTGCTGAAGTTGATATCGGTAAATATCAAGTTTCCAGTTTTTAACCATCGGTAAATGGTTTTGCTTTTCTGAAGTTGTCATGCAGTCGTCATCGGTAAATGACGTGGTTCTTCTTGTATTATATCCAGTCGGTGCAAATTTCTACGGTTCTTTGGTATTCAATCCCTGTTTACCCTGAAAGTCTGACAGCCATTGCTATCATCCGTTCGGGTTCCCAGCTGATTGAATAGGGGCAGCTGTAGCACCTCAAATTTGCACCTATCATTGTACATACATTCTCATATTAGGTCATAACATAACATGGTCCACTGCATAGCATTGCATTGTCCCTTTTGCCCAAGTGCAAGATCCTCAGAGGAATTAGGTCAAACTGATCAGGAGATCAGTCAGTCAAGCGAGCAAGTGCAATTTCCAAGGAGCCAAGGCCCTAGGGTTGGTCCAACATGTTCACATGACTTGGGGATCCATTTGAAGTGTTTTGGTCAAGGATTGGATGTTCAGAAGTCATCAGTCAATGCACAATCAGTCAGAAACCCTAAAAAGTCAAACTTGGTCAACTGGGCTTGATTTTATGGTTTTGATGGATGGATTTGGTTTGAGAGAGCTTATTCATGTTCAAATAGGCCTCATATATCATGGCAAACATCATCATTGAAGAATTTGAAGCCAAATCAGAAATTTCCAAAAATAGAAACTGGACCTGTAATTGAAATTTGCCAAAAATGGAAACTTCTTGATCCTAAACTTACATCATGATACAAGCTTCAAATGAATTTTTGCCCAACATGAAAGTTGAAGATCTTGTTCTCCCATTTCCAAAAAGTCCAAGAACTCTCAATTCCCATGTATGGTTGGCAAGATATGATCAATTCATTTTCAAAAATTCTTGAACTTCAAAAGGCCATATCTCTCAAACCATTTGGCCAAATTTGGTGAGGTTTTTTCCAACAAGTCATATTTAACCTCCTCTTTCCAAAAATGTAACTCTCATGCACCAAAACTCTATGGATCAAAATGGCATTTTTTCACTTTCATGTTTTAATTTCAAGTGTGGTGCAAAGGTGAAATTGTGAAATAAACATTTTTAATCAGAATGGCCAATTAGGAATGACTTGAAATGATATTTGTGACTTGTGGAAGGCCCAAATTTCGTGCCCTAGCCAATACACCCCACCATTTGAACCAAAGTGCTCATTTTAGCAAATTGCTTCATTTGAACTAATGGTGCTTAGCTCTCACTAATCAAACCTAAAACAGCAAATATATACCATTTTTCTGACATTTTGGTAACCCTAGCAGCTGTTGTGCACACAGAAAAACCTCACTTTCTAAAATCCTCATTTTCTCTCATTCTTGAAAAATCTGCAAAAGAACTCAAGAACTTGACCTTGCCTTACTTGACACACCATTTACTCACCATTCTGAGCTCATTCTAATCTTCATCCACTGACTGTAAAGGCCATTTGCTCGACTGTTTTCTCTAAACACCATCAATGGCAGTGCAAGGTTAAAGCCATCTCAAGCTATCTCGAGCCAAGCCAACTTCATCACTCAACTTTGGGGAGCTGTTAGAGTATCTGTTTCAAGCCAAAACAACAAAATAACGACTGAATCCACACTGCACTTCAGAACTGGTAAATTTTCAATCTCCTTATTTCATCAAATCAATACATGCTTTAGAAAGGTCTATCCATGCTGAGCTTCATGATGGTTTTGCTTTTGAAAATGGTTGATTATTTCTTGAGTTATGTTGAAATGAAGTTTGGTGATGAATTCTATTCTTGCTCGATTCATGAGTTATGTTGTGTTTTAGTGAAAATCAATGTTGGATTCGTGTTATGTGAAGCTTGCTGATCATTTTGGTATGCTCAATTTCATTTTCTGGAAAAATTTTGGTTGAGTCGATTTTGGAAGATGAATGTCATGAGCACTGTACATAAACCCTAGGTTTTTCAATTGCCTTGCCCAGAAAATGGATTCTCACGTGTTGCATGGTATTGTTCCCCCATGAACCAATGAAATTATTTCGTTTCAGCAAGCCAAACGACCGCGTTTGGATAAGTGATTTCCATATTTACAATTATGCCATCCGGTCTATTAAATCATTTATTTTCTCAATTTTTATTTCAATTTGATGCAACAACTTGTAAAAATCATATCTCCATCATTTTAAATCCAATTCTCATGGGAATTTTTGCATCATACTCTGCTTGATCTCTATTTTTTTATCACATTTTTTCCAAATTTTTTGGACGGTTGGTTTTTATTTGGCATTAGGGTTTGTGACATGTACCAATATTGTACACATTTTACCAAAACCTTTGTGAAATAGTCATGACTTATCCTATGGACTTGAAACTTTTTGAGCATAAACTAGACACATTCATGTTTATTTTGATGTAGAGTTTGTGAATTTATCTTATCTGGATTGTGAGTTGTGAATTTTTGAAGTAGGGTGTGACAATTTGTGTCACACCATTGATGTGTAACTTGTTGATTTTTATAGCCATGCTTATTGACCTCCAAATGGATCGATTTTTTGTATGATTGAGCTTGAACATGTCTAGTTTGCATATGATGTTTTGTGGATTTGTTTATGGCATTTTCCATTTGTTTGAGATTTTCTCCCCTGTTTGACCAAAATGTTGACCTTATGTGATGCATGTGCCCATTTGTTTTGTAAAATGCTCATACTTTATTAGATGGACATAAAATTTTACATGAGATAACTAGACATCCTAAGCTTTGCCATGGGTTTAGTCCCATTTATTTATCATATGCCATCTCTGATTTATGAATTTTTCAAGTTGATGCATGTTTGGTTGACTTCTTTGAGCATGTTCAAAATTGCTTTGACTTTCTGATTTTCATTGACTGCCTTCCACTTGTCCAAATGAGATGAAATTTGACATGCTTACCATGCTATGTGTTATAATTGATCATGATTTATTTGGTGATTTTTGGAAATGTTTGAGTTTGCTTTTGATGCAAGTCTTTCTGTTGACTCCTATGAGCTTCTGTTTGCTATACTTTGACCTAAATTGTTCATGAAATGGTGATGATGATGGATATGAATGTGAACCCAATTGGTTTTGTTTCTTGATTGTTTGAACATGATTTTGGATGCTTGCCCTTTGCTGTTTTGATCTTTTCATACCCTTTTGACCCTAGGCTAGCCCTAGTGGTCCTGTTACTCACCTTTGAGCTTATGTTTTCAGGTTGATCAACAAATGACCAATGAGGCCAATTCTTTTTGATTGAGCTTGCTTGAATATCATTGATTAACTTGTTTGTTTTGTAGGTGGCTTGGCTCACATGCCTTAAGCCTTGTGCCTTGCACATTCACTTGCTTATGATTGACTGTTGATCTGTTTCCTTTTGCTTTAATCTTGAAGTTGTATACTAATGTCTGTTTGACTATTTCAGGTACTTTTAGTTGCTCAGTTCCTTGTGAACTTTTTGCTTTGCTTTGCTTGTTAAGCGATTTGCATTGAGGTATACCTTTCTATCTTCATGTAGTCTGGAAGACCTGGCCTGTTACTTGGCCAGGCAACTGTCTGAAGTCCTCCTTAAGAGGCAATGTTTGTGTATGTTTACAATTTGTCCCTGTACATATTCAAAGACCTCCTAAGAGAAGAGGCAATTGGCAGAACCCAAGGGATATGCAACCTATCCCCTGCTATTCTGTGTGTCATCTGCTTTGCTCACACCACTGTGTTGATGCATTGCAGATACAAACCCAAGATCTTGTACAATCGTACAGTTGAGTCAGTTTTAAATGTGTAGAAGGGTTCCCACCTTCTGAACCCACACATTTTTGTCTTAAGCTCTCCCAGGCCAGGGATAGGAGCTGTGAAGTCTTATCTTCACTCACTTTCATCTGCTTCACCTTAGCCCCTCAATGGCAAGGTTAAGAGCTAACATTACCCAGTTCCAGTGGTTTGTTTGTTGAGGTTGATATGACCCCTCGACTAAAACCTAGCCTTGATGTTTGAGCCCCTTGTTGGTGTGTTTATTTTATGTTGTATGTGCTTGTGTGTGCTTGTGTGGTGTGATTGTATCCCCTAGGTTTGCTAGACTCCGCGTAGTCTCGTTTGCATGTCAATTAAGGTAGCACGGTTCCTTCGTATAGGACTTCCTTTCTTGCTTGAGCTTTCCTAAAACACAAACAAACATTATCCCCTCTTAAGGATACGTCAACTCCTTCTACTACAGGTGAGTAAGTCTCCAAAGGTCGAGCATCAGGTAGATTGCGCAGTGACGTTGTCCACTTAAAAAACACAAACCAACGAGAATAGTTTAGCCGAACTACGGCAACTCTGATTCTCATGTTCAGATGAGATACGTAGGCACGAGATGCGATGTCTTGTCGAGTTTGACTAACAACTAACACTAATTCTTTTCTCTCGCCCTCGTTGCGATTGAGACCTCCCCTTTCTCTTGCCCTAGTTGCAATCGAGACCCTTGCTTCCTGTGCAAGTTAGGTTAGGTGTGGCTTGCTTCCTGTGCAAGTCATGTTTAGGATAGGCTTGCTTCCTGTGCAAGTTAGCTAGAAACCTTAACTTAGGGACGACTTTGCATGACAACATCTAGGCTCGAGTCGTAGTCTCCCTAGTGTTGTGTCTCCCTCTGTTATCTGGTTAGGCTAGTCCTTTTTCCCTGCGTAGGGGAACTACATCGCCCTGATCTTCATACCAGATGAAGTATGTAGGCAGGAGATTGAGCTGATCTCTCCGGGCGCCCTTTTTCTTTTTTGTGTGTGTTGTTTGACAGTTGCTAGGCTCGAGTGCCTGACTCCTTAGCAATTTGTTGTCTGTTTGTTTGAGTGTGTGCTTGACAGTTATAGGCTCGAGTCCCCGACTCCCTATTAACTTGTTGTGTTGTTGTGTGCTTGGAAGCTGATGTAAGTCCATCGAGTGGCATTCGGGTTCCAGTGTGGGGGTGTTTTGGTTCGGATGCTGATGTAAGTCCAGTGATTGGCATTCAGGCTCCATGTTTGCCTTCTTGTGTGTGTTCTGGTTCGGATGCTGATGTAAGTCCAGTGATTGGCATTCAGGCTCCATGTTTGCCTTTGCCTGTGTTTGTTTGTGTGCGTGTCAGCCGAGCTACGAATGCTCTGATTCTCCTTCGTCCAAAGGAGATACGTATGCATAGGATGCGACATCCTAGCGAGCGTGTGTCGTTTCCCCAGTCCGAACTACTTCGACTCTGATGTCTATGCCTGATAGACTAAGTAGGCCCAGGATGCGATATCCTGCCGAGTCAGTTTCAGTCTTGTCTGTTTTCTTGTGTCTCTTTCAGCCAGTGTGTGTGCGTGAGCAGTGTTTTAGCAACCATTTTCCTTTCTATTGTGCGTGGATCCCGTCGAGTACGACGGATGCGTAGGGGTGCTAATACCTTCCCTTCGCATAACCGACTCCCGATCCCATTCTCTTTGGTCGCGAGACCATGTCTTTTCCAGGTTTACTCTGAGCGTTTCCTTTCCCTCTTTTGGGATAAATAACGCACGGTGGCGGCTCTGTTGTTCTTGTTTTCCCGCCGGTTTTTCGCGTAATGCGACACTTCCAAGATCTGATTTTACTGTGCTTCAAGCTCATGTATCGATCCAAGGATGCCCCAGATAGGTTGTCTAGGAAGCAATGGATGAGAAGCTCATCATTATCAATGTAGGATGCCATCTTTCTATAGTACATAATAACATGACTTCTCGGGCAACTCAAACCTTTGTATTTTGGTAGGTCTGGCGCTTTGAACTTAGAAGGAAGCACCACATTAGGAACTAGACACAAGTCCTTAACATCCATACCGTAAGCAGAGAAACCTTCAATGGCTCTTATCCTCTCATCTAGTAATCGATAGTTTGCCTGTCTATTCTGATCTGAATCAAAAGCAATCTGATTAGCAGGCCGAAGATTAACTTGATGATTGGGGGGTTGAACACCCTGAGAAGTTACTTGAGCAAGGACTGGAGGAGAAGCAAACTGGGGATACCCTTGAGGATACATCAATTCCGATTTAACCATCTGACCAACAATATGACCATACTGACCTTGATACGGAATATATGGTGCCCCAGAATACACAAATGGAGGTGCAACAACAGAAGATGTCCTAGGTTAAGGAGGAGGTATATGAACACCTTGATTCAAATTCTAAATATCAGGTTAATTAGCTCGAGGAGGAAGACAAAAATGAAGGTTAGGGTCTCTGTACTCATCTTCGTTATCATCGGGAGTTTCAACAATAACTGGCGTAGAAGTATGAAAAGCCTGTTCTAGGTTGATCTCACGGTTGTCAATATTAACCATCCGAGGAGAGTGAGTGGTCATGCCCCAAGGATGAGCAACAAAGTTACCATTGGCAGGATGCACATTAAAAGGTTGATATGGCAAAAAAGCATTCCCATTAGCAACTTGGGGAGTAAAATTCAGAGGCAGCCCCCACTGATAGGTAGCAACATGCCTACTAAGACTCGGCTGACAAATTGGCTGGTTTACCACATGTTGGATCACAGTACCTACAATAGTATCAGCATAAGTGGTGACAACAACAATGGCATCAGTAACCACAATGGTAGCAGGATTGGCAGAAGTAGAGGTAGTAGCCTTCTGGGCTTGAAGGTACTCCATTATGGTGTTCATGTTACCTTGGAAGGTGTCCATTTTGCCTTAGAACTGAGCCAAAGTTTCCCTATAGGTAGCATTATCTTATTCCATATCTGACATGATTCTCTACTTGTTAACTCTCGTGAAGTACTGGTGTCGAAGAGTCGTCATCTTTCTGGATGAGGAAAGGACAAGGTAAGCTCTTCCTGGTTGATAGTCATGAAATGCATATGAATAAATGCACATGTTGGGATGAAATGCAAATAATTATGCAACATCCATAGATTCAAATCATTGATGGTATAATAACTCAAGGTCAAAATTTTGGCATATATACAGTAATGCAAAAATGTTATGCAATAATGTATGTTAACATCATAAAACAATCAGGATAATTTGTGTATATTGCCCGATGCAGGATAAAAAGCCCGACGTCCATGAGAATAAAGGTATGTATAGTCTATGGTTTCCTGCAGAAAAACTCATATCCCCCTCACAGGTAGGTTCTAGTCTTCAAAAGGTATTCCTAGAAGGTTTCTAGAGTCATCGACTCGAAATGAAAATACCTTGTCATAGAGAATTCTCACCGGACAAAAGTACTTCCAAGTGAACCTAGTCTGGGTGTGGTTCTCATGACAACCCAACGCGTGAATCGTTGTGTACACTGTTGGTGTAATCCCTAGAGGCCAATACTTTTGGTACTTGTATCGAATTATTTATTAATAATAAAAGGCTTTTTCTTTATTACGTTTGTTTAATAAAGTCCCTAGAATAGCTAGTCTGTTTAATGTATCAAGTATGACTTAATCATGAGATCACATTAAACATAAGGACACTATTCTTAAAGTATCCGTAGTCGAGCTTTATTGTGAAGTGGGATAACATTAAAGCATTAAGACTATTATGTTTGTAGACTGATGATCACATCTCATGGATCATGGATAAAGAGTTATCAAGTCTTAAACATAGGTATGAATATTAGGAGTAATATTTATACCGGATTGACCCGCTATGAGAATACTATATAGAAAGTTATGCAAAGTGTCATAAGTTATTCTCATGGTGATAATGGTGTATGTCACTCTTCGACCTGAAACCACTATGGATCCTAGATGTAGAGTCGAGTGCTTTATTGCTGATCAAACATTGTTCGTAACTGGATAACCATAAAGACAGTTGATGGGAACTCCACAAAGCATGCTGAGGGACATGAGTGACCTACATGGAATTTGCCCATCCTGTATAACAGGATAAATGTTTATGGGTGTCACATCCGTGAAAAACAACCGGCGGGCAAAAACAAAACAAACAGAGCCGCCACCGTGCGTTATTTATCCCAAAGACGGAAAGGAAACGCTCGAAGTAAACCTGGAAAAGACATGGTCTCGCGACCAAAGAGAGATGGGATCGGGAGTCGGTTATGCGAAGGGAAGGTATTAGCACCCCTACGCATCCGTCGTACTCGACGGGATCCACGCTCAGAAAGATAGAAGAAAGGTTGCTAAAACTGCTCACAAACATCACACACACACTAGAAAGAAACACAGGTGGGAGAAGAGGGGAAAGAGCTCGCTAGGATATCGCATCCTATGCCTACGTATCTCATCTGGAATGAGAATCAGAGCTACCGTAGTTCGGCTCACGCACGCCGAAACAAAACACACGCACACAGGCAAACATGGAAACCAAATGCCAATCGCTGGACTTACATCGGACTCCGAACCAAACAAACCCACACTGGAAACCAAATGCCAATTGCTGGACTTATATCGGACTCCAAGCACACAACAATAGGATACGGAATGCCAATCGTTGGGCTTACATCCATCTCCTAACACACACAAGAAGGATAACAAACAACAAGTTAATAGGGAGTCTGGAACTCGAGCCTAATAACTGTCAAGCAAACACACACAAAAAGAAAAAGGGTGCCCGGAGAGACCTCGCACGATCTCCTGCCTATGTACCTCATCTGGTATGAGGATCAGGGCAACGTAGTTCCCCTTAACAGGGGAGAAACTTTCTCCTAACCAGAGACTGGGAAATGACAAACTAGAAGGGAGACTGACTCGAGCCTAATAGTTATCATGTATTCCACAATGGTCCTAGGTTGAGTTTTCTATCTAACTTGCACAGGCAGCAAGCTAATCCTAAACAGGCAAAGCAAAGCATGCAAGCATAATCAAAATAAAGCAAACATACACAATTAACACACACTATATACAAACAAAGTGGGCTCACACAAGGGTTAGGCTGCAAAAGCAAGCCAACTGTATCAGGGTGATGTTAGCTCTTAACCCTAACATTGAGAGTTAGGGTGAAGCAGATGAAATAGGAAGTGAGGGGTGTGCCTCACAGCTCTTATCCCTGGCCTGGGAGAGCTTTAGACAAATGAAAGTGTGGGTTCAGAAAGTGGGAACCCTTCTACACTTATGGCTGACTCAACAAGGATCTTGGGTTAATATCCATAATGCATCAACACCAGTTGTGTGAGCAAAGGGATGACTCAACTGAATAGCAGGAGATGGATTGCACATCTCTTGTATCTTCCAATTGCCTTATAAAAGGTCTTTTCCTGCTTGGCACAAAGATAAACATACACAAGCATCGCCTCTTAAGGAGGACTTCAGACAGGTGCCTGACCACATAACAGGCCAGGTCTTCCAGACTACATGAAATCAGTGGGTTATACCTCAATTGGTTAAGCAACCAAGCAACAGCAAAAGCAAGTTCAAAATGAACTATAGCAACTAATGTACCTGAAAACAATCTAACTCAGTCAGTACACAATTCGAACAGTCAACCAAACAAACTAAAAGTCAACAGTTAACTGTACAAACAGACAACAAGCAATGCATCAAAGCAAAGCTCAAGCTCAACTCAAATGACTTAGAAGCCACCTACAAAACAAACTCAAGATTAGTTCAACATTGACCAATTAGTCAACTCAAGCAAGTGAATCATTTCCCTCATAGCCATATGCTCTTGGTCCTGAAAACACAACTCAAACATAAGCAAACCCCTAGGACAAGGCCTAGGGTCAAAGAGGGAGAAATAATTCAAAACAGAACATGAAAATTGACAATAATCAAGTTCAATCAAATTAAAACATCATCCAAAAGGTCCCATGTTCATATCATGCACCAAAATTATTTCACAAGGTATCTAAGGCAAAACATGCAATTTGAAAGCTCATTGAAGCAAACAGAATGAACCAATCCATATTAACTCAAACATAATACAATAAATCTCAAGAAAAATCATGGCTAAACATCACACATCACATGATCATCATACCAAAATTCAAGTCATTTGGACAAGTGGAAGCAAGGAAATTAAATTCTATAAGGCAAGGTAAGCACAAACAAGCTCAATTAGGGCACAATTTCATGCATCAACTTCACACAAGCCTAAAACAGAATCTACACATGATAAATGTCTCAAACCAAAGCCAAGATAAACTTCAAAGTGTCTAGAATCAATGTGCAAAATTTCAAGTTCATATGATAAACATCAAGCATTTCACAAATCATCTAAGTTCAACACTCATCAAAATTCCACATATGACCAATCAGCAAAGAAAATCCCAAACAAATCATAAATGCATCCAAAAATTCTGAAAAAATTCACAAGCAATCCTAACATCCAGAAGTAGCATCATGCAAAAATTCACATCATTTTCAGTTCATTTGGCATGGTAATGAAAATCAACAAGTCAAGCAAGCAAAGGTGTGACACAAATTGTCACACCTACATTAAACACATAATATCTCATCAACCAGAAATGGGAAAAATGCAAACTCTATACCAAAATGTTCATTGAGATGTCTACTTTAAGCATGCAAAATTTCAATAAGGTTGGATAAAATCTCATCATCTCACAACCAAAATGGCAAGGCATGTCAAGAAAACACATGTACACACAATCCCTAGCCAAAATTAAAATCCAATAGTGCACAATTTCTGGAAAAATCATTAAAAAATAGAAGACATCATGAAGAACACAATGAAAAAAATCTCATCTCATTTGGACAATCCATCAATGAGTTATGGAATTTTGAATGAAGGAAAAAAATAAAAAAAAGTATGATGAAGCATGGTATGAACATGGATAGCATGATGAAATAAAAATGCACAAGGCCAAGCGAAATGCCCTCAGCTGGAATCGAAGGGAGGGAGTATTTGAAATTGTAGCGCGCTCACTTTATATCCAGGACACGTGGTCCAGTGCATGAGGACAAACACGGAAAGGCATGCAAACACGCTCAAACAAGATCAAACTCCATTCTGGAAAACAAACCCTAACTGTTCTTCGCGTTCATCACAAATTCATCAGCTCAAGAACTTTTTATCACCAAAATGCACAAAACCTATATCATTAGCTTCATCTTTCCAAGCACATCATTAATCTAACATCAATTTATCCTAATTCTCAACAACACGCACGGATCGAGCAAAAGAAGTCTTGTACATCAATCTTAAAATCAACATAACTCACTCATTTCATCATAAAAATCAAGGATCTAAAGTGCAGATTCATCACCTAAGAAAGATCTACAATATGCATCCATTAATTTCATGAATCATTAAAGTCGAATTCTAACCTCAATTGAATGGCAGAACTGGATTCGATGTTTTCAAGCCTTGGCAAGCAAAAACAGATGATCTAACACTCTTGTATGATGCTTTGGATGAATGCTTGAGAGTTAAATTGGCACGATCTAGCTCAAATCTCCATTTGCCATTGATGAACACATGCTTCAACAGTTCCAAAAGCTGCTCGAAAATGGAGGATTCTTGCTTCCAATGACTTCAATTATGCTTATGAATGATGCTTGGATCAAGAACAATGCAAAGCTTGTGAAGAATTTTGGAGAAAAGTGAGAGAGAAAAATTGAAGAGTTTTGGAAAACTAGATCTAGATCTGAATTCTGTTATGCTAATCACAAAAACAGTTAGAATTATGCTTTTATATGTGATGTTAATGAAGTTGCTAATCATGATTAGGCAAATGCAAGTGTATTAAGCAATGACCAAGTGTTATGCCAAATTGGGAATTCACCCCTCATGCATGAAAAGCAATGGAACAGTGCAAGGTTCTGGTTTGGATCAACTTCAAATGATGTTTCTAAGCCAAAGCAAGTGATTGGAAATGAATTTAATGAATATTTTTCAAATTGCCATTTTCCCTCCAAAATTCAAATGGAAGTTCAAATATTTTTGTGAGCAAAATGCATGAATTATGATGTGTAATTTGGATAGTACATGACAAAAGAAGAATGTGGCAAAAAATCCCACTCCATTTGGCCTTTTGGTTCAAAAGTTATGCACTTTTAAAGTTCAAATTTTCTTGACCAAGATTGATCCATAACTTGCCAACCACACATGAGAAATTCATGTTCTTGGACTTTGTCGAAAGGTGAGAGCAAGATCTTCAACTTTTATGTTGGACAAAATTTCATTTGAAGCATTCTTGGACATGTAATCTTGAGGAGAAAACCTTTCCATTTTTGGCAATTTTGAATTACAAGTCACTTTCTATTTTTGGAAAGTTTTCATCTGACTTTATTTTCTTCAATGTTGATGTTTGAAATGTCAAATGAAACTTGTTTGAACATGAATGAAGTATTTCTAACCACTTCCCACCTCCAAATCCAACAGTTGACTTTTGGTTGACTTTTGTTGACTTATAGATGACTTGGTCATGCACAGATGAATCTGAGCCTCAATCTCCTGATGAAATGGCTCCAAAATGAAACCCTAGCTTACACAAGTTCCAAAAAACCATATAATGACCCCCATCTCCATGAAAGACCCCTTCTCCTTGACAAGCCCTGATTGGCACAATGCATATGATTAGGGTTGACCAAAGGTCAAAACCCTAATCTCAAGGAACTGATCAATCACAATGAAACTCTTGGTGATGACAAGACCATGATGATGATGATGTACCATTTCAACCAAGATAATGATCAATCTCCTTGAGGGACCAAAAAACCCTAATTTGAAGCACAAACCCTCAGATGGCTAGTGATCCATTCTTGAAACCCTCAGGCTTGAATCTTTTAACCTCTTTATTTTCTGAGCAAGACTTAGGAGGATGACTTGCTTATGGTTTCCATATGATATGCAAAGATGTAATGCCTAATGTCCTAAAAAATGAAATGCAATATGCTAAGCTAGTCCCAAGAGGGGAGGGAAAATTTTGAGGTGTTACAGCTGCCCCTATTCAATCCACTGTGAACCTGTCGATATGAATAGCCTCGGCTTTCAGATGATCAGGATGAAGAGTGATTGAATACCAAGAACAAACGAACAATTTGCACTCTGATGGGAAAATAATTAACAATGTCTGTCAGAATCGGCAAAGACGCAATCTCTAAAGAAGAACTCGTTTGGTACGGAGAAAGTCGGCCTGATCACCGAAACAGAATGTCGACCTGGATACCAAAATAAATGGTAACACGGGGATAACCACGGCCTGAACACCACATCCGCTGGGGATTATTATCCTTTTGCTCTTTCTTGAACCCCTAAACTTTCTGATGATTTCCTCTTTTTCGTTTTCTTTGATTGAACTGTATTTTCGCGCTGATCGCGTAACGTCCTTTGATTTTATTTCCATCTCCGCCCGACGGAAAAGTTTCCTCCAGTATCGTACTACTGGGGAACATTGCTGATCTGACATCATGATGCTAAACTCCTCAGAGTAACATCTTCACCATCCGGCGAAACCAAGTCTCAAGCGGTAACCACGGCTCGAGTCGCGCTGATCGCGATCTTCATTTCCATCTCTGTCCGACGGAAAAGTTTCCTCCAGTATCGTACTACTGGGGAACATTGGTTCTGACGTCATGATGCTAAACTCCTCAGAGTAACATCTTCACCATCCGGTGAAACCAAATCTCAAGCGGTAACCACGGCTCGAGTCGCGCTGATCGCGATCTTCATTTCCACCTCTGTCCGACAGAAAAGTTTCCTCCAGTATCGTATTACTGGGGAACATTGGTTCTGACGTCATGATGCTAAACTCCTCAGAGTAACATCTTCACCATCCGGTGAAACCAAATCTCAAGCGGTAACCACGGCTCGAGTCGCGCTGATCGCGATCTTCATTTCCATCTCTGTCCGACGGAAAAGTTTCCTCCAGTATCATACTACTGGGGAACATTGGTTCTGACGTCATGATGTTAAACTCCTCAGAGTAACATCTTCACCATCCGGTGAAACCAAATCTCAAGCGGTAACCACGGCTTGAGTAGCATCCTCACCCACTGGCAAAACCAAATCTCAAACGGTAACCACGGCTTGAGACCAGCTTATGCTTGCAATAATGATGCATGACCTTTTTTCAGCGTAATGCTCCATAATTATAGAAATGTTACGCAATTTAATGCAATATGCTATGCTTATCTACATGATGAATGCATAAAAGGTATCCCCCTCAAGGGACTCTTCTAGGGAGCTCGAGGCACTCTGCTGAGGAACTCGCCATTGCTCCAACTCCACCCTGCTGGGGAATAGCATTGCTGCTGGGAAATAGGCCACCCTTGCTGGGGAAAACCTCCACTGAAACCCGATCCGCATGGGGACTTCGTTGGGGAATCAACCACCAACGCACTCTGTGAGGAAACAACGGTTTCTGACTTGTTGGGGATACAACAATCCCGACTCTGCTTGGAGAAACCAACACCAATAGATACCTCCACTAGGAAATAGCAACCTTCAGGCCTGGCTGCTGAGGAAACATCGATCTCAAACCCACTAGGGGAGATAACCATCCCGACCCTGCTAGGGGAGGCACAAACCTTGAATCTGCTGAGGAGGTAACAATCCTGACTCCGCTTGGGGAGACCAGGAAATTCTTGACACTGAACACCTGTCGACTCGTCGAACCCTGGTAGTCCCCGTCTAAATTCACTGTCAGCTTTCCAATTTTGAGAACTCCCAGACTTGTCTGGACTTTTCTGATTCATCACCTTGTATTCTCGACTACTCCGTCCTCTATCACCTTGCATTCTCGACTGCTCCGTCCTCTACGGCGATCGAACTCCTTGGATTTATACAGACTTTTCAATCTCAGACTTTGAAGAGTCTTCTTGATTAATATCCAGGATCGTCGTACGTCTTCACCGTCTTTTCACCATTCTTCCATTCATTCGTCCCTGATCAGACTCCACGAGGATCTTTCGTCAAATAGCTTCCACATCACAACCTGCAAATGAGTGAAAAGATCTAACAGTACCTGCAAAAGAGATCGTTAGATAAAACCATGCCCCAGGCGTGTCAAGATTTCAACACTTGGGTCACTCAACCTTCTGAATAAGATTTCAAGCTTTCAATCTTATAAACATGCATTGGCAGGGATCTCCATGTCTTAAAATGAAAAGATTCTTTATCACAAACAATTGGATGTTTTTGCAATCAAAGCGGTAATGAAAAACAAAAACAAAATTATTTGACTGAACATGCATTTTATTGATTGAAAAAGTGTGGCTCAAACTGAGCAATACAAAGGAAGCAATTCCTGAAAAGAGGTAATTGCGCACAAAAGGAAAAATCTATCCTAATGGCAATGTGAAACCCGTGATCTCATCAAGTTCCAACTCGGTTACACCCCATATGTCCTCAGACTCTCCGTGCTTTCTGCCTTCTGAACAAGACGTTTCCGACCGATCCCTACCGGGTATTATCCATGTCATATCCAAAGTACAAACGATCATGCCAGACACAGTTGTTCGTTTCAAACCCTCTTTTGCTTGGACTGCCCTTTCGGGTTTTCAGTCCACCGGGATACCCTTTTTTACCCAAGCCGCCCTTGTGGGGTTTTTGACTTGCCGGGTGTACGGTTTTTCTCTTTTCTTATCCCTAACTTTTGCCCGAACCTTCTCTTTTTTCTTTTTTTGGTTCGCCGGGATGCCCTTTCTTGCCTGGACTCTTTTATTCTTGTTGTCCAGCGGGTCAGTTTTACGAAGTATCTTTTAACTGCGTCCGCATTCACAGGGGATGGAAAATCCTCACCACTCATGGTCGTCAGCAACAAGGCTCTGTCAAAGAAAACCTTCTTGACCATGTTGGGGATTCATGATCGGGTGTCCACTTGCCCCTACGATCGTTGAGGAGGAAGGATCCTTTTCAATACCAGCTATCCCACGTGGTACGCACGAGGTCACACTTCTCGGTTAACAACATGCTTCATTCACTGGGTACAACTGCCCCATAACAAGTAACTGCCAGCCTCTTTCCCTCAATCAGGCTCAACGCGTCATACCGAGTCCTTATCCATTCAGCCTTTTGCAATTTCTCATCCACCAGGACTCTCCACAATGGGATCTAGACTTCAGCAAGTAATATTACTTCTATCCCATACACGAGCGAGCGCGGCGTTGCCCCAGTATACGTACGCACCGACGACCGATACCCAGGATCCAAGCTTCGTACTCGGCCACCAGCGTTGGTGCATTCAAATATTATCCGGGTAACAAAAGGAATGTGGGATCTTTTCAGCGTAACCCAAAGCATCACTAACTCATCCATCTTAACCCCTTCAGACATCAGAATCCGTTCGGATTCAGGGTCAGGCCCCTCCTCCGGGATCGGTTCCTCACAATCTTTCGATTTGAGCACCTCGAGATGTCCTCATCAGGGAACTCAAACGTCCTTGGTTGATAATCCTCAATGGGTAACTGTATATCACGAATCAGTCAGAATTATTTTCCATCTCGCAACCCGTCCGGTCAATGCTAGCTTCTCAAGCACATACCTGATCGGATCCATCTTGAAATCCACAAAGTGGTATGAATCAGCATATATTGTCTCAGTCGGCGAGCAGCCTATGCCAAAGTACAACAAGTTTTCTCGAGCAGTGAATGTATTGTTTCACAGTCGATAAACTTTTTGCTAAGGTAAATTGCATGCTCTTTTCGACCAGACTCGTCATGCTGACACAATACACGCCTCATAGACCCCTCGAGGACCGTCAAGTATAGGGTTTACGGTCTCTCTCCATAGAAAGGCAATAGAATCGGAGACTCCTGCAACTTATTCTTTTATCTCTCAATGCCCCTTGGCAATCATTATTTCACCTGACCGTTTGATTTTTTTCCACAGCTTGAATGGGTTCGCACATGGCTGTTAGGTGAGATACGAACCATGACAGGTAGTTCAATATACCTAATAGACCACGAACCTCTTTCTCTGTTCTCGGTTCAGGCACTTCTTGTTTTTCTTTCTATTTTTTCTCTTTTTTTTTTTTTTTTTTTTTTAGCAGGATCAACCTCGATTCCTCTTTTCCGCTCACAATAAGCCCCAGCAACTAACCGGCCCGCACTCTGATAGTGCACTTATTCGAATTCAACCTAAGTCTGAATTATCTCAACCGGTCAAACGACTTGCCCCAGTCTTCCAGATGCCCCTCTTCTGTTTGGGACTTTGCTATCATGTCATCTACATAACATTTGATTTCATGATGAATCATATCATGAAACAAAGTCACTCTGATATGTGGCACCGGCGTTCCGCTTCTCTAGAGGACAGTCTTCTCTCCATGATAGCTTGTGCACAACGACATCGGTATCCGACCCTGACATATCCTGACACGACCAGGCGAAGGTATCCACATGCTCTTTTAACAGGGCTACCATTCTGCTTTCGACTCGCCTCTGAAGCGGCCCCAATTTTCACTTCCTTTCTGACCTCGGCGGCGCTTGGAATAACAATCACGCCTCACTCCTCGTGCGGTTGAACCACCTTCCCCTCTTATTTCAACAACCTGGCTAATCTTCCAGCAGATCACAATCTTCTTCGCCTTCTTCTTCTGTTTGATAGCTCGGATTATCGAAGTCATATGAGGTGTAACCAAATTGTTATCAATGAGATCCGGAGGATTATTTTTCGAAGTCGGAACGAGACAAATCAAAAAGGGGAAAAATGAAAACAAACATTGCCATTTTTTATTTTTTAACTGCAAAAATAAATGAAAAACAGGGAACACCGCTTTTAATTTGAAAAACATCCATTTATTTATGATGCAAAATGTTACAAAATGAAACATGAGGTGGCCCTTACAATGAACCATTACGTGTCGGGCAACACGCATGGCTTTCATGCAAATAAAAACTGAAAAACAAGAAATATTACTCTTCAAGTAGAGTGACAGTGATGATCTTTTTTAGGCCTTCCAGTTCCCTGGTACGCACGATTTTATCCACGACTCCAGCTCGCGGTCACTGTCAATCTCTTCACCCACTATATAGGCGTGATCTGGATCCAACACTCCGGCACTGACAAATGTGAACGGTGGACGACGTCCTCTGTTTTGCCTAGACGAGTCTTGGCCCTCCTGATAGCCAACCCCGAACATATCCGCCTTCACCACAATGCCTATGATCTTTTTTCCCAACCTTGGGCCTCTCTATTCTTCACCACTTCTAGGGCTTGTTTGTAAGAAGAAATGGACAGCTTCTTCTCTTTCTCAGCAAGAATGACGTTCTCCACCTTGACAGTTTCAACTGCCAGACTGGGTGCCTTACATCTTACATCGTCCATTCCTCCTTCAATCATTCCTTGAATTGTTTCCCTCATCATTGCACGCCCCTTTGTGGCGACAGCCGCACAACAGTTATCAACACCAGGGAAAGCCCCACTCTTCATCAGATGCCTCTTGACCACAGACATTGGAATCTTTAACTGATCCCCGTTCGTTTCATCCATTTTCCTCTTGTCTTTGGACATCACATTCACCTTCATAGGACCATGCATCGGCACGGGGTTAGCATTAACATTCGGTATTGGTGCAAAATTGATAGCTTTAGAATCCACCAAATCTTGAACGACATGCTTGAAAGCTTTACAATCCTCAATGTGATGTCCGGGTGCATCAGCATGGAACTCGCACCTGACCTTCTCATCATAACTTGCAAGCCTCTGCTCCGGTTTCCCTGGAACCAACGTCCTAGGCTGCACCAACCCGAGATCCATCAACCTTTTAAACAGAGAGGCATAAGTCACGGGCGGCTTATTAAAATGACGATCTGTCGTCCTTCTTCTCACTTGGCACCCAACTTTCTGTGTTCTCTGTGGAGGTGACTGCCGCTGCTGTAGTACAGATGAATTACTAGCAGGAATAGTCAATGCAGAAGCATACGGGTGATAACGATCTTTACCCCTTTTGGCATGCACATCACTTGATTCATCCTCCTTCTTGTGCTGAATACCGCCAGAGGGCTTCTTTACTCCAGACGACAGAGCATCTTCCCGGATTTTCCCCATTCTCAACCAGTTTTCAATCCTCTCTAACCTCTCAGCGATTGCTTTCTGCCCCACGGCGAGCCCTTGCATGATGTTGAACAGCTCACCTATCTTCTCTTTCAGGTCGAGAACGTCGGCGTTGGGTGGATTCATCATTCCTGTATCAATCAAACAGGTTAGACACTGACACCTGCAAAATAGAAGACAAGTTATTATGATTATGCATGAATGCAATGTCTATCCGTATGAGGAACACTCTGTCTTTTCGATCCTGGTTTCATCGAGACAGATAATAATCCGGCGATAATATTCTGACATTTATCATTTGATTTCCTCATACAAATCAGAGATATATGATTTAGCAAAATACCACTCAACCATGTGTGTGCTGTGTGAGTGCATATAGGAAAGCAAATAAAGCTTGAAGATCAATCACTGAGTGAAAACAACCACTGTATATCAAAAGTGCACCATAAGTGCAAGAGTCATACATCAAGCTGATACAAATCAGATACAATTCTCCAGAATCAGAAAGAAAATACAAGCACTTGAATTCCGTCAACAGGCCTGACGGTAATCCACACAAATGACAACAAGAGGCTACACCGAAGAAGGCCCCACAGAAGGCTCTGCATCATCTACCATCTTGGTAAACTTCACCGCAAACCTAAGTTCAGTGTTCTCCTGCTGCAATCTCCCTATCTCCTTCTGGCCAATCTTCATCTGTCTGAAGTAATGATCTCTCTCAGCCTGACAATGATCTCTCTCAGCCGTGATCTTCGCGTTCTCCGCTTCCTTAACCTTCAACTTTGCTTCCCATTCGGCAACGAGGATTCTGACTCAGTCTTCTCTCTGATCCCTCACGAGGATTTGCCTTCTCTTCTCATCTTCAATGACCTTTGAAGTTCTAGCCAATCTTTCTTTGGTGATGTCGTGCTCCCTTATGGATGACTCTAAAGCTTGGCTGACCTTGCCATAGTAAGCGGTATCCATCTCAAAGCGCTTTACTTCCAGAGCATGTCTCTTATCCTGATCTTCCATCCTCACTCTGATCTCCTGATTAGACATCTGAATCCGAGCAACACTCATCTCCAATTCAGCTTTCTCCGCAAGCAACTGATCTCTAGCTTTCTTCATCTCGAGGAATTCTTCCATACTGACAGAAGAACGCGGACCCTCAATCAAAGGACACCAAGGATCACCTCCAGGAAAAGGTAGATACGTGAGCTCAATTCTCTTCCGAAGCCAATCATCAAATGGAGGAAAGGACGTGCTGTTAACCTTGCCAAAAGGAACCTTTCCCCTCCTCTGGATATTTCGCCATGCCCTAGACACCTGCTTCAACCGTGTCAGATTACCCTCAGCCGGGAAATAGAAAGACTCCTGAATCTCGCGCTCGAGTGGAGGAACCTCCATAGCAAACCCCATCTGTCTCCTAAGAAGCGTCAGGTTGTAATTAATGCAACCCTGAACTCCTATAAGAGGCACATTGGGAAAGCTCCCGCAGCTATATATGAAATCCCGTCCAGCCATACCGTTATGAGTCCAAGCTATATCAGTGGCTCGCAAACCCATCAACTTGACCGACCACTTGACCGTAGGATCAAGAGCGACAAAAGCACCTTGGGAAGGCAAATACCCCATAAACCACTTGTACAGCAACTGAGCACAACATCTGATCAATCCCCCACGCCGCTTCTCGTTCCGATTATGGACCTAGTAGTACACATCTCCAACCAAGGTAGGAATGGGATTCCTCTGCACAAACAGCCTGATGGCATTAATGTCCACGAAATTCTTCTGATTAGGAAACAGGACAGTCCCATAAATGTTCACAGCAATCAAGGCACAGACCGTCTTCCAATTACCCAAAGCAGCATGTTCCTTGGCCTTAGCCTCCAAGAAACTCAAATGAAAACCGGATAGTTTTCCCTTCTCCTTCAAACCCCCCTTGGTCACATCCGGGCTCAAATAAAGAGCACGAGACATCTCAGCAATATCAGGCTCCACCCTAGTGGCACAGAACGGAATCTGATCTTTGATCGGAATACCCAAGATGCTAGCATAGTCCTCCATCAAGGGCCCTAACAAGTAATCTGGAAAGACAAAGCACCTCAAGCCCGGGTCATAAAACTGGAGAAGAGTATGAATGGCGCTCCTATCACTGTCTGTGAGCCTGAAAACCAACTTCAGAATACCACCGTATGCCTCCCTGAACATCCCCACATGGTCGGGTGTAATCAATGCTATCACATCTCTCAGCATACTGATCTCTGGGTCAAAGAAGCTGTAGACAACATCGTCCTTCAAACCGGTCCTCATGTCGGAGCGAAGAAGTCTCTCAACCAGGATCTCAGTCAAAAATGTCCCTGCATATGGATAAACATGAGTTAGATGCAGGTAAATGCAAAATGTGATGATGCTGATGAATGAATGCAATGCTTTGTGCCATCCTCCAAGTCAACTGAACATCTGTTGCACTGAAGCCTGATCTCTGAACTGATCACAACCATCTGAAGGAATATGTAACCACAAATCCGACTCAGGGTTCCGAAATAAACGGAACTGAAAGATACATCACCATCATCACCAAAGATTCACTGATCTGATAACCACAAAATCATCTGAACCGGCCCAGGGAATCCTTAAATAAACGGATCCCCACTGATAAATAACACGGACAGCACTCCGGTGTCTCAGAAATAAATGTCCATAAATCCGACTTATAAATAGGACTCTGATCAACGGCTGAACCAATAGTCACCATCAAAATCACCACCAGAACATGCATATGTACGAATCACCCTCCCCTCACAGGTAAATTCTAATCAGGTCATCCTAAGGCGGATAATAGTCTCGACAATCGGGCAAAGATACTCAACGGGTTTGCCCTTTCGGGTGTGCCGTTGTAGCTCCTTTAAGATCGTCTAAACCAAAGATCCGGGAAAGAACGGTCACCGAAGTCAACAACTCAGATGAGGTAACTGGACCAAAGTGGAATACTCCACAATGGAAGAGCTCTCTCAGATGAACCTCGTCCGGCTTGTGGTGTGTCACGTCGCAACAACATGTCCAACCAGTATGTGAGGAACGTGAGACCACACTAATCCTAGGTGTATACTCGGGCCTGGGTTTTAGCCCCACTCAGAACACCCACCCCAAACATAGGAACCACCTGTACAGAGGACAACAACATGACAGTATGATGCATGCAAATATTTATGCAAATATACACAGGAGAATAATAATAAATGCAATAAATAGAGCGGCACAAGCAACCTAAACTATCCTAGAACGCTAGGAGAGACTCGCTTAGGGAAGATGGACCAGCCAGAGGTCAACTTCTTCGGTCCCCAGCAGAGTCGCCAGCTGTCGCATCCGCGAAAAACAACCGGCGGGCAAAAACAAAACAAACAGAGCCGCCACCGTGCGTTATTTATCCCAAAGAGGGAAAGGAAACACTCGAAGTAAACCTGGAAAAGACATGGTCTCGCGACCAAAGAGAGATGGGATCGGGAGTCGGTTATGCGAAGGGAAGGTATTAGCACCCCTACGCATCCGTCGTACTCGACGGGATCCACGCTCAGAAAGATAGAAGAAAGGTTGCTAAAACTGCTCACAAACATCACACACACACTAGAAAGAAACACAGGTGGGAGAAGAGGGGAAAGGGCTCGCTAGGATATCGCATCCTATGCCTACGTATCTCATCTGGAATGAGAATCAGAGCTACCGTAGTTCGGCTCACGCACGCTGAAACAAAACACACGCACACAGGCAAACATGGAAACCGAATGCCAATCGCTGGACTTACATCAGACTCCGAACCAAACAAACCCACACTGGAAACCAAATGCCAATTGCTGGACTTATATCGGACTCCAAGCACACAACAATAGGATACGGAATGCCAATCGTTGGGCTTACATCCATCTCCTAACACACACAAGAAGGATAACAAACAACAAGTTAATAGGGAGTCTGGAACTCGAGCCTAATAACTGTCAAGCAAACACACACAAAAAGAAAAAGGGTGCCCGGAGAGACCTCGCACGATCTCCTGCCTACGTACCTCATCTGGTATGAGGATCAGGGCAACGTAGTTCCCCTTAACAGGGGAGAAACTTTCTCCTAACCAGAGACTGGGAAATGACAAACTAGAAGGGAGACTGACTCGAGCCTAATAGTTATCATGTATTCCACAATGGTCCTAGGTTGAGTTTTCTATCTAACTTGCACAGGCAGCAAGCTAATCCTAAATAGGCAAAGCAAAGCATGCAAGCATAATCAAAATAAAGCAAACATACACAATTAGCACACACTATATACAGACAAAGTGGGCTCACACAAGGGTTAGGCTACAAAAGCAAGCCAACTGTATCAGGGTGATGTTAGCTCTTAACCCTAACATTGAGAGTTAGGGTGAAGCAGATGAAATAGGAAGTGAGGGGTGTGCCTCACAGCTCTTATCCCTGGCCTGGGAGAGCTTTAGACAAATGAAAGTGTGGGTTCAGAAAGTGGGAACCCTTCTACACTTATGGCTGACTCAACAAGGATCTTGGGTTAATATCCATAATGCATCAACACCAGTTGTGTGAGCAAAGGGATGACTCAACTGAATAGAAGGAGATGGATTGCACATCTCTTGTATCTGCCAATTGCCTTATAAAAGGTCTTTTCCTGCTTGGCACAAAGATAAACATACACAAGCATCGCCTCTTAAGGAGGACTTCAGACAGGTGCCTGACCACATAACAGGCCAGGTCTTCCAGACTACATGAAGTCAGTGGGTTATACCTCAATTGGTTAAGCAACCAAGCAACAGCAAAAGCAAGTTCAAAATGAACTATAGCAACTAATGTACCTGAAAACAATCTAACTCAGTCAGTACACAACTCGAACAGTCAACCAAACAAACTAAAAGTCAACAGTTAACTGTACAAACAGACAACAAGCAATGCATCAAAGCAAAGCTCAAGCTCAACTCAAATGACTTAGAAGCCACCTACAAAACAAACTCAAGATTAGTTCAACATTGACCAATTATTCAACTCAAGCAAGTGAATCATTTCCCTCATAGCCATATGCTCTTGGTCCTGAAAACACAACTCAAACATAAGCAAACCCCTAGGACAAGGCCTAGGGTCAAAGAGGGAGAAATAATTCAAAACAGAACATGAAAATTGACAATAATCAAGTTCAATCAAATTAAAACATCATCCAAAAGGTCCCATGTTCATATCATGCACCAAAATTATTTCACAAGGTATCTAAGGCAAAACATGCAATTTGAAAGCTCATTGAAGCAAACAGAATGAACCAATCCATATTAACTCAAACATAATTCAATAAATCTCAAGAAAAATCATGGCTAAACAGCACACATCACATGATCATCATTACAAAATTCAAGTCATTTGGACAAGTGGAAGCAAGGAAATTAAATTCTATAAGGCAAGGTAAGCACAAACAAGCTCAATTAGGGCACAATTTCATGCATCAACTTCACACAAGCCTAAAACAGAATCTACACATGATAAATGTCTCAAACCAAATCCAAGATAAACTTCAAAGTGTCTAGAATCAATGTGCAAAATTTCAATTTCATATGATAAACATCAAGCATTTCACAAATCATATAAGTTCAACACTCATCAAAAGTCCACATATGACCAATCAGCAAAGAAAATCCCAAACAAATCATAAATGCATCCAAAAATTCTGCAAAAATTCACAAGCAATCCTAACATCCAGAAGCAGCATCATGCAAAAATTCACATCATTTTCAGTTCATTTGGCATGGTAATGAAAATCAACAAGTCAAGCAAGCAAAGGTGTGACACAAATTGTCACACCTACATTAAAAACATCATATCTCATCAACCAGAAATGGGAAAAATGCAAACTCTATACCAAAATGTTCATTGAGATGTCTACTTTAAGCATGCAAAATTTCAAGAAGGTTGGATAAAATATCATCATCTTACAACCAAAATGGCAAGGCATGTCAAGAAAACACATGTACACACAATCCCTAGCCAAAATTAAAATCCAATAGTGCACATTTTCTGGAAAAATCATCAAAAAATAGAAGACATCATGAAGAACACAATGAAAAAAATCTCATCTCATTTGGACAATCCATCAATGAGTTATGGAATTTTGAATGAAGGAAAAAAATAAAAAAAAAAGTATGATGAAGCATGGTATGAACATGGATAGCATGATGAAATAAAAATGCACAAGGCCAAGCGAAATGCCCTCAGTTGGAATCGAAGGGAGGGAGTATTTGAAATTGTAGCGCGCTCACTTAATATCCAGGACACGTGGTCCAGTGCATGAGGACAAACACGGAAAGGCATGCAAACACGCTCAAACAAGATCAAACTCCATTCTGGAAAACAAACCCTAACTGTTCTTCGCGTTCATCACAAATTCATCAGCTCAAGAACTTTTTATCACCAAAATGCACAAAACCTATATCATTAGCTTCATCTTTCCAAGCACATCATTAATCTAACATCAATTTATCCTAATTCTCAACAACACGCACGGATCGAGCCAAAGAAGTCTTGTACATCAATCTTAAAATCAACATAACTCACTCATTTCATCATAAAAATCAAGGATCTAAAGTGCAGATTCATCACCTAAGAAAGATCTACAATATGCATCCATTAATTTCATGAATCATTAAAGTCGAATTCTAACCTCAATTGAATGGCAGAACTGGATTCGATGTTTTCAAGCCTTGGCAAGCAAAAACAGATGATCTAACACTCTTGTATGATGCTTTGGATGAATGCTTGAGAGTTAAATTGGCACGATCTAGCTCAAATCTCCATTTGCCATTGATGAACACATGCTTCAACAGTTCCAAAAGCTGCTCGAAAATGGAGGATTCTTGCTTCCAATGACTTCAATTATGCTTATGAATGATGCTTGGATCAAGAACAATGCAAAGCTTGTGAAGAATTTTGGAGAAAAGTGAGAGAGAAAAATTGAAGAGTTTTGGAAAACTAGATCTAGATCTGAATTCTGTTATGCTAATCACAAAAACAGTTAGAATTATGCTTTTATATGTGATGTTAATGAAGTTGCTAATCATGATTAGGCAAATGCAAGTGTATTAAGCAATGACCAAGTGTTATGCCAAATTGGGAATTCACCCCTCATGCATGAAAAGCAATGGAACAGTGCAAGGTTCTGGTTTGGATCAACTTCAAATGATGTTTCTAAGCCAAAGCAAGTGATTGGAAATGAATTTAATGAATATTTTTCAAATTGCCATTTTCCCTCCAAAATTCAAATGGAAGTTCAAATATTTTTGTGAGCAAAATGCATGAATTATGATGTGTAATTTGGATAGTACATGACAAAAGAAGAATGTGGCAAAAAATCCCACTCCATTTGGCCTTTTGGTTCAAAAGTTATGCACTTTTAAAGTTCAAATTTTCTTGACCAAGATTGATCCATAACTTGCCAACCACACATGAGAAATTCATGTTCTTGGACTTTGTCGAAAGGTGAGAGCAAGATCTTCAACTTTTATGTTGGACAAAATTTCATTTGAAGCATTCTTGGACATGTAATCTTGAGGAGAAAACCTTTCCATTTTTGGCAATTTTGAATTACAAGTCACTTTCTATTTTTGGAAAGTTTTCATCTGACTTTATTTTCTTCAATGTTGATGTTTGAAATGTCAAATGAAACTTGTTTGAACATGAATGAAGTATTTCTAACCACTTCCCACCTCCAAATCCAACAGTTGACTTTTGGTTGACTTTTGTTGACTTATAGATGACTTGGTCATGCATAGATGAATCTGAGCCTCAATCTCCTGATGAAATGGCTCCAAAATGAAACCCTAGCTTACACAAGTTCCAAAAAACCATATAATGACCCCCATCTCCATGAAAGACCCCATCTCCTTGACAAGCCCTGATTGGCACAATGCATATGATTAGGGTTGACCAGAGGTCAAAACCCTAATCTCAAGGAACTGATCAATCACAATGAAACTCTTGGTGATGGCAAGACCATGATGATGATGATGTACCATTTCAACCAAGATAATGATCAATCTCCTTGAGGGACCAAAAAACCCTAATTTGAAGCACAAACCCTCAGATGGCTAGTGATCCATTCTTGAAACCCTCAGGCTTGAATCTTTTAACCTCTTTATTTTCTGAGCAAGACTTAGGAGGATGACTTGCTTATGGTTTCCATATGATATGCAAAGATGTAATGCCTAATGTCCTAAAAAATGAAATGCAATATGCTAAGCTAGTCCCAAGAGTGCGAATTGTTCGTCTGTTCTTGGTATTCAATCACTCTTCATCCTGATCATCTGAAAGCCGAGGCTATTCATATCGACAGGTTCACAGTGGATTGAATAGGGGCAGCTGTAACACCTCAAAATTTGCCCTCTTCTCTTGGGACTAGCTTAACATATTACATATCATTTTTAGGTCATTAGGCATTGCATATTGCATATCATGTGGTTACATTGTGCAAGTCATCCTCACAAGTCTTGATCAGGAGATGAAGAGGTCATGTGCAAGCTAGGGTTTCATTGGACTGGTCATTGATCATCTGAGGATGTGGCAGTTCAAATTAGGGTTTCATGATTCTCAAAGGATATTGGTCTTCATCTTGTTTGCAATGGTTCATCATCATCATCATGGTTTGATATCATCAAGAGTTGAAGCAGATTCCTTGAGATTAGGGTTTTGACCACTGGTCAACCCTAATCAGTTGCATTGGGCCAATCAGGGCATGGCTAGGAGATGGGGTCTACAATGTATATGGGGATTATCCCATGGTTTTATTGAGCTAATTGAGGCTAGGGTTTCACCCTTGAGCCATTTCATCAGAGAATTGGGGGCTCAGTTTGATCTATGCATTGCAAAAATTCATCTATCAGTGGAAAAAGTCAACTGTGGTCAACTGTGCTTGGTTTTATGGATTTGGAGGTGGGATTGAGTTGGATACACTTCATTCATGTTGGAACAAGTGTTATTTGACATTGCAAAGCTCAAGAATGGAGAAAATCAAGTCAGGACAAAGGTTGCCAAAAATAGAAAGTGACTTGTAATGGAAGTTTCCAAAAATGGAAAGTTTTTGACCACAAAATTACATGTCCAAAGAAGCTTCAAATGAAAATTTGTTCAACATGAAAGTTGTAGATCTTGGTCTCATATTTCCAAAAAGTCCAAGAACTTGAAAATCCCATGTATGGTTGGCAAGTTATGGTCCATTCAATTTCAAAAATGACCCATAATCAAAGTGGCATAACTTCCACATGGAGTGTCCAAATTGAGTGATCTTTTTATGTGCAAACTCCATTTGACATGTACTTTCATGGTGCATAATTGGAATTCATCAAAAATGGTCAATGCAAAAAGTCAAATTTCAAGTGTACAGTTAAAGATCCAGGGGCAAAATGGTCCAACTTGAGAAATAATGAGAATTTTGGAATGGGGATTTTTGCAACACCTCACAAATGCAATTTGAAAATTGTTGGAATGGTCATAACATGTTGAGGTCCATTATTTGGTTAAGCCATTTATGAAATGCACTTGAAAAGTGTACAATTTACCATGGCATAGTGAAAATCAAAAATACACAACCAATGACCATGGGACAAGTTGCAACACATCACACATGTCATTTTGAGAGTGTGTGAGCTGTCAATGAGCTGTCACAGGGCTTGAGTGAAAATACCATTTTGCCCTTGCTTAAGGAAATTACATTTTTGCTAATACAAGTCATTTTGGTTAATTCATGATTAAGGATGTAATTAGTTGGAAGTATATAATCTTAATCATAACTAACTTTGATCAGAATCACAAATCACAAGAAACTCTAACAACTTTTCCCTCCTATTCTCCAAAATTCATCAAAAACCTTCATCATATTTTTGGCCAAAACTCCTTCAATTCTTCATCAATTCGAGTGATTCTTCTTGATTCATGCTCCATGGACCTTGTTCTTCAACTGTTTTGATGTGCCATTGCCTAAATCTCCAAGAACCGTGACTGTTCCAATTATGCTCAACCATGGTGATTCGAGATTTCTTCCAACTGAGGCATCTTTGAGCTAAAGTACGCATTGAATTCACCTTCCTCAACCTTCTTCTTGATCTGTTTCGCATCATTACACCTTGAAGCTTCCAAATCCACCGCTGCCTTCATCAATTGGTAAGTTTTCGAATCTTACCATTCCTTTAATTATCATATGCGTTTTGAAGATCGTGGAATGTAGATCAACATGATAGGCTTGGTTTTTGATTTAGTTAACTGTAGATTGAGTTATCATGCTTTGAAGGTTTGAATGTGAAACTTTAATTGATCGATCCGGATTGTACAGTTAGAGTTAGCTTAATTAGGTTACATATTTGAAATCCTCATGCTTAGACCTTTCCAACCATATGCCGTTTGTGAATTTTGGTGAGGAAATGAGCGAAACCGAATTTGAAGAGGAAGAACGTATGAACGCGGGCAAGGGCGAAGATTTCTGGAAAAAACTAGCGTTTGATCCGTCCGTTTCCTTGCCATTTTTGAATTCTTGTTTAGTGCCAAAACCATCCAATAGCGTGTTGACAGCGAATAAATGATGCTGTGTCGTTTTTGGCTTGGCATTAGGTAATTACAAGTGTGCCATTCGCAGCTTTTTAATTCAAATAACACAATTAATAATTATTACATAATTCATTTAAATCTTAGAAAAATCATAAAAAAATATTGACTAGTCCAAAAATGATGAGGATTTTTTTGATAGCTCCCAAATTCTCTCTAGTTTTTTATAGGCATGGTTTCATAAGTTGTGCATAGGAAAATGTTGACCTGGCCTATTGAACTTTGACTTGTGTGTATTTTTTACATGTTTTGCCATTTTCAATGTGAAATGCTCATACATTTAAAGAAATGATTGAAATTTTGTGTGCTCATTCTGGACATGTTGATGGTGATTTCCATATAAAGTTTGTGATTTTTGGATACCTGAGGAGTGAGATATGATTTTTTGAATCTAGGTGTGACAATTTGTGTCACACCTAGCTAGGTCAACTTCATGAATTCTTTTGCCTGGCCTATGATTGTTGGATTGGATTGAAATTTTGCATGGATGATTATTGACATGTTGAGATGTTATGTGAATTTTTCTGGATTTTTCTATGGCATTTTCAATTTGATTGATATTTTTCTTCACTGTTGGTTCATTGTGCAACCTTATGTGACACATGTTTGTATATCTTGTGTGAAATTCTCATATGGTTTTGGATGAATGTGAAATTTGGTATGTTAATTATAGACACATTATAGGACATCACTGTTTTGGTCCCATTCATTTCTTAATTGTTCTCACTGATTTATGAATTTTTGAAGTGAATACATGTGTTGATACCTTGAATTGACTTGAATAATTGTGTCTGGATTTCTTGATTTTCATTGACCTAGTTCCTTTTGTCCAATTGAGCTGAAAATTGACATGCTATACCCTGAATATGTCCTGTTTAGGTGTGAATTATTTGAGGATTTTTGGAATTATTTTGGTATGCTTTTGATGGAATTCATTCTGTTTGGACATTGGATGTTGCATTTGACCTAGTTTGACTTGTTTTGGTCATGAAATGAATATGGTGAATGATATGAGTATGGGATCAATTGCATTTGCTTTCTATTTGCATTAATTTGGTTTTGGTTGAGAATTGTTTGCTGTTTAGAATTTTTTCTCCCTTTTGGACCCTAGGCTTGGCCTAGTGGTCTAGTTTCTCACATTTGGTTTGACTTTTCAGGATGAAATGCACAATGCTTAAGGAGAATGCTTCAAGTCAATTAAATTGAGATTTTTTGTTGTTGTCTACTAACATGACTTTGTTTTGTAGGTTGTGAAGCTTGAGCTTGAGCTTGTAGCTTGCATTTATGTGCATGTGTTGCTTGTATAGATTAACTGATTAACATTTGCTGGTTATTGTTTGTCTGTCTGAGTACTGATGATACTTGATTGATTTCAGGTACATTTAGTCGCTTACAGTTCTTTAAGAACTTGCTTGCTGCTGCTTGGTTTTTAAACCACTTGAGGTAGGACTTCTATTCTTCATGTAGTCTGGGAGACCCGACCTGTTACCTGGCCGGGCAATTGTCTGAAGTCCTCCTTAAGAGGCAATGTTCGTGGTTGTTTACATTTGTGCCAAGCAGGTGAAAGACCTCTATGAGGCAATTGGTGGATCAAAGGGATATGCAATCTATCCCCCACTATTCTGTGAGTCGTCCCTCTGCTCACACGGCTGTGTGTTGATGCATTGGGACACAAACCCAAGATCCTGTGTTGTTGCACAATCGAGTCAGAGTCTTTGAGCGTAGAAGGGTCCCTCCATTCTGGACCCACGCTCCTTTGTCTGAAGCTCTCCCTGGTTAGGGATAAGAGCTGTGAAGTCTAATCTTCACTCGCCTTTCATCTGCTTCACCTTAGCCTCGTAATGGCAAGGTTAAGAGCGAATACTACCCATGTACAGATGACTTGCTTCGGCAGTCAAACCCATTGTTTGAGCCTCACTTGATTGGTTATAGTGTGTGCTATGTGAATATTTGTTTGAAATGCTTGAATTGATTGTATGCTTGTATGCTTGCTTCTTTCCTGGATAGGATTAGCTTGCAGTTGTGCAAGTAGGTAGAAACCTCAACGTAGGGCAATGATGCATGACAACACTAGGCTCGAGTACAGCTCCCTGGTAGTGTGTCTTCCCGTGGTTTCTGGCTAGATTTTCTTTCCCTTTAGGGGGAACTACATCGCCCTGATCCTTGTTCCAGACGAGGTATGTAGGCAGGAGGTCGTGCGAGACCTCTTCGGGCACTTTTTTTCCTTTTTTGTGTGTGTTGTTGGACAAGTGCTAGGCTCGAGTCCCTGACTCCTTAGCATGTTGTTGTTTGTTTGTGCTTGTTTGGTTCGGGCGCTGACGTAATGCCATCGAGTGGTTGTCGGGTCCCACGTTTGCCATCTGTTGGTGTGTTTTGTGTGGTTTGGCGTGCGTAAGCCGAACTACGGCAGCTCTGATTCTCGTTCCAGACGAGATACGTAGGCATAGGATGCGACGTCCTATCGAGCTCTCTTCCCCTTAACCCCATCTGTGTTGTCTTCGGTGTGTGTGTGTGTGTGATGTTTTAGCAACCTATTCTTTCTTTTAGAACGTGGATCCCGTCGAGTACGACGGACGTGAGGGGTGCTAATACCTTCCCCTTGCGTAACCGACTCCCTTACCCTTTCTCTTTGGTCGCGAGGCCATTTCCTTTCCAGGTTTCTCTGAGCGTTTCCTTTCCCTATCTTGGGATAAATAACGCGCAGTGGCGGCTCTGTGTTGTGTTTTTGTTTTAGCCCGCCGGTTGTTTTTCGCGGATGCGACAGCTGGCGACTCTGCTGGGGACAACCCATGTTGACATGTGCTGGTCCATCGTCCCTAAGCGAGTCTCTCCTAGCGTTTTAGGACAGTTTAGGTTGCTTGTTTTGCTGTATTTATTGCATTTATTATTCTAACCCGTGTATATATTTGCATAAATATTTGCATGCATCATACTATCATGTTGTTGCCGTCCTCTGTGCAGGTGGTTCCTCTGTTTTGGGGTGGGTGTTCTGAGTGGGGCTAAAACCCAGGCCCGAGTATACACCTAGGATTAGTGTGGTCTCATGTTGCCTCCTTCATGTTAGGTCAATATGTCCCTGGCAGCATGATGTACCACAAGCCGGACGAGGTTCATTTGATAGTGCTCTCCTCTGTGGGGTACTCCACTTTGGTTGAGTTACTTCATCTGAACTGTTGACTCTGGTGACCGATCATTTCCCGGATCTTTAGTTTAGATGATCTCAGGAGAGCTACAATGGCACACCCGAAAGGGCAAACCCATTGAGTATCTCTGCCCGATTGTCGAGACTATTATCCGCTTTAGGATGACTTGATTAGAATTTACCTGTGAGGGGAGGGTGATTCTTACAGATGCATGTTCAGATGGTGACTCAGATGATGACTTTTTGTTCCGTGGATCAGAGTCATATTTATAAGTCGGATTTATGGCCGTTTATTTCTGAGATGTCGGAGTGCTGTCCGAGCAATTTATCAGTGGGGATCCGTTTATTTCAGGATTCCCCGGGCCGATTCAGAGGATTGAGGTGATCTCTTCAGAGTGGTTTGATGATGATGATGATGTATTTGTCTTCCGTTTATTTCGGAACCCTTGAGTTGGATTTGTGGTTACATGTTCCCTCAGATGGTTGTGATCAGTTCAGAGATCAGGGTTGTGATTCAGGGCAACAGGAGATCAGATGGCTTGGAGGATGGCAACGCATTGCATTCATTCATCAGCATAATTACATATTGCATTTACCTGCATCTAACACATGTTTACCCATATGCAGGGACACTTTTGATCGAGATCCCGGTTGAGAGACTTTCTACTCAGATATGAGGACCGGTTTGAAGCATGATGTGGCTTACAGTTTCTTCGACCCTGAGATTGGTGCGCTGAAAGAGATGATAGCATTGATTACACCCGACCATGTGGGGATGTTCAGAGAGGCATACGGTAGTATCCTGAAGATGGTTTTCAGACTCACTGACAGCGACAGGAGCGCCATTCATACTCTTCTCTAGTTCTATGACCCGGGCCTGAGATGCTTCGTGTTTCCAGACTATTTGTTGGGACCTCTGATGGAGGACTATGCTAGCATTCTGGGTATGCAGATCCGCGATCAGATTCCTTTCTGTGCTATTAGAGGAGAGCCTGATGTCCTTGGGATTTCCCGTGCTCTTTATTTGAGTCCGGAGATGATCAAGGAGGGTTTGAAAGAGAAAGGAAAATTACCTGGTTTTCATTTGAGTTTCTTGGAAGCTAATGCCAAGGAACATGCTGTGATGGGCAATTGGAAGACGGTTTGTGCGGTGATTGCTGTAAGCATTTATGGGATTATTCTGTTTCCTAACCAGAAGAGTTTTGTGGACCATAATGCTATCAGATTGTTCATACAGAGGAACCCTATTCCTACTCTGATCGGAGATGTCTATTACTCGGTTCATAACAGAAACGAGAAGCGGCGTGGTGGTTTGATCCGGTGCTGTGCTCAGTTACTCTTCAGGTGGTTTATGGGGTATTTGCCTTCCAGAGGTGCTTTTGCTCATCTTGATCCTACGATCAAGTGGTCTGTCAGATTGATGGGTTTGCGGGCTGATGACATTGCTTGGACTCATAACGGTATGGCTGGACGGGATTTCATATATAACTGTGGGAGATTTCCCAATGTGCCTCTCATAGGGGTTCAGGGTTGCATTAACTACAACCCGGCGCTTCTTAGGAGACAGATGGGGTTTGCCATGGAGGTTCCGCCTCTCGAGCGAGAGATTCAGGAGTCCTTTTACTTCCCGATTGATGGCAATCAGGCCAAGCTGAGGCAAGTGTTGGATGAGTGGCGTGATATTCAGAGGAAGGGCAAGATTCCTTATGGGAAGGTCAACTGTCGGTATTTTCCATTATTTGAGGATTGGTTGCGGAAGAGAATTGAGATTACACATCTACCATTTCCGGGAGGTGATCTTGGGTGTCCTATGATTGAGGGTCCAAGTTCTTCTGTCAGTATGGAAGAATTCCTCAAGATGAAGAGGGCCAGAGATCAGTTGCTTGCAGAGAAAGAGGAATTGGAGATGACGGTTGCTCGGGTTCAGACAGCCAACCAAGAGATCAAAGTGAAGATGGAAGATCAAGACAAGCGACATGCCATAGAAGCAAAGCGTTTTGAGATAGACACTGCCTACTATGGGAAAGTTAACCAAGCCTTAGTGTCGTCTACCAGAGAGCACGACATCACCAAGGAGAGATTAGCCCGAGCTTCAAAGGTCATTGAAGATGAGAAGAGGAGGCAAATCCTCGTGAGGGATCAGAGAGATGCCAGAGCCAGAGTCCTTGCTGCAGAGTGGGAAGCGGAGAAAGCGAAGATCATCGCTGAGAGAGATCATTACATTGCTGAGAGAGATCACTACTTCAGGCAGATGAAGATTCACCAGAAAGAAGTGGGGAGATTACAGCAGGAGAACACTGAGCTCAGGTTCGCCGCAGAGTTCGTGAGGATGGAAGCTGAGATAGGGCCATTTGTGGGACCCTCATCAGGCTAGCTTTGTCATTTGTGTTGGATTACCATCAAGCTTGTTGACGGAATTCATTTGCTTGTATTTCTTTCCCGATTATGGAGATTTGTATCAGCTTTGATGTATGACTATGACACTTATTGTGTATTTTGCTATGTGATGGTGATTTTCATTCAGTGATTGATCTTCAAGCTTTATTTGCTTTACCGTATGCACTCACACAAGCACACACATGGTTGGGGGTATCATGCTAAATCACATGTCTCCGATCGGCACGATAAAATCAAATGCTGATTGTCAGAATATTGATGCCGAATTATTATTTGTCTCGATGATGCTAGGATCGAGAGACAAAGTGTCCTTCATATGGATAGACGTTGCATTCATGCATTGATCATAATAACCTGTATTTTATTTTGCAGGTATTTGTTGCTAACGTGCTTGATTGTTTCAGGAATCATTGCTCACGCTCGCAGAACTGTACCTTTGCACTCAACCCGACCTCACAGATACTTCACCAGACGCAATACTCCCAGACTCATGGATCTTCCCAATACAGACATCCTCGAGCTGAAGGACAAAATGACTGAGCTGATCAACATCATGCAAGGCTTTGCAGTTGGTCAGAAGGCTCTAGCAGACAAAGTTGAAAAGCTCGAGCGGGCTTCTGCAGCAAACAGCGGGGTTAACCTGGATGGAGTCTCCAACCAGGGGCTGGGGTCTCGTGACGGCGGAAAGAGGATAACTATTGGTGTGGTGAATAATACTGGTGCTGGTGGCCAACCGGGGCTGAATTTGAAGGATAATATGTTGCCTCCGTTCTATGGGTTTGATGAAGATAGGGAGGAAGACAGGGAGGCTGACCAGTTTTGAATGCAGAATGAACCGTTCGTTCCCTACAGTGCTCCGCCTCAGAACAAGGAGATTCAGCTGCTGGCTGAAAAGATTAAAGTATTGGAGAGTTATGCCACTCCCGGGGTGGTGAATATGTCTAATATGGGGCTGGTTGAGGGGATTGTGATCCCACAGAAGTTCAAAGCGCCCACTTTCGACAGATATAATGGGAGTTCTTGTCCAGAGACCCATCTTCAAGCCTTCGTCCGCAAAATTTCTGCATACACCATGGATCAGAAACTGTGGATGTACTTTTTCCAGGACAACCTGTCTGGAGGTTCCCTGGAGTGGTACACCAAGTTGAAATCTGCTGACATCAAGAGTTGGCAGGATCTGGGAGATGCGTTCTTTAAACAGTATCAGTTCAACGCTGATATGGCTCCGAGTCGTACCCAGCTGCAGGGTATGTCTCAGAAGTCAAGTGAGGGGTTTAAAGAATATGCACAACGGTGGAGGGAGTTGGCTGCCAGAGTTCAATCTCCGTTGGTGGATCGGGAGATGTCGGATCTATTCATGGGTACCCTGCAAGGGGTTTTTGCTGAAAGAATGGTTGGATGCCCGGTTACCAACTTTGCTGACATTGTGGTGGCAGGGGAGAGAATCGAAAGTTGGCTAAAAATGGGGAAGATTCAAGGTAATGCTCCTTCATCATGATCAAAGAAGTCATTCGGGAATGGTCAGCGCAAGAATGAGGGTGAATCGAGTGCTGTGTATGCCCAGGGAGGACACGGTAGGGATCGTTACTACCAGCACACTGCTGCTGTAACCATCCCTACTGGTAATCAGCCAGTACGACAGCAACGTCAGCCACCTCAACAGAGAGCCGGGTACCAGGTGAAAGGAAAAGGGATTGATCGCCATTTTGATAAGCCGCCCGTGACATATGCTGTTCTATTCAAAAAGTTGATGGATCTTGGGTTGGTTCAGCCGAGGGCGATGGTTCCGATGAGATCAGATCAGAGGCCACCCAATTATGATGAGAACGCCCAGTGTGAATTTCATTCTGGAACACCGGGGCATAACATTGAGGGCTGTAGAGCATTCAAGAATGTTGTCCAGGATCTGGTGGATTCTAAAGCAATCAACTTTGCTCCATCTCCCAACGTGAATGCCAATCCCATGCCGGCACATGGTCAGGCGATGGTGAGTGCAATTGTTGAAGATTCGGATCACGCCTGTGTGATGGGTAAAGAGACTGACAGTGACTGCAAGTTTGATGGTTGGATAAAGCCGTGCGTACCAGGGATGGGAATCCAGAACTGGAAGGCCTGAAAAGATCATCATTGCCACTCATCCGGAAGAGTAATATTTTCTTGTTTTCAGTTTATATGCATGAAAGCCATACGTGTTGCCCGACACGTAATGGTCCATTGTAAGGGCCACCTCATGTTTCAATTTGCATTTTCTGCATCATTAATAAATGGATGTTTTTCAGTCAAAAAGCGGTGTTCCCTGTTTTTCATTTATTTTTGCAGTTTAAAAACAAATAAAAATGGCAATGGTTATTTTCATTTTTTCATTTTTTTTTGATTTGTCTCGTCCCAACTTCAAAAAAAAAAAGGTAATTCTCCGGATCTCGTTGATAACAATTTGGTTACCCCTCATATGACTTCGATAAACCGATCTATCATGCCGAAGAAGAAGGCGAAGAAGATTGTGATCTGCTGGAATTAGCCAGGTTGTCAAAACAAGAGGAGAAGGTGATTCAGCCGCTCGAGGGCGATGCGAGATTGTTATTCCAAGCACCGCCGAGGTCAGAAAGAGAAAAATGAGGCCGCTTCAGGGGCAAGTCGAGAGCAGAATGGTAGCCCTGTTGGAAGAGCATGTGGATACCTTCGCCTGGTCATGTCAGGATATGCCAGGGTCGGATACCGGTGTCGTTGTGCACAAGCTACCATGGAGAGAAGATTGTCCTCTAGAGAAGCGGAACGCCGGTGCTACTTATCAGAGAGCTATGGTGACTTTGTTTCATGATATGATTCGTCATGAAATCAAATGCTATGACATGATAGCAAAGTCCCAAACAGGAGAGGGGCATCTGGCAGACCGGGGTAAGTCGTTTGATCGATTGAGACAATTCAAACTGAGGTTGAATTCAGATAAGTGCACTATCAGAGTGCGGGCCGGTAAGCTGTGGGATTCGTTGTAAGGGAGGAATCGAGGTTCATCCTGCTATAAAAAAAATGCCTGAACCGAGAACATAAAGGAGAGGTTCGTGGTTTCATAGATAGATTGAACTACCTGTCATGGTTCACATCTCATCTAACAGCCACGTGCGAACCTATATTCAAGATATTGAAAAAAAAATCAAACGGTCAGGTGAAATAATGATTGCCAAGGGGCATTGAAAGAATAAAAATAAGTTGCAGGAGCCTCTGATTTTGATATCTCCTGTGGAAGGAGCAATTGTTAATCTGGTACTTGATAGCCCTCGAGGGGTCTATGAGGTGCGTACTGGGGCAGCATGACGAGTCTGGTCGAAAAGAGCATGCAATTTACCTTAGCAAAAAGTTTACCGACTGTGAAATAATACATTCACTGTTCGAGAAAACTTGATGTACTTTGGCATAAGCTGCTCGCCGACTGAGACAGTATGCTGATTCATGCCACTTTGTGGATTTCCAAAAAGGATCTGATCAAGTATGGGTTTGAGAATCCAGCATCGACCGGACGGGTTGCGAAAGAGCAAAAGAATGTTGACTGATTTGGGATACTCTCAGAAAGCAATCAAGGGGTGTATTGCCTGATTACATCGCTCCGCAATCCATTGGGGGTCATCAACCGATGAAGTTTTAGTTCCCTGATGAGGACATCTCGAGGTGCTCCAATTGAAAGATTGAGAGTGACCGATCCCGGAGGAGGGGCTTGACCCTGAATCCGAACGGATTCTGATGTCTGATGGGGAAGGTTAATGTGGATGAGTCAGTGTCGTGTTGGTTACACCAAAAGGATCCCGTATTCTTTTTGTTGCCCGGATGACATTTGAATGCACCAACGATGGTGGTGGAATACGAAGTTGGTATCCTGGGTATCGAACCTTGGTGCGCCTACTGGGGCAACTCCTTGGTATATGATATGGAAGCGGTGCTACCGGTTGAGGTTCAGATTCCCTCTTTGAGAGTCCTGATGGACGTGAAGTTGCAAGAGGCTGAATGGGTAAGGACCCGGTACGAAGAGTTGAGCCTGATAGAGGAAAAGAGGCTAGCAGCCATCTGTCATGGGCAGTTATACCAACAGCGGATGAAGCGTGCTTTTGACAGAAAGGTACGACCTCGGGTATATCACGTGGGTGATATGGTGCTGAAGAGGATCCTTCCTCCTCAAAACGATTGAAAGGGCAAATGGACACCGAATTATGAGGGTCCGTTCGTGGTCAAGAAGGTTTTCTCTGGCGGAGCCTTGTTGCTAACGACCATGGATGGCGAAGATTTTCCATCCCCTGTGAATGCGGACGCAGTTAAAAAATACTTCGTGTAAATAGACCCGCTGGACGAAAAGAACAAAATAGTCCAGGCAAAAAATGGGCATCCCGGCGAACCAAAAACAGAAAGAAAGGTTCGGGAAAAAATTAGGGATATAAAATGAAAAAATTGTACACCCGGCAAGTCGAAAACCCCACAAGGGCGGCTTGGGCAAAAAAGGGTATCCCGGTGGATTGAAAACCTGAGAGGGCGGTCCAGGCAAAAGAGGGATTGAAACGAACAACTGCGTCCAGCATGATCGTTCGCGCTTTGGTTAAAGCATCATGGATAATACCCGGTAGGGATCAATCAGAAGCGTCTTGTTCAGAAGGCAGAAAGCACGGAGAGTCTGAGGACATATGGGGTGTAACCGAGTTGGAACTCGATGAGATCACGGGTTTCACATTGCCATTAGGATAGATTTTTCCTTTTGTGCGCAATTACCTCTTTTCAGGAATTGCTTCCTTTGTATTGCTCATTTGAGCCACACTTTCCAATCAATAAAATGCACATTCAGTCAAATAATTTTGTTTTTGTTTTCATTACCGCTTTGATTGCAAAAACATCCAGATATTTTTGATAAAGAATCTTGCATTTTAAGACATACAGGTCCCTTCCAATGCATGTTTATAAGATCGAAAGCTTGAAATCTTATTCGGAAGGATTGGGTGACCCAAGTGTTGAAAGCTTGACACGCCTGGGGCACGGTTTTATCTAACGATCTCTTTTGCAGGTACTGTTAGATATTTTCACTCACTTGCAGGTTGTGATGTGGAAGCTGTTGACAAAACAAATCCCCAGGGAGTCCAATCAGGGACGAATGAATATGAAGGGATGACGAGAAGACGTTGAGACGTACGACGATCCTTGAATGATAATCAAGAAGACTCTTCAAAATCGGAAGATTGGAAAGTCTGTAGAAATTCCCCGCAGAGTCTGATCAGGGACTGATGAATGGGTAGAGGGACGATGAAGAGATGTCGAGACGTCCGACGATCCTGGGAATTAATCAAGAAGACTCTTCAAAGTCGGAAAATTGAAAAGGCTGTATAGTCCCCAGGAGTTCGCTCTCCGTCGAGCGCGGAGCGATTGGGAATACAAGATGATGGAGCAGAAAAGGTCCAGACGAGTCTGGGAATTCTCAAAGGTGGGAAGTCGGTACGAGATTGGGAGGTGGATACCATGGTTCGATGAGTCGACGGGTGTTCTGTACCAACTTTTCTCATTTCCCAGCTAGGTCCCCAAGCAGAAGTAGAGGACCAATTCCCCTGCAGATCCAAGGTCTGTGACTTCCCTAGCCGAGTCAGGATGGTTATCCCCGGTAGGTTTACAACGGTTTCCTCAGCAGCCAGGCCTGAAGGTTGCTATCCCCGAGTGGAGCGGGTTTCAATGAAATATGTCTCCAAGCAGTGTTCGTCCTACCAGTGGATTGGACAAATTTCCGTAGCAGGCCGATATCTGCATCCCCAGCTGGGTGTATCCTACGTGTGGATTGCATGGGTTGTCCCCAGCGGAGTAGCATTCATTTTCCCTAGCAGGGTTTGGATGGGTATCCCCAGCAGGTTTCAGATCGAATGCTTCCCCAGCAGCCAGTCCTGGAGGTTGCTGTTTCCCAGCAGAGCTATCTGTGAGCGCTTCCCCAGTAAAGTCGACAGGTATCTGTGAGGGTTCCCCGAAGCAGGTGGATGTATATCCCCAGCAAGTCAAAAGACTGTATCCCCACAGAGTGTTGGTGGTTCCTATCCCCAGCATTTCCTCGAGCGGATTGGGTGCAAAGGAGGTGTTTCCCCAGCAAGGGTTACCTTTTCCCGGCAGCAGTATTATTCCCCAGCAGGGTGGAATCGGAGTATTGACGAGTTCCTCAGCAGAGTATCTCGTGCTCCTCAGAAGAGTCCCTTGAGAGGGATGCTTTTTATGCATTCATCATGTAGAGTAAGCATAGCATGTTGCATAGAAAAAATAAATCGCGTAGCGTTTCCATGATTATGGAGCATTACGCAGAAAAAAATCAATCATGCATCATATTGCAAGCATAGGCTAGTCTCAAGCCGTGGTTACCGTTTGAGAAGTGGTTTTGCCCAAAGGTGAAGAGGTGTTACTCCGAGGAGTTTGGCCTCATGATTTGATCAAAGGTATTTCCCCAGTAGTGCGATACTGGAGGAGTTTTTCCGTCGGGCAGAGATGGAAAGGTTATGCGATCAGCGCGATTCAAGTCGTGGTTACCGCTTGAGGATTGGCTTTGCCGGACAGTGAAGACGATACTCCGAGGAGTTCAGCATTGTGAGTTTGGAGCAACAGTATTTCCCAGTCATCAGTAAGTGTCTGGTCGAGCTTTCTTTGGTGTCAGTAAGCATCATCGTTCGATGTCCAGTAAACGTCGAGTTATTTCCCAGTCATTGTTTAATGTCTGGTCAATCATTGTTCGATGTCCTGTCAACATCATTGTTCGATGTCCTGTTAACATCATTGTTTGATGTCCTATCAACATCATTGATCGATGTCCTGTCAACATCATTGATCGATGTCCTGTCAACATCATTGTTTGATGTCCTGTCAACATCCTTGTTTGATGTCCTGTCAACATCATTGTTTGATGTCTTGTCAACATCCTTGTTTGATGTCCTGTCAACATCCTTGTTTGATGTCCTGTCAACATCATTGTTTGATGTCTTGTCAACATCCTTGTTTGATGTCCTGTCAACATCCTTGTTTGATGTCCTGTCAACATCCTTGTTTGATGTCCTGTCAACATCCTTGTGTGATGTCCTGTCAACATCCTTGTTTGATGTCCTGTCAACATCATTGTTTGATGTCCTGTCAACATCATTGTTTGATGTCCTGTCAACATCATTGTTTGATGTCCTGTCAACATCATCATTCGATGTCCAGTAAACGTCGAGTTTCTTCCCAGTCATCAGTAAGTGTCTGGTCGAGTTTTCTTTGGTGTCTGTCAACATCATTGATTCGATGTCCAGTAAATGTCGAGTTTCTTCCTGGTCATCAGTCAGGGCTTGGTTGGAGATGTTACTCTGAGGAGTTTAGCATCATGACGTCAGATCAGCAATGTTCCCCAGTAGTGCGATATTGGAGGAAATGTTTCCGTCGGACAGAGATGGAAATAATATCAGAAGACGTTACGCGATCAGCGCGATTCCGGGGTTCAAATGGAGAAAAGGAGATGTTGAGGCATTTTCTGGGGTTCAAATGAAGAAGGGAAGTGTTGCGACATTTTCTGGAGATCGGGGTTCAATCAGAGAAGAGTATATGCTGAGGCATTTTCTGGGGTTCAAACAAAGATTGGAGTTGAAGAATGTATCCGGGATGAGGTCCTTAGGATTATCTTCTGTTCATGTGTCACCTTAGACTCTGGCTGAGGCCAATGGAGGTCGTTATAGGTGTCTTCTGAGGAAGAGATACACATGCTACCTTCCTTTTGTGAAGGTATACCCTCTGACATGTCGCCCTCAGAGTGGTGTTTGGTGTTATTTCCGGCGTTGCCAGCGGAATTATCACGGAGAAAAGGAGATGTTGAGACATTTTCTGGAGACGGGGTTCAAATGGAGAAAAGGAAATGTTGAGGCATTTTCTGGAGATGGGGTTCAAATGGAGAAAGGGAAATGTTGAGGCATTTTCTGGAGAACGGGGTTCACAATGGCGATCGTGAGTTATCGTCAGGCGACTGGGGTTCAAACCGGAGAATGGGGTTCATTATTTGGCAAATAGGAGAGCGGGGTTCAAATGCAGTGATTTGAGGATCATCTGCGCAGAAGAAAATTTCAGGGTTCAAGAAAAGCATAAAAAAGAAAGGAATAATAATCCCCAGCGGATGTGTGGTATTCAGGCCATGGTTATCCTTGCGTTAGCATTTATTTTGGTATCCAAGTTGATGTTGTTGTTTCGGTGATCAGGCCGACTTTCTCCGTACCAGACGGATTTTTGTTTCAGAGATTGTTTCTTCGCTGATTCTGACAGGCGTTGTAATTATTTCCCATCAGAGTGCAAATTGTTCGTCTGTTCTTGGTATTCAATCACTCTTCATCTTGATCATCTGAAAGCCGAGGCTATTCATATCGACAGGTTCACAGTGGATTGAATAGGGGCAGCTGTAACACCTCAAAATTTGCCCTCTTCTCTTGGGACTAGCTTAACATATTACATATCATTTTTAGGTCATTAGGCATTGCATATTGCATATCATGTGGTTACATTGTGCAAGTCATCCTCACAAGTCTTGATCAGGAGATGAAGAGGTCATGTGCAAGCTAGGGTTTCATTGGACTGGTCATTGATCATCTGAGGATGTGGCAGTTCAAATTAGGGTTTCATGATTCTCAAAGGATATTGGTCTTCATCTTGTTTGCAATGGTTCATCATCATCATCATGGTTTGATATCATCAAGAGTTGAAGCAGATTCCTTGAGATTAGGGTTTTGACCACTGGTCAACCCTAATCAGTTGCATTGGGCCAATCAGGGCATGGCTAGGAGATGGGGTCTACAATGTATATGGGGATCATCCCATGGTTTTATTGAGCTAATTGAGGCTAGGGTTTCACCCTTGAGCCATTTCATCAGAGAATTGGGGGCTCAGTTTGATCTATGCATTGCAAAAATTCATCTATCAGTGGAAAAAGTCAACTGTGGTCAACTGTGCTTGGTTTTATGGATTTGGAGGTGGGATTGAGTTGGATACACTTCATTCATGTTGGAACAAGTGTTATTTGACATTGCAAAGCTCAAGAATGGAGAAAATCAAGTCAGGACAAAGGTTGCCAAAAATAGAAAGTGACTTGAAATGGAAGTTTCCAAAAATGGAAAGTTTTTGACCACAAAATTACATATCCAAGGAAGCTTAAAATGAAAATTTGTTCAACATGAAAGTTGTAGATCTTGGTCTCACATTTCCAAAAAGTCCAAGAACTTGAAAATCCCATGTATGGTTGGCAAGTTATGGTCCATTCAATTTCAAAAATGACCCATAATCAAAGTGGCATAACTTCCACATGGAGTGTCCAAATTGAGTGATCTTTTTATTTGCAAACTCCATTTGACATGTAATTTCATGGTGCATAATTGGAATTCATCAAAAATGGTTAATGCAAAAAGTCAAATTTCAAGTGTACAGTTAAAGATCCAGGGGCAAAATGGTCCAACTTGAGAAATAATGAGAATTTTGGAATGGGGATTTTTGCAACACCTCACAAATGCAATTTGAAAATTGTTGGAATGGTCATAACATGTTGAGGTCCATTATTTGGTTAAGCCATTTATGAAATGCACTTGAAAAGTGTACAATTTACCATGGCATAGTGAAAATCAAAAATACACAACCAATGACCATGGGACAAGTTGCAACACATCACACATGTCATTTTGAGAGTGTGTGAGCTGTCAATGAGCTGTCACAGGGCTTGAGTGAAAATACCATTTTGCCCTTGCTTAAGGAAATTACATTTTTGCTAATACAAGTCATTTTGGTTAATTCATGATTAAGGATGTAATTAGTTGGAAGTATATAATCTTAATCATAACTAACTTTGATCAGAATCACAAATCACAAGAAACTCTAACAACTTTTCCCTCCAATTCTCCAAAATTCATCAAAAACCTTCATCACATTTTTGGCCAAAACTCCTTCAATTCTTCATCAATTCGAGTGATTCTTCTTGATTCATGCTCCATGGACCTTGTTCTTCAACTGTTTTGATGTGCCATTGCCTAAATCTCCAAGAACCGTGACTGTTCCAATTATGCTCAACCATGGTGATTCGAGATTTCTTCCAACTGAGGCATCTTTGAGCTAAAGTACGCATTGAATTCACCTTCCTCAACCTTCTTCTTGATCTGTTTCGCATCATTACACCTTGAAGCTTCCAAATCCACCGCTGCCTTCATCAATTGGTAAGTTTTCGAATCTTACCATTCCTTTAATTATCATATGCATTTTGAAGATCGTGGAATGTAGATCAACATGATAGGCTTGGTTTTTGATTTAGTTAACTATAGATTGAGTTATCATGCTTTGAAGGTTTGAATGTGAAACTTTAATTGATCGATCCGGATTGTACAGTTAGAGTTAGCTTAATTAGGTTACATATTTGAAATCCTCATGCTTAGACCTTTCCAACCATATGCCGTTTGTGAATTTTGGTGAGGAAATGAGCGAAACCGAATTTGAAGAGGAAGAACGTATGAACGCGGGCAAGGGCGAAGATTTCTGGAAAAAACTAGCGTTTGATCCGTCCGTTTCCTTGCCATTTTTGAATTCTTGTTTAGCGCCAAAACCATCCAATAGCGTGTTGACAGCGAATAAATGATGCTGTGTCGTTTTTGGCTTGGCATTAGGTAATTACAAGTGTGCCATTCGCAGCTTTTTAATTCAAATAACACATTTAATAATTATTACATAATTCATTTAAATCTTAGAAAAATCATAAAAAAATATTGACTAATCCAAAAATGATGAGGATTTTTTTGATAGCTCCCAAATTCTCTCTAGTTTTTTATAGGCATGGTTTCATAAGTTGTGCATAGGAAAATGTTGACCTGGCCTATTGAACTTTGACTTGTGTGTATTTTTTACATGTTTTGCCATTTTCAATGTGAAATGCTCATACATTTAAAGAAATGATTGAAATTTTTTGTGCTCATTCTGGACATGTTGATGGTGATTTCCATATAAAGTTTGTGATTTTTGGATACCTGAGGAGTGAGAATGATTTTTTGAATCTAGGTGTGACAATTTGTGTCACACCTAGCTAGGTCAACTTCATGAATTCTTTTGCCTGGCCTATGATTGTTGGATTGGATTGAAATTTTGCATGGATGATTATTGACATGTTGAGATGTTATGTGAAGTTTTCTGGATTTTTCTATGGCATTTTCAATTTGATTGATATTTTTCTTCACTGTTGGTTCATTGTGCAACCTTATGTGACACATGTTTGTATATCTTGTGTGAAATTCTCATATGGTTTTGGATGAATGTGAAATTTGGTATGTTAATTATAGACACATTATAGGACATCACTGTTTTGGTTCCATTCATTTCTTAATTGTTCTCACTGATTTATGAATTTTTGAAGTGAATACATGTGTTGATACCTTGAATTGGCTTGAATAATTGTGTCTGGATTTCTTGATTTTCATTGACCTAGTTCCTTTTGTCCAATTGAGCTGAAAATTGACATGCTATACCCTGAATATGTCTTGTTTAGGTGTGAATTATTTGAGGATTTTTGGAATTATTTTGGTATGCTTTTGATGGAATTCATTCTGTTTGGACATTGGATGTTGCATTTGACCTAGTTTGACTTGTTTTGGTCATGAAATGAATATGGTGAATGATATGAGTATGGGATCAATTGCATTTGCTTTCTATTTGCATTAATTTGGTTTTGGTTGAGAATTGTTTGCTGTTTAGAATTTTTTCTTCCTTTTGGACCCTAGGCTTGGCCTAGTGGTCTAGTTTCTCACATTTGGTTTGACTTTTCAGGATGAAATGCACAATGCTTAAAGAGAATGCTTCAAGTCAATTAAATTGAGATTGTTTGTTGTTGTCTACTAACATGACTTTGTTTTGTAGGTTGTGAAGCTTGAGCTTGAGCTTGTAGCTTGCATTTATGTGCATGTGTTGCTTGTATAGATTAACTGATTAACATTTGCTGTTTATTGTTTGTCTGTCTGAGTACTGATGATACTTGATTGATTTCAGGTACATTTAGTCGCTTACAGTTCTTTAAGAACTTGCTTGCTGCTGCTTGGTTTTTAAACCACTTGAGGTAGGACTTCTATTCTTCATGTAGTCTGGGAGACCCGGCCTGTTACCTGGCCGGGCAATTGTCTGAAGTCCTCCTTAAGAGGCAATGTTCGTGGTTGTTTACATTTGTGCCAAGCAGGTGAAACACCTCTATGAGGCAATTGGTGGATCAAAGGGATATGCAATCTATCCCCCACTATTCTGTGAGTCGTCCCTCTGCTCACACGGCTGTGTGTTGATGCATTGGGACACAAACCCAAGATCCTGTGCTGTTGCACAATCGAGTCAGAGTCTTTGAGCGTAGAAGGGTCCCTCCATTCTGGACCCACGCTCCTTTGTCTGAAGCTCTCCCTGGTTAGGGATAAGAGCTGTGAAGTCTAATCTTCACTCGCCTTTCATCTGCTTCACCTTAGCCTCGTAATGGCAAGGTTAAGAGCGAATACTACCCATGTACAGATGACTTGCTTCGGCAGTCAAACCCATTGTTTGAGCCTCACTTGATTGGTTATAGTGTGTGCTATGTGAATATTTGTTTGAAATGCTTGAATTGATTGTATGTTTATATGCTTGCTTCTTTCCTGGATAGGATTAGCTTGCAGTTGTGCAAGTAGGTAGAAACCTCAACGTAGGGCAATGATGCATGACAACACTAGGCTCGAGTACAGCTCCCTGGTAGTGTGTCTTCCCGTGGTTTCTGGCTAGATTTTCTTTCCCTTTAGGGGGAACTACATCGCCCTGATCCTTGTTCCAGACGAGGTATGTAGGCAGGAGGTCGTGCGAGACCTCTTCGGGCACTTTTTTTTCCTTTTTTGTGTGTGTTGTTGGACAAGTGCTAGGCTCGAGTCCCTGACTCCTTAGCATGTTGTTGTTTGTTTGTGCTTGTTTGGTTCGGGCGCTGACGTAATGCCATCGAGTGGTTGTCGGGTCCCACGTTTGCCATCTGTTGGTGTGTTTTGTGTGGTTTGGCGTGCGTAAGCCGAACTACGGCAGCTCTGATTCTCGTTCCAGACGAGATACGTAGGCATAGGATGCGACGTCCTATCGAGCTCTCTTCCCCTTAACCCCATCTGTGTTGTCTTCGGTGTGTGTGTGTGTGTGATGTTTTAGCAACCTATTCTTTCTTTTAGAACGTGGATCCCGTCGAGTACGACGGACGTGAGGGGTGCTAATACCTTCCCCTTGCGTAACCGACTCCCTTACCCTTTCTCTTTGGTCGCGAGGCCATTTCCTTTCCAGGTTTCTCTGAGCGTTTTCTTTCCCTATCTTGGGATAAATAACGCGCAGTGGCGGCTCTGTGTTGTGTTTTTGTTTTAGCCCGCCGGTTGTTTTTCGCGGATGCGACAAAGTGGTTCTATAAATAGAACCCTTGTGCAAAAGCATTTATCGCGGTTGCATTATTTTTCGTTTTCTCTCTCTCTCTCTCTCTCTCTCACTCAAAGCCTTCATTCGTACCAGCTAGCACTGAGATTGAAGGAATCCGTCCGTGTGGACTGAGTAGAGACGTTGTCATCGTTCAACGTTCGTGATCGCTCCGTGGATCTGCATAAAAGGTTTTCATCGTCACATGAGATCTACACCAAAGGTTTCAATCGTCACAAGAGGTAAATATTCTATCACTGATCATGACCATTCGTAAGGATCTCTAAAGGAGAAAATTTTAATTTTCGCTGCGTTTTGGATCGCAATTCTCCTTCATACACGACTATCCACGAGTCTATCCTATCTATGTACTCAACTCAGGTGTAGAGCTTCACTCATGTAGCATAACACTAACCCAATAGAGAGTATAACATGTATCCGGTATAAATAATATTTAAAGCAATAAATAATGCGATAAATAAAGTGAGTAAAGCATGAAGATAAACACCTAGAGCAAGCTAATAAAGCAATCAAAACTAGATTCGACTCCTTTTAGTGACTAGGAAATACTCCAAGTAGCACAGATCCCCAGCAGAGTCATCATTTGAAGCTAGCGGAAATATACCCTGATGCATCGCACGCTCGAACATACAATAAAGTCATCATCAAACTTTATTTATTCTCAAAGGAAAGGGAAAACATCGATAAAAACTGGGGAAAAGATAACTGTGTAAGGAAGTCAGTTATGCAAGGGGAAGGTATTAACACCCCTAACATATGTTGTACTCAAAGATAACCGTTTTGATTGTTCTTAGATCCAGGGGTGTTATATCTAAAGATTACTTGCAAAAGAATAAGGGAAAAGAATGGAATAGATAAAGTGCTCGGTGAGGATTAGGTCTCTCGTGCCTACGTATCCTTATAGTTCAATAAGGAATTCAGAGCTCCGTAGTTCATAAAACTAATGGGGGGAGATGAAAAGAAGTTGTGATAAAGGTATGGTCTGAACCAAAGGATTATATGATTTGTGTTGGTGTAAGCCCTAGAGGCAAATACTTTTAGGACTTGTATTGAATTATTTATTAATAATAAAAAGCTTTTTCTTTATTATGTTTGTTTAATAAAGTCCCTAGAATAGTTAGTCCGTTTAATGTATCAAGTGTGACTTAATCATGAGATCCCATTAAACATAAGGACATTATTCTTAAAGTATCCGTAGTCGAGCTTTGTTGTAAAGTGGGATAACGTTAAAGCATTAAGACTATTATGTATATAGACTGATGATCACATCTCATGGATCATGGATAAGGAGTTATCAAGTCTTAAGCATAGGTGTGAATATTAAGAGTAATATTTATACTGGATTAACTCGCAATGAGAATACTATATAGAATGTTATGCAAAGTGTCATAAGTTATTCTCATGGTGATATTGGTGTATACCACCCTTCGACCTGAAACCACTACGGACCCTAGATGTAGAGTCAAGTGCCTTATTGTTGATCAAACATTTTCCGTAACTGGATGACCATAAAGACAGTTGATGGGTACTCCACGAAGCATGCTGAGGGACATGAGTGACCTAGATGGAATTTTTCCATCCTGCGTAACAGGATAAATGTCTATGGGCCCAACATTGAACTGGACAAGGATGACACAGTATATGCCTTGTGTTCAATATATATAAGGGCAAAACAGTAATTGCAAAATAAATATTATCACAAAAGGATTTTTCAGATCACATGACATTTTCGTGTCTTGGGTAGCAGTGATATGCTGCTAGATACCGCTCACTGTTTATTATTTTAAATACGTGATTTAATATAATTGCCAATGCCGCAAAAACCTACAAGGTCACACACAAAAGGACGAATTGATGAGAGATAGAGTAACTAACTAACACCGTAAGGTACGGTGCACTTAAGTGAGTTGTAGAACATCGTAAGGTACGGTGTACTTAAGTAGAATACGAAATATGGTAAGGTACCACACGCTTAAGTGATTTTGGCATAATATAAGATATGAGTCACATACATTTAAGTGGGCTTTTTAGCTTGCAGCCTACACAAGTGGTTCTATAAAGAGAACCCTTGTGCAGAAGCATTTATGCATAAGCATTTGTATAGTTGTAATTTTATTTCTCTCTTTATCACTCAAAGCCTTCATTCGTAGCAGCTAGCACTAAGATTGAAGGAATCCGTTCGTGTGGACTGAGTAGAGGCGTTGTCACCATTCAACATTCATGATCGCTCCGTAGATCTACATCAAAGGTTTCAATCGCCACAAGAGGTAACGATTATATCATTGATCACGCCCATTCGTAAGGATCACTAAAGGAGAAATTAATTCCGCTGCGTTTTAGATCGCTCTTCTCCTTCAGTGGTATCAGAGCCACTTACGAAACCATGCATCTGATAGCTGTTTATTTTCTGTATTTTCTGTATTAATACGATTAAAAGACAGAATGAATCAAAAAATAAACGAGTAATTAAATTGGCATCATGTGTGTATGATTTGGATGATTGATGTTGACTATGCTTCAGAATCCGACGTTAGTATGGTGAAGCAGCGATACATTGATCGTCCATAGGTTACGCAATTGAGATTGATCAAGTTATATATATGATATAAGTAATCCTGATGCAAAATACGGTATATATGATTTACTGTTTCTGTTTCGTACATTCAAACATTTAATGGTTGTTTTCCTTTGAGCGATCAATGGTCATTTGCTTCTTGATCCGACATTAGTATGGTGAAGCAATGACGTGTTGATCAATCATACTGAATTAACAATCGAGGTGAGTTTGACGGTTTCGAATTGGTGCATTAGGGTTCATGACGGCACAAGGGTTGTGTTGTCAAAGAGTTATGCGATTAGGGTTATGATTGTGCAAGAGTTGTGCTTTAAAGAATCAAGTGTTGATGCAAAAAACGACGTCGATTTCAAAATAAGAAAAAACCCCGGCTAACTCTGCGTAGTGTGATCGGTCTTAGAAATTTAATTTAGTTTTAATTAATTAACTGAATTTAAATTAATAATAATAATGTGTTTATTATTATTGTCTTGTAGTGATCGGTTATGGCCTTAGTTTTCCTTTATTTTGTTTTGAGATTTTAAAATACGACCTGCGTGTCGTGCCTCTCTTTTAATCTCTTAATGTAACTTCTTTTCTAATCTCATTCCCTCGTATGTAAAACGAGTTTCTTTTATGTAATGTAATGTTATGAAGAAAGAGAAGAATACAATATCAAAGGAGGACAACCTTGAAGATCTTGCTTGGAGAAGCTTAGATCGTTATTAGGTTAGCTTAGATTCTCTCATTGGCTTGGGAGAACAATTGCGCTAGGGGCTATAACTGTTTCATTTTGTATGTATGTTGATGCATCTGAGAGACGATTTATATGATAAATAAGCCGGTGAGATCAGAATTGTTGTAAATTCCCTCAAATTAAATATTAAGTTTATGCTTTCCAACTTTTAGCACTCATCAATACTAGTATCGAATAATGTAGGTTTCTCCTACGCGAGGTGCATGTTCTATATTAGTAAGATGCGATGGGATAATTGTAATATCCAATTGCTAAAATAATGGGTCAAACTTAACTAAATGAATTATAATAAGATTATATATATGTTTAGAAGTAAGAGTTGGAAATGATCCATGTGATGGATTGGAATAATGAGTTATTCTCCCAACTAAAATATTCGAGAGTTGTATTAGATACAATTGGAAGGAGTTCCTACCTAAATAACCTAGTTTTGTGTAATCCACATACGCGGACTTAAAACAAAGTGAAATATGGATCTCGACCCATTAGAAAATCTTCCAACAGGATTTTCCGAATCAAATGGTGAGGGCCATTTGTTTTGAGTAAAATAGTGGGAGCATATTTAATTAAAGGCCTAATTAAATATGTTATTGATACTTATATTTTCATTATTCTCATGTAGATTACCATGACAACAAACACCTCTAACAACATTTTATGATCAATCCTTGATAAGGAAAAATTGTTTGGGACAAATTTTCTGGATTAGCACCGAAATCTGAGGATTATCCTCAAACATGATAGAAAGTTGTATGTCTTGGAGAAACTTGTTCCTGAAGAGGAACCTCATAGTTCTGCACCTAAGGCAGAAAGAGATGCTTATAAGAAGCATGTCGATGATTCCAATGAAACTGCTTGCCTCATGCTAGCTACTATGAACTCAGAGTTGCAAAAGCAACATGAGAACATGGCAGCGTTCGATATGATCGAACACCTGAAGATGCTCTATCAAGAGCAGGCAAGGCATGAAAGGTTTGAAGTTTCAAAAGCCCCTTTTCAAGGAAAGTTAGCTAAGGGAGCCCTTGTAGGTTCCCATGTGCTCAAGATGATTGGGTATGTGGAGATCCTTGAGAGGTTGGGTTTTCCCATCGGAAAGGAACTTGCGACTAATTTGATCTTGCAATCGTTTCCAGATAGATTATTTCAATTTGTCCTTAATTTCAATATGAATGATATGGACAAATCTCTTCCTAAACTGCTAGCCATGTTAAGAACTGCTGAGCAGAATCTGAAATCAAAAGGGAAGTCCATTCTGATGATCGGAAATGGAAAGAGACAGAATAAAAGACCCACCAAGCAGGATGATAAAGGGAAAGGCAAGGAAGTTGCCAAACCCAAACCCATTGCTCCTGCTTTGAAGCCTAGTGAAGGCATAACAAAGGAAGGCACCTGCTTCCATTACGGTAAGACCGGACACTGGAAGAGAAACTGCCTAAAGTACCTGGAAGATAAGAAGAATGGACCAAAGGATGAAAAGAAGTTGTGATAAAGGTATGGTCTGAACCAAAAGATTATATAATTTGACTTCCAAAAATGGATGAAATCTGAACCCAAGAGTAAAACTGTTATAGACTAAGATATGGAGGAAACTAGGCATACCCACTGGTATTGTCATAACCGAAAACACGGAAGTAAGTGTTTGGCATCAAGGAAAACATCTTTTGGTTCACAAGCTGACACAAGATGAAGCTCAAAGAGATAGTATATTTGGCTCAAAGATAACAATATATCACATGAAGTGAATGTCAGTAGAATCATAAATGTATCATGGGGATGAATGGGATGATAGAGAAACGTGACCAAAGTCAAAGAATTGAAGGATTTGGTAAAAGTGACTGGAAATGTATAGTTTGGAATCAAACGTAAGGGTATTGGAATCCATAGAGGAAATGGTATTTGCAACCCAATAGTAAAGGTGGTATAGACTAAGATGTGGATGGACAAAGGCATACCCACTGTATTGTCATAACCAAAAAATGGATTAGGTGTTTGGTTTTGTAGCACAAATATCTCTTTGCACAAAGGTGGACAAGTCTCCTAAAAGGGTATATATGGAATTCCAAAGAAAATGGTATTTGGTTTCAAAGAAACAATATGTCACTAGGATGAATGGTTTATGATCAAAATTATGTAATGGATTGTGAAAGGCATGAATGATTCCCTAAGGTAGAAGGAATAATTAGGATTGTGCTCACCAAGGTTTCGAAGCCTTGTGCCTACGTATTCTCATTGTGCAATGAGAAAGTCATAACACTCGTAGTTCAACCTACTACGGTTGAAACAAAGGAAGATAGATTGACTGTCGGGGTACATAACCCTTCGAGGCAGAAAAAGGAGTGCCAAGGTTCATAATATGCTGGGCAAGGAAACCCTATCAAAGTCTATAACTTCTAATGGCAAGGAACTAAACTGCCAAGGTCTATACCCAAATGGCAAAGAGAAAAGATGCCAGACTCCATAACTCTCAAGGCAAAGGAAAGCACTGCCAAGGTCCATAACCTAATAGGCAAGAGGATTCCCAAGAGTTCATAACTCTACAAGGCTACTCAAAGGTATTGTCAAGGTCTATAACTAAGTGCCAAAGTCGATAACTTCATAGGTACAGAAAGAGCTTGCCAAGGTCCACCGCCTCATAAGGCAAAGAAAGATTGCCAAGGTCCATAACCTAACATGCAAGAATAGGTTACCAAGGTCTAAAACCTAACAAGCGAGAAAAAGCTTGAATTAATTGGAAGAGGGTGTACAATCACAAGGTACTGATAGCAATAATGTTTCATTATTTAAGTGTTGAATGATTGATGCTTGCTTGAAGGAGGCTTGTCAATTGTATGATTCAAATTGCACTAAAGTCTATGAATAAAGGAGAATACCTTGAGCAACTGGGTCATTCGTCCCATACCCAAGGATACCCTAGACAAGGATATGAATTCTCCATTCTCATCATTCTTTGTTTCTTAAGGCTCATGGGATACAACTTGAATCATAATTGACAAGCTGCTGATAGGAGATCCCGAGTGTTGATCTTGTTGTAGAAGAAGACTTGACAATCACATAATTTGAATTCTGCTAAAGTCTATTAATATAGGTGAATACGATGAGCAACTGGGTCATTCGTCCCGTACCCAAAGATATTCAGAATGAGTTAATGGAATTCTCCATTCTCATTCATTCTCTATTTCTTAAGGCTTGTGCCACAGAAAATATGAATTATGATTGACGAGTGTTGACCTTTGTTGTGCTTGAGAAGTAGTCCATTTTGTTAGATGTGCTTGATTGGAATTGAATTTGAAGTCTTGATCTCGTATTTGAAACTTGAGGTCTTGAGCTCCTGAGATTCAGTATATCCAATACAGCTTGAGCACAATGGACTTGCCATATCAAATGGTCAAGGTTCTTTTGATCACTTGAATAAGCTTAGGGATTTAAGCACAATGCAAAGGATTTGGTTGATCAAAGTGAACTTTGATCAACTCAATCAGTGGGGATGAAAATAAATTATGAACTATGTACAAAGGGTTGATGATCTAAAAACCCTAATGAATGATCAAATCATCCTAATCTTGATTCCAAAAATTAACCTAAACTAAGGGAACATGTTAATGATATAAAGATTATAAATTAACTACATGCATTAAACCTAAAAAGAATTAAGATTCTAATTAACATGATAAACATGATTAATTCAATTAAAAAATAAGAAAACAAATATCATTTATTCTAACACTAAGAACTATATTGATTCTAAAAATATGCATTAAAAACAATTATCTATTTTCCGCTATTTAAAATATAAATGCTAAAAATTAACATGAAAAACAATTAAAAATAACCAAAATGCAAGAAATAAAATCAGGGGTACAAACTGGAAAACAGAGGGTGTAATTAGCACATGGATGCAGGACCCAAAACAAAGCCCATTCTCAACTCAGCATGTGAGCTCGTAGGTGTATTGAAAAACATGGGCCAAATAACAAGAATATTGGGCCTAAAGGGGAACAGGGGCCCAACACAGGATTTGAGTGAAGGAGGAAGCTTAACTTCACTAATGCGCACGTGACTCACATTTTCCACATTTTTCATGTGTTGTTCAGACTGTTCAGACATTCATCCCTAATTTTTCCTCTCCATCGCGTCGGAGCTCACCATCGATGGCGGTGGAGCAACAATCATCAAAATCAAAAGTTACAGATCACTCCAAATTTCCCGCTCTATTCGAATCACCGCCTAATTTCATCTTAAGCAACATAAATATCTCAAACCGATTAAGAAACCTCAAGAACCCTATCCACGAGAATCAAAATTAAATGAAGACGGTGCATGGATTCGCATTCAAAGCTTGGGGCTATTGATCCCTAGGATGTCAGCTACACGGTGGTAATAAGATTAAGAGGAATCGAGAAGGAAAAAATTACCTCCGGAGCGGAGATTTTCTCCGACGATTTATTGAGGTGAGGACGAAGCTTACATTTGGGAATCACTTGAAGTCAGGTACATTTTCACTCCTATCTTCTTCTTATTTCTTCTGATTCACTTCTTCTTCTTCTTCTTCCACTTTATGATATTGAGTGAATGTGAGTTTCAAAGAGGTTGCAGAGTGTGCATCGTGAAGATCAAGTTGCTCTGAGATTGATGAGGTTGAGCTCTACTCCATTAAAGATTCAATGTGGAGCTTTAATGGAGTATTTCGAAGGAGATTTGTGTGAGGGTGAGGAGAGATTTCTGAGCAAAAATGAAAAGGTCCAAGAAAATTGTAGAGTGAGGTCAATTTATAGATGAAGAGAGTTAACAGATGAAACTGTCAATTTGATCACAGTGGAAAGTTAGTTAGAAATTCGTTAGTTATAAAGTATTTCTATTAGTTGATAATTCCACTATTATAGGAGGTGTTAGTTGTAACGCCCCAAACTTCTTTCAGGATTACCGACTGACCCAACAAAGCAACACGAGTCTTTTCAGCATGTTTTGTCCTCACTCACATGCTTGCCGGGAAACTTCCCAGAAGGTCAGCCATCCAAATACTACTCCAAATCAAGCATGCTTAACTATGGAGTTCTTATATGTTAGGCTACCGAAGAGAAGACACATCTTATTGGTATAGGTAGTACCAATTAATCCTTATAAGTCTTCCTACAACCATGCAGTCCCATACCTGCACAACCTCCGAATCCCTCTGATTCCGATGTGAATTCGGTTTTTCCCTAGAAACTGTTAGGAGTGTCTCATTGTCATGCCTCATGCACCGAAAACCACTCCCTCGCCCTCAGGTGTTACATGTAACCACTCTCCATCCTCGGGTGTTACATGCCCACCAACTTCTGCTTGGTTCGTTCCTGAACCACATCGTACTAGGAGAGGTCTGGCTCTGATACCATTTGTAACGCCCTAGAATGCTTTCAAGATTACCGACTGACCCCACAAACCAACACGGGTCTTTTCAGCATGTTTTGTCCTCACTCACACGCTTTCCGGAGAAGTTCACCCATCTAAATACTACTCCAAGTCAAGCACGCTTAACTATGGAGTTCTGATCTGTTAGACTACCGAAAAGAAGATGCATCTTGTTGGTATAGGTATTACCAATTAATCCTTATAAGCCTTCTTACAACCATGCAATCCCATACCTGCACAACCTCTGGATCCCTCTCATTCCAATGTGAATTCGGTTTTTCCCTAGAAACTGCTAGGAGTGTCTCATTGTCATGCCTCATGCACCGACAACCACTCCCTCGCCCTCGGGTGTTACATGTAACCACTCTCTGGCCTCTTCGGCCTCGGGTGTTACATTAGTTAGTGAATTGAATCATGAAATATTGCTACAGGTAACTATGTTTGAAAGCTTGGTGGAAATGTATGTTAGATGACTTGCTGAACCAGTTTGGACTCGAGCTGCAGGTTGAAATGTTTGATGCAACTTTGTTCTGGATGATCCTTACTGATATGCTGCAGGATGGTTGTATGGAGTGGGGCTCTCGGAGATGCATGCGTACTCAGAACTAACAAGGGCTTTTCTCCTCATTCAAATGCATTACCATGCAATAGGATTTATGACTAACTTTTATGTAAACATGATCAAGTGTAATGAAAACCAATGATTCATTTAATGAAAGAAAACTAATGTATCCATTTTGATTGGAATTCTTGATTGTATTGGGTATGGCAACTTAATTTTGAATTAATGTGTATTGAATTATGTTAAGTTGTATTACTTAATTTGAAATGAGTTAGAAAGAAACTTAATAAAGAATAGATTAAGTTCAAATGGCTATGATTTGCAATGGGCTCAAATGTTGAAAAAGTTTAGAATAGGATTTCAAATATTTGTGAAGGTTTTAAAATATTAATGGAGTGGTTTTTTCCAATTGAAATTTAACTTAGCATAGATTGAATAAGTTAAGTTACTTTTGAAATGGTTTCAAGAAAAAAGGTTTTGAAAAGTGACATTAAGTTTGAATTTTGAAAGCTTGAATGGAAACAAAGATTCAAAACCAAAATGTGATACTAAATTGAATTAAAACATAATTTAAAACAGAATGTTAGAAGTATTTGAAAAATTAAGGACTATGGATGGTTAAACAAAGTTATTAAAAGTGATTTGAAAACTATTATAACCACTTTTAAAATGGACTTTTGAAAGTTGATTGAAGAAATATCAAGATGGGAAGAAAGATCAATGGTTGATGAACCTTTATGTCAAATGGGCTTTAAAATGGATGGTTGACTTTGGTCAACTAGTTTGTCCAAAAAAGTCAACAATTGACCAAAGTCAACTATGATGCATGAATTAGGGTATGCAATGCAATTAGGGCATGATTCACATGAAACAAGAATTATTGTTTAATCCATAATGAATTAAGACATATGGGCCAATGTTTCTTCCAACACCAAAAGACTTACATCGAAGGCCCAAGCAATGTTTGAATCAGATGAAACATCAAACATGTAGGCATGAAAATGATGGATGATGCATGATATGATATCCAAGCACCCTTCCCTAATGAATCAGGGTTTCTTCCAAGCCCATGGTGATAAATCAAGCCACGTGGCACAATAGGATCATATCTTCCCTGATTAGGGTTTCAGTAAATCACAAGACCAAAAGTCAAACCAACATGGCCCACAAGTACCAAGTATCCCTAATTAGGGTTTCATGATACCAATCATCAAATCAATGACTTCAAATCAAGCACTAAGGCTCCACAATCAACTTCACAATCTAATGGACCCAATATTAGGCCTACAAGATTAAGTCAAAGCTCATAAGTCAAACCACATGATCTAATAGTACCAAAGTCAAGAATTAGGTTTTTGGTGCATAGGTGAATACCAAGATGTGAAATCCATGAACCAAGGCCTCAAGCACAAGAATAACCCCTTTGATTCCAAATGATGAGCATTACCATAATCCTAGGGCTTGATCCTCAAGCAAACCCTAGCTTTTATTAGGTAGAAACAACGAAAAACTATGAATCTATGATGATTATTAGAAAGGGTTAATCATGAATGAATGATGTACATGTATGAGGCATGAATGAGTGTAGGTGAATCTCAAGCCAAAGGTTAGATGAAAAGTGAAAAGGGGAGGGGGAATTTTGAGGTATGACAGTGTCACAACCAAAAACTAGGATTTTAGGGATTTGATTGATCTTGACGATGCTTATTACCATGGTCCAAGAATTAGGATTTCCATTATGCTTCATGACCAAGACAACTAAGATGAAGGGTTAACCAATACAAGCATGCCATGGAAGAATCCTGACTTAGGATCTAGCCTTCCTTCAATGCTTTGTGTGATCAAGGCCTTTGAATCCATGATTTTGTGTTTCTCAATGCAAACGAATGTACTATGATGTCATGGATATGCAGATGAAATCCCAAACCAAAAGTTACGTAAAATTGAAAGGGGGGGGGGAGTTTTTGGGGTATGACATTAGTGAACGAAAGAACACCATTCTTCTCCAAGAAGGAAGGAAACTCGAACCAACATTTTTCTTTACAAGTCTCTCATCACATTTCCGGTATGTACAATTTCTCCATTATTGTTTTTGTTGTTGTTGTTGTTGATGATGATGATGATGATGATGTTATTTTGAGACAATCTTGTTGTTTACTATTTTGTTGGTTGTGTACTATTTTTATTTAATTTCATAAGCTTTATGTGATTATGGTCGTAGTTGGATGAAAGTCAATAGATTAGTAAAGAGTATGAGAATGGATTGATATACTTTCTTGATTTCGTTGAAAAAACCTTCCTAAAAAGAATAGGATTTTTTTTGTGTCCTTGTAAAAGTGCTTTAAGACGAAAAAAAACATCCAAGGAATGTTATATTCAATCATTGTAGTTGTGATGGAATTATTCAAAATTACACAAAATGGGTATGTCATGGTGAAGTGAAAAAAAAAGACATCTGTCACATCAATTGAAGATGATGAATTTATGAATGATACTCTATAAGACATGATTTGTGATATTGGAGTAGATGCTTTCAAGAAAACTAACGTGGTAGATACTTTGCAAATAGACATGGAAGATTCATTGTATCCAGGATGTAAAAGTTTTACAAGAATGTCAGTTGTGTTAAGACTATTTAATCTTAAGGCAATAGGTGGGTGGACGGATAAAAGTTTCACTGAATTGCTTGAAGTGTTAAAAGAAATGCTTCCCGAAGGTAACACGTTGTCGAACCGTAGTTATGAGGCAAAGAAAATATTGTGTCCAATGGGTTTGGAATATCTCAAAATACCTGCATGTCATAATGATTGCATCTTATATAGGAAAGAGTTTGAAAACATGAAGGAGTGCCCGATGTTGAAGGAGTCACGCTATAAGCATAAGGACAATGGTGTTGATGACGATTAGGGTGTAACTAGTAAGGTTTTCCTTCTAAGGTGATGTGGTACCTACCGATAATTCCAAGATTCAAGAGATTGTTTGCTAATGTTAATAACACAAAGAACACTAGATGACATGTAGATGAAAGAGTGTGTGATGAAAAAATTCACCATGTAGTTGATTTATTGCAATGGAAGAAAATTGATTCCTTGTTTCTAGATTTTTCCTTGAACCGAGGAACCTTAGGCTTGGACTTGCTATTGACGGAATGAAACCTTTTGGTAATTTGAGTACTAACCATACGCCATGGCCTGTTCTTCTCATGATTTACAACTCAACTCCATGGTTGCGCATGAAACGCAAGTATATGATGTTATTAATGATGATTTCGGGTCCAAGACAACCAGGGAATGACATAGATTTTTATATAACGCCATTGATTGAAGATTTAAGAATTTTGTGGAAGGAAGGTGTTGATGTTGATGATTTGTATATATGTGATAACTTTAAGTTGCGTGCCATGTTGTTTTGCACAACCAATGAATTTCATGCATATAGTAATTTGTTTGGGTACAACGTCAAGGGACATAAAACGTGTACTATATATGAAGTTGATACATGTCACTGTTGGTGTAAGCCCTAGAGGCCAATACTTTTGGTATTTGTATCGAATTATTTATTAATAATAAAAGGCTTTTTCTTTATTATGTTTGTTTAATAAAGTCCCTAGAATAGCTAGTCCGTTTAATGTATCAAGTGTGACTTAATCATGAGATCCCATTAAACATAAGGACATTATTCTTAAAGTATCCGTAGTCGAGCTTTATTATGAAGTGGGATAACATTAAATCATTAAGACTATTATGTATATAGACTGATGATCACATCTCATAGATCATGGATAAGGAGTTATCAAGTCTTAAACATAGGTATGAATATTAAGAGTAATATTTATACTGGATTGACCCGCTATGAGAATACTATATAAAATGTTATGCAAAGTGTCATAAGTTATTCTCATGGTGATAATGGTGTATACCATCCTTCGACCTGAAACCACTATGGACCCTAGATGTAGAGTCGAGTGCCTTATTGTTGATCAAACGTTGTTCGTAACTGGATGACCATAAAGACACTTGATGGGTACTCCACGAAGTATGTTGAGGGACATGAGTGACCTAGATGGACTTTGCCCATCCTGCGTAATAGGATAAATGTTTCCGGGCCCAATATTGAACTGGACAAGGATGACACGGTCTATGCCTTGTGTTCAATATAGAGATAGGGGCAAAAGGATAATTATACACATACGTATTATCACAAAAGGATTTGTCAGATCACATGACATTTTCGTGTCTTTGGTAGAAGTGATATTTTGCTCGATATCGCTCACTATTTATTATGTTAAATACGATATTTAATATAATTACCAATGCCGTAAAAACCTACAGAGTCACACACAAAAGGACGAATTGATGAGAGATAGAGTAACTAAGGAACACCGTAAGGTACGGTGCACTTAAGTGAATTGTAGAACATCGTAAGGTACGATGTACTTAAGTAGAATACGAAATATGGTAAGGTACCACGCGCTTAAGTGATTTTAGAATATTATAAGATATGGGCCACATACACTTAAATGGGCTTTTTAGCTTGCAGCCCAGACAAGTGGTTCTATAAATAGAACTCTTGTGCAGAAGCATTTGAGCGGTTGTAATTTTGTTTCTCTCTCTCTCTCACTTAAAGCCTTCATTCGTAGTAGCTATCACTGAGATTGAAGAAATTCGTTCGTGTGGACTGAGTAGAGGCGTTGTCACGATTCAATGTTCGTGATCGCTCCGTAGATCTGCATCAAAGGTTTCGATCTCCACAAGAGGTAACGATTCTATCACTGATCATGCCCATTCCTAAGGATCACTAAAGCAGATTTTTTTTTAAAATTTCGCTGCATTTTGGATTGCTCTTCTCCTTCAGTGGTATCAGAGCCACTTACGAAACCATGCATCTGATAGCTATTTATTTTTTGTATTAATACGATTAAAAGACAGAATGAATCAAAGAATAAACGAGAAATTAAATTTGGCATCATGTGTGTATGATTTGGATGATTGATGTTGACTATGCTTCGGAATCCGACGTTAGTATGGTGAAGTAACGATACATCGATCGTCCATAGGTTACACAATTGAGATCTATCAAGTTATATATGATATAAATAATCCTGATGCAAAATACGGTATATATGATATATTGTTTCTGTTTCGTTCATTCAAATACTTAATGATTGTTTTCCTTTGAGCGATCAATGGTCATTTGCTTCTTGATCCGACATTAGTATGGTGAAGCAATGACGTGTTGATCAATCATACTGAATTAACAATCTAGGTGTGTTTGACGGTCTGAAATTGGTGCATTAGGGTTCACGCGGGCACAAGGGTTGTGCTGTCAAAGAGTTATGCAATTAGGGTTGTGACTGTGCAAGAGTTGTGTTTTAAAGTATCAAGTCTTGATGCGAAAAACGACGTCAATTTCAAATGAATTGTTCATTAAAATGACCGGGCAGCGGACCCCTGATTATCTCTGTGTAGTGTGATCGGTCGCCGAAATTTAATTTTGTTTTAATTAATTAACAGAATTTAAATTAATAATAATAATGTGTTTATTATTATTGTCTTGTGGTGATCGGTTATGGCCTTAGTTTTTCTTTATTTTGTTTTGGGATTTTCAAATTCGACCTGCGTGTCGTGCCTCTCTTTTAATCTCTTAATGTAACTTTTTTTCTCATCTCACTCCCTCGTATGTAAAACGAGTTTCTTTTCTGTAATGTAATGTTATGAAGAAAGAGAGGAATACAATATCAAAGGAGGACAACCTTGAAGATCTTGCTTGGAGAAGCTTAGATCGTTATTATGTTAGCTTAGGTTCTCTCATTGGCTTGGGAGAACAATTGCGCTAGGGGCCATAACTGTTTCATTATGTATGTTGATGAATGTAAATGTATGTTGATGCATATGAGAGACGATTTATATGATAAATAAGCCGGTGAGATCAAAATTATTGTAAATTCCCTCAAATTAAATATTAAGTTTATGCTTTCCAAGTTTTAGCACTCACCAAGACTAGTATCGAATAATGTAGGTTTCGCCTACGCGAGGTGCATGTTCTATATTAGTAAGATGCGATGGGATAATTGTAATATCCAATTGCTAAAACAATGGGTCAAACTTAACTAAGCAAATTATAATAAGATTATATTTGTTTAGAAGTAATAATTGGAAATGATCCATATGATGGATTGAGATAAGGAGTTATTCACCAAACTAAAATATTCAAGAGTTGTATCAGATACAATTGGAAGGAGTTCCTACCTAAATAACATAGTTTTTTGTAATCCGCATACGTGGACTTAAAACAAAGTGAAATGTGGATCTCGAACCACTAGAAAATCTTCCAACGGGATTTTCCGAATCAAATGGTGAGGGTCATTTGTTTTGAGTAAAATAGTGGGAGCATATTTAATTAAAGGCCTAATTAAATATGTTATTGATACTTATATTTTCATTATTTTCATGTAGATTACCATGACAACAAACACCTATAACAACATTTTATGATCAATCCTTGATAAAGAAAAATTGTCTGGGACAAATTTTCTGGATTGGCACCAAAATTTGAGGATTGTCCTCAAACATGATAGAAAGTTGTATGTCTTGGAGAAACCTGTTCCTGAAGAGGAACCTCCTAGTTCTGCACCTAAGGTAGAAAAAAATGCTTATAAGAAGCATGTCGATGATGCCAATGAAAATGCTTGCCTCATGCTAGCTACTAGGAACTCAGAGTTGCAAAAGCAACATGAGAACATGGCAGCGTTCGATATGATCGAACACCTAAAGATGCTCTATCAAGAGCAGGCAAGCCATGAAAGGTTTTAAGTTTCAAAAACCATTTTTCAAGGCAAGTTAGCTGAGGGAGCCCCTGTAGGTCCCCATGTGCTCAAGATGATTGGGTATGTGGAGAACCTTGAGAGGTTAAGTTTTCCCCTCGGAAAGGAACTTGCGAATGATTTGATCTTGCAATCGTTGCCAGATAGGTTCAGTCAATTTGTCCTTAATTTCAATATGAATGATATGGACAAATCTCTTCCTGAACTGCTAGCCATGTTAAGAACGGCTGAGCAGAATCTGAAGTCAAAAGGGAAGTCCATTCTGATGATCAGAAATAGAAAGAGACAGAACAAAAGACCCACTAAGCAGGGTGATAAAGGGAAAGGCAAGGAAGTTGCCAAACCCAAACCCACTGCTCCTGTTTTGAAGCCTAGTGGAGGCATAACAAAGGAAGGCACCTGCTTCCATTGCGGTAAGACCAGACACTAGAAGAGAAACTTCCCAAAGTACTTGGAAGATAAGAAGAATGAAGTAGAGACTTCAACTTCAAGTATTTTTGTTATTGAAATTAATTTATCTGCTTCTGCATCATGGGTATTAGATACTGGATGCGGTTCTCACATTTATACCAGTGTGCAGGGGCTAAAAAGGAGTAGAGATTTGGCAAAAGGTGAAGTCGACCTACGAGTTGGCAATGGAGCAAAGGTTGCTTCTTTAGCTGTAGGAACTTATGTATTGACTTTACCTGGTGATTTAATAATTCAGTTAGAGAACTGTTATTATGTACCTGCAATTAGCAGGAATACTATTTTCGTTTCTTGTTTAGACAAGTTTGGTTTTTCATTTATAATAAAGAACACTTATTGCTCCATTTATTTGAATGATATATTCTATGCTACTGCACAAATGAGCAATGAGCTATATGTCCTTGATCTTGAAATGCCTATTTATAACATTAATACTAAAAGGATGAAACCTAATGAGTTAAATCCAACTTACCTTTGGCATTGTCGATTAGGCCACATAAATGAGAAACACATTTCCAAACTCCTTAAAGATAGACTCTTGGACTCTTTTGATTATGAATCATATGAGACATGCAGATCTTGTTTAATTGGAAAGATGACAAAGTCTCCATTCACAGGAAAAGGTGAAAGAGCTAATGATCTTTTGGCCCTCATACACACTGATATATGTAGACCACTGAACATACCAGCCAAAGGAGGTTTTCAGTACTTCATCACATTTACTGATGATTTTAGTAGATATGGTTATGTGTATTTAATGAAACACAGATCAGAGTCATTTGAAAATTTCAAGGAATTCAAGAATGAAGTACAAAACCAACTAGGTAAGAATATTAAAACTCTTCGATCAGATCGAGGTGGTGAGTATTTAAGCCTAGAGTTTGATGACCATCTGAAAGAGTGTGGGATCCTATCCCAACTACTCCTCCTAGAACACCCCAACGGAACGGTGTATCTAAGAGAAGAAATATAACCCTGTTAGACTTGGTCTGATCCATGATGAGTCACGCCGATCTTCCAAACTCCTTTTGGGGACATACACTATTTACAGTAGCTTACACACTTAACTGTGTTCCATCCAAAAAGGTTGAGAAGACACCATATGAGATATGGAGTGGTAAGAAACCACATATGTCTTACATGAACATTTGGGGTTACGAAGTTTATGTGAAACAACAAATTTTAACTAAGCTTGAGCCAAAATTTGACAAATGCTTATTTATGGGGTATCCTAAAGAAACAAGAGGGTATTACTTCTACAATCCTTCTGAGGGCAAAGTGTTTGTCGCTCGAACTGGAGTTTTCCTAGAAAAGGATTTTATTTCCAAAGGAACCAGTGGGAGGAAAGTAGAGCTTGAAGAAATTCAAGAATCACAAAGCATAGATACACCTATGGAGGAATTAGAGCAGGAAACACAAGAAGTTGTGGAAGAGCAGCCTGCTCAAGTAGAACAAAACCAGCGTAGGTCAAGCAGGATACGTCAACTACCTGAGAGATATGGATATCTCATAACTGATCAAGGTGATGTATTACTCATGGATCAAGATGAGCCTGTGACCTACCAAGAGGCCATAACTGGTCCCGAGTCTGAGAAGTGGCTAGAAGCCATGAAATCTGAAATGGATTCCATGTACACAAACCAAGTTTGGACCTTGGTAGAGCCTCCTGTAGAAGTTAACCCTATAGGATACAAGTGGGTCTTCAAAAGGAAGACTGACATGGATGGTAAGGTACATACCTATAAGGCAAGACTGGTTGCAAAAGGATATAAACAAATTCATGGGATTGACTATTGTCGCATCCGCGAAAAACAACCGGCGGGCTAAAACAAAAAAAATAAACAGAGCCGCCACTGCGCGTTATTTATCCCAAGATAGGGAAAGGAAACGCTCAGAGAAACCTGGAAAAAGCTTGGTCTCGCGACCAAAGAGAAAGGGTAAGGGAGTCGGTTACGCAAGGGGAAGGTATTAGCACCCCTCACGTCCGTCGTACTCGACGGGATCCACGCTCTAAGAAAAGAAAAGGTTGCTAAAACACCACACACACACACACCGAAGACAACACAAGTGGGAAAAGGGGGAAGAGGGCTCGCTAGGATATCGCATCCTATGCCTACGTATCTCGTCTGGAACGAGAATCAGAGTTGCCGTAGTTTGGCTCACGCACGCCAAACAAGCAAACACAAACACAGGCAAACTGGGAGCCTGAATGCCAATCACTGGACTTACATCAGCATCCGAACCAAAACACACACAAGAAGGCAAACATGGAGCCCGAACGCCAATCACTGGACTTACATCGGCATCCGAACCAAACACACGCACACTGGAACCTGAGTGCCACTCGATGGACTTACATCAGCTTCCAAGCACACAACAACCAACAAGTTAATAGGGAGTCGGGAACTCGAGCCTATAACTGTCAAGCACACACACAAAAAGAAAGAAAAGTGCCCGGAGAGACCTCGCACGGTCTCCTGCCTACATACCTCGTCTGGAACGAGGATCAGGGCGATGTAGTTCCCCTGAAAGGGAAAGAAATTCTAGCCAGAAACCAAGGGGAGATACACTACCAGGGAGCTGTACTCGAGCCTAGTGTTATCATGCATCATTGCCCTATGTTGTGGTTTCTACCTACTTGCACAACAGCAAGCTAATTCTATCCAGGAAGAAAGCATGCAAGCATCAACAAACAAAACAAACATTTCACATAGCACACACTATATCCAGTCAAGTGAGGCTCAAACAAGGGTGGACTGCCGAGGCAAGTCATCTGTACAAGGTAGAGTTAGCTCTTAACCTTGCCATTGAGAGGCTAAGGTGAAGCTGATGAGAGGTGAGTGAAGATTAGACTTCACAGCTCTTATCCCTGACCAGGGAGAGCTTCAGACAAAGGAGCGTGGGTCCAGAATGGAGGGACCCTTCTACGCTCAAGACTCTGACACAACTGTACAAAGTACGAGATCTTGGGTTAATGTCCCAATGCGTCAACACAGTGGTGTGAGCAGAGCGACGACTCGACAGAATAGCGGGGGATAGATTGCATATCCCTTGGATTCCGCCAATTGCCTCATAGAGGTCTTTACCTGCTTGGCACAAAAGTAAACAATCACAGACATCGCCTCTTAAGGAGGACTTCAGACAGTTGCCTGGCCAAGTAATAGGCCAGGTCTTCCAGACTACATGGAGACAAGAGAGTCTACCTCAACTGGTTTATACAACCAAGCAGCAGCAAGCAAGTTCTTAAAGAACTGTAAGCGACTAAATGTACCTGAAATCAATCAAGTATCATCAGTACTCAGACAAACCAACAATAAACAGCAAAAGTCAAACAGTCAATTTGTACAGTCAAAACAAGTTAATACACATAAGTGCAAGCCATGAGCTCAAGCTCAAGCATCAAACCTACAACACAAAGCCAATGTTAGTTTACAACATCAAACAAACTCAATTTACAACTTGCATTGTTCTCCTTATGCCTTTTGCATTTCAACCTGAAAATCCAAACCAAATGTGAGAAACTAGACCACTAGGCCAAGCCTAGGGTCCAAAGGAGATAAAAAATCCTAAACAGCAAGTGACAATTATCCAAAATCACATTCAAACAAATTAGAAGCAAATGCAATTGGTCCCATGCTCATATCAATCACCATTATCATTTTATGCACAAAATAGCACCAAACATGAAATTTGCAACTTCAAATGACCAAACAGAACTATCTCAATCAAAAGCATACCAAAACAATTCAATTAATTCCACAAAAATTCACACCTAAACAGGACACATTCAATGTATAGAATGTCAATTTTCAGCTCAATTGGACAAGAGGAAGTAGGTCAATGAAAATCAAGAAGTCTAGACACATTTATACAAGCCAATTCAAGGCATCAACACAAGCATCAACTTCCAAAAATCATAAAACAGTGAAAACAATTAAGAAATGAATGGGATCAAAACCACAATGTCCTACAATGTGTCTACAATTCTCATGTCAAATTTCATCTTCATCCAACACAATATGAGAATTTCACAAGCAAAATGCCAACATGTGTCACACAATGTTACCAAATGAGCCAACAGAGAAGAAAATTGTCAATCAATTAGAAAACTCAAGCAAAAATTCCAGAAATATTCACATGCAATCTTAACATATCAATGCTCATCCACACAAAATTTCAGCTCAAATCAACATCCCTAAGCATTTTAAATAAAATCAAGAAGTTGACCTAGCTTGGCGTGACACAAATTGTCACACCTCTAATCAAAAAATCATATCTAATCAACCAAGTATCCAAAAATCACAAACTCTACATGAAAATCACCATCAACATGTCCAGAACAAGCACAAAAATTTTCATCCATTTCTTTGCAAGCATCACTATTTCATGAAGGTTTTGGCAAAACATACATAAATGTGACACATTCAACAAACCCTAGGTCAATTAATTTTCCGCACGTGCAAAAAATCCACAAAAATCATAATAAAATTCTACACATCATCATGAGAACAATGCAAAAAATTTCACAAAATTTGGATGAGTTTTGAAGCCTCTATGAATTTTTGACGTTCATGTAACAAAAGGAAATAACCAAAAGAAAAAGAAATGAAATAAAGATTTAATTAAATGAAGCAGTGGCAATGTTGTAATATTTAAGCTCAGGCGCAAAACGACGCCGTTCCAAACATAAGCCAGGGCGCGCTCTGATTGGCCAGAGCTGGCGCCAAACACATTTCAAACCTTGCCAAGCGAAAAAATGGATCAAAGCGTGTTCATGTTCATGTTCTTCACCAAGAATTTCCCGAAAAATTGCAGAAAATCAAGAACCACGAAACTTCACCAAAATCAACAAGTTTATAATCAATAGAATCGTCCTTCCATGTAGATTCAAGATATGCAACTGAAATTTCCTAATTCTAACCATGGCGAAGGGATCGAGCAAATTAAGTTATGAACACAAACATTCAAATCGTGATATCTCTCTCCACAGTTAACCAATTCACAAACCAAGCATAGCATGTTGATCTATGATGAACGAACTACAAAACGCATATGATAATTTAAGAAATGATGAGATTCGAAAATTGACCTTGTGTTAATGGCAGTTGTTGTTCTTGATGCTTTCGCGTGCAATTTTCCAAAATAGATCGAGGTTGATGTATAGGAAGATGAATGCCACTCGTGCCTTAGCTCAAAGATGCTTCAAATGGAAGAATCATCAAGTTGCCATTGTTGTGCACATTATGAACAGTTGCGATCCTTGAGGTTTCTTGCATGGATTCACCAAAACAGTTGGAGATTGATGTTCATGGAGCACGAATCAAAAAGAATTGTTCAATTTGGTGAGGAATTGATGAAGTTTTGATCAAAAATTGCTTGATGAAATTTGAGAGAAAATGGAGAAAATGGAGGGAAAATCAGTTAGATTTCTTGGAATGTGCAATTGTGTTTACCAATTCTGTTATGATTAAGGTTAAATACTCACTCCTTAATCCTCCTCTTAATCACAATTACCAAACATGAGTTGGATTAGCATAATGTGTTTTCTTAATGCAAGGGCAAAAGTGACCTTTCCAAATTGGCTATGTGACAGCAAGATGACAGCTCAAACAACTTTCAATTGGCATTTGGAGTGTGTTGGCTTTGGTCTCATGTCAATTGGCCTTGTAAATCTCAAAATCACATGCTCACACCAAAAATACACTTAAGTCCACTTGAATTTTGACTTTTTGCATTGACCAATTTTGATGAATTTGGACCATACACCATGAAAGTACATGTGAAATGGGGTTTGCTCATAAAAAGATCATCCATTTTGGACATTCCATGTGAAAGTTATGCCACTTTGATTATAGGCATTTTTGGCAAATGAATGGACCATAACTTGCCAACCATACATGAGAATTTCAAGTTCTTGGACTTTTTGGAAAGGTGCGAGCAAGATCTACAACTTTCATGTTGAACAAATTTTCATTTGAAGCTTTTTTGGACACGTAATTTTGTGATGAAAAAACTTTCCATTTTTGGAAACTTCCATTACAAATCACTTTCTATTTTTGGAAATTTTTGTCCTGACTTTATTTTCTTAATTCTTGAGCTTTGACATGTCAAATGAAACTTGTTTCAACATGAATGAAGTATATCCAACTCTCTCCCACCTCCAAATCCATAAAATCAAGCACAGTTGACCACAGTTGACTTTTCTAATTGATAGATGAATTTGGCAATGCACTGATCAAGTTGAGCCCCAATTCTCTGATGAAATGGCTCAAGGATGAAACCCTAGCTTCCATAAACTCAATATATTCACAAGATGATCCCCATATCCATTGTAGACCCCATCTCCTTGCCATGCCCTGATTGGCCCAATGCAACTGATTAGGGTTGACCAGTGGTCAAAACCCTAATCCCAAGTTATCTGATCAATCTCTCAAATCTTCTGGGATGATATCAAAACCATGATGATGATGATGTATCATTTCAACCAAGATAAAGATCAATCCCCTTGAGAATCACAACCCTAATTTGAACCACAACCCTCAGACAGTTAGTGATCCAGTCCAATGAAACCCTAGCTTGCATCATGACCTCTTCATCTTCTGATCAAGACCTAGGAGGATGACTTGCACAATGTAACCACATGATATGCAATATGCCATGCCTAATGACCTAAAATGATATGCAATATGTTAAACTAGTTCCAAGAGAGGAGGGCAAATTTTGAGGTGTTACAACTATGATGAAACCTTTTCACCAGTTGCAATGCTTAAATTTGTTCAGATTTTACTTGCTATCGCTGCATATCATGATTATGAAATATGGCAGATGGATGTCAAAACTGCTTTCCTTAATGGAAATCTTCTTGAGGATGTGTACATGACACAGCCTGAAGGATTTGACATACCAGAGGAAGCCCAAAAGATATGTAAGTTACAAAGATCAATCTATGGATTGAAGCAAGCTTCTAGAAGCTGGAATCTTCATTTTGATGAAACAGTAAAACAATATGGATTCATCAAGAACGAAGATGAGCCTTGTGTCTACAAGAAGGTTAGTGGGAGCATGATCGTTTTCCTGGTATTATATGTAGATGACATATTACTCATTGGAAACGATATCCCTACCCTACAACAAGTAAAGTCTTGGTTGGGGAAATGCTTTTCTATGAAGGACCTAGGTGAAGCAGCCTATATATTAGGAATCAGAATCTATAGAGATAGATCACAAAAACTGCTTGGCCTAAGTCAGAGTACATACATAGACAAAGTGTTGAGACGCTTTAATATGCATGATTCCAAGAAAGGATTCATACCTATGCAACATGGCCTGTGTCTATCAAAAACACAATCCCCTTTAACTAAGGAAGAAAGGGATCACATGAATAAGATTCCATATGCATCTGCAATAGGATCTATCATGTATGCCATGTTATGTACTCGACCAGATGTCTCGTATGCTTTAAGTGCAACGAGTAGGTACCAATCTGATCCTGGTGATGCTCACTGGGTGGCTGTGAAGAATATCCTTAAGTATTTGAGAAGGAATAAGGACTCATTCTTGATATATGGAGGTCAGGAAGAGTTGGCTGTAATTGGATACACCGATGCTAGCTTCCAGACAGATAAGGATGACTTTAGATCGCAATCTGGTTATGTGTTTTGCTTAAACGGTGGCGCTGTGAGCTGGAAAAGTTCAAAGCAAGATACAGTTGCTGATTCTACAACCGAGGCCGAGTATATTGCTGCCTCAAGTGCAGCAAAGGAAGCTGTTTGGATCAAAAAGTTCATTAGTGAACTTGGCATAGTTCCTAACATTGTGGATCCCATTGGTCTCTACTGTGATAACAATGGTGCTATCGCACAAGCCAAGGAGCCTAGATCTCACCAACGATCCAAACACATACTTAGGCGTTATCATATCATTCGAGAGAAAATAGATAGATGAGATGTGAAAATATGCAGAGTACCTACACTTGACAATATTGCTGACCCACTGACAAAGCCTCTTGCGCAGCAGAAGCATGATAGCCATACTAGATCTATGGGTATTAAGGGTATGCCTGATTGGCTCTAGTGCTAGTGGGAGATTGTTGGTGTAAGCCCTAGAGGCCAATACTTTTGGTACTTGTATCGAATTATTTATTAATAATAAAAGGCTTTTTCTTTATTACGTTTGTTTAATAAAGTCCCTAGAATAGCTAGTCCGTTTAATGTATTAAGTGTGACTTAATCATGAGAACACATTAAACATAAGGACACTATTCTTAAAGTATCCGTAGTCGAGCTTTATTGTGAAGTGGGATGACATTAAAGCATTAAGACTATTATGTATATAGACTGATGATCACATCTCATGGATCATGGATAAGGAGTTATCAAGTCTTAAACATAGGTATGAATATTAAGAGTAATATTTATACCGGATTGACCCGCTATGAGAATACTATATAGAAAGTTATGAAAAGTGGCATAAGTTATTCTCATGGTGATAATGGTGTATACCACTCTTCGACCTGAAACCACTATGGACCCTAGATGTAGAGTCGAGTGCTTTATTGCTGATCCAACGTTGTCCGTAACTGGATAACCATAAAGACTGTTGATGGGTACTCCACGAAGCATGCTGAGGGGCATGAGTGACCTAGATGGAATTTGCCCATCCTGCATAACAGGATAAATGTCTATGGGCCCAATATTGAACTGGACAAGGATGACACGGTCTATGCCTTGTGTTCAATATAGACATAAGGGCAAAAGGGTAATTATACACATAAGTATTATCACAGAAGGAATTGTCAGATCACATGACATTTTCGTGTCTTGGGTAGCAGTGATGTGTTGCTAGATACCGCTCACTGTTTATTATGTTAAATGCGTGATTTAATATAATTGCCAACGTCACGAAAACCTACAGGGTCACACACAAAGGATGGATTGATGAGAGATAGAGTAACTAAGGAATACCGTAAGGTACGGTGCCCTTAAGTGAATTATAGAACATCGTAAGGTACGGTGTACTTGAGTAGAATACGAAATATGGTAAGGTACCATGGGCTTAAGTGATTTTGGGCATATTATAAGATATGGGCCAAAATACACTTAAGTGGGCTTTTTAGCTTGAAGCCCACACAAGTGGTTCTATAAATAGAACCCTTGTGCAGAAGCATTCATGGCGGTTGCATTATTTTCGTTTTCTCTCTCTCTCTCTCTCTCTCTCTCTCTCTCTCACTCAAAGCCTTCATTCGTACCAGCTAGCACTGAGATTGAAGGAATCCGTTCGTGTGGACTGAGTAGAGACGTTGTCATCGTTCAACGTTCGTGATCGCTCCGTGGATCTGCATCAAAGGTTTTGATCGTCACAAGAGATCTACACCAAAGGTTTCAACCGTCACAAGAGGTAAATATTCTATCACTGATCATGACCATTCGTAAGGATCTCTAAAGGAGAAAATTTTAATTTCCGCTGCGTTTTGGACCGCAATTCTCCTTCAATCCCTCCAAAGCCCTTAATCGGGAGGGAAGTTTATAAAATACAACAACACATTAATGTTGTCTTTAGAAATAAATAAAAAAGAATGTCGAGAGAAATATTTGGAAAAAGAGGTCGTGTTCTTTGATTTTCCATATTGGTCTCGTCTTGATGTAAGATATTGTCTTGATATGATGCATGTGGAGAAAAGTGTATGTGATAGTTTGATTGGAATGATTCTCAATATTAAAGACAAGACAAAAGATACTAAGATATTTCACTAAGATATGGTTATGATGGGTATACGGCAAGAGTTAGCCCCAAAAGAAATAGGAAATAAAACCTATTTGCCATTAGCATGTCACACTTTGTCTAAACAAGAAGTTAAAGAAATGAGTTTCGTGTTTTCTTGTTACAAATTTCGTGTCTCCTTTCCTTGATCCATACGAGTTAGAGAAAAAATGACGAAGGTTTATGAAGAAATTGTGTGTGTATGTTTATGAAGATTAGGATAAGGTGAGAGGGGATAGGATTTCGCTTAAGGAGTTAGGGCGTTGGTATATTTAGAAGTGAATTCTTTTTGCTTACATATGTAATTTATTTAAAAATTAAAAAAAAAGAAAACTTTTCACAACAGTTGAAAGTAACAACCATGGTGAAATGCCCCTTAAGAACATGCTTTTAACATGTTATTAAGGGATATTTATTACTTTCAACCATGGTGAAAAGTTGTGTAATTTTAATTTAAAAATAAAAATAAAGGGAACACGCTCTTTTTATAATGAATAAAACACGAAGTTGTTGATGTTATGATTCGAAACGTGTCTCTCATTCATCTTTCACCAGAGTGTTAGTTTTGATCGAGGGGAAACGTTCATAAATTAAAATAAAAAAAAGTCGTCTAATGAATAGATATTATAGTAGAATGAATAACTTTGATAAAAGTCTGATACAAAATACACATTTTATAGTAATGGACATGCAAGAATAGCAAGAACATGATCTAACATTTTAGAAGCTTTTGATAGTTAATGTTTGTAAGACGAGGCAAAATTTCGTTGACAAAGAGGTAACCACCTTTTTCATCTTTTTGAAACACTTCAAATACTCCAAGCTCAATTGCACAATGTTGCCATAGGAAGTGTAATAGAGATTGTAAGTTGCATAGTATAGGAGAATATTTTTTCTTCATCTTCATCTTTTAATGTTTCTTGTTCTTCTTTCTTTTCTATATCCAAATTATCACAAATGAGATAATTTGAATTAGAAAAATTAGCCATATTCATTAAAAAAAATATTTTTATCGCCTAACAAAAACCTTCACTCTTACCACCACTAACTACCACTAGGTCACCACTCCAAACACTTTCAATCACCAATATGACTCCACCACCAATTATCACTCTAACCATATCTTTGATAACTATAAATCATCCTTCTAACAACCATATCTTACTCTAACCACCATTGATCACCATTATCGACTACCATTTTAACCACCACAACTACTACTAAAAAAATCATCCATCACCACTTCAACCACAACTTTAAACACTTTTATTAAAATAGTTACTAAATAAATATATTATATATTTGAAATATTTTAATTATTTTTATATATTTAGTTGTATGAATTGTATGAATTAAGATATATATTTATGGTGAATGTTTTTATCTTATGTTCATTATTGAAATTAATTATAGTTTATCAAAATATCTTAAATCAAAATTAAAATTGGTTTTTATTTTTAAAAATTTAAAACTCAGACAAAAAAAAAGTAGTTTTGATTCTCAAATTATTTGTCAATTTACAATATCAATGTAGTATTTATTATTTATTTCTACTAACTTACCTTTATTCATTGTATTTTAATTTTTGTAACTACTTCATTACTTATTATTAATTAGGTTATTTTTGTAAATGATATTTATTTTATCATTAAAATTAATATAATTAATCATTATTTTAAAAAATATAAAAATCTTAAAGAAGACATCTAATATTAGACCATGGGAGTATTAAATAGCACAATAGAATTGCAAGAATTTAAATTTAAAAAAAAACTTAACCAACACATTTTAAAGGGTATACGATAATTGTCATATTTATTTTACCAATATCACTAAACAGTAAACACAATATAAAGAAACCAGCGAAACAATAAAAGAAGTAGCATTGTAGGTAGTAGCCAACAATTACAATTCCATATTGTAATTGTAGAATTACTTAAAAAACTCCATAACCCAAAAATTATAAATACAACATCTATATTTGATGCCACGAAATCCAGCTTTAGTTGCTAAATCTTTGAATTCATGTTCGGTTCTTTCTTTACCTTCTAAGCAATGAGTCATCATTAGAATATCCATTTGAGAGATGGATTTCCAAACAACTTCATTCTTAGGCATAACAGGTAGAAGTGCCTCCAAAACTATCACCTTTCCATCATTGGGAATAGCATCATAACAATTCTTCATAAGTTTCAAACAACGTTCATTGCTCCAGTCATGAAGTATCCACTGTTAAATGTTGTCAACCCATTAGTATACACAAAATGATAGTTCTTTTACAATTAGTAACCCATTCACTCTCACCTTCATAAAAATAGCATCTCCTTTGGGCACACATTCAAACATATCTCCGCCGATGTGCTCCACTCCTGACATTATTAGGTATATTTTACGAATCAAAATACTAAAAGATGAACAATGGCAATGGAAGGATCTTTTCAATAATGTGTTTTGATAGGCAAAAATTCTCATTTTAGAGTTTAAGTTTCTTTGTGTGAAGGTGATACCAGGATAAGAAGGAGCGTGTTGTATGACATGAGGCAGATCAAAATTGATACCCTGCACATGATTGTATTTTGAAGTGATCAGGTTAATGTTGATCCCAAGACCACCACCAACATCTACAAGTCTTTTTATGTTCTCAAAATCATCGTAGCATTCAAGAACCCTCTTCATGACTATAGTTGAATGATTCTTCATCGCTGTATTAAAAATTTGATTGAACCTCGAGTCCAATTTAGGATAGTCAAATATATGTGTGCCATGAGCCTTATTGAATGCAGTACCTCCTAACTGAATTGCATCTTTAAGTTGAGACCTAATTAAGAATTAATCAAATTATGTATCAAAATAATAATAATAATTTTTTAATCAAATTTCTTTTAATCCATATCAATATATGAGATGTATATGAGTAGAAAGATAAATAACTCACCAACTAGCAAGAATAACTTTATCATTATTCAACGCAATCAAGGGTGTTAGCGAAACACCATCAGAATTAGGAGCAAAGAAATTGGAAACACAAGTGATGCTATAGTGTCTTTGAAAGGAATCAAAATGGTTTTCTTCATGGGGAATGATGCGACAATTAAGCACCGAGTGAGAGGCGAGAAGAGCAAGGATGCGATCTAACATTTTAGAAGCTTTTGGATTGTTAATGTTGGTAAGACGAGAAACAATATCGTCGGCGGAGAGATAATTATCCTTACCAGCTTTTTGCAACACTTCAAATACACCGAGCTCAATTGCACATTGAAGTGCCATGGGAAGTGCAATAGAGATTGCAAGTTGTATAGCATAAGCGAAACTTTCTTCTTCGTCTTTCAATGTTTCTTGTTCTTCTCTCATCTCTTTGTTCTGACTCTCACAAGTCATATTCATGATTGAATATTTATTTCTATTTCTCAATGTGCAAACTCTTACTATTTATACTAAACATATGGACTAAAAAAGGGTCCAATCATTGTCATTTTTACTAAACATGATATATTTAAATTTTTATAAAACGATTATTGTCCTCAACGAACATAGCTTTGTCATTATATGTTTGTCATTAATAGTCTCATGTTGTTCCTTGATGGTACTGCAACACGATAGGCTCTAAAAGAAAGTACAAATGAAACTGGCTATATTCACTTGAAATTATATTCCTGTATGCCAATGTACCATTTCTAAGTTCTTGACCTCATTGCCATCTACATAAAATTATATTTCTAAAATGCCACATCTGAAAAAAAAAAGTTCACAATTGTCACTTTTCTTATCCTTTTATGATATTGGGCTGTGCAATCTGGAACAGAGTCCTTTTTTTTAATTTTAAATTATTGTTAATTGATTAAAATTATTTTCTAATATTAAATGATAATTAAAATATTATATTTAATATAATATAATTTAAATTTTTTAATAAATTAAATACCTTTTTACATAATATTTTTAAAAATATTTAATATTTAATATAAATTAGAATATTTTTTTAATAAATTAAATAAATTGTTACAGAGTATTTTAATAAATATTAAATATTAAATAAAAAAATTAATATTTAATATAATTTATTGTATAATATATTTCGTAATTAAATGTATAATATATTTTTTCGCGCCCAAATAATTTTTCAGTACAATTTTTCCCGCCAAAACAATGTTATAATATTTTTTTTTATTCCATTAGGTTTTCTAAAAATAGAGGTGGCTAAGACAGATAAAGATATAATTTGTCTTTAATAATTGTTCCACATATTTGTGAATTATGTCTGTGTGTTATATTATATATTTTTTAAACAGATAAGCACATTAGGGTTTCTTTGAATCCACAATGGAAATTCAGACAATTGGTTTCTGCCATCAACGCTAGTTTTGGACAACTGGGTGGTCCGATTCGACGTGTTAGAAAAATTGAATATTATTGTCCTTACATAACTCTGACAGATGTTAACCCAGATGGTACATACATGTATTATTGGAATTGTGTAGAAAATGATCTGGATGTTAGTTGTATGTTTTTTGCGCATAGTGGAGAAGTTAGCCGAGACGTTGAAGATCCACTTGTTTTAGCTGTTGTCGTTTAATAGGAAAATATGATAAAAGGTGATGGAGTGATTATCTATTATAACGTGTAGGAATAGTTGTTGTGTTTTATCTTTACTTGAAGTTGTTGTTATGTTGTCACCTTTCATGTGTTGTAGACGAAACTGTTACGCTCTAAATAAAAGTTGTTGTTGAAAAAGAAAATACACGAAATATAACGACGATTGAATAGACTAAAACTTCAGGCATAACTAAGTAGAAGGGCCAGGCATGTTTGAACATTTTCTGCGCATAAGGTTGATTTCTCGACAAATACCACACATCTTTTTTTCTTTTTCAACATTGTCTATTTCCGTTCTATTCGGCAATTGTTTGGGCGACCTTTCTTTTTTCTCCGCATGCTCTCATTATGGAAAAACGTGCCACCTTCATATTGCTGCCAAGTTGTTTCAGTCAGGATCCCGAGGAAGGTCTCCTCGTAGACCTTAAATACGTTTACAACTTTGAACACGTCAGCTATATGCACAGAATAATCTTGTCTTATGCTGGAACACGCTGCAATAACATGTGAGCAAGGGACATGAAACGTTTGGAATCTTCCACACTCACACGTCAGATTCCTAAGGTCGGCGTTGTAATGTGTATTCGGTTTACCGTCATTATGATGCACAGTTTCTTGGACCAGGAAGTAGAACCTCTGACGATCAAATTGTATAACCGTGTGACTATTTGATTTTATTACCTCTTCCTCAATTCCCTTCATGCAGTTATCAATGTACAGTCGGCCAGAATCCAACATTTTAGTCTAGTCATGTTCTCTTTTCCCAAACAGTGTGCCCAATCGATAATATGTTGATTTTACCAAAGTAGTAATAGGTGGGTTGCGTGTGGCTTTTAAAAATGAGTTCATTGAAAACTTCGGTTTCGACGACATCCAAACTCATATATGTCATGTTACCGAATTTGAGAGAGAAATCGTTGTTATGCACTATTGAAAACCATACATCAATTCAAATTGCATGTTGTTGTATGAAGAAAGCCGAATTTATAATGATGAAGATGTACGTGAAATATTTGACAATTATTTATATTTCATTAACTTTGGCCCACTAGAGTTGTATGTTAGTTTTCGTAGATCAGTAGATGAAATTGTATCATTATGTAAAACACCTAACTAGAACAGTACATGAAATTCTATCTATAAATACTCAATCATTAATTCATTTTTACCATAACTCAAACTTCTATCTTTTGCAACTTATCATCAATTCATTTTGACCACAACTCAAACTTCTATCAGCATGTCTCAAATTCCTTTTTTTAATGGGTGATAAACATATAGGGGAATGTCGCACATTGAAAAATGAGAACGCGACTTAGCGAAGCGCAATCACACGCTCGCGGGATGGACTGAACAGAGTAGCCACCGAACTTTATTTATTCCCAAAGAGGGAAAGGGAAAATATCGATAAAACCCCTAAAAGAAAGGATAAGATATGGTCATCGCAACCAATATCTGGGTTCGGAAGTCGGTTACACAAGGGGAAGGTATTAGCACCCCTCACGTCCGTTGTATTCAACGGGAACCGTTTAGTTGGTTTTGAATTGAATGTTAGCTTATGTTAGTTTCTAGTCTTCTACTTATTTGGGATAGGAAAAGAGAGATAAGAGAAATATTTTTGAATTTTTATCAATGAGAAATGACCTAAAAAGGTTTTTATTAATAGGGGGCGAAGAACTAAAAAAAAGATTTTTTATTAATGGGTCTGACAAGATTTCACAATCCTGCTCCTACGTATCTCCGGGTGCAATAGAGAATTCAAGGCTTACGTAGTTATGGATAAACAAAAATTGTTTGTTGGTCGATTTTAGCGAAAGTTATATTGTATTAATCGACGAAAAACATTGTTTTACCCAAAACAGATGAGGAGTGGACGTATACATCGCATCGAATGGATTTACAAATCAACATTCAGAAAAATGTCATTTACCTCAACTCAAAAATTATGGACGAAGCATTGTTTTGCATCATCTTAAGACAAGATATTTTTTCGTTTTTGAAAAGGTTTTGAAGATTAATCGCGCGGTAGCGAAAAAAGAGTTTGATGTGTTGGATGTATTTTATAGGTGAATGACGAACATTTGATGAGAACGAGACATAAGCCTCGGGATCAATCACTCGGGGTTCCACCAGAATGCTAGATTTCAATGGTCCTTTTTCATTCAAATTAATTGAGAAAATTGTTTGATGGACAACGAACGCTTGATAAGAATCAATTGTTCAAAGAGTTGCGTCAGAATGCTTAATCCCAACGACCCTTATTTTGTCCAAGTTAATTAAAGGGTTTTAGGGACAAAAGAAAAGAGTGAACGGTTAATCCAAAACGTGAGGCTCGGGACCGACCATTCAAGGGTTTCCACCGGAATGTCAGATTCCAATGGTCCTCTTCTTTCGAGTTATTTAAAAAAAAAAGATTTTCGATCTTATGTTTCATTTGGTTTTAAAATTGAAATTGAAATTGAAAATAATTTTGAAAATAGTTTGAAGTTAGTGAGATGTTCATAGGTGTGATGATATAAACATTATTCAGAATAATATTGCCTAATCAACCCACTCAATAAGTGTTGCATATGTATGTGTATGCTTAAGTGTATAGAGATTACTGTCAAAATATAAAATGAGTAACTTGATTAGTAAGTTAATTATAAATCCTTTAGGAGTAAGTGGTCGTTGGAAAGTATTTAATCATTCATTAGCTCAGTAAATATAGAACACGATCAATTTTTTTTCCCAATCAATTTAATATGAAGCATACTTGTCATTCAATCAATTCGTTTTTTTTCGATCAATTTAGAAGATATATCTTTCATTACCAACACTTCATCCCTAATTTTTCTAACATACACTCTTTTATTTTATTATTATTATTATTTATCTTAATAAATTATATTTTTAATAAGTTGTTTAGTATAGTTAGTTAATAATAATTGGCTAATTGTGTATTCTATTAATTGATTAATTGTGTTTTTTCTCCTTCATTGTTCTTTATTTTCTTTCTTTTTTCATTGTTCTTCTTTTTTCATTATTATTGTATGGACGATAACAATTTTGTTTATCCAGATTGATTGAAATTCCCTACCGATTATGATTGATTTCCAATAAATATATTGACTCCAAAAAGGGTCCAATAATTATATTTTTACTAAAAATGATAAATTTAAATTTTTATAAAACGATCATTGTCCTTAATGAACATAGCTTTGTCATTATATATATGTTTGTCTCAAATCATATGGTAACGTGGAACAATAATAGTCTCCCGTTGTTTGTTCATTGATGGTACTGCAACACTATAGGCTCTACAAGATAGTACAAATGAAACTGGCCATATTCACTTGGAATTATATTCTTGTATGCCAATGTACCATTTCTTTGAGATTCTAAATTCTCCAAAAGCTACATATTATTATCATGTTAATTTATCCATCAAAGTTTAACGTAAAATGTATATTTGAAATTGGTCGCGGTATGCTGGTTGAGATAAGTTTGTTAAGAAAATAATAAAATTTAGATTTTAATTTATTATTAATTTTTAACATTTATAATGGATTTAATTCAATTCAATTACTCATTTAATTTTAATTATTTATAATTTAACAATATATTATTTTAAATAATAAATTTAACAATATATTATTTTAAATAATAAATTATAAGCTATAGTTTGAAAATTTATGATTTAATATTTTAATATGTATTTGTAATTATAATTAAAATTAATATATTAAAAACAATTTGAAGTATTTGTTTGTCTATTTGAAAATATTAAGTTAAATTTGAAACAATTGTTTGATGATTTGTTTTTAGCACTATAATAAAATTTAATATTTGAAATTAAATTTAGTAATATATAACTACGTTTATAATCAAAAATTATATTTTAAAAAGAATATTGAATTATTTATTTGTCTATTTAAGAGTATTGTTTGACCATTTTATTTTAAACATTGGAATATATTTATTTTTTATTATTAAGATTTTGAAACTGATATATACGAATACTTTTTTATAAAACTATTTTGTGCACAATTTTTTATGAAATAAATTATTATATAATGTATTTTTTTAGAAATATTGATAGAGAAAAAAAATATAGATATGGAAAAATGTAAATAATGATTAGTATAAGAAAATTAAAATAAAGGACTTTATGAAGGAAAGACTTTAGCCAATAACCCATTACTTTTCAGTCTCACTCCAAATATATAAAACAATCTCAAATTTAATATGAATGAGATTTATAAACACTCATTTCATTTATGAACAAATCACGACTTTATATATCTTCTTAACTTAATCATGTAACAATGCAAGATTTTCCGCTTTTCATATTAGTGAGTTGTGCACAAGCTCTAAGTATGGTTGCAAGAATGACTTGTGTGGGATTCAAGACGTATATACATACCATGTCATCATAAAGAGCCAATGCATCTCTGATGCAATCATGAAGTCCATAACCTCTAATCATAGCACTCCAACATATCTCATTTTTCTTATTGACGGCATAAGATAATTGATGGCACTTAGCATTCAAATAAAACTATCACAAAAGAATTTATTGAGAGAGTGTGCGTGAATAGCCTTCTCTAGAGTAGTTCATTAGCTTGTCCAATTGAGGGTAGAATAGATAAATGAGTTGAAGAATCAGCAGCAATCCCGGGTGTTCATAGTTCATGAATTGCACTGAACCAAACCACATTTATAATTCAATTCAATTTATAATAAGGGTAATGTTAACTTGTGCCCCAAGGCCACATGTTAAGAGCTAAATATAATAAAAAATTATTGGAAATTATGTCTTAAATTTAATATAATTTTATAATTAATGCTTTTGTTGTTTTTTTCAATACAAATATTCTATTTGTGGGTTTTTTAACATGTATCCTTGGAGCACAAGTTAACATTATCCTTATAATAACTATTTCAATAAAAACAGGAAACTGATAAAATGATTTCAATTCAGTTTAAAATTAGTTTATAACTGATTTGTGTTTATAAATTAGTTTATAATAAAATTACAATTATAAACCAATTTTATAACGTGTTTTTTTTTAAAATCAATTTTTTAAATTTATAAAAAATATTTAATTTAAAATTAATTTTTTATTATATTTAAAAACATTTATTTAAAAAAACACTTTTTTATAAAAAAAATAAATAAACTTTTTATTTTCTAAAAAAGTGGACTTTATTTAAAAAAAATTGGAATAAAATAATAAAAAAATATATTTTAATTTTTCGGAAAAAAAGTTTCGAATAATTTTTTTTTGAAAAATAAAAAATTCTGAATAAAAAATTATATTCTTTTTCTATATAAAAAGTTCAGAATAATAAATTTTAAAATTTGGGGAAAAAATTTCACTACAAATATATTTTATTCTGAAATTTTTACTTTTCAAAAAAAAAGTAATTTTTCAGAATTTTTTATTTCAAAAACCCATAAATTTTATTTTTATGAAAAAAAAATTCAAATTAAATTATATTTTTTTAACGAATACAAAAAAACAATCAATTTTTTTATAGAATATAAAAAAAATTCTAAAAAAACTATACTTTTTTTATAATTTTATTTTTATTTTTTATAATTACAAATATTATTTAATTTTTTTTTTCATTCTCAATAATTCTTCTTCTTTTGATAAAAAAAACTATTTATATAATTAAAGAAATTTATAAAAGAAAACTGATTATGAAACGGTTTTAAATTGAATTTGAATTGTTGTTCATTAACTATTCCAGTGGTTCAGTTAGTTATTTTATAATGCAATGCAATTCAGTTTAGTAATATAGTTTGGTTAATGAGTTTATTGTCCACCCCTAATTTTGGTAACCAAATGCAGTGTTTGAGTGGGAATCACGTCAAATGAAAAGGCAAGATTCTTGTGGAACACAGTATTGAATAGTGTTTGTGCCTGAAACAAATTGCCACACTTAGCATACATGCCAAGCAAAGCAGTGGAAACATAGATATCCATTGTAGCAGAAACTGTAACAAGCTAATAATTCATTAACTTCCTTTAATGTTTTAATGGCTTTTTCCATCAAAAGTTGTTTACCCTTGTCATCCTATACAAATGAAAAGGGGATGCTTTTAGTTATCTTTTGTTTTGTGTGACATTGCTTCTTAATTAATGCGAGTGGTGTTCATGTGTGGTGATCAAATAGATGGTGATTGAGTTGTTTTTTTTATCAACAAAGTAACACGTTGTTTTGTTTACAAATAAAATACGTGTTTATAAAACTTAATCACATTTGGATTATTGTCAGCTTTTAAACTTAATCACATTTGGATTATTGTCATCTTTTGTGTTGAAAAAATGCTAAATAAACTCAGTAATTAGTTTCAAACAAGAATCATTGGTTTTTTAATAGGAGGAACAATAATTTTAAATTTATTTTTCTAAATAATTCTTTTGAGAGAAAAAATAATTAAATTCAAAGATGAAACTAAAAACACATTTAAGTTTTTATTAACATTAAAAATTTATTATATTATTATTTAAACTCGTTTTTATAAGCCTATATTATAATTAACATTATATTTGATATTTTGAAAAATAATGTGGTCTACTCCCTTTTTGGATATTTTTTTTAGATAACTATAATTTTCTATTTAATTTCTAAAATAATTAATTTTTCAAAAAAATTACTTGAATAACCACCTTTCCAAACAGATACGGCAGATGAACTGGCGCATCCATTTGAAAGGAAGAGAAGATGCCAACACCATTGACGTGTGCTTTAAAAGCAATGCATGGAAGCGACAAGGCTACTGGCGCATGCATTTGGTTGCATGTGCTTGCGTCTATGCTTCTGGCGCATGCATGTGATCCCATGTGTGGAGCCTAACCCTTTGTGAAGCGACGCCTTCGTGTGTTAAGCTTGGTATGTTGAAGCTTACGTGTGGCATTCTTGACGAGGTTAGAGAAGGTCAGAAGTCAAATTTTAAATTAGTCGATGTTATGACATTGATTAATCAAGGCAAAGGTGGTGACTTTCGGATTGATGAGAATGGTATCATGAGGTGTCGTGATCGAGTTTGTGTTACGGATGTTGCGGATTTGAGAAAGAGGATTCTTGAGGAAGGACATAGAAGTGGTTTGAGTATTCATCCTGGTGCTACTAAAATGTATCAAGACTTGAGGAAGATGTTTTGGTGGCAAGGTATGAAGAAGGATGTAGCGGAATTTGTGTATTCATGTTTGACTTGTCAAAAGTCAAAGATTGAACATCAAAAGTCGTCTGGTTTGATGCAACCGTTATCTATTCCCGAGTGGAAGTGGGATAGTATCTCTATGGATTTTGTTTCGGGTTTGCCGAGAACATCGAGTAATTGTGAGGCGATTTGGGTCGTTGTGGACAGGTTGACGAAATGTGCTCATTTTATTCCGATGAGGATGGATTATTCGATGGATAGACTTGCTAAGTTGTACATCGAGAGGATTGTGTGTTTGCATGGTATTCTGTCGAGCATTGTTTCGGATAGAGATATGAGGTTCACTTCGAGATTTTGGGAAGGTTTGCAAAGTGCTTTGGGTACGAAGTTGCGTTTGAGTTCGGCATATCATCCGCAAACTGATGGTCAAACGGAGAGGACTATTCAGTCACTTGAAGATCTTTTGAGATCTTGTGTTTTGGAACAAGGAGGAAATTGGGATAGTTTCTTGCCTTTGATCGAGTTTACGTATAACAATAGTTTCCATTCGAGTATTGGAATGACACCTTTTGAGGCTCTTTATGGTAGAAGGTGTAGGACTCCTTTGTGTTGGTACGAATCGGGAGAGAGTGATGTGGTTGGACCCGAGTTGATTCAAGAGACTACGGATAAGATTAAGATGATTCAAGAGAAGATGAAGGCTTCTCAGAGTCGTCAAAAGAGTTATCATGATAAGAGGAGGAAAGCTCTTGAGTTTGAGAAAGATGAGCATGTGTTTCTTCGAGTTACGCCAATAACGGGTGTTGGTAGAGCTTTGAAGTCGCGTAAGTTGACGCCGCGTTTCATTGGTCCTTATCAGATTTCCGAGAGGGCATGTGAAGTGGCATATCGGATTGCATTGCCACCATCACTTTCTAATCTTCATGATGTGTTCCATGTGTCTCAATTGAAGAGGTACATTGTGGATCCATCGCATGTTGTTCCATTAGATGATGTTCAAGTGAGGCATAATTTGACAGTTGATACATCACCTATGCGAATTGAAGATCGAGAAGTGAAGAAGCTTCGTGGTAAGGAGGTTGCTTTGATGAAAGTGATATGGGGCGGAGCCGCCAATGGCAATATTACTTGGGAACTCGAGGATAAGATAAAGGAATCGTATCCAGAGTTGTTCGTTTGAGGTAAATTTTCGAGGCCGAAAATCTTTTAAGTGGGGGAGAGTTGTAACAACCCAATTTTAGTATTTATTTCTTATATTATTATTATTATTATTATTATATTTTATTTTAATTATTTGGAGTGTTAATTAATTAATTGGTTATTAGGTAGTATAATAATTGATTATATTAATTAATTTGGTGTGTTAATTAATTATTTAGTTGATATGAGATATAATTGAATAATTAATTATATTAATTAACGTGGTGTGTATACTGTGTTGGTTTAATTTATTTGAACTAAATAGAGATATTATAATACTAGGTCTTATTGGGCCTATTAATTAAATTAGAGGTATCATTCTTTAAGCCCAAATATAATACTAGAATATAAGAGGTAGGAGAGTGAGAGGTAGGATTCATTTGATCATTGACGACAACAGAGAAAGAAAAGAGGAAAAGTAAGGAGAAGAGGGGAAGAACAAGAGAGAAGCTAAGGTTTCCAGAAAATTGAAGAGGTAAGGGGGAGAATCCTTATTATTATGGGTTAGTATGATTGGGTCAATGGGTAGTAATATGTTTACGTTGAAATCCCTAAATTTCATGGTTTTTGGAATTGTTAGGTTTTGATGAGTATTCTTGATTTGTGGTGATTTAATTGTGTTAAAACTGTAAATTAACTTTATATACTTAGAGTATTGTATGAGTTATAATTTTCTGAGCGTTTGGCTTTTTACGGAATCGAAATCGGAGGTCCGAAAATCCTCCAACGATGAAAAACGCAGAAAATTCTGCATTCTGTTTTTGTGTTAACCGGTTACCCTACGAGCGTTAACCGGTTACTTGTTAAAAATCTGCGTAGAAATTGCATTCTGTTTTGCATTAACCGGTTACCCAAAAGCGTTAACCGGTTAACACTGTTGAAAATCTGCCAGGAAGTGCGTTCTATTTCGCGTTAACCGGTTACCTAAAAGCGTTAACCGGTTAACACTGTTGAAAAATGAAAAATTGAGATTTTAAAAGTTGTATTCTTTTTGAAATGAACTCTAAGTGTGCGTAATTGATAATTAGTCTATATTTGTGAATGATATGTTGTTATGAATGTGTATATGTACCATTGGTGGATAATTCATAGAGTTGAATTATGGTGATATGTGGAATGTTAAGATGGTAGAGATAATCTTAATTGCATATGTGTTGGTATTTGTACATTCATTCATGGCATGGTCGGCTTCATGGTGGAAGCGGTGAAACTGTGGGTTCACATGGTAATAAACGTTGATCCTTGAATGGAAATAGGCGTAGTAGACGTTGATCCTTAATTGGAAATAGGCGTAGTGGCTTTGATCTTGTTCGGATCGGAAGCGTGGCTTGGATTCTAGATATTGAATCGGAAAGCGGTGAAACGTTGGGTTCACGTTGCGGTACCACATGCATAGAGTCACATGTCTTGCATTGAGTCACATTAGAGTTATGTGATAATTGAACATATGCATTGATGTGATTGTGATGTGTGTATGAGATATGGTAATTGAATTTGGTGATGTTTGGGTACATAACTTGGCAAAATATGTGATTATGTGATAATTGTAGTTATGTGTGAAGGAGAATTGCGACCCAAAGCGCAGCGGAAATTAAAATTTTCTCCTTTAGAGATCCTTACGAATGGTCATGATCAGTGATAGAGTATTTACCTCTTGTGACGGTTGAAACCTTTGGTGCAGATCTCTTGTGACGATCAAAACCCTTTGATGCAGATCCACGAAACGATCACGAACGTTGAACGATGACAACGTCTCTACTCAGTCCACACGAACGAATTCCTTCAATCTCAGTGCTAGCTGGTACGAATGAAGGCTTTGAGTGAGAGAGAGAGAATGAGAGAAAACGAAAATAATGCAACCGCAAATTTTTGCTTCTGCACAAGGGTTCTATTTATAGAACCACTTGTGTGGGCTTCAAGCTAAAAGCCCACTTAAGTGTATTTTGGTCCATATCTTATAATATGCCCAAAATCACTTAAGCCCATGGTACCTTACCATATTTCGTATTCTACTCAAGTACACCGTACCTTACGATGTTCTATAATTCACTTAAGGGCACCGTACCTTACGGTATTCCTTAGTTACTCTATCTCTCATCAATCCGTCCTTTGTGTGTGACCCTGTAGGTTTTCGTGACGTTGGCAATTATATTAAATCACGCATTTAATATAATAAACAGTGAGCGGTATCTAGCAACACGTCACTGCTACCCAAGACACGAAAATGTCATGTGATCTGACAATTCCTTCTGTGATAATACTTATGTGTATAATTACCCTTTTGCCCTTATGTCTATATTGAACACAAGGCATAGACCGTGTCATCCTTGTCCAGTTCAATATTGGGCCCATAGACATTTATCCTGTTATGCAGGATGGGAAAATTCCATCTAGGTCACTCATGTCCCTCAGCATGCTTTGTGGAGTACCCATCAACTGCCTTTATGGTTATCCAGTTACGGATAATGTTGGATCAGCAATAAAGCACTCGACTCTACATCTAGGATCCATAGTGGTTTCAGGTCGAAGAGTGGAATACACTATTATCACCATGAGAATAACTTATGACACCTTGCATAACTTTCTATATAGTATTCTCATAGCGGGTCAATCCGGTATAAATATTACTCCTAATATTCATACCTATGTTTAAGACTTGATAACTCTTTATCCATGATCCATGAGATGTGATCATCAGTCTACAAACATAATAGTCTTAATGCTTTAATGTTATCCCACTTCACACTAAAGCTCGACTACGGATACTTTAGGAATAATGTCCTTATGTTTAATGTGTTCTCATGATTAAGTCACACTTAATACATTAAACGGACTATCTATTCCATGGACTTTATTAATCAACCATAATAAAGAGAATGCCTTTTATTATTCGATACAAGTACCAAAATGTATTGGCCTCTAGGGCTTACACCAACAATGTGTATATTTGGGAATATAGTATTGGATTTAATATTATGTTCCTTGAGTTTTGATGGATGTTTGAAACATGTGAAATAAATGTTGGTTAGTATTAATTACATGGTTATACAAAGTGTGATGAATTCCGTTAATTGTTGATTTAATCATTGTGCTTTTTTATACTTCTTCATAATGATTTGAATTCTCACCCTTCTGTTTGAATGTTACTTTACATGGCATCGTGCAGATACTCCAGAGTAGTATTGTTGAAGTAAGTGGACGGTAGCTCACTCGAGATTTAGCTGGAGAGTTTCCGTGTTTTAGCTTAGAGATTAGGTAATGAGTCAATGCTCCGATCATGTAACACGGGGTAGATTAGTAGTATTGAACTCGTATCTTATTTGGATAAGTATTATGTTATTACTTGTGAACATGCTTATTTGCAATTGCTGTTTGAGAGGCCATAGTGCCAAATATTCTGGTTATGGTTTTATTTTATCTTGAGGAGATTATTGAGAGATGATCATGGTATGGGACATGGATCATCTTATGAAATACATGAGTATTCATTATTTTCCGCTGCGAACGCATATTCTTGAATATTCATGATAATTGAAATGTGTTATTTTAAATGACCAGGTGTATTGTATATTGATGATGAAAGCTGTTGGTTTTTGAAAGCTTTTAGTTTTTGAAAACGTCGATGTGACACCCTTTTGTTTATATGTGTGCTTAATTACTCTGATTATATGTTAAGTATTTTGGGGTAGAAAAAGGGGTGTTACATTTGACGCCTTTTCATTGCATGGCAAAAAAGACACGCATGCGCCACTAGCCTTGGCACATGTGACCATGCATGTCAAAAGACAAGCATGTGCCATAGCCTTATGCGCCTACTCCTCTCTTATCACATGCATCCAATCCAATGCTTCACATGCTCATACCTATTCAAGACTTCTTCATCTATAAATAGGGCATCAATTCATAACACCTCATCATCTGCAACACTAATAATCAATCTCTGCAATACTCCATCTTTATCACACTCAACCTCTACAACATTATGTCCCTATTGACTATGGGTGATGAATACAAGGGAACAATCGACAATATCTCGACATTTGTATGTTATTATTCTCTTTTTACTTATTTCGTATTTATTTTGTATTTATTTCTTATTTATGTTTTTATTGTATACTACTTATTCTTATTAGGACCCAAAACGATTTCGATGTCGTGTACATGAATATGTACCCCATGATCCTTTGATAGAACCATATATTTGAGGATGTGGTTTTGGAAATCTCCTCAACATAGTCTCGTAACATTAATAAGGTAAGCACATATAGTTAGGGTTCAGCTGTTGATCGGTCACCATTTCCATTGAATTCCCGACGGTAATCCGACATATTTTCATCACCTTGGTAAGATTTATGTTTGTTTTTAGTTGCATTTGAGTCAAGTATCAAGTTTTGTTGGTTTGGTATTACATTACATTCGATTACGAGTTTAAGTCAAAAAGACCTTGTTTATGCTTCGTTTGGGTAGTGTCATTGTTCCAGGTTCAAAAGCAAGAATGGTGAAGTTCGGGACACTCTGAAGGACGAAAATATGACAGAACAGCAGGTCAACACGGCCACCCGTGTGCCATCACACGGCCGTGTTGCTGGCCAAACAGAGAAAAAGATGAAGCAGACAGCAGAAATCAACACGGCCACCCGTGTGCCACCACACGGCCGTGTTGATTAAAACAGTGCATTCACACGGGTGCCCGTGTGCAGGAACACGGCCCGTGTTGTTGCTACTGTAACTGATGCGAAAATAAATAAATCATGAGGATCCACACGGCCGCCCGTGTTCCACCACACGGCCGTGTTTTTTGCACGCAGTTGGAAAACCTAATTTTTGCTATTTGAATGGGTTCTGCTCAGCAAGGGTAGTTTGGACTTTTAGCTTTGGAAAAGGTCATCTGAAGCTATAAGAAGACTTGGAAGAGAAAGAGAAAGGCACCTTTTGAGAGACGAACGAAAGCATTACCGTGGAGAAGATAGCGAATACAACGGATTCGAAGACGGCGAGATTCAACGGTAGCCACCATTGAAGATCAAATTCTCCTAATTCTTTGTAATGTCTAATCTTTACTTTATGAATTCTTTCAGTACTATGAGAGGCTAAACCCCCTGATGCTAGGGGGTGGTCCTGATGTTATCGTATGTTATGAATGTGAACCAATGATTCCTTGATTACTATGTTATGTCTTTCAATTTAATTGTGTGATGTTATTATGCTTTTGTATCGGACAAATACAAATTAATCTATGACTTCCAATAACAGGACTGTGATTGGTAGGGTTTTCACACAATTGGGTTTATGAATGCATCATCTAGGACTAGTAACTTTCATAAATTACCGTAAACCTTGATATATTGTATGATTAAAACCAATGATTAATTGAATGGACATTTGAGTAAGAATTGGTAGTTTAATAGTTTCTCACTTAAGGACTTAAGTAAGAACATTCTGAGGTTAGGTGATTGAATGTATCATAGGCATTAAGGAAATCGGGATAAATTCATAACGGGCTAACTCAACCACTTACCCTAGCATCTTTTATCTTAATCAGTTATTTTTACTATCTTCGTGTCACTATTCGCAATTCCAAAACAAACCAACCATTATCTTTTTGTTTGAATAGAATCGAATTGAAATAAGTAATTCCTACGCAATCCTCGAGATCGATACTGGGAAATAAACTCCCTATTACTACATCGGTGAAAATAGTACACTTGCTATTTTTCCGATCAGCTGTATTGGCCCATCTATATAGTGCGATGTGTAAAAATGCCAAGAAAAATACTTGTACTTTTTATTCATGTGCGTATTTGCTACAAGCACGGGGTTGGTCAAGAATGTCGTCACTAGCCCCAATAAACGAGAACCTATTCATTTTCTCGTTTGCAACAAAGTAAGTTTAACACTTTACCATTTAATTAATTAGACTTTATATTACAATTAACTGTAAATAATATTTTTCAATTGTTTATGATCTAGGTGGTCAGTTAGAGGGATGAACTACAATAGGTGTCTGAAACACGCTATAATAGTCTATTGCAATCTATTGGACCACATTGGACCAGACGATGTAATACTCCTACGCAACTCTATTTTAATTTAAAAATACTTATCAAATTATTTATCATCTAATTGTGTCGTATTGTTGTACAGTTTATCTGGAGGCCATATTTGGGTCTTGATCATCAAGTTAACCATGATGATGTTGCAGTTTTGACAACAAAGACATCAATTATCTGGTTCTCTATTGTGGAGATGCACCAGAGTGACCGGGTAAATCTGCAGTTCGGAATGTAGCAACAAATTTCAGAACCTCCGACGTGTTTGGGAGATTAGCATAAAAAAGGAGTCGATGCCCAATAAGATTATTTCGACTGAAGAGACTACACAAAAGAGATCTGTCGTCATTGGAGGAATCGGTGACAACACATCTTAAACAAACAAGTCATACAAGGTTCTAGCCCAACTCAACAGTATATGACATGACTTAGGTCGGTTACAACGCAACAATTTATGTCTAAGCCACGGTATTTGATTGATCCACGCCAACCAGCTTCGTCATCATACACCCAACAGCAAGTCCCCGTCCAACACCAATGTCAAACCATCCAAACCCAACAACCAACCTCACATCATCATCCTACCACATACACTAAACAACCAAACACCCAACTTCGCAACCCATTCATGCCACCCACTCAACAATCAAACATCAACCTTACAATCCATTCATGTCACCCATCCAACCTCAAAATCAAGAATCAAACCCTACCCACTGATAACATGAAACAATATCACATTTTTGGACTCGATTTAATTAAATCATATTATTATTTGATTCGATTTATTTCATATTATTTGATATTACTTGGTATTTTCCTTCTATTTATTTCAGGTCACACTATTTGAAGCATACGTGAAAAAGAAAGAAAAGGAGGTGCAAAAAGAGGATAAAAAGCAATCCACTAAAGCCCAGCCCACAACTACAAGTAGGCGCTGTGATGCTGTGACGACCGCCACACAAGGTGTGACGAGCGTCACGCCCTCCTGCTAAGTGTTACGAGCGTCACACAAGGTGTGACGAGCGTCACACCCCCATTCCTATATTTTTGGCTTTGACGCGTAACAGAAGGACGTTCACCCTTTTTCTTCGCTTGACCAGTTGACGTGTGACGAAAGCCTACTGAAGGACTTTGGAAGAAACTGTCACTTGATGGATTGGTATAAATAAGACCAATGGTGGAACCCTGGATCTCTCTCTCAAATTTCCAGTTTTCGGCACCGTGCATTATTTTTACTGCTCTTTTAATTTTCCAGCACTCTACTTTCCTAGCAATTTTAATTTCCTTTTCTTTTCCAGTCAATTTTCAAAGCATTCAATTAATTTTCTCACAATAGTTTCTACACCGGAAACTATTGTGTAACTTTTACTGGATCTAACCTTACGTTAGATCATAGTGTCATACCCCGATTTTGGTCCTGAATTTTTTTCATTTTTTCATTTTTATTTGGAACTTGGCCTAAAGTTCATTTGCATACATTCATGACCGAAGGCAACCATCCATTCCCAAATCCATATTTTTTTTGATAAACATTGGTCATTATCTAGTTTTTTGATCATGGTGTTTTTTATTATAAATTGGATTCTAACTATTTGACTTTTTAATTTTCAATTTGATTTTAATTTCAAATTAAGTCTAAATTCCAAATTTCAATTTAATCTTAATTGTGTTTTTACTAATGATTCAAACTCTAATTGATTTTTAATTTCCAAATAAATGTTAGAATTTGACATCAAAGTAGTTTTAACAAATTATAGATTAATTTGATTTTAATTGGTTTTATTGGTTTTTTGATTCTTAATTGACATTTAGATTAGTTTTGGATTATTCCTAAAAATCCATATCCATTTTATAACCAAACATGATCCATTTTCAATCCATAGTTCATTTCAAATCAAAATAGTACATACACACATTTCATAACATTCAATAATATTTAACTTTCAAACATTTCCAAACTCATTTTCATACATACACTTTCATGTCCATTTAACATTCAAGCATAACAATGCATCACATCCTGTCATAAACACTAGCAAGAAGACAAAGCCATAAGTAGATGCCGTGAACTTTCCATAATAAAGTTGGAGCTACAATCAATTCTTGTTACAAACTATCCATGGATACATTAGAATCATAAAGCACAAATGTCTAATGGAGTTCTACTGTTACAAATCTAAACCAATCACATCTCATGTTGATCCCTAAACTACCAGATGCTATATTCCAAAACTGTAACTCGTTTTACATGACAGAGTTATTATTTTTACAAGTATTTACAGCAAGGTGATCCAACAGGCAGCCTGCATCATTCAAAACCAAACTCTCGAACTGCAAACAACAGCCTAGCTGTGGGACAACCAAATATCATCGGTCCAGCGTAACCTGCACAAAAGGAAACATTTCAAAACCAGCAGAAAAACCATATAACAAAGCCATATCATGGTTTCACTTCAGTTCATACATCAGACCTGCCAACAACAGTGGAAAGCAAATCATAAGTTCAACCCAAGCATATCGTATATACAAAGAAGTTGGTAAAATCTTTGAAACAATTTTGCAAGAGACGGATAATGTAAGACAGGAACACAGTGAAGGCATGTCCATTCAACGAGCACTTTCAATTGTTTTTTGAAAGAAAGCCAGAACTCAGGTTGGAGGGCCTTTCACACAAGGTGCTTCAATGGTATTTGTGCCGAATGGAGGGCTGGTTTGCCGCAGATTCTGATTCCATATCATTAAAATATTGGGACACAGGGTGACAAAGATAGATAGGCGATTTAATGGAGTAAAGGTGACTGCTGAAAATGGGAAGACATTTGTTGCTGATGCTGCTATCATTGTCGTACCCATTAGAGTGCTGAAAGCAAACATCATAAAATTTGAGCCAAAGCTTCCAGAATGGAAAGAAGCTGCGTTTGCTGATATTGGGGTCGGAGTTGAGAATAAAATAATATTACCTTTTAAAAATGTATTTTGGCCCAATGTTGAGTTCCTGGGAGTTGTTGCCGATACATCTTATGGATGCAGCTACTTTCTTAATCTTCACAAAGCTGCTGATCACCCTGTTCTTTGTTTACATGCCTGCCGGGCGGCTGGCCAAAGACATTGAGAAAATGTTTGATGAAGCAGCTGCCGACTTTGCTTTCACACAACTCAAGAGGATCCTTCCAGACAGCCCCCCATCCAATGCACTTCATAGCCTTGCATCTAATTCCACACGATCAACATGTCCAACACGGTTCAATACCTACAAAATAAATGAAACATAACAAAGACATATTACAATTTCATCCCAGTTCATAAGATCCAGCCACATATACAACTGTGATACCTTTGATGAGAACACCCCACCCGTTGATGATCCAGAGTACATTTCTTCATTAGGTGCAACAATTTTCATGGGAATGCAGAGTGGTGATAATGATGCTATTTGGTTAATGCAGGGATGACTATTTACATATGATCCGTTCTGGAGACCTCCTCAAATGAAGGCTCTTTTGCATTCTGTTCCTATGGGAAATCTGGTGGTTCTTGATCTGTTTGCTGAAGTTAAACCCATATGGATTACCTCAGAGCAGTTTTATGGTGTTCCTTACATCTGGTGTATGTTGCACAATTTTGCAGGAAACATTGAGATGTATGGGATATTAGATGCTGTAGCATCTGGTCCAATTGAAGCACGAACAAGTGTTAACTCAACAATGGTTGGAGTTGGAATGTCGATGGAAGGTATCGAACAAAATCCCATTGTTTATGATCTGATGTCTGAAATGGCATTTCAGCACAACAAAATTGCAGGAGCAGCTTCATAACCTGCCAAAACCTTTTCCAACTCAGAAAAATCAATGCAAAGAAGAAAGATATAGACGCTTTTGTGACTACTGATTTCAAGCTCATTAACTATAATCCTCACCAAAAGATTGAGTTGAAGTTGGCGGTTTAAATTAAGAGACCTTAATCTCCATTTTAGATTGTTTCTACTGTCTGAAATAAGGCAACAACAATCTTGTCGGCTAGAAGCAGGTCTAAGCATGGGTGTTTTGGTTGGTGTAACTTTAATCCAACTGTTGGCAAGCATTCGCTATTGTCGTCCTCTCCGCCAAAGTTACCGCTTCCATCACAGAATCATACCTGCAATCAAATCAACGCATGCTTTAGGGTGTGATTTGAGGATGGTTATGTTAATCAACAAGGAAGGGTTAGAATTTCACCTTATCACAACATTCAACAGTAAAGCTCACATCCTGCAGCAACAAATCTAAACAAAACCAGTACACAATTGAACTTATCATCCACCAGACCGTTGAACCGGAACCAAACCGCTCTTGAATCTTCAACATTTTTTTCACTGCAGTAACACAGAGCAATTAGCAAGGCAGTAAAATTCAGAAAAATACCCAAAACAGAGTTAAGGCAAAAACGAAGAAGAAAGCATGAGTTCAGAATACCATTTTCGAATCTAGCATCAAAAAGGCCAATCCCAACTGAGCACATCAAAAGGAGTTTGCAGAGACACCTGTTTTGATGCAGAAGCCAATCCCAAAACCTAAAGCTGTAAACATAAATAGAGGGAAAGGCGAATCAGATTAGGAGACGAAAAATTGGAGAGGCAAAGAAAAAAACTTGAAAACGAAACCCTAAAATTCGGAGGCGGCCGCGATTTCAAGAGAAGAAGGAACCCCAATCCGAAAATAAAAAAGAAACCGATTGAGAGAGGCGAAGGAACAAAGATTCACGTGACACTGTCCTTTCCAATCGCTATCGGCTTTGTTGTGACCGGTGAGTTTCGCTTTCTAATTCACGTTTTTGATTTCTGATTTGATCTCAACCGGACGCGCTTCACCCCTGACCATAGATGAAGACTAGGTGCTCTTGTTTATCTCCGGTTTGAGATTCGCTTTTTCTTCATCGTCATTAGATGGATGATTTCTTCCTGGTTTCGTGCTTAGTTTTTCCTTACTGAGGAAAGTGTTGGTATTTTTGCTTTTGTTGCTTCTATGCCTTTATTGGTTTTGACTGTAGCATTAGTTTTAATGGCACTTTTAGTTTGGGAAACAACACTAATAACGTTTTGATTTACCCGATACCCTTTGGTCTTCCCAAACTTTGTTTGTTTTCCCATGAATGACTTGACAACTAGTCTTCCACCCTTCTGTTCGCCTCCCCACGTGGGCCAGGCTAGAACGGGTTTCTATAAACCAAACCCAACAGACTATTTTTGTTTTGTTTTTTAATTTTTAATTTTAATTTCAATCTATTCTGGTTTAATATCTAAGTTGTTATTAAAATTATAAATAATCATGAATGGTCTAGTGGAGAGAGGGCAGTTTTATGGTCTTTAGTGGAGTGGGTTTGATAGCCATATGTAGCATTTTATTTCTTTTAGCATTCATTTTATACCCATATGTAGCATTTTATTTCTTTTAGCATTCATTTTTTTTATGTTTATGTTTTATTATAATTTCTCCTATACTCATAGTTTCATTATTGTTTAATAACACAAATTTAATTTCTTTTAATTTCATCATCCATTCAAAACCGCTTTAAACTATTAAAATCCCACTTTTCTCAATTCAATGTCGAGCCCATTTCCATACCCTCGTAAGTTGATCGCTTTTAAGCATCGCCATCAACCTCACATAGCTTACTCTTGGGCTTTCTTACAATGAGCCGGTTCTCTTGCACTTACACTCATACATTGCATTATTTGTTGTTTGGGCCCGATTTAATTATTTCATGATTTTTGAATTCCCATTTGACAAAATGTACCCCACTCCCCCGATGTGTAATAATTTTGTACTGTGTTATTTCTTTATTTGTTTGACTGTTTAGTTAGATACTAACACAAGAATAAAATCAACCATTTCCAAAAGATCAAAAATAAGACTCGATCCAACGTCGAGTATTTTCTCAATAAACAAATCAATCCATTTCTCCCTCCTATTCTATTCCATTTCTTTCAAACTTTCATCAAACGCTTGATTCAACGTCAAGCCATTTTTCCTAATAAAAACTCAAAAAATATTAATTCATAGTTATGACCTTTTCAATAAAGATGGAAGTGGAACGTGGTGTATACCACGCACTCCTGAGACTAGGATTCGAGATGTATATCTCGCCAATCCTAGCTCTCGCCATCATCCAAATTTATCCACTTTGTTTTCTCTCAAACACCCATTCAAATTTCTCTTGAGCGTCCATCAATACTTGATCTAGGGTCAAGTCATTTTCACAACAAAACTCAAAATAACTAATTCTTAGTTAACACTTTTTCAATAAAGGTGGAAATGGAACATGGTGTATACCATGCACTCCTGAGATTAAGATTCGAGACGTATGCCTCGCCTATCTTAGCTCTCGCCATCGTCTAAAATTGTCAATGAGGTTTCTTCAAACCCTTTCTCAATCAAATTCCAAAATACTTAATTCCTATCTTAACCTCTTTCAATAAAGTTGGAAATGGAACATGGTGTATACCGTGCACTCCTGAGGCTAGGATTCGAGATGTATATCTCGCTCATCCAAGTTCTCGCCATCACTCAAAATAAATCCAACCAATCAAACTCTTTTCTCGCCGCCGTGCGATTAATCAAAAAACCTTTTTTAAATGGAAGATATATTGTCTTAAGTGATACAAAACAATGTTTCGGCCACGATTGTTGAGTCGAGATAAGTGACGCTTTTCCGAATGTAGATTTATAAATCCGTTCGATGTGTGGTATGCGTCCACTCCTCATCTGTTTTGGGTAAAACAATGTTTTCGTCGATTAATACAATATAGCTTTCGCTAAAATCGATCAACAAACAAACATTTTTCTACCCAGAACTACGTAAGCCTTTATTTCTCTTTTGAGATACGTAGGAGTAGAATTTTTAAATCTTGTCAGGCCCACTAATAAAAAACTTAGGTTTAGTCCTTCGTCCAAAAATCCAAAAACATTTCTTCTCTCTTCTATTCTTTCTTTCCCACCTAATAACTTGAAAAGCCTAACATTTCAAACTAACACTAACGCACACAACTTACCTAATGGTTCCCGTTGAGTACAACGGACGTGAGGGGTGCTAATACCTTCCCCTTGCGTAATCGACTCCCGAACCCTGATATTGGTTGCGATGACCATATCTTATCCTTTCTTTTGTCTTGGGTTTTATCGATATTTCCCCTTTCCTTTTTAGGAATAAATAAAGTTCGGTGGCGACTTTGTTCAGTCCATCATTGCGAGCGTGGGATCGTGCTTCGTTTTGAAGTCGTATCCCCATTTTTTCGAGGTGCGACAGATGGCAACTCAGTTGGGGAGCACTCGATCCCTAAGTGAGTCAAGCCTAGTTAGGACGTTTGTGTGCCTTTGTTTGTTTAATTTTTGTGGCTTTTCCCTTATTTGTTTCTTTTTAATATCTTTATTGTTATATTGATATTTGTTGTATATTGGTTCCACCGTGTTGGGTACTTGGATTTTGATTGCAAACCATGTGGGAAAGACTCTACACCCGAGTCTAGGGTGAAAAAAAAAACATAAGATAGGACGATGGTTGAGTAGTACGGACTCCCGAGGTGGATACTTCGTAAGAGTCGGTACGAGAACCTCACTTAGAGTAGATTCTTTTGCAAATATTGTCGCCCGAGGTGTATACCTCGTAAGCTTCGATGTTTCAAAGGGGTCTGTCATACCCCAAAATTTGCCCATTAATCTTGCAAAACATTTCTCGAAGCACTCCAACTTATTCTGCAAGGCACTGACCTTAAAGGAACAAAAGCCCAGCTCACAACAGGCCCAATCCAGAAAAAGGCCCAAATTAGCTTGCTCGCTAGGCGAGCAACTCCTTCGCCTAGCGAAGCTTGCGAATACCAGAATTTTTGGGCTTCATTCTGAGCCCATTAGGTCACAGATGGCCTGCTCGCTAGGCAAGCATATCCTTCGCCTAGCGAACCCTTCGCTACACGCTCGCCTAGCGAAGTTTGCGAATATCAGAATTTTTGGGCTTCATTCTGAGCCCATTAGGTCACAACAAGAGCATTATAAATAGCCAAGCTTCAGTCAGAAAAAAGGGAGGAACACAGACGGAGAGGGACAGAAACCCTGGAGACCAACTCAGAGAATTCCGAGTAAAGAAACCCTGAAGGCCGCTCATCCGCACCAAGGTTGCCTCCGCCCAATTCGACCCGATTTGCCAATCCAAAGCTGCACTTCCATTGCAAACAGGTTTGCGCATCTCTACTGTTTTATGCTTTTAATCGGTAATCGCTACATACATAAGGCATCATGATTAAATTTTCGGATATGTAATTTGATTTCCCATGTGAATTTAAGTATGCCTGAATATCCTGAATGTTTGTCCATGCTATTCCTGTAATTAAATGCCATAAAGTTCAGGGTGCCGGAGACCATGCTGCTATCAAACTCAAAACCCGTAGCAGCTCGCTAGCACATCGCTAAGCGAGCCTGTAGCGAGCACTCGCTAAGCCTTCGCTAGGCGAAGCAGGAGCGAACGAGACAGTGGCTGTTTTGTTTCTTTTCTGTTCTGCCTTATGTTTATCTAATCAAGATTTATTATAATTCTGCATTATTTGGCCTGACTTTATGACTGTTGTATTTATTTTGTGGTGCAATTTTCAATTGTACTTTATCTCGATGTTCTAACCCGTGTGCTGAATTATGTAAAGGCTTACATATTCCCGAGGAAACGGCCGGCTAGGTATTCCACTTCATGTGTGGGATACCCTTATGGAGATGGATTCTGAATTACTTAATTTTAATGTGGAGATACATCCTAAATTATCTAGCTGATTTTAATGTATTGATTTCATCGATTTTAATGTGGACCTAATTACTTAATCGATTACGGCTATCTAATTAATTGTAAAACTTTGCCTTTAAATATGCGATCTTGGACCTCTCTTTGTTACCCTACGATATTACGGTATTACGGTCATGTCCCGCGAATATGGGGATACACTTAGCAAAGACCCTTCGGTTAAATCATCATGTTACTATAAAATAAATCATAGTCCCTCGGATGTTGCCTTCGAATATATGATTTTTGTCCCTCGATGACCCTTCGGTATAGCCTACGGTTAAATGATGATCGTCCCTTCGAATGCTAAGGTATCCTTACAAATGTTGCCTTCAATGACCAATCGATGACCCTACGATGACCCTTTTACATCCAAAGGATAAAACTACTTACTTCTCAATAGTAAGGACAGTTTTACCCTCATAAGGATAGGAAATGCCCATAAAGACCTTGGGTAGGTATAACTCCTAATTGCTGACTCACAACTTAAACTACTTTTCACACCTCACACTTTTCAAAACCTCTACTAGAAAATCACCACTTGGTATACATTCGTACTAGAACCATTGCCAAGTTATATTTTTCTAAACAACTTTCAAAATTAAACGAGATAAATACTTTATATACATTCGTACAAGAATCATTACAAAGTTGAACTCTCTTTTTCAAAACATTTCTAAGCCATTCACAAACACTTTTTCAGACAAGGAAAATAACATAAGTGATCCAGCAATTAAGAGCCCATGGATAACCATGGATACAAAGGGTGCTAACACCTTCCCTTTGTATAATGTACCTCCCGAACCCAAAATCTCATTAAGGTCTTTCCTGTTCTTTTCCACCTTTCCTTATTGGATAAAAGAAAAGTCGGTGGCGACTCTTGCTAACCGCGACATTTGCTTTACAAAGCAAAAACATGTAAAGTCAGTTCACCGTATGACAGGGTCCATGACTCTAAGGACCTTTTAGAACATTGAACCTTTGGCCAACTAGAAATGATGGTTGCGTAGTATGGATTCCCGAGGTGGATACTTCGTAAGGATCGATACGAGAACCTCGCTCAGAATAGATTCTCTGGATGGAGTTGACGATCGGAAAGTATTTTCCGTAAGCATCAAACAGTCTTTTGAATCCATGACTCTGAGTACCCTGTCTAGAACTCAGTCGATGGTTGCGTAGTACGGACTCCCGAAGTGAATACTTCGTAAGAGTCGGTACGAGAACCTCACCCAAAATAGATTCCCTTGATGGAGTTGACGACCGGAAAGTATTTCCCGTAAGCGTCAAACATTCTTATGAATCAATGACTTTGGGGGTCCTTTGTAACAAAACCTTAGATCTTACCCGGTGAGAACCTATTCTTGGAAAATAATCAGATTCATCAGTACCTCAGATTTTCGAACCCGTGTATGAAAAAAACAAATGTGCATGGCTTGCATTGCATTCATTCGCATTCCATTGCATTTGCATCGCATCATAATGCATGTCATTTTCCAGACAAAATACCAAAAAAACTCATCCATCTTTTGTTGTGACCGCGAAGTGATTCTCAACACGCGTTTAGAACAAAGAACCATGTCTCGGGAGATGACGAACGAGCTAAGGAAAAGTCAAGAAGCACTGAAGGAGGAACTTAACCTTTTGAAGAGCCAAATGAGATGGGTCTTGGAAACCCTGCAAGTCTTGTTGAGAAGAGAGGGTCACCCAATATACACTACTGCAACAAAGAGAGCTACTACCCCACATCCATCTGGTGTTACCCCAAGTCAAGGGAAATTCTATGTGGCAACTCCTCATTTACCAGTATATAGACCTCCCTCAAGACGTCATCATCAACATCCTCTGGTTATTGCTCCTCAAAGTCACCAAAGCCAGGTTCAGAACAAAAATCAGAATCAGAACAAGAGGAACAAGGATCACAATGACTCGATTCCGGTGCCATATAGCAAGCTCTATCCGCAACTGATCCAAAATGCTTTGGTGACCCCTCGAGCTCTCACACCTGTGTCACCATACCTGCCATGGTGCAATCCAAATGCAACATGTGAATTCCATAAAGGGGCATTGGGACATGACCTGGATTCTTGCTCAGCGCTAAAAGCCTTGGTACGAGAGCTGGTTAACAAAAAGAGCTTAGTCTTTGAAGAAGATCACCCGAAGATCAAGTGCGGATACCATACTGGAACAATGGGGCACTCCATCGAGGAATGCAAGAGTTTTAAGCTCAAGCTGCAAGGATTGATTGACATAAGGTCACCAACACTCAAGGAGGAAGGCTCGGGTACATATACCTTGATTTCTAAGCCAGGTAATGAGAAAGGAAAAGGACTCTTGCGACCCCTCAAGGTTTTGTACCACAAGGAAAATGTCAGGGATGTGGCTAATGAGCTATCATTGTTTCCTGGTAAGAGCATTGAGATACCGTCTTGGATTTCCAATGTCACGACCCATACCAATGAAGGAAAAGGAGAAGTGAGTAGTGGATCCAAGAGGGTTGCGCTCAACGATAAGATTGAAGGAAAAGAATTTGAAGATCATCATGCCAATGTCAAAAAGCTTATTGATCCCAACCTTCAAGTTTGAAGAAGTCAATTCCCTAAAGTTGGCAATCATTTGGCTGTCTCAGCATTTCTTTGTAGTTTCCTTGCATGTTGATTGTTAATTGCTTTTAAGCATTGTTGTTTTATTTGAATTGGTAAGATTAATGAAATGTTTATGCATCTTTTGAATTAATCCATTCGTATTCACTCGTTTTTCATTCATGTTAAAAACAAAAATACTCCTCTCATTCACTTTTGTTTATCAAACCGTTGTGTTAACAAAGATTGGAAGGAGGATGATGAAAACAAAACACCTGAAATTATTGTGGTATGCTTTTGAGTAAAACCTTGTCGATGATGTAAGGCATTGTTTCAAATCCCCAAACACTGAAGAGATAAGGAGTTAATCCCTAGTCAACCACTTTGAGCCTAGAAGTTGGTGTTTATTTCGGATCTAAAACCCTTAATCTTAACTTGGGGCAGGGTAGTTATGTTACAATAGTCTGATCGTGCATTCGATCTTTCAAAAATCGTCCATATGAACACCCTCCAAATAGGTTCAACCACATGTTATCCTTCGCGCACATGTTGAAGTGTCGAAGAAGTTGAGAAAAAGATAAAATTAGTGTTGGTTGATCCTCATCCACCAATAATGTGGCAGTCACACGCATAAAAAAAAAGATTGAAAAAGTCTGCTAAGTCAAATACCACGAAATGACTTAGGCAAAAGTTAGGGCATCCCGATGGACCGAAGGCTTCAAAAAAGAAGTCCAGGCAAAATTAGGGGTAAAATAAATCAATCAAAAGAGGTCATTAAATCCTCGACAAAAACAAAATAAGGTGACTGCCATTTCAAGAAATTTCGTCTTAAATCCTCATCACACCTTCGAACCCTCTTGGAAGTCGAATGCGTGTATTGAATTAACTGAACATAGGAACTGGAGATCATCAAGAAGAAGGGGTGGGTAAAAATAAATTTTGAGCCTTATATCCTTTTGTTTCAAAAATAAAACGTGAACCAGACCACGTTACAACCCTTAAAAGACCTAATTGAGGCAGGGTTTATTTTGGAAGCATACTATAACAAGGTTGTGTTAACTTGACTCCAAACGATTTTTGTTAATCATTTGATGGCACCAACTTGCATACTGTGAATGACTTGATCACCATTGTGTTCTTATCAACGACTCGTTCACTGTATTTCACCCATTCATATCAATAAACTTTGAGTTCAATTTTTTGCATAAACATTGCATAAAAATTACCATTTTTGAATGAACAATCTTATTTGCGAGTCAACACTTAGCGTCAAAGAAATTCCAACAATATGCAGTTGAGGAAATTGATAAAGTGAAAGAAGTCCAAACAGGGGAAATCACTTTGGGCATCAGTTAATTCGAGCTAATCACCCTAAGGGTCATCTCGCCAAGAGTAATTTGCTTCAAAGACTTAGACTGGGGCAAGTCACCTCAGAGCTCAATGAGTCCAACTATTCTAAGGAAAGTCAATCAAGAGTCTACCATTCCAACATTTGGTTAGTCAAGTTCAGACCGTTGCAAGTTTCAAACACTTGGGGCAAGCCATCTCGAGGTAGTCTCATGGCAAGCTGTTTCCAAACTCACTTTCAAGGTGAACATTTCTAAAGTCCCAACAGACTGGGGAAAGATGAGCCACAGAGGGGCAGAACCTCTTTCTTCGTGCTTTCAAACTGCTCAAACAAATTCTGCCATACGTCAACAACTATTGAGTTTAAGACGAGTGCCCGAAAAGTATGCTAGCACGATTCATTAATCCTCCAAAAGGATCCATTGGCTAAGTTGTGGCTATCAAACTGGATAGAATCCTCCTTTGACAACATCTATCATAAAATATTTGGTTGAGTTCTCGGTGTTGAGGAATCATGAGGTTCCATAAAAAGCCTTTACAAACTCCCAGTCTGCCCAGTGTCAGCATTCTCACAATCATGATCATTCATATATCATGCATAAAAGGAAATTCAAATCATGCATAGCCGAAATATACTTCGTGCTCATTTTGCATTGACCCAGGTCTTGTTGTCGATCCTAGATCCTTTGACCTTTGATTCCAGTTTGTATTTGGTGCCCTTAAACCAACATCCGGTTTTCACAGTCATTTTCAAATCCAATTTTTGTTCAATACTATTCAGGTCATATATGAACCTGTTGTTGAGCTTTATTCCGGTGTCAGGTCATATATGAACCTGTTCTGAAGATTCTTTCTCTGTTTGTTCAATACTATTCAGGTCATATATGAACCTGTTGTTGAGCTTTATTCCGGTGTCAGGTCATATATGAACCTGTTCTAAAGATTTTTTCCCTATGTTTGTTCAATACTATTCAGGTCATATATGAACCTGTTGTTGAGCTTTATTCCGGTGTCAGGTCATATATGAACTTGTTCTGAAGATTTGTTCCCTATGTTTGTTCAATACTATTCAGGTCATATATGAACCTGTTGTTGAGCTTTATTCCGGTGTCAGGTCATATATGAACCTGTTCTGAAGATTTTTTCCCTATGTTTGTTCAATACTATTCAGGTCATATATGAACCTGTTGTTGAGCTTTATTCCGGTGTCAGGTCATATATGAACCTGTTCTGAAGATTTTTTCTCTGTTTGTTCAATACTATTCAGGTCATATATGAACCTGTTGTTGAGCCTTATTCCAGTGTCAGGTCATATATGAACCTGTTCTGAAGAGCCTTTCTCTATGATTGTTTCAGTGTTGTCAAGTCATATATGAACCTGCTATTGAACTTTCATTCCAGCATTGTCAGGTCATATATGAACCTGTTGATACACTCTTCTTGATTTTTTCTGAGTTTGTTAGGTCATACTTGAACCTGCTGTCAGAACTTCTTGATATTCCCCAGCGTTGTCAGGTCATATATGAACCTGTTGTAGCATCTTTTCCTTTATCCAGGTTTAGTAAGTCATATGTGAACTTACTACCGAAATCCCTTCTATTCTAAGCGTCATTTATCAAATTTCACTTTGAGTACTCCCCAGTGTGTGTCTGCTTCTCCAGCAGGATTTGTCTTCCCCAATGAGTTTGATTTTTACCATTTGTCTGTCTCCCTGTGGATCACCAGCATTCCCCACAGATTGGTCTGTCTAGTAGCATCTCCTGTCAAGGGTCCACCATATCCCTAGCAGATAAAAATTACAAAAAAAAGAATCATGCATCCATGCATATCATATCATATCATATCATATCATATCACATCATGTCATAGGGATTCAGGATCAAAATCCGGGTCTTCTTAGTATTTAACCATCTCCCACTATGATATATTGAAGAGTGTCCTGCTTCATACTCTCTAGTTGAAGACACTTAAATAGGGGCAACTGTCATACCCCGATTTTGGTCCTGAATTTTTTTCATTTTTTCATTTTTATTTGGCACTTGGCCTAAAGTTCATTTGCATACATTCATGACCGAAGGCAACCATCCATTCCCAAATCCATATTTTTTTTTATAAACATTGGTCATTATCTAGTTTTTTGATCATGGTGTTTTTGATTATAAAATGGATTCTAACTATTTGACTTTTTAATTTTCAATTTGATTTTAATTTCAAATTAAGTCTAAATTCCAAATTTCAATTTAATCTTAATTGTGTTTTTACTAATGATTCAAACTCTAATTGATTTTTAATTTCCAAATAAATGTTAGAATTTGACATCAAAGCAGTTTTAACAAATTATAGATTAATTTGATTTTAATTGGTTTTATTGGTTTTTTTATTCTTAATTGACATTTAGATTAGTTTTGGATTATTCCTAAAAATCCATATCCATTTTATAACCAAACATGATCCACTTTCAATCCATAGTTCATTTCAAATCAAAATAGTACATACACACATTTCATAACATTCAATAATATTTAACTTTCAAACATTTCCAAACTCATTTTCATACATACACTTTCATGTCCATTTAACATTCAAGCATAACAATGCATCATATCCTGTCATAAACACTAGCAAGAAGACAAAGCCATAAGTAGATGCCGTGAACTTTCCATAATAAAGTTGGAGCTACAACCAATTCTTGTTACAAACTATCCATGGATACATTAGAATCATAAAGCACAAATGTCTAATGGAGTTCTACTGTTACAAATCTAAACCAATCACATCTCATGTTGATCCCTAAACTACCAGATGCTATATTCCAAAACTGTAACTCGTTTTACATGACAGGTATATTATTTTTACAACAAGTATTTACAGCAAGGTGATCCAACAGGCAGCCTGCATCATTCAAAACCAAACTCTCGAACTGCAAACAACAGCCTAGCTGTGGGACGAACCAAATATCATCGGCCCAGCGTAACCTGCACAAAAGGAAACATTTCAAAACCAGCAGAAAAACCATATAACAAAGCCATATCATGGTTTCACTTCAGTTCATACATCAGACCTGCCAACAACAGTGGAAAGCAAATCATAAGTTCAGCCCAAGCATATCGTATATACAAAGAAGTTGGTAAAATCTTTGAAACAATTTTGCAAGAGACGGATAATGTAAGACAGGAACACAGTGAAGGCATGTCCATTCAACGAGCACTTTCAATTGTTTTTTGAAAGAAAGCCAGAACTCAGGTTGGAGGGCCTTTCACACAAGGTGCTTCAATGGTATTTGTGTCGAATGGAGGGCTGGTTTGCCGCAGATTCTGATTCCATATCATTAAAATATTGGGACACAGGGTGACAAAGATAGATAGGCGATTTAATGAAGTAAAGGTGACTGCTGAAAATGGGAAGACATTTGTTGCTGATGCTGCTATCATTGTCGTACCCCTTAGAGTGCTGAAAGCAAACATCATAAAATTTGAGCCAAAGCTTCCAGAATGGAAAGAAGCTGCGTTTGCTGATATTGGGGTCGGAGTTGAGAATAAAATAATATTACCTTTTAAAAATGTATTTTGGCCCAATGTTGAGTTCCTGGGAGTTGTTGCCGATACATCTTATGGATGCAGCTACTTTCTTAATCTTCACAAAGCTGCTGATCACCCTGTTCTTTGTTTACATGCCTGCCGGGCGGCTGGCCAAAGACATTGAGAAAATGTCTGATGAAGCAGCTCCCGACTTTGCTTTCACACAACTCAAGAGGATCCTTCTAGACAACCCCCCATCCAATGCACTTCATAGCCTTGCATCTAATTCCACACAATCAACATGTCCAACACGGTTCAATACCTACAAAATAAATGAAACATAACAAAGACATATTACGGTTTCATCCCAGTTCATAAGATCCAGCCACATATACAACTGTGATACCTTTGATGAGAACACCCCATCCGTTGATGATCCAGAGTACATTTCTTCATTAGGTGCAACAATTTTCATGGGAATGCAGAGTGGTGATAATGATGCTATTTGGTTAATGCAGAGATGACTATTTACATATGATCCGTTCTGGAGACCTCCTCAAATGAAGGCACTTTTGCATTCTGTTCATATGGGAAATCTGGTAGTTCTTGATCTGTTTGCTGAAGTTAAACCCATATGGATTACCTCAGAGCAGTTTTATGGTGTTCCTTACATCTGGTGTATGCTGCACAATTTTGCAGGAAACATTGAGATGTATGGGATATTAGATGCTGTAGCATCTGGTCCAATTGAAGCACGAACAAGTGTTAACTCAACAATGGTTGGAGTTGGAATGTCGATGGAAGGTATCGAACAAAATCCCATTGTTTATGATCTGATGTCTGAAATGGCATTTCAGCACAACAAAATTGCAGGAGCAGCTTCATAACCTGCCAAAACCTTTTCCAACTCAGAAAAATCAATGCAAAGAAGAAAGATATAGACGCTTTTGTGACTACTGATTTCAAGCTCATTAACTATAATCCTCACCAAAAGATTGAGTTGAAGTTGGCGGTTTAAATTAAGAGACCTTAATCTCCATTTTAGATTGTTTCTACTGTCTGAAATAAGGCAACAACAATCTTGTCGGCTAGAAGCAGGTCTAAGCATGGGTGTTTTGGTTGGTGTAACTTTAATCCAACTGTTGGCAAGCATTCGCTATTGTCGTCCTCTCCGCCAAAGTTACCGCTTCCATCACAGAATCATACCTGCAATCAAATCAACGCATGCTTTAGGGTGTGATTTGAGGATGGTTATGTTAATCAACAAGGAAGGGTTAGAATTTCACCTTATCACAACATTCAACAGTAAAGCTCACATCCTGCAGCAACAAATCTAAACAAAACCAGTACACAATTGAACTTATCATCCACCAGACCGTTGAACCGGAACCAAACCGCTCTTGAATCTTCAACATTTTTTTCACTGCAGTAACACAGAGCAATTAGCAAGGCAGTAAAATTCAGAAAAATACCCAAAACAGAGTTAAGACAAAAACGAAGAAGAAAGCATGAGTTCAGAATACCATTTTCGAATCTAGCATCAAAAAGGCCAATCCCAACTGAGCACATCAAAAGGAGTTTGCAGAGACACCTGTTTTGATGCAGAAGCCAATCCCAAAACCTAAAGCTGTAAACATAAATAGAGGGAAAGGCGAATCAGATTAGGAGACGAAAAATTAGAGAGGCAAAGAAAAAAACTTGAAAACGAAACCCTAAAATTCGGAGGCGGCCGCGATTTCAAGAGAAGAAGGAACCCCAATCCGAAAATAAAAAAGAAACCGATTGAGAGAGGCGAAGGAACAAAGATTCACGTGACACTGTCCTTTCCAATCGCTATCGGCTTTGTTGTGACCGGTGAGTTTCGCTTTCTAATTCACGTTTTTGATTTCTGATTTGATCTCAACCGGACGCGCTTCACCCCTGACCATAGATGAAGACTAGGTGCTCTTGTTTATCTCCGGTTTGAGATTCGCTTTTTCTTCATCGTCATTAGATGGATGATTTCTTCCTGGTTTCGTGCTTAGTTTTTCCTTACTGAGGAAAGTGTTGGTATTTTTGCTTTTTTTGCTTCTATGCCTTTATTGGTTTTGACTGTAGCATTAGTTTTAATGGCACTTTTAGTTTGGGAAACAACACTAATAACGTTTTGATTTACCCGATACCCTTTGGTCTTCCCAAACTTTGTTTGTTTTCCCATGAATGACTTGACAACTAGTCTTCCACCCTTCTGTTCGCCTCCCCACGTGGGCCAGGCTAGAACCGGTTTCTATAAACCAAACCCAACAAACTATTTTTGTTTTGTTTTTTATTTTTTAATTTTAATTTCAATCTATTCTGGTTTAATATCTAAGTTGTTATTAAAATTATAAATAATCATGAATGGTCTAGTGGAGAGAGGGCAGTTTCATGGTCTTTAGTGGAGTGGGTTCGATACCCATATGTAGCATTTTATTTCTTTTAGCATTCATTTTTTTATGTTTATGTTTTATTATAATTTCTCCTATACTCATAGTTTCATTATTGTTTAATAACACAAATTTAATTTCTTTTAACTTCATCATCCATTCAAAACCGCTTTAAACTATTAAAATCACACTTTTCTCAATTCAATGTCGAGCCCATTTCCATACCCTCGTAAGTCGATCGCTTTTAAGCATCGCCATCAACCTCACATAGCTTACTCTTGGGCTTTCTTACCATGAGCCGGTTCTCTTGCACTTACACTCATACATTGCATTATTTGTTGTTTGGGCCCGATTTAATTATTTCATGATTTTTGAATCCCCATTTGACAAAATGTACCCCACTCCCCCGATGTGTAATAATTTTGTATTGTGTTATTTCTTTATTTGTTTGACTGTTTAGTTAGATACTAACACAAGAATAAAATCAACCATTTCCAAAAGATCAAAAATAAGACTCGATCCAACGTCGAGTATTTTCTCAATAAACAAATCAATCCATTTCTCCCTCATATTCTATTCCATTTCTTTCAAACTTTCATCAAACGCTTGATTCAACGTCAAGCCATTTTTCCTAATAAAAACTCAAAAAATATTAATTCATAGTTATGACCTTTTCAATAAAGATGGAAGTGGAACGTGGTGTATACCGCGCACTCCTGAGACTAGGATTCGAGATGTATATCTCGCCAATCCTAGCTCTCGCCATCATCCAAATTTATCCACTTTGTTTTCTCTCAAACACCCATTCAAATTTCTCTTGGGCGTCCATCAATACTTGATCTAGGGTCAAGTCATTTTCACAACAAAACTCAAAATAACTAATTCTTAGTTAACACTTTTTCAATAAAGGTGGAAATGGAACATGGTGTATACCATGCACTCTTGAGATTAAGATTCGAGACGTATGCCTCGCCTATCTTAGCTCTCGCCATCGTCTAAAATTGTCAATGAGGTTTCTTCAAACCCTTTCTCAATCAAATTCCAAAATACTTAATTCCTATCTTAACCTCTTTCAATAAAGTTGGAAATGGAACATGGTGTATACCGTGCACTCCTGAGGCTAGGATTCGAGATGTATATCTCGCTCATCCAAGTTCTCGCCATCACTCAAAATAAATCCAACCAATCAAACTCTTTTCTCGCCGCCGTGTGATTAATCAAAAAACCTTTTTTAAATGGAAGATATATTGTCTTAAGTGATACAAAACAATGTTTCGGCCACGATTGTTGAGTCGAGATAAGTGACGCTTTTCTGAATGTAGATTTATAAATCCGTTCGATGTGTGGTATGCGTCCACTCCTCATCTGTTTTGGGTAAATAAATGTTTTCATCGATTAATACAATATAGCTTTCGCTAAAATCGATCAACAAACAAACATTTTTCTACCCAGAACTACGTAAGCCTTGATTTCTCTTTTGAGATACGTAGGAGCAGGATTTTTAAATCTTGTCAGGCCCACTAATAAAAAACTTAGGTTTAGTCCTTCGTCCAAAAATCCAAAAACATTTCTTCTCTCTTCTATTCTTTCTTTCCCACCTAATAACTTGAAAATCCTAACATTTCAAACTAACACTAACGCACACAACTGACCTAATGGTTCCCGCTGAGTACAACGGACGTGAGGGGTGCTAATACCTTCCCCTTGCGTAATCGACTTCCGAACCCTGATATTGGTTGCGATGACCATATCTTATCCTTTCTTTTGTCTTGGGTTTTATCGATATTTCCCCTTTCCTTTTTAGGAATAAATAAAGTTCGGTGGTGACTTTGTTCAGTCCATCATTGCGAGCGTGCGATCGCGCTTCGCTTTGAAGTCGTATCCCCATTTTTTCGAGGTGCGACACATAGTATTTTATTCCCTCGCCTTTATTTTACTGTCTGATCGAAGATTGTGAAGAACAAATCCAACCGGTCTGTGGTGGAGTGTTCAAGCATCGAAGCTAGGAATAATCAAGATCTCTATTAATTTTACAGGTTCTTTAATTTTATTGTTTTAATTTATATATGCTTTATACTGCTGTTTATCTATACTGTTTGTCTGACATGGCTGTATTTAAGCATAATGATTGTTTAGGCTTGTTTAGCATATCCGGCTAAATAAACTTAGGTATCGGTATGTGAAGTAAGCGGAATAAAGGAATCAAAACTAAGTTGGTTTAAATTTATTTAGAGATATAGTCACTCTTTTGATGGTCACAATTTACAGGGTTAATACCAAAGTTTTTGTACGAGAGTAAAAGACATAAAGAAGTTAAAATCAATAGAACGACAGTTTGAGCTTTTAACTGGACAGTGTAAATTGGACATTAATTTTAAATCTGGGAGAAAGCAATTTTTAGAGTTAATTAAATTTTAATCATTTTCAAAAAGTATTTTTAAAGGTTAAATGTGAGGACGAGAGTTAAGCATTTAAGTTTAATCATATAATCTAAGTCAACAGAGCGAGAGTTTGAGACGAGGGTGTTTAGATGGTTAGCATTTTCTTAAAAAGAGTTTCTATAGATTCTATTGTTTGCAAAAAGTGATTTTAGTTTTAACTAAATAGTGAGAGCGTACGTTAAGGTAAAATCATAGTCTATTCAACAGAGCGAGAGTTTGAGAAAAGATTTTTAATCAATAGTGTCTAATGAAAGGACTTATTTTAAAACTAAGAAACCAATGAAGATTTGATTCCCTAATTACGACGAACTACATACCGATATCCGCGTTATTCGATATTTAATCTAGATCTCATTTTAGCTTTATTTTTCCCCCTAATCATCAAAGTATCATCCGCCTTAGCTTTACGAAGTGACCTTAGAAAACGGTATATCGATTCATAAGTCCCTGTGGGATCGATATCTTTTATTACTACGCGATTAGACTGTGCACTTGCAGTTAATACCCCAATAGACTCATAAAGTCGCGATCAAGTTTTTGGCGCCGTTGCCGGGGACTTTTATTTAGTCGATATCGTAACTCTTCTGTTACGCTGTAGAGACTAAGGCAATTTTTATTTTTTTTCTTGTTTTTCGTTGATTTGTATGCCACACACTCGCTCACAAGGTGAACCGTACCATTTGCGAATCAACGATGTTGAACGATATCTCCGAGTCTTACGACGAATTCGAGAGTATCGTGCTGCGAACAATCTTCCTCCAATCGAAATTCCTGATCTCAAAAATCTTCTTCCTTCGCCGATACCCGAGATGGCAGAACCAGCTCGTGCCCTTCGAGATTACGCCGCTCCATCGCAAGATGAGCCGCATTCGAGTATTGCTCCACCCGCAATCGAAGCAAACAACTTCGAACTTAAACCTTCACTGTTACAAGCAGTGCGACAAAATCAATTCTCTGGAAATCCTACCGAGGATCCAAACCTTCATTTATCCGTATTTGTCCAATACGCTGATACTGTTAAAGCTAATGGTGTCACTTCAGAGGCAATTCGACTTCGTCTTTTTTATTTCTCGTTAAGAGATAAAGCTAGAAGATGGCTTCAGTCTCTTCCTTCCAACTCAGTCACCACATGGAATGAGTTGAAGAAAGTCTTTCTTGCCCGATATTTTCCTCCAAGAAAAACAGCTATGTTAAGAGCCCAAATAAATGGATTTAAACAGAAAGATAACGATTCTCTTTTCGAAGCCTGGGAAAGATACAAAGACATGATGAGACTTTGTCCACACCATGGTTTAGAAGACTGGTTAGTAATTCACACCTTCTATAATGGTCTCTTATACAACACAAGATTAACAATAGACGCCGCCGCAGGTGGTGCGCTTATGGATAAACCTTACGCTGACGCTTATCAACTTATCGAAAGCATGGCCCAAAACCACTATCAGTGGGGAAGCGATAGAACAATGGTAGAAAAACCTCAAACGAAAACTGGCATGTACGAGATAAGTAGCCTTGATCATGTTAATGCAAAAGTGGATGCTCTTGCCCAGAAAATTGAAAGTTTAAATGTATCACCTCCAGCCACCGTGGTTGCCGTGACTCAAAATTGTGAAGTCTGTGGAATCCAAGGTCACACTCCTACAGATTGTCAACTCCTAACAGGAATCCAAGCAGAGCAAGTGAACTATGCTCAAGGAAATCCTTACTCGCATACCTATAACTCAAACTGGAAGAACCATCCTAATTTTTCATATAAGAGTAATAATGCTCTATACGCACCAGGACAGGCTCCCAGTCAAGCCCCAACTATACCTCCTGGATATCAAAAGCCGACCTCATCTACGCCTAACAATAACGTTCCTAGGAAATCCAACTTGGAAATCATGATGGAGAACTTCATAGCTTCTCAACAACAAACCAATAAAGATTTCTTAAACCAGAATGTACACACTAACGAACAAATTAAACAACTAGCAAGTAAAGTAGATGCCCTGGCTACCCATAACAAAATGCTGGAAACACAAATCTCACAAGTAGCTCAACAACAAGCGCCTACTGCTGCCCCAACTGGTACATTTCCTGGACAGCCCCAACCTAACCCGAAAAGCCACGCTCATGCAATTATATTGAGAAGTGGAACAGAGGTAGAAGGACCATCTGATCCAAGAGTTGAGAACCAAAACTCTAAAAAGTCAACTGAGGAAGAAAATAAACCTAAGGAAAAGGAAGAGAGTAATAAGGAAACCGTAGAAAAGAAAGAACCTTATGTACCTCCACTGCCTTACAAACCACCTATCCCTTATCCTCAGAGGCTGATTAAAACCAAAGACGCGGGCCAATTTAAAAAAATTATTGACCTACTAAAACAATTAAACGTCACCATTCCTTTCACAGAAGCTATTACACCGATGCCCTCGTATGCTAAGTTCTTAAAAGAAATTCTTTCTAATAAAAGGAAACTTGAAGATAGCGAAACCGTTACACTCACTGCTGAATGTAGCGCTATAATCCAGAATATGCCTCCTAAACTTAAAGATCCTGGTAGTTTCTATATACCCTGTCACATAGGAAAATTTGTCATAGACAAAGCTTTATGCGATTTAGGAGCCGGTATCAGTGTTATGCCCTTGTCCATATGCAAGAGACTTGAAATGGGAGAATTAAGACTAACTAAAATGACTGTGCAATTAGCAGATCTTTCCGTTAGATATCCCGTAGGAATTCTTGAAAACGTTCCCTTGCGCATAGGTCAATTCTACATTCCAACCGATTTTATAATTATGGACATAAGAGAAGATGAAGTTACCCCTATTATATTGGGAAGACCATTCTTAGCAACCGTCGGTGCTATCATAGACGTAAAACGAGGACAACTCACTTTCGAAGTAGGAGAAGAGAAAATTGAGTTCATTCTTTCCAAATTTTTGAAAGCACCTGCAATAGAAGACACATGTTACTTCATGGATATCATCGATGAATGCATAAAAGAAACAGAATTAGAAAATGACGAATTAACTGACTGTAGTCTAGAAGACAGACTGAACCAATGTTTAGCAGTAACATCGGATCGTACGCAATGCCTTAAGAAACCTACTCTCGACCTGAAAACACTTCCCAAAAATCTGAGATATGAATTCCTAGACTCAGAACTTGAACGACCCGTGATAGTCAATGCAGACATAGGAAAACTCGAAACCGAAAAACTCCTACATATCTTAAGAAAATATCCAACTGCACTAGGATACAACATCACCGATCTTAAAGGGATAAGTCCTTCTATTTGTATGCACCACATCATGCTAGAAGAAGACTATAAAACTTCTAGGGAACATCATAGGAGACTAAACCCGATCCTTAGTGAGGTAGTGAAGAAGGAAGTAACGAAGTTATTAGAGGCAGGTATCATATATCCTATATCTGATAGCAAATGGGTTAGTCCTGTACACGTAGTACCAAAGAAAGGAGGTATAACAGTTATCGAAAATGAAAAAGGAGAAACTATAACCAAACGAATCGAATCGGGATGAAGAATGTGCATTGATTATAGAAAGCTAAACAAAGCAACCCGAAAAGATCATTTTCCTTTACCATTCATAGACCAGATGTTAGAACGATTAGCCAAACATTCTCATTTCTGCTATCTAGACGGTTACTCAGGCTTCTTTCAAATACCAATTCATCCTGATGACCAAGAAAAGACAACGTTCACATGTCCTTTTGGTACCTTCGCTTATCGACGAATGTCGTTTGGATTGTGTAATGCTCCTGCAACCTTCCAAAGGTGCATGATGGCAATATTCGCCGATTTTCTTGAAAACATCATGGAAGTCTTTATGGATGATTTTTTCGTATGCGGACAAAGTTTTGAAGAATGCCTTGAAAACCTAGAAAGAGTTCTAGAACGATGTGTAAAAGTAAACCTAGTACTTAATTGGGAAAAATGTCACTTTATGGTACAAGAAGGAATTGTTTTTGGACACATCATATCAAATAGAGGAATTGAAGTAGACACAGCCAAAATAGAAGTAATCGAAAACCTTCAACCTCCGAAAACTGTGAGAGAAGTACGAAGCTTCTTAGGACATGCCGGTTTTTATTGACAATTTATTAAAGATTTCTCTAAAATAACTAAACCTTTAACCGGATTATTAATGAAAGATGCTGAATTCATCTTCGATAATAAATGTTTAGAAGCATTTCAAACGCTTAAAGAAGCATTGATCTCCGCGCCCATAATGCGGACTCCGGATTGGAATGAACCATTCGAAATAATGTGTGACGCAAGTGACTACGCCGTAGGCGCTGTTTTAGGACAACGAAAGGATAAAAAACTTCACGTCATATATTATGCGAGTAGAACTCTAGATGAAGCGCAGATGAATTACGTCACGACCGAGAAAGAACTTTTAGCAGTAGTGTTCGCACTTGATAAATTTCGTTCTTACTTGGTCGGAGCTAAAATAATCGTTTACACTGACCACGTTGCCATTAAGTACCTCCTAACAAAAAAGGACGCTAAACCTAGACTCCTAAGGTGGATCTTGTTGTTACAAGAATTTGATTTGGAAATCAAAGATAAAAAAGGAACTGAAAACGTAGTAGCAGATCACCTTTCTAGACTTGAAAATCTGGAACCGGAAAGAACATCGATCAACGATGACTTCTCGTACGATAGACTTATAGCTAATTTGGAAGAAAATAGAGCTGATGAACAGGTAGAGACCACCTTGGTTGTATGCGTTACACCATGGTACGCCGACTTTGTCAATTATCTAGCCGCCGGAATAGTTCCACTTGATTTATCCTACCAACAAAAGAAACGATTCTTCCATGACATAAAACATTATTATTGGGACGACCCTTTACTTTTAAAAAGAGGCCCCGATGGTATTTTTCGTCGGTGTATACCTGAAGAAGAGATAGAAAGTATAATCCAACATTGTCATTCCGCCCCTTATGGTGGACACGCAAGTACATCCAAGACCTGCTCTAAAATCCTACAAGCCGGTCTTTATTGGCCAAACATATGGAAGGATGTGCATGCTGTTGTCAAGAAATGTGACAGATGTCAACGCACAGGAAACATATCTAGACGTGACGAGATGCCACAAAAGGGCATTTTGGAAGTAGAGATTTTCGACGTGTGGGGAATAGATTTCATGGGACCTTTTCCACCTTCTTTCGGTAATAAGTACATACTCGTAGCGGTTGACTACGTATCAAAATGGATTGAAGCTATAGCTTCTCCAACAAACGACACACGAGTAGTAACTAGACTCTTTAAGAATATAATCTTTCCAAGATTTGGTGTCCCAAGAATAGTAGTCAGTGATGGTGGATCGCATTTCATATCTAAGATACTCGAAAAACTATTGTTTAAGTATGGTGTAAAACATCGAGTAGCGACACCTTACCATCCTCAAACCAGTGGACAAGTGGAAGTGTCTAACAGAGAAATTAAACAGATATTGGAAAGAACAGTCGCCACATCAAGAAAAGACTGGTCATCAAAATTACCTGAAGCTTTATGGGCTTATCGAACTACTTACAAAACTCCCATAATAACAACCCCATTTAGGCTTATTTATGGTAAATCTTGCCACCTCCCGGTAGAGTTAGAACATAAGGCCTATTGGGCTATTAAAAATTTAAATTTAAACTATAAGGCCGCCGGTGAAAAGCGAATCCTTGATATAAACGAATTAGAAGAACTTAGACAAGACGCATACGAAAATGCCAGAATCTACAAGGAAAGAACGAAAAAATGGCATGATAAGCACATATCAAGAAAAACTTTCAAACAAGGCAATGTAGTCCTTTTATTCAACTCTAGACTTAAGTTATTCCCAGGAAAACTACGCTCTAGATGGTCAGGCCCTTTCCAAGTCACTAATGTTTTCCCTAGTGGAGCAGTGGAAATTAAGGGAAAATCTATGGAAACATTTATCGTAAACGGGCAGCGTATGAAACATTATCACTATGATGAAAGCAATGAAGACTCGCAAGTCCTGAAATTAGACGTATTGTCTCCTAAATCTATAGATTAACATTTACTAGTTTTATGTCGAGCTTGCGACATTAAACAAAGCGCTTCGTGGGAGACAACCCACAAAATTTTACTATCTTTTCTTTGATTATTCTTTTTAATTTTATTTAGTTTTCATTCTCCGTATTCTTTATTTTAATTAAATTTTTCTTCTTTTCTTCTTTCGGCATTTGGCCAATCCCTGACTAAATTCTTGTTTTTCTTTTCTTTAGTTAACACTAACCTGATGGGACAAATTGATCGTATGGGTATCAAATTCAGAGGGAGAGCTCAGAGACAAAAATTTGAAGAACTTTCTGAGAGAGAGATGCACCCAACCTTCTATGCTGATGAAGATGCAATGATTGTACTCGGGCTAAGAGATAGTGTCCTGTATCTGCTGAATCAAATAGGGTGGGAAACCACTCCTATTCGCAGACAATTTGTTACTTACCGAAGGCTACCTCTAGAATTCCTTAGCTCCCTGATCTATTTACCAAACCATGGAAAAGGAATAAACCGAGGTTTCATTCAATTCAGGATGTTCAACATGGAGTATCAGTTTAACATTCAAGAGTTTAGTAACCTTTTAGGGTTCCCTACCTCTTTTGATACATTCACCATGAGCCAAGAAGAGCTTTTTGAATATAGAGAGCTTGAACATTTTTGGGGAAGTTTGACGGGTAATGACGACCCTGAGGAACATGAGTTTCTCTCTGGAAACATACATAACCCGACTTTTCGCTATTTCCACAAGATCCTAGCACACACTCTTTTTGGAAAGAGATCAAACATTACCACAGTATCACGTGATGAACTCTTCATAATATTTTGTGCTTCTCAGAACCATCCAGTGAATGGTGCCACCTATATGTTGGCGAGTTTCGACCGCCTTATTCAAGCTGACCGTGCACCGATTCAAATAGGAGGATTGATAACCATGATTGCCAATGCTATTGGATTGCGCCAACCCATGCTTGCCTCGAACCCTTTCTGTGGCATCGAGTCTATGAACATACATTTCCTTTTCAACACTTTGTTTATCAGAAATCTGGGACCTGAAGAGTTTGAATTAATAATTAATAACCAAGTTGTTTACCTATTCACAATGCCTAGTCCGATGACTAGTGTTCATGACCGAAACAATTGGCTTTACAACCTGGATGGAATACCTTCTCCTGTTAGATCTGTTGAATCCATCCAAGATTATGAGATTCTTGGCGACCAAATTCCTTATGCCGAGTCTGATCCACAGACACCAACTGGTTACCACGATGCAACCTCTCCACCTCATCCTATCCCGACCGCAGAATCAGCAATACCTGATCTTAGACATCATCTGCCCGGAAATGATTATAATACCGCTATTCAAGCTTTGATGTCAGAACAAGCTGCCATGCGAGAGGAGTTAAATATGATGGGACATGAAATTCTGCAATACATGAGCACTATGACAAATCATTTTCTCGAGTTGGACCGCCGTGTCAATTCCTTTGCTCCTCCGGCCAGAGATCCTGCAAGTGGCTAGAAGTTTTTAGTTAATTAGTTTTAGTTTTAGGGAATCTATAGTTTCGTTTAACATTGTTTTAATCTTAGTATTTGCTTTTCCATGTTTTCTTTTACCTTCAAATGTTACATTATGTTTATTTTATGAAGCTATTGCATTATTGGTTAAATTTTATTTTGATTTATACAATATCTACAATTATCAATAATGATATTTATTGTATGCTACTTACATAGCCTATTAGAGAAAAATATATATACACTATGGTGTGTAGTAGAGTAGCATGCATGGCAGTTCAAAAATATAACAATAGCAAAATATAATAAACATAAACAAAACAAAATAAAAACAATAAAATATTAAAAACATATTATGAAGCACCCACGAAAGTGACCGTTGCAAGCTGACTGGTGTGACGAGCGTCACACAATCCATCACGGTCGTCACGCAAGCGCAATGTGACGCCCGTAACACCTTCTGTCACGAGCGTGACAGCTCCAGAATAGGTGAACGTTGGTGACCGTTGGGGACACGACCGTTACCCCCCACCTTTTTATTTTCCCCATTCATTCACCTCTTTACTCCACCCCACTCACATTCCTCCACATTTATTTTTCTCTCACCCACTCCTCTTCTAACTTCCAAAAACTTTTCCTATAAATACCTACACTCCATTTCTCCCTAAACCACACCATTCCAACAAACCACTCTATACAAATACATTTGCATCCTCTTTCCTTCTTTCAACCCACCTATCAATATGGCGGATAACCAACAATTCGGAAATATCATCTTCCAATCCGAAGATGATAACTATCAACGAGAGCAATTCGATCGGTTTCAAAAACGAGGTGTCATCTCTACCAGGTATCCTGATTTAAATTGTTTACAAGAATTAGGATTACTTCAAGGTGTGCAATGGATGCTTCGGCTTGCTGATTTAACTTTTCTTTGCACACACAATCAACCTACCTACCCATCACTCACCTTAGAATTTTTAAGTTCTTATTCGTACACCACTCCAACCGGTGAAGACGAGTACTTAACCGGTACCGAAACTTTCCGCATGTTCAACACCGAGTACTCACTATCCCAGGATCAGTTGAGTGCCATGCTACAGTTCCCTGTAGGAGACCAAGTCCACCCAAGAATCCCTCCGAACTCACAGTGGCACATAAACGCCTTCGACCTCTTTAGAAAAATATCTGGTGTGGAAACAAACAACTGAGATGTACTACTTGCTTCACACATACATAACCCAACCATCCGGTATTTTATCAGCATTATGCAAAACACCATTTTCGGTCGACCCAACAACAGCAAAGTCAATGCCAAGGAATTATTCTTCCTCCATTGCGTCTTTGCAATGGATACAAAGGTAAACGCTGCTTCTTTCTTATTTCACCATATCCGCACCCTATGTGCTAGAGGCTGCCAACCTTTCGTGATTGGAGGATTGATAACCTCCATAGCACTTGGTCTGAATCTAGGGGACCGACTTCAAAATTTACAATCTCTACCACCCTTATTTATGGATATAAGCTATTGTCGCTCCAGCCGCTTAATCAAAAATAGGGTAGGCGGAAGGTATTATCTTATGGTGAATAACCAAGAAGTCCCAAGCATTGTTTTGCCCAACATTGCCCTCACAGATGTCACAAACCCCGACCGATTCATCTACGATCTGAATGCTCCCGAACCTACCGAGCCTACACAAGCAAACCCGCCCCCGGACGAGTTTGAAGAAATGGAGCAAGGTGATCAAGGTCTTGAATAACAGTCAGCCCCGCTTAACCCTTCCGATAATGCAACTGGTCCATCCTCCCGACGTCGTCGAAGAAGAAGGCCAGCAACTAATGATGACATCATGGATGCTATTGATGCCATGCATGCGCAGAATAACGAAGTGATGCAACTGATGCGCCAGATTCAACATCAACAGGAAGCGAGGAATGCAATAACCGACCAGCGGTTCACTGATTTGCTCAACAGGTTTGATGACTTGGAAGTACGTCAACGCTCACCGGGCCCAAGAACAAGAGGACGCAGGCAAAATTAAGCATATTTATTTTATTTTCCCTTTCTTTTCGCTTTTCTTTAAAACATTGGGGACAATGTTTCATTTAAGTATGGGGGGGGAACTTTGTTGCAGTTATTATTATTTCTCTTTCAACATTTCTTTTTCAAGTATGTTATTTCCCTTTCATTGTTATTTCCCTTTCATATATATATAAAAAAAAAAATTTAACACTTAACACACTCAATAAGTATAAAGGTTGCTTATTTTATCAAACTTGAGTAAAATTAAGACAAAAATTATTACCGCCCCAACGCTCTAAACACCTCAACATGCTAGATCAGAAAAGTACCTATTATACCGATCCCTTGAACTTTTAGTTTTATAGTAACCCCGAGTAGTTTATACGAGAAGTCGGCACCATCTTAATAGCAAACTACGTGGAGAGCCGATGAATATAAGTGAATGATTCCCAAAACAACATAAAAAATATATATAAGGAAATGCACTAATTAAGTTAGGTGATCCTTACCAGATCATTTAATCCAAAGGTTGCGGACCCTACAAAAGCACGATATGAAAGATCCATTATGACTTGGTTCAGCTGGTATCTGGTGCTGAACTTGGTAGGGCGGACTACGGTCCGATCCCCCGCAATTTACAATGGACTAAATAACGAAGTTATCCAACTTATGTACCAGAACTTCCAGCTAAAAAGGGAATCAGAATCGCTAACCGGTTACTCCACTATGTGCGCGAAAAGATAAAGGGCTTAATGTGATTTCGCTAGAATGAAAACGGGTGAAATAAGAGTAAAAGAACTAGGATAGCTACAATAGCGTGACTCGAACTGGTTTGCATAAGATGAGGTTATCTGAGGTTGTAACGGTAGTTGTTGATGTTGAGATTAAGCTCAGGTTATTCCTAAACAAGATTTACTTGCAACCTGGTACGAATTGATGTGTGTTTTGAAATTTCATCTGGCTAGTATTTTACCAATTTCTACATTGAATCTTGCTTGAGGACAAGCAAAGGTCTAAGAATTGGGGAGTTTGATAACATGAAATAATATCACATTTTTGGACTCGATTTAATTATAAATCATATTATTATTTGATTCGATTTATTTCATATTATTCGATATTACTTGGTATTTTCCTTTTATTTATTTCAGGTCACACTATTTGAAGCATACATGAAAAAGAAAGAAAAGGAGGTGCAAAAAGAGGATAAAAAGTAATCCACCAAAGCCCAGCCCACAACTACAAGTAGGCGCTGTGATGCTGTGACGACCGCCACACAAGGTGTGACGAGCGTCACGCCCTCCTGCTAAGTGTTACGAGCGCCACACAAGGTGTGACGAGCGTCACACCCTCATTCCTATATTTTTGGCTTTGACGCGTAACAGAAGGACGTTCACCCTTTTTCTTCGCTTGACCAGTTGACGTGTGACGAAAACCTACTGAAGGACTTTGGAAGAAACGGTCACTTGATGGATTGGTATAAATAGGACCAATGGTGGAACCCTAGAGCTCTCTCTCAAATTTCCAGTTTTCGGCACCGTGCATTATTTTTACTGCTCTTTTAATTTTCCAGCACTCTACTTTCCTAGCAATTTTAATTTCCTTTTCTTTTCCAGTCAATTTTCAAAGCATTCAATTAATTTTCTCACAATAGTTTCTACACCGGAAACTATTGTGTAACTTTTACTGGATCTAACCTTACGTTAGATCATAGTATTTTATTCCTTCGCCTTTATTTTACTGTCTGATCGAAGATTGTGAAGAACAAATCCAACCGGTATGTGGTGGAGTGTTCAAGCATCGAAGCTAGGAATAATCAAGATCTCTATTAATTTTACAGGTTCTTTATTTTATTGTTTTAATTTATATATGCTCTGTACTGCTGTTTATCTATATTGTTTGTCTGACATGGCTGTATTTAAGCATAATGATTGTTTAGGCTTGTTTAGCATGTCCGGCTAAATAAACTTAGGTATCGGTATGTGAAGTAAGCGAAATAAAGGAATCAAAACTAAGTTGGTTTAAATTTATTTAAATATATAGTCACTCTTTTTATGGTCGCAATTTACAGGGTTAATACCAAAGTTTTTGTACGAGAGTAAAAGACATAAAGAAGTTAAAATCAATAGAACGACAGTTTGAGCTTTTAACTGAACAATGTAAATTGGACATTAATTTTAAATCAGGGCGAAAGCAATTTTTAGAGTTAATTAAATTCTAATCATTTTCAAAAAGTATTTTTAAAGGTTAAATGTGAGGACGAGAGTTACGCATTTAAGTTTAATCATATAATCTAAGTCAACAGAGTGAGAGTTTGAGACGAGGGTGTTTAGATGGTTAGCATTTTCTTAAAAAGAGTTTCTATAGATTCTATTGTTTTCAAAAAGTGATTTTAGTTTTAACTAAATAGTGAGAGCGTACGTTAAGGTAAAATCATAGTCTATTCAACAGAGCGAGAGTTTGAGAAAAGATTTTTAATCAATAGTATCTACTGAAATGACTTATTTTAAAACTAAGAAACCAACGAAGATTTGATTCCCTAATTACGACGAACTACATACCGATATCTGCGTTATTCGATATTTAATCTAGATCTCATTTTAGCTTTATTTTTCCCCTTAATCATCAAAGTATCATCCGCCTTAGCTTTACGAAGTGACCTTAGAAAACGGTATATCGATTCATAAGTCCCTGTGGGATCGATATCTTTTATTACTACGCGATTAGACTGTGCACTTACAGTTAATACCCCAATAGACTCATAAAGTCGCGATCACCCACCAACAACCATACACATCAATCACAACCGTCTATAGTCCAGATGATTCATACAGTTCACTTCATCGTAGTCATCCACCAATGACCACCCAAACATCCCATCACCAAAACACCCAACCATTATTTAACTATAGTACACCCCATGAACCATTGCTTCGTTTCCAAAACAATTCAATGTCCCAATTCGGGCAACTATACCGTCCACAATTCACCCAACCACATCGACCTAACTATGATAACATGGGCACCGAATTCCATTACGGAAGCGTCGTTGGCCAAAGCCCTCCGACTATTGGGAACAAATGATGACACATCTATCAAATACCGCTGAAACTTCCGTTAGACCTTCACACCAGCCATCATTGGATCAGGTCAGGACACAAAGACCCCCAACAACTCAGGAAAATCATGGGAGACCTCGAAGACAGACTAACAGACCTGAATGTGAAACAATGGGACGTTTCGATCGGGCCAATCATTGAATTTTTGTCAATTCCCATGTAACATTTATTATATCATGAATAAAATTTTTAAAATTATTTTATTTTATTATTTATTAAATAAACAATAAAAATTAAAAAAATATTAAGGTCTATGTGCCAGATGAATTGACACATACACCAAATGATGACACATAGGCGTCATGGTTGCAGGCGCCTTCATGCAATGCTTTGGAAGCATGCACCAGCACCAGTGGCGCCTCCTTTTCCTTTCAAATGGATGCGTCAATTCATCTAACGCATCTGTTTGTAAATATGGTTATTCCGATGATTTTTTTATAATATTAATTATTTTACAAAATAAATTAAAAAATATAATCGTTTTAAAATAAAAAAAATCCCCTTTTTGATAGGTTTTTTTACAAAAATAACCCACTTTTTCAAGGAAATTCCCAAAATACCCCTGGTTTCAAAAAAAAATCCAAACTACCCCACTTTTAGGAGGAGTCGTCAATTGAATTGGCGACTCCTCTTAAAACTTGAATGGAGGCGCCAATTGGATTGGCTAGAGCAGGTGCCCTAGCCAATCCAATTGGCGCCCCTGTGTAGGTTTTAAGAGGAGTCGCCAATTCAATTGGAGACTCCTCTTAAAATGCAATTTTTGTGTTATAAATAGATGTGTTGTGTGAGTAAATGTTCCACATCTCACACAATAATTTGGCAATCATGTTTGGTGTTCGTCACCGATATGGTAAGGTGATTTATGCGAGAGACGAACCTCAGATGCTGATGTTATTCTGGAACATCACTATGTTCGATCAACTGAAGCGGGAGTTGGTTCGTTGGTTAGATGGGAAAATACCAGAAGGGGAAAAAATTAGAAGTATTGAGAGACTTGACAGTATCTTTGGTTGGGTGCGAATGAATACTGATAAGGATGTTAGGGAAATGATGTTCGGTCGAGACGACATCAATTTGATTGTTGTAATCAGTTAGAAATATTTATGTTTTCAGATAGCTTATTTTGTACTGATGTTTGTTGTGAACCTCGTTGTAACAAAAACTTAATGATATATAATGATTGAAGGTTACAGAAATACAATGTTACAAAAAGCTTAAGACCTAGATGATGCTCCTCGATTGGGACAATTGTTCTTGTTGTGTCCTGGTTGACGATATATACTACATAATCTTATCATTTTATCTATGGAATCCATCTCTATTCTGATACGTGTGCTGTTTGGCCTTCCTTTCTTCTTTCTACGCATCTCGTCATTGTGCCAAACAATATCACCTTCATATGGAGGCCAGTAATCCTCCATTGGTAGTACTGAGAAGCTTTGATTATATACATTCATGATGGTGTTGGCCTTGTACACATCAGATAAATGGTTGTAAGCATCTTGACGAGTATAAGCGTATGCTGCAATGACATGAGAGCAAGGTATACGGAAGGCCTGGAATTTTCCACAATCGCACCAACTTCTGTTTAGTCTAACATCGTAGGCTAAATTTGGTCTCCCCTCGTTGTGGTCCATTGTTTCCTGGACGCTGAAACTTTTCCTATGACGGTCAAAGATTGTTACAGCGTGTGTGCTAGCTTTGATGCTCTCCTCTTTCATGACCTTCATGCAACACTCACTGAATACTTGCCCGGACATTAACACCGCACTCCATCTTTCACCTCTGGTTGCGAACATAGAAGCCAACCTATAATAGGTTGATCTTACCAAGGCGGTTATCAGTAGATTTTGAATTCCTTTGAATACCCCGTTCATGCATTCCACAATATTTGTTGTCATGTGGCCCCATCGACAACCTCTGTCAAATGCCCTTGTCCACTGCTCTACTGGTATGTTATTTAGACATCTCCTTGCGTCTTCATTAGATAGTCTAATTTCATCACGATAATATTGAAATGACGGTTGAGTTAGAGCATACTCAGCATTCACCACCTTCTTGCGAAGATTCTTATCTTTTATAACACGCATGAAGTTTTGTGCAATGTGTCTGATACAGTATACATGGGTAGAAGGAGGATCATGCCATCCGTTGTCATGGTTGTTATAGGCACTCTCAATGGCAGCATGTCTATCAGAAATCAAACAGAGATTGGCTTGTGGAGCCACATGCGTTCTGAGATGTCGAAGGAAGAAACCCCATCCACCAGCCGTTTCACCTTCAACAAGAGCAAAGGCAATGGGAAAGACATCATTGTTTCCGTCTTGTGCAACCTCCATGAGCAAAGTACCCTTGTATTTTCCGTATAACCAAGTGCCATCAATTTGAATAATAGGTTTGCAGAATGCGAAACCTTTGATGCACGGGTCAAATGCCCAAAAGAGACGGTGAAAGATTCTATTACCTGTAGCACAGGTTCCATTTGGCATCATCGCTGACAATGTCTCCATAATTACCACAGTTCTTGGGACATATGTTTTTAGTGCCCATAAAAACCGTGGCAATTCCTTGTATGAATCCTCCCAGTTGCCGAAAACTTGTTCAACAACCTTTGTCCTCGCAATCCATGCTTTCTTGTAAGATGGAGTATAATTATATGTTGATTTGATATGGGATATAATTATACTCACCTTCACTGATGGGTCTTTATTAACCAACGGTAGAATGTCTTGACATATCAACGTTGTGCTTAGTTTACGGTGATCTTGTTCAACGTTAGTTGCAATGCAACTATGAGGTGGGTTTATTGAACCGATCTCCCAAGATGCAGCCAAACGAAACTTACAAAGCATGTTACGACATTCGATAACATACCTTCTAGAATCAGTGTGTTTCACTATAAAGTCAGCAGAGTTGTTCATGTGGAATTTTTTGATAGCCAGAACACATTCTTCTTTGGTACGAAACATGTCTCCCACCTTTAATTCGCCTTCTGATCTCGGATACGGATTATAGAAAACACCGTTGGATGTTTCATTGTTGTGAAGATCCATATTTTTCATATGTTTAGGCGGATTGTAGACATGACTATGAGGTATTGGTGGTGGTTGATCATCATCTTCATCGTCGTTGTTCAGCATGTGATCAACATGTATTTCGGTCTCCTCTTCTTCTTCATCAACGACTTCCACTTCTGCTTCTGCTTCTGGGTTGAGTTCATCTGACCATTGTGGATCATCTTCACCAGATTCATTCTGACCGGTTAGTTAAGACTGTTGATATGGTATACATGGTTGAAGAGTAATGTATAACTCAATACAGTTGCAGCCTGAATGTTCATGACTAACAAACATGTATTCAACATCTTCATCGTCTCGTACCTTAAGGGGGAAATACTTGCATTGACTATTCTAAAAAAATATTGGATTTTGATATGTGATCTTTGACACAATACCCGATCCTATACAGGATTGTATTCTTTTTTTCAAATGCAAGAAGGTTGCGTTTCTCTTGATCGCGAGTCTAATGGTATCGGTGTTTCGAAAATAAAAACCATATAGCTCAGACTCGTAAGTTTCAGTGTTGCAGTGAACATTGACACTGTATAATGATGAAGATGACATTGTGCAGATGAAAACTATTTTCTTACTGTAGATGAATGTGAGTGAAGTGTCTTGGATGTTGATAGTAAGACACTTAAATAGAGGAATGAAGTGTCTCACATGCTAGCTAGTTCGAAGTGACGTGTCGCTATTGAAAAGTATATCTTCGGCAAATATTTTTATATCGTATCCACAGAGATTGGTTGATATTACCGCCGTTCTATAATCCAAATTGTTATAAGTTTAGAAAGTAACCAAATTGTTTTGTTTGGAAAGTTATCTTTTGAGTAAAATGTCACTAAAACAATAAAATGGTTTTAATCAAATGTAAAAGCTTGGAAAGATTGGAGTTCACTATTCCAAGTGCTTATGTTTCCATATGATAACTATATAGATTTAAGATTATTGATGATGTTCAAGTATCCTCTCAATATCATTTATGTCTAAATGATATTGTGATAATCACTATATTGATCCTTAGACGATCTCTCCACCTAACTATCAATATAGCAATCTTTAATGATTGATACAAAAGAATAGTAATGAATAAATCTATCTCTACAACTTATTCACTACTTGAAAATCTATTTTATGTCAAGACTTAAATAATCTCTTTCAACAACTACTCAAATCTGATTTTCAACTTAGGGCAAAAATAGCATTCAATACATCAACAATCTTTTATCATATATATGAATCAAATGAATTACATAAACAAATGAGAATAGCTACTACCTCCAATCTTGAAAAAATGGGGTTTAACTCCTCATCATCATTTTGGAAAGCAAAATGCAATGGAAGAAAACTCTGTTTTTTTCTCTTACAATATTTCTAACTATCAATGAATGTGTGAATGTGTTAGAATGAATATCACTTTCCATTCTGATTTTCTAAAAGGGTTGACATTTCCTAAAATGATCATTTCTCATCTAAGGATGAAACGTTCCCCTAAGACATACACCAGAATGGCAAAACACAGCTGGCCTTGAAAACATCACACTTGACCAAAACAGCTTGTTGGATTCGCAAGCTTCGCGGCGCGAACTGAAGCTGCTTCAGCTTCCTTGCCTTGCAAGCTTCATTCAATTAGTCTTCCAATTGGTATTCTCCAAAATTGGGCCTCCAAATTGCATTCAACACCTCTTCCATATTATGATGTTACATTCCAAAAGCTCTCTTATCCAAAAATTCTACAAAACTAACAAATATGTGAAATAACTACTCAAAACAAAATAAATTAAACCTAATTGCATTTATACAAAATAGTGAGAATAAAAGTGTGTAATTACATCAAAACTTGGTAAAAGGGACCAATAAAATGATATAAAAAGTAGTACTAATTGGTCCTTAACAACTCTCCCCAACTTAGCATTTTGTTTGTCCCTAAACAAAAGTTTCCACCCTCACAACCAAAGCAATGACACAAAAGATCGAAACAAGGATTTACCAAGGACATTCAAATGGTTCAAAAGTGTTTGGCACTTTCTCAATCCACCTATCTCAATTCTAGACAAAACATGAATAAGAGAAATGGTTGAGTGCAAAAATCATTCCAAGGAATTCAAAGCCATATATGTCAAAATTGAATCAAACTTACACACACATCATAATAATGATGAATAACATGAAGGGTTACTTTCACTCATCCAAGCAATTAAATCAACAACAACTCAAATCATGCGGTTATCACAACAAATACCAAATCATGTGAAAAATGAGAATCAAGAGGTCTTTCAAAGGTTGTAATGTGGCTTAGGTTACAAGAAAGGATATGATTAAGAGAACTCAACAAAGTTGCCTATCCTAAGGGAGCATTCCCAAACATTCAACTCTACACAATTTCCATTTCTTTGATCCCTATCTTTTTCTTTTTCTTTTTCTTTTCACATCCACACAACCATGAGCATTTTCTTTGCTTTTTTATTTCTTTTCTTTTTCTTTGCTCTATGGTTTCAAGGTGATTTCTTTTTCTTGTTTCTTTTCATATTTTCACCCTTTCATAAAAACTCACTTTTCCAAGTTTCTAATCACATCTTTTTACTTTACTCTCCCCAACTTTAGATTCCAAAACCAAATTTATTCACTAATGCTCCCTACTTAGACATAAGCAAAAGGCAAAATTTGCAAACAACTCGGTTTGAGGGTTCAATTGATACGAAAGAAATTAGGATTCATTTATTCCAAAATTTTCAATTGATTTTACAATGATCAATCAAATGAATCCTAAAATAAGCTCAAAGGGGTTTAACTAAGGATTACTCCTCACAAGGTTAGTTGATTCAAACTTTTTGGTCAAGTGGTTTTTCTCAACCAACAATGCCTCTATCATTTTCAAAATTTTCACATAAAAATAGATTGATGCATGATTTAGAATGATAAGAATGAGTTGAAATAATGCTCGGTTTCCCGCATTTTAGTGTACAATGGAAAGCTTCCTCACAATTGGTTAAGTCCTATTTTGATTCAAAAATGACATATATTTCAATGAGTTTATGATATGGAATTTGCACACACCATCAAACTACTCATGTTAAGTCTAGAAAGCGATAAAGTGTACCTTGAAATGCCGACACTAATTCTTATCATCACCACTCGAAGTGTCCTATGCTTGTTTCTTTGCGAACATTTCTTGGTTGCTTTAAGCTTGACTTACGAGTAAGAACAACTAAACAAAAAATGTTGGTAAACCAATTTGATTGTAACACACTTAAATCTCAAAGAGTATTCATGCAATTATCAAAACAACTAAAAAAACAAAGTTTTGGTGAACTAGAGCCACCCAAAAGTACATCAAAAGTTTTCAAAAGCAAAATAATACAAAGAAAACTCAAAATAAAACAAACTCCTCAAATTCACCAACTCCTCAATCTTCCTCCTCTTTGCCACCACCAACAGATCCAAGGACGTCCTCCATCTCATCGCCATGGTTTGCACCACCTCTTGCACCCCCCATAAAAGTTGGCATGCCCTCAGGCCAATTAGCATAAGCAACATATTCCGCCTGAGAAGGAAATGTGCGGGCTTCGGGTGCAAGGAACGTGTTTTGGAATTATTGCTGCATAGCATCAAAGATAAATGATTGAGACCTCCTAGAGGCCTCAAAGCTCTCACAGCAATAATTGACAAACGCCATCTGGTCGAAGACTGGAGTAGTGTGGGGTCGGGGTCTAGCGGACGAAGTCCCAGCTCCTTCGGCTCTGTTCATCTGGCTTTGGCAGAACCTATTCAGATAAGCATCGTTAATCACACTAGTGATAGAGAAGTGTACTTCATCCGGAATGGCAACATTCGCCCGTCGGTAAAGTCCCATGATCAGCCCCGGGTATGCAAGCACACCTGTTTTACCACCAAATTTTGTTCCGCTTATAGCCATCTTCCGCATTTCTCCCGCTATGATTGATGCTACATCCACAGATTTGCCAATCATGATGTAGTATAGCAAACACCCTACATCCAAAGGGATCGTGGTGTTGTGGCTACTTGGTCGGATATTGTTCAACAGCAACACCAGAAATGCCCTTGCTTCCAGATTTAGATTTTCTCTTTTCCAGGATTTTGGAAGTCCTTGATCATTTAGGTCAAATGATTTTCCTTGAAGGCACAAGATGGCACTCACTGCTGGAAGATCCCAAACGTTGGCCAATTCCTGGGTACGATACTCGCACCGCTCATTCTCTCCCAAGGTTAGAGGATTACCAAGATATGAGTTAATTGCATCTCTGCCAAAAGAAATAATCCTGCCTCTTACCCTTGTTTGGTAGTTGAAAGTTACTCCCTCTTCAAGATGCATGGCGTTTGCATAGAACTCCCGTACAATATCATAATTGATCGCCGTCTCTGGTTCACAAAGTTTAGTCCACCTTCTTTTCTCAAAATTGGAAACCAAATTCCGATAAGTCCCACCCGGTGATAAAAGGATAAACCTTTCCGGTTGGATGGTTCTCTTGATTAAGTTTTTAAATCGTTCTTCGTGTTCGTCACTTATGAACCGTCTTAATGAACGGGGTTGAATGGAAGCCGTGGTTTTGGTTCTCTTAGACATCTGCAATAAACATCAGAACAACCACACAACAAAACATGAAGAGAGTTAGCAATCAACAGCATAAAACATGGCACTGGAATTTCCCAGTTCGAGGCGCGAAGGCCCGTTCGAGGCGCGAAGGCCCGTTCGCGGCGGGAACCCTGCGAACCAGGAAATCTCCAAGAGCCTTCTAGGGTTCCAAAGATTTGAAGGTTATTACTTCCAACAGTCATACTCACAATCTCTATCCTAATCCTAATCTGAATCCATATTAGACATGCAAGGTTATTTCAAGTGTCAAGTTCCAATTTTTACAAAACCCTAACCTTACCTAAATGAGAACCCGAAAGGAATGGAGAAGAGAACATGAAAAGAACAACATACCTTATTGAAATGCACTTGAATCTTAGCTAACAACTGAGGATTTGGGAGATGGAGAAGAAAGTTTTTTAGTTTTGGGAAGTTTTTGGGAGTGGAAGTGAAAAAGAGGGAAAGTTGAAGTTTTGAAAATGAAATAGAATGGACAGAAAAACTAACCTAAACAAAACTTAAGTGGTTCTGCCACGTACCGTTCGCGGGGCGAACCTTGTTCGCGGCGCGAACTGAAGCTTTGCATTCACTTCACTGGGCGAACGATGGTCGCGGGGCGAACTGCAGTGGACAGAACCCAATTTCACAGAATTTAACACAGCAGAATTGAGAAAATGTAAAATGCAGACTTACAATGTTGGGTTGCCTCCCAACAAGCGCTTTGTTTAACGTCGTTTAGAGCTCGATGGTCCAATGATTAGCCCGGTCCAGATAGAGAAATGACACACATATCCCAATTTACATCGCCACTATGGTAGACTTTGAGTCTTTGGCCATTTACAGTCCAACCCTCTTGTGACTTTGGATTCTCGATCACAATGGCCCCATAGTTGCGCACCTCTTTGACAAGAAATGGTCCTGACCATTTTGACTTCAGCTTACCAGGGAATAACTTCAACCTTGAGTTGAAAAGCAATACCATTTGTCCAACATGAAACTCCTTATAACGGACCTTTCCATCATGGTATGCCTTTACCTTTTCCTTGTACAGTTTATTCGAATGGTAAGCGTTGTTCCTTGATTCCTCCAATTCATGGAGTTGTCCTTTTCTTTTTTTCCGCTAAAGTGGAGTCGAAGTTCAAGAATTTGAGAGCCCATAATGCCCTATGCTCCATTTCCACTGGAAGATGACAAGTCTTCCCATACACCATTTGAAACGGAGTTAGCCCAATAGGTGCTTTGTAGGTGGTACGATACGCCCACAAAGCTTCATCCAGTTTTAAAGACCAATCTTTTCTTGAATTCGAGATTGTTTTCTCAAGGATCCGCTTGACTTCCCGGTTAGAAACCTCCGTTTGACCATTCGCTTGTAGGTGGTAGGGAGTGGTCACCTTGTGCTTTACACCATAATGTTGCAAAACTTTTTCTAGAGGTGTATTGCAAAAGTGTGATCCTCCATCACTTATCAACACCCTAGGCACACCAAAACGTGAAAATATGTTTTTCTTTAAAAATTTAATCACTGTTTTGGCATCGGCCTTAGGTGAAGCAATTGCTTCTACCCACTTCGAGACATAGTCAACGGCCACTAGTATGTACTCATTTGAGAAAGAAGAGGGGAATGGGCCAACAAAATCAATACCCCAACAATCAAAAACTTCTACTTCTAGCATGTTGGTTATAGGCATTTCGTCCCGTTTTCCTATTCCTCCACTCCGTTGGCATGTATCACAACTCTTCGCATGTTCATGTGCATCTTTAAATAAAGATGGCCAATAAAAGCCCGATTGGAGCACTTTAATGGCTGTTCTCAAACCGCTATAGTGACCTCCATACGGAGAGTTGTGACAATGCCAAAGGATGTCCCTTGACTCCTCAAGTGTTACACACCTTCTCAAAATATTATCTACACCCACTTTAAACAGATAAGGATCATCCCAAACATAATATTTTGCATCCGCCAAGAATTTCCGTTTTTGATTACCAGTGAGGTCTTCCAGTGTTAAACCGGTTGCTTTGTAATTAGCAAAATCAGCAAACCAAGGCCTCACTTGAATCACATACAGTTTTTCATCCGGAAATTCTTCTCGTACTTCCTCTTCTTTGTTTGTAATGTCCACATTGACCAAACGAGATAAATGATCCGCCACCAAGTTTTCGGAACCTTTTTTTATCCCGGATTTCCAAATCAAACTCTTACAGTAAGAGAATCCAACGAATTAGTCTTTGTTTGGAATCCGGCTTGGTTAGCAAATATTTGATCGCCGAGTGGTCAGTGTAGACTACAACTTTTGACCAATCAAGTAAGCTCTAAACTTTTCCAATGCGTACACTATAGCTAGTAACTCTTTTTCAGTTGTCGCATAATTGACTTGTGCCTCATTTAACACTTTACTAGCATAGTGGATAGCATGAAAAACTTTATCTCTTCTTTGACCCAACACCGCACCAACCGCATAATCGCTTGCGTCACACATAAGTTCAAAATCAAGTTTCCAGTTTGGTGCCACGATTATGGGTGCGGTGACTAACTTTTCTTTTAAATCAAGGAAAGCTTTGAGACATGACTCATCGAAAATAAAATGCGTACCTTTGTTGAGCAAGTTACTCAGCGGCTTTGCTATCTTTGAAAAGTCTTTGATGAATCTCCGGTAGAAACCGACATGTCCTAGAAAGCTCCTTATTCCTTTTATATTTGTTGGAGGTGGTAATTTCTTAATGACTTCCACCTTAGCTTTGTCAACTTCTAATCCTTCAGAGGAGATCTTGTGACCGAGTACAACCCCTTCAGTGACCATAAAGTTGCATTTTTCCCAATTGAGCACTAAGTTGGTCTCCACGCATCTTCCCAAAACCACATCAAGATGTTTTAAGCACAAATCAAAAGATGATCCATAAACGGAGAAATTATCCATGAACACCTCAATGCATTCTTCTATTAAGTCCGAGAATATCGCTTGCATACACCGTTGAAATGTTGCCGGTGCATTACATAACCCAAAAGGCATTCTTCGGTAAGCAAAGATGCCAAAAGGACATGTAAAAGCTATCTTCACATGATCCGCCGGATTAACCGAAATTTGGTTGTACCCCGAATACCCATCCAAGAAACAGTAGAAATTTTTGCCTGCTAACCTTTCCAACATTTGATCCATGAAAGGTAGTGGGAAGTGATCTTTCCTTGTAGCCTGGTTTAGTCTTCTATAGTCGATACACATCCTCCACCCAGTTACCGTTCTTGTTGGAATCAACTCATTTTTATCATTTTTGATAATCGTCATGCCACCTTTCTTGGGAACTACTTGTACCGGACTCACCCATTCACTATCGGAGATAGGATAAATCATTCTGGCTTCCAAGAGTTTGAAAACTTCTTTCCGAACTACTTCTTTCATTGATGGATTTAGACGCCTTTGAGGTTGTGCAACGGGTTTGAAATTCTCTTCCATCATGATCTTATGCATACAATAGGCCGGACTAATACCCTTTAAATCAGATAACACCCACCCTATTGCACCTTCATTCTTTTTCAGCACTTGTATCAATTTGTATTCCTCTTTTGTGGACAAGGTGTTGCTTATAATCACCGGTTTGGTACACTCGTTACCAAGGAACACATACTTCAAGTGTGAAGGTAGCATTTTCAGCTCTAATTTTGGTTCTTCCGTTTTCTTCGTCGCATCCAAGTCTTCCTTTGTTTCTTCTTGATAAGTAAGCTCGCCTCAAGACTCTAACTCATGCAACATTGCTTCGATCTCTTTTTCTTCATTTTCGGTCAACACATTGTAGGCTCCGATAAGAGATCTTTCTAGAGGATTAGAAATATGAACTTGGTTTGCGACTTCCACTACTTCCTCTTCGGTTGCATCGATTCGGAAAGAATCATGCTTGTCATTTGGATGCTTCATGGCTTCAAAAAGATTAAAGGTCACCTCTTCATCTTGCACTCTCACCTTCATTAGTCCATCATCAATATCAATCATCATCCGGGTTGTTTTCATGAATGGTCTTCCAAGAATTAGAGGAGCATCCCGATCCTCATCCATCTCTACTATCACTAAATCTACCGGAAACAAGAATTTATCCACCTTCACTAACATGTCTTGAGCAATTCCATATGGTGAAGTGGTAGATTTGTCAGCTAGTTGTAAAGTCATCCTTGTCGATTTGATCTCAACATTTCCCAATCCTTTAACAATGGATAAGGGGATTAGATTGATGCTAGATCCCAAGTCAATCAAACCATTACCAATGTATGTGCTTCCAATGGTTACCGGTAAAACGACTCGGCCCGGATCGGATTCCTTCCTTGGGAGAGTCTTTTGAATGATGGCACTACAACGTGCATCAAGCAAGATGGTTTCGTCTTCCACGCGTCTTCTTTTCTTTGTAAGAATGTCCTTCATGAACTTTGCGTACCGTGGCATTTTCTCTAATGCGTCGGCAAATGGAATATTGATTTGAAGTTGTTTGAATATGTCCATGAACCGTGCATAATGCCTAGCATTGTCCTTCTTCGATGGGGCATGCGGATAAGGTAGATGTTGGGTTGGAATGACACTCACAACTTTCTCTCCTTTCTTCTTCTTTCTTGGTTCGGCATCCTTTTTCACCTCCAATTCAGTCTGCTTCTCTGTTGGCAAATCCTGCTCTTTTCGCGGCGCGAAGGGGGATCGCGGCGCGAACTGAAGAGTTCCAGCCACTTTCTCCCTTCCACCAACCATATCCTCTTTTTCCAGCACCCCATCCATATCATTATCTACTGTAATTCACTCACTTTTTTCACTTGTCAACTCTTTACCACTCCTCGTGACAATTGCTTTACAATGCTCCTTTGGATTGGTTTGAGTGTTAGTGGAAAAGGAAGATCCTGCGTTTTGTTCCGACAGTTGCTTCGCAAGTTGGCCTACTTGATTTTCCAGATTCTTAAGTGCTGCTTCGTTACTCTTCTGATTTGCCATGGAAGCTTGCATGAATTGTTTTTGAAGAGTGTCCTCTAGCTTGGAATTTCCTCCTTGCGATTGTTGGCCTTGAGAGTTTGGGTGTTGATAAGGACTTTGTTGCTGAAAATTTTGATTGTTGAACCTTGATGGTTGATAGCCTTGATTGTTTCTTGGTTGATAACCTTGATTGTTATGAGGTTGTCTTTGATAGCCTTGATTTTTATTGTTCATATAACTCACTTCTTCTAGTGGAGGACAAAAACCAGTAGGATGATCTCCTTGACATAATTCGCAACATGTTACTTGATGTCGAACTTAAGACCCTTGAATTTTCTTCATTTGCTGTGGAAGCTTGGCCATTTGTTGAGTAAGCAACTCCACTTGTTAAGAGAGTAGCTTGTTTTGAGAAAGAATGGCATCGTTGGTATTTAACTCAAAAACTCCCGGTTTACGTTGTGAAGGGCTACGGTCATGTTGACTTTGGCGATCATTGAGTGCCATCTGATCAATAATGACTTTAGCTTCTTCAGCATTCTTTGACATAAGAGAGCCACCCGCAGTAGCATCCAAAAGTGTCTTGTGAGTTGATTGGAGCCCATTTAGAAAAATATGGATTTGAGTGAGCTCATCAAAACCATGACCCTTGCATTTTCTCAACATTGACTTGAATCTTTCCCAAACCTCATTTAGAGACTCGTTGCTTCCTTGAGTGAATACCGCAATAGCCGTTTTGGCTTCCATGAATCGGGATTGAGGGAAATATCTTTCTAAAAACTTTTCTTCTAACAAATTCCAATTCGTCATCACTCTTGGTGCTTGATCAAGGTAGCACTCTTTTGCCTTTCCCACTAAGGAGTGTGGGAACATCCTCTTGAATAATGCCTCTTCACCCGTTTCATCAATTCCCGTAGAACCTGCAATCTCATAGAATTTGATGAGATGGGTATACGGATCTTCGTGGTCCATTCCGGTGAACGGATTTGCATAGAGAAGTTGGAGGATTCCGGTCTTCATCTCCGTATTTCTTCCTCCACGGGGAAATTGAGCATTCCTTCTTGGACTATTAGCGGACATTTCGGTACGATTGTCATCCGCCATGTTTCCGTCACAAGCTTCTACAACCACTTCTTCGATTTGAACAAGTGCGGAAGTAGATGCTTCTTCTCTCCGGTTCCTCTCTTCGGCTAGTTTCCTTCTTCTTCGTGTTTTGCTATTGAGCTTCCGAAGTGTTCTTTCAATTTCGGGATCGAATTGAAATTGCTCCTCGGTAGCTTTTCCTCGCATGCACTAGAATCTACAAAACTAACAAACCAAGTGAAACACAAGAGGGATAGTAATAAAAGTAACAAAACTTAAAACAATGAATTATTGCAATGCTTGTAATATCGAACACCAATCCCGGGCAACGACGCCAATTTGTTGAAAAGTATATCTTCGGCAAATATTTTTATATCGTATCCACAGAGATTTGTTGTTATTATCGCCGTTCTATAATCCAAATTGTTATAAGTTTAGAAAGTAACCAAATTGTTTTGTTTGGAAAGTTATCTTTTGAGTAAAATGTCACTAAAACAATAAAATGGTTTTAATCAAATGTAAAAGCTTGGAAAGATTGGAGTTCACTATTCCAAGTGCTTATGTTTCCATATGATAACTATATAGATTTAAGATTATTGATGATGTTCAAGTATCCTCTCAATATCATTTATGTCTAAATGATATTGTGATAATCACTATATTGATCCTTAGACGATCTCTCCACCTAACTATCAATATAACAATCTTTAATGATTGATACAAAAGAATAGTAATGAATAAATCTATCTCTACAACTTATTCACTACTTGAAAATCTATTTTATGTCAAGACTTAAATAATCTCTTTCAACAACTACTCAAATCTGATTTTCAACTTAGGGAAAAAATAACATTCAATACATCAACAATCTTTTATCATATATATGAATCAAATGGAATACATAAACAAATGAGAATAGCTACTACCTCCAATCTTGAGAAAATGGGGTTTAACTCCTCATCATCATTTTGGAAAGCAAAATGCAATGGAAGAAAACTCTGTTTTTTTCTCTTACAATATTTCTAACTATCAATGAATGTGTGAATGTGTTAGAATGAATATTACTTTCCATTCTGATTTTCTAAAAGGGTTGACATTTCCTAAAATGATCATTTCTCATCTAAGGCTGAAAAGTTCCACTAAGACATACACCAGAATGGCAAAACACAGCTGGCCTTGAAAACAGCACACTTGACCAAAACAGTTTGCTGGATTCACAAGCTTCGCGGCGCGAAGGGAGTTCGCGGCGCGAACTGAAGCTGCTTCAGCTTCCTTGCCTTGCAAGCTTCATTCAATTAGTCTTCCAAGTGGTATTCTCCAAAATTGGGCCTCCAAATTGTATTCAACACCTCTTCCATATTATGATGTTGCATTCCAAAAGCTCTCTTATCCAAAAATTCTACAAAACTAACAAATATGTGAAATAACTATTCAAAACAAAATAAATTAAACCTAATTGCATTTATACAAAATAGTGAGAATAAAAGTGTGTAATTACATCAAAACTTGGTAAAAGGGACCAATAAAATGATATAAAAAGTAGTACTAATTGGTCCCTAACAGTCGCACATGCAAGCTATTCTGAAATAACGTATCCCACATGCAAGCTACTCCGAAATGATGTGTCAACCATGCAAGCTACTAAGAAGTGACATGTTCAGCATGCAAGAGATAAGGCAACCACGTGTCAGACATGCACACACACACTCCAAATGAATTGGCGCCCCCACTCTTTCCTTGCACATGGGCGCCAATTCAAGTGGAGACAGCATGCATTCAGACCTCGAAACCAAGCAATCAGACCTAGGTCTTGCATGCATGTCCCTATGGAGGCGCCAATTTGAATGGCGACCCCTCTTAAAGGTTGTACATGGTCGCCAATTCAAGTGGAGACACCATGCAAGCACAACTTTTCATGCTCCCATCCATTTGCCTATAAATACATCCACTCCATCAACACTTCTTCCACACCATCACTCTCACTACTTCTTCTACAATACTTCTTCTACAATTTCATCTGCAACAACTTCTTGTAGTTTTATCTACACCAACCCCCGACAAAATGTCTATCCTTACAATGGGCGAAGCACATAGAGGAACGGTTGCAAACATCGCAACATATGTAAGTTTTTTCTTTTGTTAACTTTTTATCTTTCATCTTCAACAACCTCCATTTATTTAACATACCAACTTAGTCAAGTTTTTTATTCTTTCTTTTATAGGATGTATCAAGGTTCCGAACTCGGGTCCACGAATATGTCCATATGGACCCGATGATTCAACCTTATGTTGAACTCGCCGGTTTTGGTCATATAAGCAAGATTTTGTTTTGGTCCATAGATAACAAATTCATTCTAGCTTTATGCGAAAGATGGAGACCAGAGACACACACATTTTGGTTCCCAACCGGTGAGTGTACCGTGACGTTAGAAGACGTCCCATTGAAGGTAAGGCTGTTAATGGTAAAACCAACTAATTTATCACTTGGTAAGGCTATTAATTACCACTTGTGTTGGTTGTTGTTGTTGTTTAGTTGATGTGGTCGTACTTTGTAACCAGAAGCCTTTGATTATCAAATGTATTTCATAATTGTTTGTTCCCAAAAGACATTAGAAATACACAATGGTTTACATAAAGTACGTGCATAGTAGTTAATAATTAAAAAAAACATAATCATCTGAACGGATATTTAAAATAACAACATAATAGCTGGATGGTCGCTGGGACGGTCCTGCAACATTAGGACATTTCCTACGCATGTGTCCTATTTTACGGAAAATTCCACACCTTATGTTTTCCTTCTCAACGTCGTCCATCTCGGTTCTAATCTTGGTGTTGTTTGGACGCCCTTTCTTCCTCCTTCTCATAGAGTCGTTGTGGCAAAGAGTAAATCCTTCATATTATGGCCAATTCTCCTCATGGGGAAGTCCTAGGAAACTCTCCTTATAGACCTTGAACACGTTAAGAATTTTGAAGATGTCTGGAATGTGAATGGAGTAGTCCTGGCGTATGCTCGAACATGTTGCGATTACATGGGAGCAAGGTAAGTGAAATGCCTGAAATTTCCCACAATCACAGTGTTGTTTCCTCAGATCAACGCTGAATGTTCCGGTTGGTCGACCGTCGTTATGATTAATCTTCTCTTGGACCATGAAATAAAATCTCTTGCGATCGAACTGCATGACTTTATGCGTGTTAGCTTTCATGACTTCCTCAGCCATCCCCTTGTTGCAGTTATCAGTGAAAACCTGCCCAGAGGCTAACATTTTTGTCCATTGATGGCCTCTTCTACCAAATAGTGATCCTAATCGGTAGTACGTAGATTTGACCAATGCAGTGATTGGAAGGTTTCGGGTTTCTTTTAGCACCAAGTTCATTGCTTCTGCTAGGTTAGTCGTCATGTGACCCTAGCGTTGCTCTCCGTCAAATTCCCTTGCCCACTTCTCCTGAGGGATGTTGTCTATCCATGTTAAAGCGTCGTTGTTTGTTCTTCGGATTTCCCCCCGATAGTAGTTAAATTTCGCCTTTGTTAATGCATAACCCATGTTAACAACTATTTTGCGCAGATCCTTGTCTTTAATCTCGCACATGAAGTTTTATGCGATGTGTCTAATGCAATAGACGTGTGATGATGGAGGATACTGCCATCCATTTTCCGGATTGTTATATGGACTCTTTATCGATTCATGCCTGTCTGATATTAGACATAGATTTGTTTGGGGAGTAACGTGTATTCTTAAATTCTTAAGAAAGAAACTTCAAGCTTCCTTTGTCTCACTTTCAACCAATGCGAACTATATCAGTAATATGTTGTCGTTCCCATCATGTGCCACAACCATCAACATAGTCCCTTTGTACTTGTCATACAACCATGTTCCATCAACCTGCATAATAGGTTTACAATACGCGAAACCACGTATACATGGTCGAAACGCCCAAAACAGACGATGAAATATCCCTTGGTCACCCAAGTGTGAACCATCATTTAAAATCACAGGTAAGGATTGCAATTTTATAATGGTACCTAGTAGATATGTTTTCATTACCAGTATCCACTACAGAAAATCGTTGTAAGATGTCTCCCAATTTCCATACAGCGACTCAATTGCCTTACACTTTGCAATCCATGCCTTTTTGTAGGATATGATATACCTGTATTTCTCAGCAACATGAGCAATGATAACCTTCACCTTAAGAGAAGCGTCCTGATTTACAAGCTCTATTATGCTCTTACTAATCATTTCTGAACTGAGTTTTGTATGGTCTTATGACATGGAAGTGGTTGTGCACGTATGAGGCCAATCAGACTTACCAACTCTCCACCTTGAGTTGCCCTTACGCAAAGAGACCCTGCATTTGAAATTTCATGTTAAATTTATACATTTGATGACAAAATGTACATTGTCAAATTTAACCACAGAAAAATCTAGACTACGTTTTATATGCCATTGTTGCAACGCCAGAACACACTTTTCCTTATTTTCATACTCGATGCCCTCCTCTATTTTGTCAGCATTGTGAGTTGGTATGAAACTTCCGAAAACGGAGATTGGTTCAACATCATCCAAACTTATGTTTTTCATGTGCACAGGTGGGTTGTACAAACTAATTGGTTGCGCTCTTAGTGCAACGGTCGGTGTGTCGAAGATGTCTTCATTGTCATCGTCATCGCTAACACCAAATAGATCTTCAAATCGAACCTCCTCAAGATCATCCTCAATATTCTCGCCTACCTCTTCATTTGGTATGAAAGGTTCATTATTTTGAGTCGGTTCTTCGTCAATGGCTTGACTCATTCCGTACTCGTGTGACTGTACAAATTGCGTTGGGTAACAGAGATTTTCATTGTGAGTCGGTTGTTATTCAAGATTTTCATTGTGAATCGGTTGTTCTTCAAGATTTTCGACTAGACGAACATATATCTCAATGGTGGGTAATTGAGATAATGTTATATGACATTGAAACATCGACTTGACATCTTCGTCAGTCTCAATGGGTGTTATTATGTAAAAGACGGTATTATCATCTCCATTAATTAATGGATGGCGATAAATGAATGTCTTCAACATAACTTTGTAACTTTTTTTCAATACGGTCTTTTAAATGATGAAAGTCGGAGTTGATGTGGATTTTGAACATATGCAAATTCGTATTGCAAAATGAGAATCCCTCATTTGCATCTGTGAAAAGGGACCCTTCGGAATGGATAGACACAATTAAATTTCTTTGAGCCATGAATGTGGAATATTTGATTTGATGAAGGAGATATGATTGTAGAATATTTGATTTGATGAAAATAAGTAAAGATATAAATGTAGTAGATTTGGTTTGATGAGAATGAATGAAGATATGAATAATATTTGGTTTGATGAAGGAGATATGAATGTAGAATATTTGGTTTGATGAAAATAAGTAAAGATATAAATGTAGTAGATTTGGTTTGATGAGAATGAATGAAGATATTAATGCAATTTATAGTCAACAAAACATAATCCTAGTAAACCAAACCCTGAAGAAATATTACATGCAGCTCGTCCTTCAATTGGAAGAGAGAGAAAATGTGAAAACCCTAGATGAATAAGCTCGCCCATTCATTGGACGAGTCATAACCCTAGAAGAACAAGCTCGTTCATTCATTGGACGAGGCAACATGTCACATGGCTAAGCTCGTTATTCCATTGGACGAGGCAACACAATACAAGGGTTAACTCGGCCATCAAAGGGACGAGTCTGCACGCATGCTTTTTTGCAGTGTAATTTCCAATCAACATGGGAATTGTTGTTGCAGGGATTCCTTGCAAAAAAAAATTGCATGCATTCCCTTACTACTCCAATCACCCTGTACAATTCTATCCTATATATTTAATATTTTTTACCACTATAAATAAACCTTTCCTCTACAATTCTTTCTCATCATCTTCCTTCAATTTCTATTTCACAAATACTTAGTCTCTTCAAATATTTACTCTCTACAAATATTCACTATCTTCTATTCCAAAATGTCTTTGTTGTGGATGGGCGAATCACACCGTGGAACGGCGGCAAACATTGCCGAATACGTAAGTCTCTTTCAAATCTATTTCACAAATTCAATATGTAAATATCAGATCAAATATTTATTACCATTTTTATTTGAATTTCAGGAAGACAGTAGGTTCCGGGTCCATTCGCATACATACATTCAACCAAGTGCGGTTATAATACCGTATTTGGAACTAGCCGGTTTTGCAAATGTGGCCAAGATTGCAAGTCTAAAAGTATATTCTAAATTAATTGTTGCATTGTTAGAGAGATGGAGACCCGAGACACATACCTTTCATTTACCAACGGGTGAATGTACTATCACACTAGAGGATGCGAGTATGTTACTCGGTCTCCGAATTAATGGTAAAGTTGTTAATGGCCCAACAAACGTAAACAATGATGTTTACATGGAGAATTTGGGCATCGAACCAACAACTTCAGATAAAAATGGGGCTTCTGTCAAAATTGCTTGGTTAGAAGCCGTATTAACACAACTGAAAAATAACCCTAGCCCGACTGAGGCGGAAAATACTCTTCATTCAAAAGTTTATATTTTACTTTTAATTGCTATTTTTTTTAATGCCAGATAAGAGTCACAATTTATTGCATTCTTTTTGGTTACCTTTAGTAGGAAACCTAGAAAAATGTAACACATACAGTTGGGGTTCTGCTTGTCTGGCGACACTATATAGACATATGTGCAAGGCAGCCTATAAAGGAGTCAAGAGCATAGGAGGTTGTGTTGTATTACTAACTGTATGGGCATTCACACGCATACCCTTGTTAGCCCCGGTTAGTAACGAGGTTCCATCACATCCTTATGCATTAAGGTAACGATTTTCATTTAAATTCAATTTATATTTCTCAAAATTATTTATACGTCGCTTTAAGGTATTTTTTTTAATATGCAAGATGGTGCAAACTAGGTACAAATTACGGAAATAATCCCCGTCATCATCTACGAGGGTACCATGTTGCAATAGAACACATGGAAGAAAATGATGTAAGAATGATTAATTATAATATTCAACTTATTTAAATTTATTTTATACATTCTAATAGTTATATTTTTTTAACAGTTTATTTGGAGGTCGTACATACAATATCCAGTGCCTGATTATAGTGACTGCCTAGTTTGGAGTGCAACAATATATATGGTATATTTCTTTACCGTTGAGATGCATCAGACGGATCGAGTCAAACTCCAATTTGGATTTGAACAACAAATACCATCTCAGCCAAGATTTCTAAGTGAACACCATAACATGACTATGGTCCAAGCTTGGAACACACATTGGCAAGATTTAAACAAAGAAGAGCTAAAAGAATGGAAAAGAAGAAGGCATTTGGTGTTATAAGGAAACTCGGTAATTGGTGAGTCTAAGCCGGGTAGAGAATACATGAATTGGTTTTTATCAGTTTCTTTTATGCACGTTGCTCCAACACAATTTTTGAATGATCCCCGTCAACGTGTAGCTTCTTCAACCCAACAAACAATATCACCTCACATCAAGACATTCCCCCCACATACACATCCACATTTGGGGCTCAACCATCATCCTCAGCTCAACAAACTTACCAACACACCCAAACCACACAACAACATATAATTTATTCCACCTCAATCCAACACCATAATCCCCACACTCCATTCCCTCAAACAAACTACAATTACAACCAACAATATCAACAATAAACCAACCTACGCCCACCCATACAATATACTCCAATTCCTCAACCCAACTTTGAATACTCAAACCCTCATTCTCAATCCCAAACATCTAACACCACATTCACACAACCCACTCCTACATACAACCCTGATGATGTTTACTATCCTCCTATCCAACACACCCAACCCAACACCTACACACAACTCCCACAGTCACTACCCAACTTTGACCTCACTGATGACCATCTAATGAATATCCCTTCTTTTCGCATTCAAGATCTCGACAATATGGATATGCCTCCAAACACATCACAACAACATCAAAGTTAACAACAACATCAACCACAAGATGCCCATGATGAATTGTCTTCTGACTCATCTCCGTCTCCCGCAAGACAAAGACAAGAAGACTTGGGCAAGAGAAAACGCAAAAAAGTTGACACAAGATGTGGAACAGGCGGTCACTATAAATAAAATGTATTTCTTCCATTATATCAATAAAATAATTATTAATCATTACAATTCATTATATGCCTCATTATAATATTTATAGTTGTATAATAAGTATTTTAAAAAATAAATCATTTTTATTATTAATATTTTAAAAAAATCATTTTATTATTAATATTTAAAAAAACAATATTAGAAAACTATTACTATTAATATTTTATTATTAATATTTTTATAAAAATATCATTATTATTTAAAAAAAAAACATTTTTATTATTTAAATATAGAATTAATTAAAAAACTATTTAATAATAATTTTAATAAAGTTATTTAATTATATAATAGTATTTAAAAAAAAACTCCTTCATTAGCTCGGCCAACCAATGGCCGAGCCTAGTCATCAATGACAGCGCATCATCATCTCGTTCATTCATTGGACGAGCCCAAATAAGAAAGTGAGATATTCTGGAATTTTTTTTTCTTTAAAATGGGGCAATGTGGAAAAAAAAAATTCAACTTTGGGGTAGTCTTGGAAATTAGTCCAACCACCAAACAAGAGATAAATAAAGATCGAGAGTCCAAGAGAAATCAAGAGAGAAATTAAATGAAATTTATATGTAATTGACATGTAATGGTTGGGTTGTCCCTACATCATCCCAAATCTTGATTCGAAACAGTGTTCATTAATGACAATGACAAATTGTCAAATCATGTTGTCTATTGGGAAACACAACATTAAAGGCCTATTTGAACTACTTTCTAAAAACAGTTTTTTTGATTTTCAGGGCTTGTTTGATTGTGTTTTGATTTTTAATTTTTGAAAATTCTATTATAAATCAATTTTTATAAACTCTTTTTAAGAATAAAACTTGTTTGGTAATCTAATTTTTTAAAATAATTTTTGAAAAGAAAAAAGAAAAAATTTGTTTGGTCATTCTATTTTTGAAAATGATTTTAAAAAAGAGAAAATAAAATATTTGTTTTATAAATTTGTTTTCATTATATATTCTTTAAAATTATGTTTGCCTCATATTATTAAATAAATATAGTTGTAGGTTATTGTTTACATTTTTTAAAGTAATGTTTATCTAAGTTATTGATTGGTTTCCAATATATACATGTGGCACAAATATTTCATGTAAAAGAATAGGGTGTCGTAGATATTATTATTAATAAACTGACATTATAATTTAAATGTTAAACTTATTTTAAATCAATTAAAAAAGATTTTAAAAGGAGGTTGGTGTTCTTTTTAATAAATCTACTTAACATGATAAAAAAAATATTTTAAATATATTATGTGGACTTATTTAAATAAAAATGAATAATATTTTTTATTATTAATATTATAGTTCTTATAATAATCCAATGAATGACATATTCAAATAAATATTTATATAAAATAAGTAGATGTGATAATTCAAGTTTGACTTTATAATTTTAAAAAAAATCAAACCTCATTGAAAGCAGTTACAAAATAGTCATTAATGATATTTTAATTCATAATGATTTATTTATTTTTAATTTTTAATTTAATTTAATATAATAATTAAATTAAATTAAATATTATCCATGGATTAAAATTATATTTATTTAATAAAATAATTTTTTTTGATAAGTTATTATTCAAATAATTTAATTTACATGAGATGAAATACTAATAGTTTTTTACTAAGTAATTATCAAATAAAATATATTAATATTACTATGGGGAACAGTGGCAAGAAGGAGTTTAACGTATCAAGAAACATTTTTGTATACTTGTGCACATTAATATGATAAATGCATTTTTTTATTTTTTTAGCCAAAAAATAAACCATGAAATTATCACCCCTTGTTTGAAGTTCCTTTGAGTATATTTATCTAATTTTTTGTTTATTCTCATTACAAGTCTAAAGTGAAAAAAATAGAAAAAGAAAAGAAAGAAGGAAGAAAATTCATGATCTTATCTTATCCCTTAAAAAAAGGAAAAGAGAAAAATAAAAAGCAAAGAGAAGAAAAAATGACTGCAAAGAAGTTGATGGAAAGTAAATGAAATATTGTTTAGTTCAACTCCCACAGTCCATTCCAATTCTCTTTTATCCCTTTAAATCTTATCCCAGTACCCCTTAGGATTTATCTCACCCTTACCTTAGCCACGTTATAACCCGAATAAAATCCTTTTGATCTTTGTGTGCATGTATTACAAGTGTGGATGTTAGACTCATTTCAAGTTTATGGTAGTGCTAACTTTCATTATGTGCTTTGAGTGTAAACAGATAACCTAAACACTTAGTGAGAGAATATTTTTATCCAGTAAGGATCTTGCCACTCATGATGTATTCTTTGGTAAAATGTCCTCTAATTTGTTTTGATTGTCCTAAGAAGTTACTCACTAACACCATATTCCTTTATCTTCATCTGTCATGTTTAATGCGGCAAATAAGAATATAATTCACATAAATGTTGATCACGATTGTTAATCGATACTATAATCAAATAGAAATTGAATCCGCTTAGGGAATTTGTGATATAATAACCGATGATAAGTCTGAAATTAATGAATCAGTAAATTAATCCATTAATCATAATTGTAATCATTTTCTTTATTTTCAATTGTCTGAAAATCTAAACCCCTTTTCAGTTTCTTTTCTTTGGTTAAATTAACTTAGAGTCTTTGTGATACGACTCGAGTGTCGATTCCTTATTCTACAATTTATTTACTCGTTTTTGACCTGTGTGCGACAACGGATCAATTCTAATCAAATGGTTAACACTTCTAAGTCATACATCTTTTCTGGCTTTATCACCAGCTCCAAATTTCAAACTATTCTGAGCAGGATGAGTTATTTCAGAGGCTCATTACCTTTCATGTATCTTGGGGTGCCTTGTTCAAAGGTAAACCTAAATCATCTCATTTTAGGCCAATAGTTGATAGAATTATTGCTTTACTTGCTGCCTTTCTTAGAGCAAAGACTTAACCAAAACCTTTTTTGCAACCTGGGGTTTTAACCTTAAAAGATGCTTATAAATTCAAAGCTCCCTTCATTCCTTTTCATTGGGATAGAGTTATTTGGAGACAGAGTACACTCCCTCTAAATCAACTTTTATTTGGAAGCTGATGTTAGACAAAATTTGTCTCAGGGGTTGCAACATTGTCTTCATCTGCAGTCTCTGCAGAATGACCATTGAAACATCTCAACATTTATTTTTCGATCATTCTTTCTCAAAAAAAGTTTGGTCCTGGTTCATTAATACTGCTTAATTGAGAAACAATCCTGAAGACTTGGACACTTGGTGGAATTTATGTACCAGAGGTTGATCCAACCAATGCTCCATGTCGTTGATATTTGCCTAAACTTACATTCTGCACAACATATGAGAAGCCCGTAACAACGAGAGATTTAACAATGTTCAACCCAATATTAATATTAAGCTAAATTACAGTGTGATCCCTTAATTTTATGTGATTCACGAGATTAATCTTCTATTTTAAATTCATATAGTTTTGATATCCTCTCATATTATTTTTATAAAAAAATCGATGAGATTTTCGTTTTTTAACTTATATTTTTATTTATCATGTTTCACAATAAATTTATATATACTAATTTGTCATGTTTAACAAGAAACTTATCATTTAAAAATAAAAAAACATCATTAATTTTAAGCGTAAATGTATGAGAAGTGGAACAAATATGTTTAAATTTAAAATAAGAGAATCAATTTTGCAAATTAGATCAAATAAGATCAAAACTGCAATTAAAATTAATATATAACATATAAAAAATATGTTAATAAATTTAACATATTATATATTAATTTGGCTTTTTTTCTTACAATTTTAAAATTGTCTATTTTTGTTACTTTTCCATTATTTTTTGAGTTAATTAATTCACGAGACACTAATTTTAATTGCTTAAAATATATTTAAAAACTAAATATACATTTTTCTCATTATTATAATTTGTTTAATTTTTAATCAATTATGAAAAACTATTTTTCTCATCAAAAATGAAAAGGTATTATTAAAAGAAAAAAAATATTATAATATTAATAATAAAAAATGCTATTCAAATTCAGTGAAATCTTTTTATAAATAATGATAATAAAATAAAAGAATATTGAATCTTGTTATTCTCCACACTTAAACCAATTACAAAAAGAGGTTGTATTTAGTGCAAAATGCAGTATTACATGGATTGGAGACAAATTGAAGTTTTTTGTTACCTATCCCCTAAATATCTACATGTAACAATTAAAAGAGGTTGTATTTAGTGCAAAATGTAGTATTATTTTGGGATAATCCGTGTATGTGATATAAATATGAATGATATTTTCTTTGTTCCATTCTTCTAGCAGCAAGCAACAGTTATATTTTAACTCAAAAGTAAGTAATATAGTAATATTTTATGATTTTTACCTCACAAGTAATGCTACAATAGCAACCGATAGTGCCACATATAATAATATTTTATTATTTTTCACTCAACTTTGGCATGTGGGAGAGAGAAAAAAATTTATTTAATCAAATTAATTTTATATTATATTTGTTAAATTAAAATGAATAATATTTATCATGTATTAGTTTGAATTAGTCTACTAGTATACTCTATATGTTTTCAATAGAATACAAATTTAATTCTATTAAAATAAATTAATGTAACATGATTTCATCAAAATAGGACTACTTGTTAAATGAAATCATTACATGTAGGACCCACTTCACGAACCTTGATTTGAATAACGAAAATATATTTGTTTGGGGACACACACCACAAACCATTTACTACTTTTTAGTTGAGGGATCCTCTATTGCTTTTCATCAAGATCACCTCGATATCTCAATTCCCATTTAAAGGAGGAGGTTTGGAGATTTGGAATGCAAAAGAAAAGTTTAGCCTAATATGAATATACTAATACAATACGTATAGTACTACTAGTATAAAAATAAGTGGGGTCCGTCTTAGAGAACATAATGATCATTTGGAAGTGGATTGGTATGTGTGCAACTCATAAAAATAATAGATTAATGTGCAAAGTAATTACATTACAATAATTTGTTTTGACTTTCATCCTCCTTCAAGACCTACCAAATCTTCATTGGATCCAAGAAAGTGTTTCGAAACTCACATAGCACTAGTTTCTACTCACTCCGTTCCTTTATAAGTGTCACTTTTTTGTAAAAAATTTGTTTCTTTTTAATTGTCACTTGCAAAGTTCAAGGTAGTATTAATTGCTATTTTGTCAAAATTACCCCTATATAATGATTGCAGAGAGAGAAAAAGTAAACTGAATATAATAAATACTTAAGGGTATTATAGGTAAAAGAGGAATTATTATTTGAAAAGTAACAATAATGATTAGCTTCCTTGGTATGTGTAAAAAATAAAAAAATGACACTTAAAAAGGAACGGAGGGAGTACCATTTTCCGCAGCAAAAATGACGACAAAAATCATGATTCCCTGCTGTCAGGAAATCCCACTGCAATTAGCATTAAACATATAAAAAAATTATTATGAGAGATGAATGGTTAGGATCACCCTGCCATTAGCATTTGACTGCAGATAATCCATTTCCATTTGATAACAAGATAAAAGTTTCAGCAACAATGGAACATTAAACATTCAACAAACATTAAAAAAAGGATAAAATTATATCAAACATTTAACAAAATTATAAATTCATCAACCATTAAAAAAATAAACATCAAAAAAAAAATCATGCCACATAGGATATTATTTGGTTGATTCACTACGCCAAAAATGACTTTTAACAGCGCATCTTAGACAGCGCTTTTAAAAGAAAGCGCTGTCTAAGGTTAAAATTAAAATAAAACACGGAAAATGTTCCAAAAAAATAATGAAAGCGCTGTCTAAGGGGGGGTCATAGACAGCGCTTTCTAAAAGCGTTGTCTAAGACCCCCCCTTAGACAACGCTTTTAGAAAGCGCTTTTAAATATAGACCTTAGTCAGCGCTTTTGATAAAGCGCTGTCTAAAGTCTTTAAATTAAAAAAAAAATTAAAACCAAAAGCGCTGTCTAAGGGGGGGTATAGAAAGCGCTTTTGGAAAGCGCTGTCTAAGGCATACCTTAGAAAGCGCTTTCCACAAAAGCGCTGTCTAAGGTCTAATTAAAATAAAATTTCAGACTCCATTTCTATTTTCGTTCTCTGTTCTTTTGTTTTCCCTCCCGCGAACGTTGAAACCCTAACGGCGAAAACCATAACAGCGAACACGAATACACTTCCATTTTTCGGTTTCAATCATTGAACGTGTTTGAAAAATCGTACGTGTCTCGACATTTGGGTGTTGACTTCGTTTTTCGTTTCTACTGTTCTTCATTTCTTGCGGTATGTTCTTCAATATTTCTTCATTTCTTCGTTTCTACTGTATAATCTTGTTGAGAATGTTGAGAATGTTTATAATCTTGTTGAGAATGTTTATAATCTTGCGGTAGTTTACTAATGTTGAGAATGTGCATAATCTTGTTGACTGAGTTTAGTGTATTATTCTTTGTAAATAACTTCATCAGTATTTTTCATGCTCTGTTATTTTGTTTGGTTCAATGCTTGCTCTTTTTGTTTGTAAAATACACTGTTGATGCTCAATTGCCAACCCTAACTGAATGAGAAATAAAAAGGTAGGTAGGTAGTATTAAATTTCATACATTGTTTTGTTACAGTGTCTGTGTCTACTTGACTTTAAACTCTAAATATCATTTTGGATTTAGATGTTCAATATTGTTCAAACTTCATGTTTCCTTAGTGATTATACTTGAAGATTGAATAGGTAGTTTTTTTTCTTTTTAACTGTGAAAGTGTTGTTCATCTCACTTTCATTCTAAAGGAACAAGATTTCTCCCATAAAATGATTGAACGAACTCTAATATAGTTATAGGTATAGTTATAGGTATATTGTAATAGAAAAAGTTTGATTCTTGTAATATAAAAAATGAAAGTGATGAGGTAATTAAAGTTGGTATATTGGCGTATCGGATACGTTATTGAAGTTTATATTAACATTGGTTATGTATAGGTTTTTGAAGTTTAAAATGAATTGAACTTTATAATTGTTAGGATATTCAAAGATACTACCTTAGTTATGTATTTTCGTCTGGATTAATTGTTTACTTTAATAAGTAGGAAAACCATGGATAAAACATGGATCTGTGCCGATCGAATGACCAAAGAGTACGAGAGTGGGGTTTTGGAATTCGTTAAGTATGCTGTTCAACACGCTGAAAACCCCAGACGAATGCATTGTCCTTGCTTGCGTTGTTGTTATATTGGTAAGGTTGACGCACATGGATTGAAATCGCATTTGCTGAGGCATGGAATTGATCAAAGTTATCAGTGTTGGATATTTCATGGTGAGAAAATTAACGAGAAAGTTATATCTGATAATGCATGATTTCTTTATTTTTTTGTTTTCAATTGCTTTGATTATAAGTTATATCTGATAATGCATGATTTCGTTATATTTTTGTTTTCAATTGCTTTGATTATAAGCTATATCTGATAATGCATGATTTCTTTATTTTTTTGTTTTCAATTGCTTTGATTATAAGTTATATTTGATATTTGATGGTTTCCTTGGTTTATTACAGGTTAGACATGGCTGATGACCAACATGAGGAAGTTAGTAAAAAAGTATCCGCGGAAGAAGAAATTCGAAGAGGCATCACAGTAATGAGAAGGGTGGTCCAAGGAAGATCTCGAGGCATCATACTAGATGTCTATTGGAACAACCAGGGACAGCTTATAGAACCTAATGGGCATACCTTAACTAGTTTTATCGGTGCACTAGTAAGGAATGAAATTCCCATTACATGTGATGATTGGAGAAACAAAGAGCTGAATGAGTCCAAAGAAAAAAGAGGTTTTTGTATGAAATTGGCCCTTAATTATACGGTATCAATTATGTTTTTTCAATTACCGATACTAACTATCAATCTGTATGTTTTTCTTAGCGATGTTTTAACATCGAAGAAGAAAGAAGAGGTTTTTGTATGAAATTGGCCGGAAAGCTTCTAAGAGGGTTTCAGACATTTTTATCATCCAAGTTCCTTAAGGATGCGGATGGTAATTTTGTGGATGCGGAGCTTCCTAAAAAATATGAAAGTTTGATATCGGCTGAAGAATGGGAAGCTTTCAAATCCAAAAGACAAGACCCGGTTTTTCAAAGAATAAGTGCTACAAATCGGGAAAGAGCATCAAGTCCCGCATATCCGTACCGAAAAGGACGTGTCGGATATGGACGCTTAGAACAATCCATGGTAAGTATTTATAAATTGCGATAACAAATTTGTTCATCATATATTAGTTTTATCTGATCAAATTGTATGACTTAATGTGTAGCTGCAGAAGGAGGAAAGTTCAGAAACATCTCTTCCTGCACATGTTTTGTGGAAGGAAGCCCGTGAGGGCAAATCTGGAGTTCCTCAAGAAGAAGTTTTACACGTATACCAGAAATGTGTAAGTATAACATTTTTTCATTAATTGAATAACATTTTTATACACAAATATTTGACAAGTATACGGTATTCATCTGATTTTTCAGGAGGAGCTATCTCAGTCTTTATCTCCCGATGATACTAAGGGCATACTTAGTCGGGCATTAGATGTCCCTGAGTATTCTGGTCGGGTGAGGGGTAAGGGATTTGGAGTCACTCCGACCTCCCTGAGTATTAAAAAAGGAAAGGCTCCTAGTAATCGGGAGCTTCATGCAAGATTGGAAGCCATGCAAGCTGAGCTTGATGCATTGAGGAGAGAAAGAGAGGCTAGCGCCTCAACAGTATACAGAGATGCTTCGGACAAAGACAGTATCAACTGTACCTTTCAGCCGAACATTCCAGAGGTAATTACATATAATTGTCTTAAATTGAACTATTTGCTTAAATTATGTATTTGACATATATACACATTAACGATTTCTTGTTATTATTGGTTTTAGGGCATTTCCCATTGTCAGCTGTATTTGTCGTCACCATACTATCGGATGGTTGGCAAGGGAAAAGTGCATAACGTTAGCGGAGTATTACTCCACACTAGAGAGCTCCCTAAAAAATTTAAAATAAGAGGGTCTTATAAAGCGCTTTTGGCCAAAGCGCTGTCTAAGGGGGGGGGGGGGCTTAGACAGCGCTTTTAAGATTTAAAAAAGCGCTGTCTAAACCTTTAGCAGCGGAGGTTTAGACAGCGCTTTAAAGCGCTGTCTAAGGCTAAAAAAAGCGCTGTCTAAGGTCTTGTTTGTTGTAGTGATTCAATTACATCTAATATTTTAAAACAAAAAACATTGTCGCCATAAAAAGTGAACGACGCCCACGCATCCGTTTTTAGTTTAAAGTCATCCTTCAACCGCTCTCTTCCACTATATAAATATGGACAATCAGCACCATAATTGAAGTGCATCAAATGGTTGCAGTCTTTATGATCACATATGTTCCATCGTGTCGGTAACCTGCTAATAAACCTCAGCACACAATTCGGATCAACTCTGCCAACATACTACAAAAATAGATTTCAAATATACTTTTGTATGATGTTACTTGGAAAATAATAAACTTACTAAGTTAAATACAATCATTGTAGCTGAGATATGTGAAGGTTACCTCGTGATCTGTACACACTATGACAAATGAGTCCAAATATTCGATTTTTTCAACCCTTATAACGAACTCGCTATCACCTTTGTACTCGAAATGGACTATGTCATGTATTTTGAGTCCCAAGGTGTTAACAATAATATGCCAGCCGTTTTCGTTTGACCATTGGCTCTGTCATGTGAATATCACATATCAACATAAAGTGGTGGTTCAGGAGGTTGTCGTACACATGCCATTCTTTTTTTAATTCGTCGTAGTGATCATAAAAAATGTAGTGGTACCGCTAACTTGGTCTGCATTTATTAATAAAACTAAATCACTTTGTATTAGAATCAACAAAATTACTCTCTATTGGAATCAACATTTAACATATAGAGTTATTGTAATAGAAAATAAATAAAATACTATGTTGTAGGAAAAATTCACCTGGCGTCTTTGTATGTGATACGAAGATGCTTTAGTAGGTTCCATAAAGGCATCAACCTTACATAAAGACAATGTCATTTTGTGTTGAATTTTAGAGACGAAGATGGAACAGTGAAATTATCTTGGAGATTATTAAAGCTCGTAAGGATTGATAATACTAGTAAAATTGAATTTATAGTAGTTGGGATAATATTGGGTTTTTCCTGCCTTGCACGACTACCTAACCCGAATGGTTTAGTTTTTCCAAAATATTGCAACTCCAAATTAAATTATTAGTGTTCAGGATACATAGGTTTTAGGTCGTATGATTATTCTTCAAATTTCACTATTGCACTCAAAGGTCATATCTATAATCAATGTCTATAATTATTACTTGAAAGCTTTGAGATTATAGCATCAATTGGCATTGATAAGTTAAATCACCATCACATCCATTACAATTATTCTAATATTGGAAATTAAGTGTTCTGAATATTAATCTGCTCAATTGCCAATAGTACATTGAAAAGTAATAAAAAATCAACAAAAAAAAATACACATTTATTTTGGAATAAAAAAGTAATATTCAAACCACTATATTGAAAGTTAAGCAAAAAGTAATCGCTAAATCAATAAGACAATATGAAATATCAATCAATAAACTTAGAAATATAGATCCATATGGACAAAAAAAAACACTTGTGTTCTTTCTTCTACCGATTGTCGCCACAAAGGCTTCATTTGACCACCATCTTCACCTCACACAACCTATATACATCATCATTTATCTAGGAAAATATGACGCTGAAAGAATAAGTTAAAAATATGTAATAGTACTTAATAAACAAGCAAATACACAACATTATTTACCCTGACTTATCAATAATTATAGGTTTCAAAGTTGAATTTTTTTTTAAGCATCATTACCTGTATCAATACTTTTCAGCCTAATACAACAAACCAACCTCTAACGAAGTTCTGGTCCTTAATATCAGAAAAAGTTTATTTTTTAGATTCGTTGAGAAATCTATGTATCTAAACTATATATAGTCCATAGACATTAATTTTTCAATAAATCTAAAAAATAATTTTTTTCTTATGTTAAGGACCACGGATAGTACAAGTAAAAAGAAAGAAAAATACAATTTCAATAAGCAAAACCTTATATTTCTGCTAAATAAAAACAACATAGCATCCGCAATTGTGTAACCCATATTTGAGTTGTTGAAGTGAAATACATTAGCCAAAGCAGTTGAACAAAATAAATATTATTATACTTGAACTCCCCTTTAATTTTTGGGACCCCATTAAAATGAATTATGACTAAAATAATAACGTGTCGTTTGATTTTAATAGGACCACACAATTTAGAACACCCACATTCATAGAACTTATTTAGGTTCTTTAAACGGATCCCACTAAAATTTTTATATTATTTCACACTTCCCAATTATTTAAATAATTTATCTATATTTTAAAATATTCATACAATCCATTAAAAACTTAAAAATGAGTCCCGTTAAATACTACACTATACCTAAAATTTAATAAAATATATATACTTTTAGTGAAATTCAAGTGTATGAGCGATGGTTGGTAGAAAGACGCTTCCAAAGAAAAGAATGATACAGATGTGCAATTATCCATTAGCTTCTGACAAGTGTCTTTGAAATTGGTGAAAAACTACTTAAAGACCCACCGATATGTGTGCTCTTAAAGTATAGTACAACTCCAATTTTTTATTGTATAATATCATACAAAATCAATTCCGTTGCCGATAAAGAAGTTTAAATGAATGTTACTCTCAAATTTTAAAGAGAATTATAGAATACAATCTCAAATTTTTATTGTATAAGTATTATACAAAATTAATTCCAAAACCATTAATATTAGAATAAATAATTTAAATTTTAAATGAATAAAACTTCAAATACTAATAAAAATTTATTTTTACATATAGCCCATGCAAAGCACCACTTGAAATTTTTTCTGTCATTGTTTCTCACAATAATTTTGATTGTTCTGTATAACCTCTCTTAAAAAAATGTGTACTCCTACACAAACTCTTAGAAAACGTATTAAACCAATACTGGTTTGACCGATAAAGATTTGCAACACATTTATTACTCCATATGGCAACAATACTACTACTTTCAAAATAGGACAAGTGATAAGGGCAAGATTTGCAACACATTATTAGTGATTTAACCAAAAAAATGACTTTACAACGTCAAATTAATACTGATTTGACCAATCAATGATATTTGATTGGAAAAGGCATGTGAAAAGATGTTCTTGCAATGTGATCCTGGTCATTGATCTGCCAGAATAATACGTTCCTATATTGTTTAATAAATGCACACCATGATATTTTGATCATAAGGTCAACCTTGCACGGATTTGGGATTATGTGATTCCCTGAAGATCGTAGATTGTAGACTGTATTAATGAAAAAAAATTCCTTTATAAAATATACTAATTTCCAATTTAAGAGACCGATATAAGTAGGGTTTCAACATTTTCATTCATAACTACTTTACATAGGTAATTACTTACTACTTAATATAAAATATTTTTGGTAGTTTGTTTTACTATAACATGATTCTAACTATATATATATATATATATATATATATATATATATATATATATATATATATATATATATATATATATATATTATATATATATATATATATATATATATATATATATATATTATTGTAATACAAACATCGAAGTCCCTCTGAATTTCTCGTACCACTATTTTGCTGAATTGAAAAATGATTGGCATGCCTAAGATGACTACGAAAATCATTTTTATTATTATGCGACCTAAACATCACAATGTCGTCTATATCAAAAAACGGTTGGAAAATGCTGTAAATGTTTGGGGACTTGACATATATGATAAAGTTTATTTTAAGTACAAAGGAGACGACAAGTTTTATATTAGATGTGAAAAACTGAGGAGCCTTGATTCTTTTAGAACCATACACACTACACGTGAGATAATATTTAAAAAAATATTTCACAACTATTTGTTTTAAAATATTTTTCTATTATTCCCGCTATTAATATTTTATGGTATCTTATACTAATACATTTTTTATATTTAATTTATTCCCGATGATCGGGAAATTGATCCTATATTCGTGCAAAGATTCATACACAATCTACCATAGCGTGATGGAATGTTTATGATTGTAACGATCATAACCATCTCATGCATTTTAATGGAGATGTCGTAGCTCTGGTGTTGTTTGACAAATGGGAAACTCTGAAGAATTTCTTCCATTTAACTGAAGATGTTAGAGTTAGGATAAATTATTTCGACAACAATATTTTTCGAATCAGAATTCTGAGTGTAAGTTGAAACATCAATCAGTATCCAGTGTGACATCTGCTTCACAGTTCATAATTGTATCATAACTACATCTATTTTTCATTTGTTATTGATAAAGTTGTTTCCGATGTATCTTTTAATTTTTTATGTCATATTGTTGGTATTGAATTCCAATTTTTCATTTTGTTTAATTTTATATTTTATTTTGATGATTAAAAATATATTGGATTTTAAATGAATACAAATTTATAACTACAGCAACCTCGTTCAATTTGATAAATTTAAATTCCTAAATTGTTAGTACTATATAATTTCACAACGTTCACATCAATGAACCACATTCAATATAATATACTATTATCTTATATAATTTGGATTTGGTGAAATCATACAAAGTCAATTCCATTACCTATAAAGAAGTACATGTCATTATCAAAGCAAATCAAATCAGCATTGATAAGTGAAATCACACGAAACATATACTAGTACAATACTACTATTAGATAGAAAAATGTTTCACATAGTTTTCTTCTAAATATGAGATCCGACTGTATATCCAAAGTTAATACTCCAATTACTACAGTATTTTTACACGGTTTACAACAATGATTTACATTTTACTATTATAACTTAAATATTTATATAATGATTTTTGGAAAATAAAAATAGTTCAACTCAACTGTTATAATGGTTGGAATTGCTGTTGAACCAAGAACAGTAATTTTTTTATGGATTGAAGGTCAGTAACTTATACAATAATGACAATTACACTATTTCGAAGAAAATTTGTATGACTTGAAACCAACACATGATTACATACTATTCTAAAGAAAGAAATTTATATTAATCAAACAAACACAAACACAACTGATACTATCAATCTCTATTCAATAAAAAATTAATTTTAAAATGATCATAAAATATCACAATCACGGTGACCAAGTGAGTTGTCAAATAATAAACACACAACGAGTGACATTATTACTATAACATATATAACTCACACACACACACATATATATATATATATATATATATATATATATATATATATATATATATATATATATATATATATATATATATATATATATATATATATATATATATAATCAAAATATAAATTTAAATGAAAAAAAATCATGAAGTTGTTTAAAGAAAATAGAGATACATGATGAAAGTTGTTTATCGATAGTAAATTCATACGGCTAAGGTTCCGAAATCCATACTTCTAAGGTTCAAAGTCCATGAAATTGGATGAAGATTAATGGAATGAAATTTTTGAAATATTGATTCCGAAATAAATTTTATGGAAGATGAACTCCAAATTTCTAAAAAATCATCTTGTAACAGAGAAATTGATCAAAAGTTTTTGAAATAAAAACTTAAGTATAGATATAGAATTCCAACTTTGTTATTGGTCACTGAAATGACAAATATTAGATCAATACAATGGAACAAATAAAAAGGCCCAAACGTAGGATGCAATGGTCCAAAAAAATCATTAAATATAATATTTTATTATTGCAATTTTTTTTAAATCAGTCAACAAAAAAATCACCAATAAATTGTAGGTCAAAAATCTCAACCGTTGAATATAAATAATAATATATGAACGGTTAAAAAACTCACTTCTCTAGAATGGTCAAAAACTCACTCACCCATACTAAATGCCACCATAATTGTTATGGAGAAAATATAATTGCTTTCAGTGGATAACATGTCATTGTTTTAAATCATCTTTGGATTCAACCTAAATAAGTATGACGACGGTAACAATACCACATTGCCACTTCAGAAAAATCACCAAATAATTAAATTAGATCTTGAACTCTATTATAATGGAGTGGAAGCAAGTCAAGTCAAGAAGGCCGAAAGCATCAGATAATGCAAGTTCAAGATAAGTATATATAAGATTCGCAATTGTGTCAACTTTCTTCTTCACTTAATTCCCAGCAAAGTTCGGAGCTAAGGAGATGTACGACAAATTGTTATAAATTATTAAAAGTTAATAATCTTAAATGTGTTTTAAAATGACAAGAAAATATGTAAGTCAAGATTGATTTTGAATTCAAAAATAGATAATATTTGCGAAGTATTGTAATAGGTTTGAATTCAAAAATAGACAATACTTATAAAATGTTGCAGCATGTTTGAATTCAAAAATAGACAACACTTTATAAAGTGTTGCAGAATAAAAGTATGCAATTATTAAAGAATGTTGCAGTAGGCAATACAATGTATCTTTTAGTTAAAATACGTAACTTTTGGGAAAAACTTATAACTCTTGGTAAAAGGAAGTTGTTTCACCAAGGATCACAATCTTGTGAAATAACATCAATATGACCTATAAATACTTCAACAAGATTCAAAACAACACAAAAAAAAACATACATCCTCTTCACTAAAATTTCAGATACTCCTCCTTACATTCGAGTGTTCATCGGTCTTGTGCAAACTCGAGTATAAACTTAATTATCCTGGGTATTCCTGCGTTTCAATTCTAAGATAGTTGAGAGTGCTTGAAATAATTATAAGGAGAGTGATTTCGTTCCAGATTCTATCCTCGGTCCATTTATAATTTAATTTTCTAACAATCTTATAAGTATTGCAAATAATGAAATTCTAAGATAGTTGAGAGTGCTTGAAATAATTATAAGGAGAGTGATTTCGTTCCAGATTCTATCCTCGGTCCATTTATAATTTAATTTTCTAACAATCTTATAAGTATTGCAAATAATGACAACTGATACTTTTGTTTTAAGTATCAAAGTGACAAATCAGGAACACTAAAAGAAAGAGTACAAGAAGAAATTGTCATCATCGATCAATGTACGTTTTTATGGTTTCGCATAAAAATTAGAACAATGTAAAAATTATAAAATCAAGATCCAAAATTAAATTTTATTTACGTTGGCATCAAAGTAAATGATTACCGATATCATGATTTTTTAATAATTATTGATTAATTGAGATGCATAATAATTAATAAGAAATAGTTATAAATTCTTTGATTATTCACCGTATATTAATTAGTTATATTTTATACTAAGTAATTATTTAAAATACTTTATGATGTTCATATAATTTTCATTTTAAATAGAAAAACTAGATAATATGCAATACATGTTACATACATCAAATACCATCATTCCATTCTATGTGAGAATAATTATGTGAAAAATCACATACGCTAATTTGATTCAACATTATTGCAGCATGTTTGAATTATTTTCTAACATATTGTAACGAAAATTTGATTCATATATATATATATATTATATATATAATATATATATAATATATATATATATATATATATATATATATATATATATATATATATATATATATATATATATATATATATAATTGAAAATAAATTTTCATATATATTCTAATAACAATATTTCAAACATTATCATATATAATTAATTATTTATTTCTTTATTCATTACGATTTATGATATATTTTATATGCATTAAATATATATTATTCTAGCTTTAATGAACCATTAAGATCAAATTTAATATGAAATGCATATATATATATATATATATATATATATATATATATATATATATATATATATATATATATATATATATATATATATATATATATATCATACAATTAAAAGTTTCAAAAATTATACTCATTCTCAAATTATCTTGCATGATTTTTTTGAAGCAAAGGCATAAAAAACTTATTTAAAAAAAAAGCGGTCAACACTTTTTAAGTCAGATATGATTAACTGACTTAACAAAACCTGTTGCTATTTTAAAATTCGAAAAATTGTTTGAAATTCAAATATTCGTCATGCTCTTGTTAAGTAAGGTGTCTGTTTAAACGACTTAACAAGTCTTGAACATAATTCAAAATTATATCTTTTCATGAACCATTGTCATTCTAAACTTTTGCAAACCTTTCATGAAAATGTCTCAAACTTTTGCATCAATTAATAAAGGTTTCTTAGAATATATTTAAGGCAAACTACATTAATTTTCAACTTACCTCTTTCATTATTAATTTTTTACTTAAATTCAAATAATTTTCTAAGTGTTCATTCTTTTCCAAAAATGTTGAAACTTTGTGCATAACTTTAAAATTATTGAAAAAGTTTCATAATATATTCTGAGCACTTAAGGTTTATATATATATTGTTTGTTGAATTGTATATTGAAGGGGAAGAAGAATAATGATTTATTCTTGGAAATTGTTATATGTTTGTTGAATTGTATATTGAAGGGGAAGAAGAATTATTTATTCTTGAAAATTATCCAAAAATATCTTTTATTCAAAAGTATCATTTTGTTGTAACTTGTTCACCAAGTGTGTGGGGGCAATTATTTGTAAATAGAAAATGGTGTGCTTTCTAAATGTATGTGATAATCATCATAGTGTGGTGATTATTGGAGAAATGTCCTTTGAATTGGTTTGATTTAAAGTTCATCATAGTTGTTGGTGTATTTGTGAAATTAAGGAAGTAGTAGCTTCAAAAGACTCAGTTTTTTGGAAGGATGATATCCAAGATGGAATGAATTTAACAATGTCAAATCATACTTGAGAACTTGTCGATCTACCTAAAGGATCAAGACCTATTGGATGCAAGTGGGTGTTTAAAGGAAGTATCATAGTGATGGTACACTATGTAACACCCCGATAAAATATGATAATTATTTAATTTAAGTTTAATAGTGTATTATGATGATAATATGAATGAGAGGGTATTATTTTTCAAAATAAAAGATAAACTCTTCATATATATTATTATTAGTATATTTATTAATTTAATTAAATAATTGGAATATTATTGGATTATTATTATTGGAATAAAAAGTTGGAATCAGTAAAGAGTCCCATTTGATAAAAAGGGTTTTTCACGTGAAAAGAGAGAAGCGACTCAAAAGTGGAAAAAGGGCAGAGAGGAAAAGCAAGAGAAGAAGGGTTGAAGAAGGATTTGCCGGATTAACTCAGGTAAGGGGGGTTTATCGTCGTTTAATGGGTATTATGGGTTAACATGTAATGGGTAGTAATAAGCCATTGAATCGACTCTAATTAGGATGATGAATGTTGCAAATTGTGAACTTATGGATGGATGAGATATGGGTTTATAATTGAAGAAAATTCGTAGGAATTAGATGTAATAAGGTTAGAAATTGTGAAATTGAATGGGTATGATCTGTGTTAGATAATATGAACGAATGCTGTGTAAAAATTGGACTGTGGGAGGTTGGATCTGAGAAATCTCGTAGCAGAGAAAACCCATAGCAGATCTGGAATTTGGTTTCTGGTCATACGCGTATGACACTAGGCCATACGCGTATGAGATGGCCTGGTACGCGTATGGGGTGAGGCCATACGCGTATGAATGAAGAAGATGATGTTCTAACGTAGTTTGTCTCTGTTGGTACGCGTATGGGAGGAGTGGTACGCGTATCATACGCGTATGAGACAGGCCATACGCGTATGGGCAGATGTTTGATTTTTCTGAGCTGTGGTTGTGCAGTTTTGGTCGTTTCAGCTGAGTGATGTAATTTAGCTGATGTATGATATAGTAGGGATCATTTCCCGTTGTTTTGGAGCAGTATAGGTATTAGTAGAGTGTGCTAATACTGTGATTTATTATTTGGCATGACATGATATGATTATGTGATAAATATGCTGATGATGTATGATGATATGCATAATGCTGTGAATATATCTATTATGTATGCAAATGTGGATGGACTGTTTATGGCTTAGAGTGTGAGCATATGTCCATTGTGGATTGTTGTTGATGTTTGCATGCTAGGTGATTTAGCGTGCATAGCATGGCCTTTATGGTGGTAGCTAATTCCCATGGTGAGGAATTAGTGAGTGAGTCACTAGGTCTCAAATGAGTGGGACTAGTGAGCTTGGTAGCCGTATCTGGGTTTGATCGGTGAGGTTGAACTATGTGTTCACGAATAGTCGGTACCGCATGCATGGAATCTCATTTCATAATGTATGTATGGCGTATAATATGAATGGATGTATTCCAATATTATACGTGTGTGTTGTGGTTGTGTTGAGTATGATTATGAGTTGATTTTGCCGTTGCTGAATGTGTGATATGATTAGGGTGATGAATGTGTTAATTTACTTAACATTACATGATATTTTATAATGCTTATTATATCGATTGAGGAACTCACCCTTACAACTATGTTTCAGGTAACGAGCAGTGATTGAGTAGAAGCTAGTGCTTGGACTCTAGTGTAGTTCCTTAGTGGGTCATGCTCTGGTATATGTAACATCGGGACGGGATGTTTTACTTTGTTTTCATTTTGGTTGTTGAACAACTTTACATGTAATGTGTTACATGGTTTGCATGTTGTTAGATTTCTATCCGCTGCGTATTGTGCAATGTTTTATTTAGATTAATAAATGAGCATGACAAGATATTTTGGTGAATGGTGTGAAGTGTCAAGTGTGACACCCTGAAATTGCATATCTACTCTGATTTATATTTCGTTGTTTTAAATTAATTATTGGGGTATTTTAGAAGGGTGTTACATTAGTGGTATCAGAGCATAGTCGGTCGAGTCGAGTCGAGTCATAATTATTCTGTTTCCCTGTATGTGATAGGTGTTGTGTAACCCTATCAGTACTTATTGTTTTAGCTTGTTGGATTAACTCAGAATAGAGATGGCTGGAAGAGGTAGAGACGATGCTGCGATTGCTGAGGCTCTGAGTATGCTAGCTGGAGTACTTGGAGGGAATCCGAATGTTGTGAGACTGGGAGCTGCTCGTCAACTGAGTGAGTTCCAGAGGAACAATCCTCCAATGTTCAAGGGAGCATACGATCCAGATGGTGCTCAGAAGTGGTTGAAAGAGATCGAGAGGATCTTCCGAGTGACTGAGTGTGCCGATAACCAGAAGGTCAGGTTCGGTACGCATATGCTGTCAGAGGAAGCAGATGATTGGTGGGTTGCTGCCCGCACTGAGTTGGAAGCTGCTGGGAGTGCTGAGATCACTTGGGCAGTGTTCAGAGAGAGATTCCTGAGGAAGTACTTTCCAGAGGATGTTAGAGGAAGGAAAGAGATAGAGTTCTTAGAATTGAAGCAGGGCAACCGGTCTGTTACTGAGTATGCTGCTAAGTTCACAGAGCTGTCGAAGTATTACACTCCCTATGATGAGGCTACTGGGGAATTTTCAAAATGTGTGAAGTTTGAGAACGGGTTGCGTCCCGAGATCAAGCAGGCTATTGGGTATCAGCGGATCAGAGTGTTTTCTGACTTGGTTGACTGTTGCAAGATTTTTGAACAGGATACCAAGGCCAGAGCGGAGAGCTATCAGCAGAGGGTTGATAGGAAAGGCAAGAATCAGAATGATCGTGGGAAACCGTATGCAGCTGGCAAAGGTTTCCAGAGACAAAGTGGGATGAAGAGACCTAGTGGGGGAGACTCCAGTGCCCCTGCTAAGTGTTACAGATGTGGTCAGGCTGGACATCGTATCCATGAGTGTACCAGTACTGAGAAGAAGTGTTTCAAGTGTGGCAAAGGTGGTCACTTGGCTGCAGAGTGCCGGTTGAAGACTATGACTTGTTTCAACTGTGGAGAGGTAGGTCATATCAGTCCACAGTGTCCTAAGCCTAAGAAAGAGAACCAGTCGGGAGGCAAGGTCTTTGCTTTATCGGGTTCTGAGACTTCTGCAGATGATCGTTTGATCCGAGGTACGTGTTATATTAATGGCTTTCCTCTTGTAGCTATTATTGACACAGGTGCGACTCATTCCTTTATATCTTTGGATTGTGCTGTGAAACTTAATTTAGAGATATCTGAGATGCATGGGGGTATGGTGATTGATACTCCTGCGAAGGGTTCAGTGACTACTACTTCAGTTTGTTTAAATTGCCCTTTGAGTATTTTTGGTAGAGACTTTGGGATGGACCTCGTGTGTCTTCCACTAGTGCAGATTGATGTTATCCTGGGTATGAACTGGTTGGTGTTTAACCGAGTTTACATCAACTGTTTTGATAAGACTGTGATCTTTCCTGAGATTGAGGAAGGAAAGAGTTTGTTTCTATCAGCAAGGCAGGTGAATGAGGCAGTAGCAGATGGGGCAGAGTTGTTTATGCTGTTAGCGACTTTGGAAGCTAAAGATAAACTGGTGATTTGTGATCTAGCCGTGGTGTGTGATTTTCCTGACGTGTTTCCTGAAGAAGTGAATGAATTACCGCCAGAGCGTGAGGTTGAGTTCTTGATTGATTTGGTACCTGGTACTAGGCCGATATCGATGGCTCCGTACCGTATGTCTGCTGTTGAGTTAACTGAATTGAAGAGTCAGCTGGAAGATCTGTTGGATAAGAAATTTATTCGTCCAAGTGTGTCATCGTGGGGCGCACCAGTGTTATTGGTTAAGAAGAAAGAAGGTACTATGAGGTTGTGTGTGGACTACAGGCAACTGAATAAAGTGACGATCAAGAATCGGTATCCTTTGCCGAGGATTGATGATTTGATGGATCAGTTGGTTGGTGCGAGTGTGTTCAGCAAAATAGATTTGAGATCGGGGTATCATCAGATACGTGTGAAAACTGAAGATATTCAGAAGACTGCTTTCAGAACAAGGTATGGACATTATGAGTATTCTGTAATGCCTTTTGGTGTGACTAATGCGCCTGGGGTATTTATGGAGTATATGAATAGGATTTTTCATCCGTACCTAGACAAGTTTGTTGTGGTGTTTATTGACGATATTTTGGTGTATTCGAAATCTGAAGAAGAGCATGCTGAACATTTGAGAGTGGTTTTAGGAGTTCTACGAGAAAAGAAGTTATTTGCTAAGCTGTCCAAGTGTGAATTTTGGTCAAAAGAGGTTAGTTTTCTTGGTCATGTGGTTTCAAGAGGTGGTGTTGCTGTTGACCCTTCTAAGATAGAAGCGGTATCTAAGTGGGAAGCTCCGAAGTCAGTTTCTGAGATAAGGAGTTTTCTTGGACTTGCAGGTTATTATAGGAAATTCATTGAGGGATTTTCTAAGTTGGCGTTACCGTTGACGATGTTGACTAGAAAGGGGCAAGCGTTTGTTTGGGACTCAAAATGTGAAGAAGGTTTCCAAGAGTTAAAGAGAAGGTTAACTACTGCTCCTATTCTGATATTACCAAGTCCGTCGGAACCATTTGAGGTTTACTGTGATGCTTCATTGTTGGGTTTGGGTGGTGTTTTGATGCAGAATAAGCAGGTTGTAGCTTATGCTTCGAGACAACTGAAGGTTCATGAGAGGAACTATCCGACACACGATTTAGAGTTGGCAGCTGTGGTATTTGTTCTGAAGTTATGGAGGCATTACTTGTACGGGTCAAGATTTGAGGTTTTCAGTGACCATAAAAGTTTAAAGTATCTGTTTGATCAGAAAGAGCTGAATATGAGACAGAGGAGATGGTTAGAGTTTCTGAAGGATTATGACTTTGGTTTGAATTACCATCCGGGTAAAGCAAACGTAGTGGCTGATGCATTGAGTCGGAAATCATTGCATATGTCTATGTTAATGGTTAAGGAATTGGATTTAATTGAGCAGTTTAGAGACTTGAGTTTGGTGTGTGAGAGTACTCACAATAGTGTTAAATTGGGAATGTTGAAGTTAACAAGTGGTATTCTGGATGAGATTAGAGAGGGTCAGAAATCCGATGTGCTTTTGGTTGATAAGTTGACTCTAGTGAATCAAGGTCAAGGTGGTGAATTCAGAGTTGATGAGAATGGTGTTTTGAAATTTGGAAATCGGGTGTGTATTCCGGATGTTACCGAACTTAAGAAGAGTATTCTTGAGGAAGGACATCGTAGTGGCCTGAGTATTCATCCTGGGGCTACGAAGATGTATCGTGATTTGAAAAAGTTATTTTGGTGGCCGGGAATGAAAAGAGAAATTGCGAGTTTTGTTTATTCTTGTTTGACTTGTCAGAAGTCAAAGATTGAGCATCAGAAGCTGTCTGGGCTAATGCAACCGTTGGCTATTCCAGAGTGGAAGTGGGATAGTATCAGTATGGATTTTGTTTCTGGTTTACCGAGAACAATTAAGAATTTTGAAGCTATTTGGGTGATTGTTGACAGATTGACAAAATCGGCTCATTTCATTCCGATCAGAATGGATTATCCGTTGGAGAGATTAACTGAGTTGTATATTGAGAAAATTGTAAGTTTGCATGGTATTCCGTCGAGTATTGTTTCGGACAGAGATCCTAGATTTACATCGAAGTTCTGGGAAGGTTTGCAGAGGGCTTTGGGAACTAAGCTGAGATTGAGTTCTACATATCATCCGCAGACTGATGGTCAGACTGAGAGGACGATTCAGTCACTGGAGGATCTTTTGAGGGCTTGTGTTTTGGAAAAGGGAGGTGCTTGGGATTGTTATTTACCTTTGATTGAGTTTACCTACAATAATAGTTTTCATTCGAGCATTGGTATGACACCGTTTGAAGCTTTGTATGGTAGGAGATGTCGGACACCTTTATGTTGGTATGAGTCCGGTGAGAGTGCTGTGGTTGGACCGGAGATTGTCCAACAAACTACGGAAAAGATTAAGATGATTCAGGAGAAGATGAGGATTGCTCAGAGTCGTCAGAAGAGTTATCACGACAAGAGGAGGAAGTCACTTGAGTTTCAAGAGGGAGATCATGTGTTTCTTCGTGTTACTCCGATAACTGGGGTTGGTCGAGCTTTGAAGTCGAAGAAGTTGACACCTCGATTTATTGGTCCTTATCAGATTTTGGAGAGGATAGGGGAGGTAGCCTATCGTATCGCTTTACCGCCGTCACTTGCGAATTTGCATGAGGTTTTTCATGTGTCTTAGTTGAGGAGGTACATTCCTGATCCGTCGCATGTGGTCCAAGTAGATGATGTACAGGTGAGAGATAACCTGACTGTTGAAACATCACCTATGAGGATCGAGGATCGAGAGTCGAAGCAGTTGCGGGGTAAAGAGATTGCTTTGGTAAAGGTAGCTTGGGGAGGACCAGCAGGTGGCAATGTGACTTGGGAACTTGAGAGTCAGATGAAGGAGTCTTATCCGGAGTTATTCGCTTGAGGTATGTTTTCGAGGACGAAAACTCTTTTAGTGGGGGAGAGTTGTAACACCCCGATAAAATATGATAATTATTTAATTTAAGTTTAATAGTGTATTATGATGATAATATGAATGAGAGGGTATTATTTTTCAAAATAAAAGATAAACTCTTCATATATATTATTATTAGTATATTTATTAATTTAATTAAATAATTGGAATATTATTGGATTATTATTATTGGAATAAAAAGTTGGAATCAGTAAAGAGTCCCATTTGGTAAAAAGGGTTTTTCACGTGAAAAGAGAGAAGCGACTCAAAAGTGGAAAAAGGGCAGAGAGGAAAAGCAAGAGAAGAAGGGTTGAAGAAGGATTTGCCAGATTAACTCAGGTAAGGGGGGTTTATCGTCGTTTAATGGGTATTATGGGTTAACATATAATGGGTAGTAATAAGCCATTGAATCGACTCTAATTAGGATGATGAATGTTGCAAATTGTGAACTTATGGATGGATGAGATATGGGTTTATAATTGAAGAAAATTCGTAGGAATTAGATGTAATAAGGTTAGAAATTGTGAAATTGAATGGGTATGATCTGTGTTAGATAATATGAACGAATGCTGTGTAAAAATTGGACTGTGGGAGGTTGGATCTGAGAAATCTCGTAGCAGAGAAAACCCATAGCAGATCTGGAATTTGGTTTCTGGTCATACGCGTATGACACTAGGCCATACGCGTATGAGATGGCCTGGTACGCGTATGGGGTGAGGCCATACGCGTATGAATGAAGAAGATGATGTTCTAACGTAGTTTGTCTCTGTTGGTACGCGTATGGGAGGAGTGGTACGCGTATCATACGCGTATGAGACAGGCCATACGCGTATGGGCAGATGTTTGATTTTTCTGAGCTGTGGTTGTGCAGTTTTGGTCGTTTCAGCTGAGTGATGTAATTTAGCTGATGTATGATATAGTAGGGATCATTTCCCGTTGTTTTGAGCAGTATAGGTATTAGTAGAGTGTGCTAATACTGTGATTTATTATTTGGCATGACATGATATGATTATGTGATAAATATGCTGATGATGTATGATGATATGCATAATGCTGTGAATATATCTATTATGTATGCAAATGTGGATGGACTGTTTATGGCTTAGAGTGTGAGCATATGTCCATTGTGGATTGTTGTTGATGTTTGCATGCTAGGTGATTTAGCGTGCATAGCATGGCCTTTATGGTGGTAGCTAATTCCCATGGTGAGGAATTAGTGAGTGAGTCACTAGGTCTCAAATGAGTGGGACTAGTGAGCTTGGTAGCCGTATCTGGGTTTGATCGGTGAGGTTGAACTATGTGTTCACGAATAGTCGGTACCGCATGCATGGAGTCTCATTTCATAATGTATGTATGGCGTATAATATGAATGGATGTATTCCAATATTATACGTGTGTGTTGTGGTTGTGTTGAGTATGATTATGAGTTGATTTTGCCGTTGCTGAATGTGTGATATGATTAGGGTGATGAATGTGTTAATTTACTTAACATTACATGATATTTTATAATGCTTATTATATCGATTGAGGAACTCACCCTTACAACTATGTTTCAGGTAACGAGCAGTGATTGAGTAGAAGCTAGTGCTTGGAGTCTAGTGTAGTTCCTTAGTGGGTCATGCTCTGGTATATGTAACATCGGGACGGGATGTTTTACTTTGTTTTCATTTTGGTTGTTGAACAACTTTACATGTAATGTGTTACATGGTTTGCATGTTGTTAGATTTCTATCCGCTGCGTATTGTGCAATGTTTTATTTAGATTAATAAATGAGCATGACAAGATATTTTGGTGAATGGTGTGAAGTGTCAAGTGTGACACCCTGAAATTGCATATCTACTCTGATTTATATTTCGTTGTTTTAAATTAATTATTGGGGTATTTTAGAAGGGTGTTACACACTAAACACCTATGCGCCTCGATTAATGACCAAGGGTGTTAGACAAAATGAAGGTGTTAATTATTTCGACACATATACGTTAGTAGCAAACACGACAAAAATTAGAGTATCATTTGCATTTACTTTTTTGGATGACCTTATAGTTCATCAAATATATGTCAAAATAATATTCCTAAATAGAGATCTCGGGGAGGAGATTTATACGGAGCAATTGGAAGGTTATGTACTTCCTAGTAATGAACAAAAGGTGTGCAAGCTTGTTAATCTTTGTATGGATTAAAATAAACACTGACACAACGACATTAAAAGTTTGACTTTGTCATTGCAAGACTCACTAATGAATGGGGAGACACTAAACTTAAGGGGAGACTTTTCAATCATTATCAAAACGTGAATTCAAAGAGTTTTTCATCATCAAAATAGGGGAGATTGTGAGGAATATATCTTATATATAGTTCAATTTTGATGAAGACAAAGATTATCAAATAAGAAAAGGATCAAAAGTGTAATACACATCAACGATGAAGTCGATCAAGAAGGTTTAACATTGAAATTCAAGTGAATATTTGAGACAAGTGAACATAACTAAGATGATCATTACAATTTATATTATACTACTTTAAATTACTCATAATTTCATCTCTCACTTCATCTAAAACCTTCTCGCATCATCATGCATGATTATCTAAAAACCTTCTTCATATAATTCTTGTTACAAGTGTGTGTACACAAAGTTGTATGAGAATATTATGATATTCATTTGTCTCCGTGTTGATTATATGATTGATCATTAGCAACAAGATGAATGGAATTTTAGAAACAAAGAGGTTTCTAACTTGCACATTCAAGATGAATGATTTTGGAGTAGTTGACATGCTTTTGAGGATCAAAGTAAAGCAAAATAGTGGGAGTTATGAACTTAGTCAAACACATTATGTTGAGAAAGTACTTGATAAGTTCAAACACTTACATTTCAAGAAAATGAGTACTTCATTTGATCCTAGTGTCAAAATTTAAAATAATGATGTAAGAATTGTGGGTCAATTGGAATGTGCAAGTGAAATTGGTTATCTAATGTATTTGATGTAATATACCCGACCTAGCATTTGTAGTTAGTAAAATGAGTAGATTTACTAGCAAACTAAATTGTGAGCATTGGAAGGCTATCACAAAGAATTTTGGTTATCTTTTGAAAAAAACAACAATTTTGGTCTCCATTACGATAGATTTCTTGCCATATTAGAAGGATATACTGATGTGAGTTGGATATCGAGTAATGAATATCATAAATCTGCATTTGGATGGATACTTACACTAGTTAGGGATGCAGTTTCTTGGAAGAGCAAGAAATAAATGTAGATTACTCTCTCAACCATAGAATTAGAGTTTGAGGCTCTTGCTTCCATGAAGAAGCTAAATGGTTGATGGACCTTTTGTTGGAAGTTCCACCGGCTAAAGATAATGTTTCAAAGGTGTTGATATATTACGATAGTCAAGCCACTTTACCTAGAGCATACAAAAAGTGTATAACATAAATTATAGACAAGTAGGACTTAGACATTCTTTTATGATAAAATTGATTAAGGATGTAATCATTTTATTCACATATATATGATCGAGTTATAATTTTCTTGATGCATTTACTAAAACACTGGCGAGAGATTTAGTAAAGACTACCTCGAGAGGTATGGGATTGAAACTCTTTGAATAAGGGTTCCAACAACGGTAGCAACCCACTCTGAAGTTAACAAACCTTAACCTAAGATTCAATGGGTAACAATAAGTCATTGATTTGGATGTTTGTGCAACATTCTATGACAATGTTGACTATTACATATTGAGGGTTGAGTTTTTATTCAAACTCTTAATGAAGTTCTATATAGAGGATATGTATTTCAAGAAATAAATACAAAATGAACTTCACCTATATGAACTTTGAGAGGTGTCGTCTCAAAGTGAGAGTTGGAGTTTCTCTCATGAAAAATTCATGAAAACAGGAAAAGCATATGACCATAAATAGTGCTAGGCAAGAGATGTAGGCGAAGAACCATTAAAGAATGTGTGTAAGGTAACACCAATATACTCACAAGGGGTAATGGTTCAAAGAATATCTACCTAACATTCCGATTAAACTTTGCATTATCCTTACTAAGGTTAAGTTCAAATTGAAAGATACTTAACTGTATTAACATTATTTGTTTCTCTTTTCTGGAAATTAGTCTTGTCATTATTAGAACAAGTAGGGGTTATTGTAAATTATTAAGAATTAATAATCTTGAGTGTGTTCCAAAATAACAAGAAAATATGCAAGTGAAGATTAATTTTGAACTCAGAAATAGGAAACACTTGTGAAGTGTTATAGTAGGTTTGAATTTAGAAATAAGAAACACTTGTGAAGTGTTGCAGTATGTTTGTATTCAGAAATAGGCAACACTTAGTGAAGTGTTGCTAAATGAAAGTATGCAACTCTTGAAGAATATTGTAGTAGGTGAAACAATGTAACTTTCGGTAAAAGTATGTAACTTTTGGCAAAAGCTTATAAATCTTGGTAAAAGGAAGTTGTTTCACCAAGGGTCGCAACCTTGTGAAACAACACTAATATGGTTTATAAATACTTCATTCCGGATTCAGAAAAACATAACAAAAACATACATCCTCTTCACTAAAATTCCAGATACTTTTCCCTACATTTGAGTTTTCATCGGTCTTGTGCAAACTCGAGTATAGGTTGAATCATCCTGGGTATTCTTGCGTTCCAACTCTAAGACATTTTAGATTGCTTGAAATACTTATAAGGAGAGTGATTTTGTTCACGATTCTAGACTCGATCCATTTATAATTTAATTTTCTAATATAAATTCAATAGGTATACGAGGACATGGATGAGGTGATAATCCCATATAAGAGGGACACTAGGAGAAGAAGGTACGAGTTTTCCAAATTTTTCTATGTTCAGGATGAAAGATTGCTCACAACGAGCTGGATAATATTTTCATTGGGAATCAAAAGCTCTTTGTTAACACTCCAAGATTTCCAAGACATCAAGGTATAGGGGATGACAGCAATATGAAATTCAATAAGGAAGATGAAGTTAGGGTGGGGTCTAAGTGTGCAACTCAAAAAGATGACTTTCTTAAGAATAACGAACAATGGAATCAAGTGAGGGGCATGGTAAAATGGGAGTTAGAGGTGAAAGTTCTTACGTCCAGGTCTGGCGAAAAAATGATGTTCATAAAAATTCATAATTGTTCCAAGAAGTTTAAACAATCCTATGTCAGACCGTCTAGATCTTTGTTCACGTATTTAAAGTTCAAGTTTGAAGATGCTGAGGAGTCATGCATTAGGTTCAAAAAAGATTTTGTTGGTGAAGTGGAAAGCCCTGGCATGATGTACACTATTCAAAATATTTTTAACATAGAAGGTTATTTTGCGGTTAAAGCTACTTCCTTGGGAGATAACCTCTACTTGTTGGAAGAAATGGAGGAGGGTGAACTAAAGGCATTTGTAGAAAATGGAAAGGAAAGGTTAAATTAAGGGTTTAACGATATTAGGTGTTAGAAACCTTGTGATGTGGACAAGGATAAAGTTATATGGTTATGTATTCATGGAGTGCCTCACCATGCGTGGAATCCTAAACTAGTGGGAATTTATATGTGTTCGGATGATGAATCTAAGTAACAATCTAATGGATGTGGCAAGAATATTAGTTAGAACAAGATGCAATATGGTGTTGAATGAATCCTTATTGTTAAGATTAATAGTTATGTTTCTGGCATAAAGGTGGTATTTGACTCTTATGGCCCTTTGAGAATTGTTATGCCCACGGATAATGGGTAGGGCTCATCGATAGGGGTGAGAATAGACCAGACCAACTAACAAGAACCTACAACCTAGCCTACATAGGATCATACTAGGCCATACTTTTTTCTTAAATAGAAAAGGCTTAGGTTTTTTTATAAGCCTATTTCGTTAAAAAGGCTAGGCAAGAGGCCATAAAAAATATTTTAAGCCTATCAGACTGACCTATTATTATATTGTATTTTTTACTTTGGATTTAAATACATAAATGAATCTTATATACCTTGAAGAAATAATGAAAATAAGCTTAAAAATATTATGAACAATGTCATAAGTTGTTTACATAAGTTCTCTAAAATAAATAGTATCACAAAACGTATATTATTAGTTAAACTCGGATAAGTCAATGCAAACAAATATTTAGTTTCGTTGATCTTTTAATTTATTAGTATATTTAAATATTAGTTAAATTGCTTATTTACAAGTGAAATGAGGATGTAGAGCCTTCAACTTTATCACTATTTATTTTGGTTTTGGTTTAAAGGTAGAACTCCTTGGTAGGGTATAACCAATACTTCTTTTTCCACTTCTACTGACACCATATATCATAAAAGCCATCTTGCTTCAGTCTATGTTCTTAGCTAGAAATTTTTGAAAAGCTATGTCATATTTATTAAATATACATTCAGAATTTACAAGAGTTGTTACAAGAATTTCCTTTTCAAGTTTTTCGTTTTTGCTTCTGAGAGAAAGATTTTATTTTTCTAAAATATCAATTTTTTCTTTTAAAGAAGAGTTTTCTTTTATCAACTCACTATGTGCTCCAGAATCATCAACGTGAATCCTTTTTAGTTTCATGTGTTTTTCCTAGAGTTTCTGACTCTTTTCAAACATTTCTACTAAGTCTACTTCAAGTTCAGTACGAGTTAATTTAGAAAATACCTCTTCTGATTCTGAGTTTGAATCTGATTTTGGTTCTGAAACTTTAGTGCCAACCATGAATGATATGCTGGCTTGTTACTTTTCAGAGTCCTCTTCTTAGGAGTCAGAGACGTCCCATGTTACCATTAAACCTTTCTTCTTCTCTTTGGAGAATCTTTTCTTAGGCTTTTCCTTGATAAGCTTGGGACATTGATTCCTGTAGTGACATTATTTTCTACACTCAAAGTAGGCACCTTCTGTGTCTATTCCAGACTTATGGTGCTCGGAGTTTGACTCAGATCTTCCTTCTTTTCTATAGCCTCTAAAGTTGCTTTGTTTTTTCTTCCAGAGATGGTTGACTCTTCTGAACAAAAGAGAGAACTCATCCTCATCATTAAACTTTTCTTCTGATTCTTCTGCTTTAGCTTGAAAAGCATTGGTTTTTGACTTCAGAGCCACAAACGTTTTCCGCCTTTGAGGCTCATCCTCTTCTAGCTCGATCTCATGGCTTCTCAGAGAACTTACTAGCTCTTCCAAAGTTATTTTCTTCATATTATTTGACGCCTTTAGTGCTGTCACCATTGGCCCCCATTTCTTTGGCAGGATTCTGATGATTTTCTTTACATGATCTTTAGTTATGTAACATTTGCCCAAAACTTTCAAACCAGCAGCAAAAGTTTGAAACCTTGAGAACATATTCTCAATATTTTCATCTTCTTCAATTTTGAAAGCCTCGTACTTTTGAATCAAGGTTAGGGCCTTGGTTTCTATCACATGATCATTTCCTTCACGGGTCATTCTTAAAGAATCAAATATAGATTTAGTAGAGTCTTTATTTGTAATCTTTTCATACTTAGTGTAGGAAATAATATTTAGCAGTATTGTTCTTGATTTGTGGTGATTTTTGTTATCTCTCTTTTGATGTTCATTCATTTTGCTTCTGCCAAGCTTAACACCACTTGAGTTTACATGATGTGTGTAGCCATTTACTACCATATCCCATAAATATGCATCATATCCAAGGAAGAAAATTTCAATTATATCCTTCCAATAATCAAACTTTTATCCATCAAAGATTGTAGATTTAGCATAATAGTGATCATTGTTGTTTGTATATGACTTCTCACCACTATAAGTATCTGTTGTATGAAGATCACTCCAAATGAAACACTAGAGTGGCGTTGTAGCCTGTAGTTGTGAAGATGATGGGATGCGAAAGACTTCTTTGACACACAATACAATACTTTATGGAAAATTAGATTTGCTTTTGTACTTCTCTCACATTAAATATTTTGTTGACTTTTGGATAACTTCCATTCAAAGGTTTCTGATATTTGTTGATGAAGCCTGAGTCGCATTTCCAAAGTATGCCATCAGAATTAATAAAATAGATATAGTCTTTGGACAAGTGGGTTATGAGATTTTCACAAGCATATAGATAAAGCTTTATATCAAAGTCAGTTTGGAGAAATTTCTCTTCAGAATGTTGACTTGATAGATCAAAGTTGACTTGTTTGAACACTTATATATTCCTTGGTTCAGAGTCTGGATATCTTCAGAGTCATAATTTATTCCAATTTTTCTACACACTCAGCAAACTGGTTAGAGTACAAAATTATTCTCTTACACTTTATTATCATAAAAACTTAAGGATAATTGTAGAACTAACTTGTTTCAACAACAAATTCTAAACAAATATGTAAATAAATAAGTAAATAACAAAATTTGAATAGAGAAATGACCTAATGCATCCCAAATGAGCTATGAATTAAACTTGTACGAATAATTGACAAAATCATGTATATACATATACAAAACCTAAGTAACCTGATAACAACCTTAGATTTTTCTCATTAAAATATGACTACAAAATTATTTCAAAATAATTTAAAAATGGAAAGTATTAACAAAAAAATTGTGGAAAAATTAACAAAAATGTTCAAGTGCAAATTGTAACAATAAAAATAATTGGGCATATTATTCTCAACTTTCCCATAATTGTGGCAGCTAAGCAAGTGTGACACTATAGCTAGAAATCTCTTATTTGGTTATTTGCAAAATATTGACTTACTCCTAATTGACTAAAACAACAAACTTCTAGTATCATTTTATTGCATAAATTAGATGTGAGAATTTTTTTTTCACACCTCAAGTTTCAATGTGGTTTGGAAAAACAACAAACATTCATAAATTGCAAGATTGAAACAATATTGTGTGACACACCAACTTGAATTATACTACTAATATAAAACTCATATATCATTTTTATGCTTTAAGTAGTAGAAACATTGGATTTAGAAGCTGAAAACATTTAAAATGCTTTCAACAATAGTGTGCATTACTGTTTTACCAAGACATAGGTCACAAACAACCAAATCAATTGCAATTGTAGCAGATACCAAAACATAAGTCCTAATGAAAGATAAAGTCTAATTGCATCTATTGCCAATTTGAGGAATAACATCAAATACGTTATTCAATATTTCACACAATTAAGAAACAATTCAAAATAATTACAAATTGGATGAAACATGGAATGACAACATACACTCGACTGTAAAGCCTCAACAGTTGGAAGCAACATGTCCTCCTCCATGATAGAAACCTTGGTTGTATCCTGTCTATGATGGCATAAGGAAAGAAAGCATGTTAATGCACATTGAGATATGATAACGTGAAATAAATATTGTAATGTATAGACACAATTAAGAAAACATATAAGCAAACAAATTCTATGAAAACTCACTTTGAAAAACACATAAGAAAACTTTTTCACATTAAGACATGTCCCAAAGAGATGACAACTTTGAGTTTGTCTGATAAAGAATGTATCATGAAGAACATGGCGACCAGAAAATAAAAGTCACTTCATAAATGGTTGAAATAGTTGGAGTTATGATCACAACATAAAAGCATGCAAGCTGGGGAAAAATACAAAATTGGAAAAAAATACAAAATTAGAAAAACATAAAGGGAAGAGAAACATGATAATCAATATCCATGTTAGTAAACCAAAACATTTTTTATATGGAATGGTAAAGGGAAAAGAAATGTGAAGCTAAAAATGTGATAACTTATTGAAGTTAGTAAACCTAAACAATTGTGATATGAAAAGGTTATAAAATATTATAATCAGCTTTTTGAGCTTCTGTTAGTAATTCCAAAGAATAAACATAGCATTCTATAGTTGAATAAACCCAATATCTCAAAGACAAATCTAAACTAACATGTATCTAATTCAACTTTGTTACCATCAATCAAACAATAAAACGACACAAATATACATGCATTAGGTCTGACGAGTGCAGTTGAAAAGTTACTTAAGCCAACAGATTCAAGAGCTTTTCTGAACTAAGCAAATAATGAAGCATGACAACATTTGTAGTGATATACTTATAGATCAAAGCTTGATGTTCAACTTCCATCTGTTAAAAATGTGTAAATGCTCCTCTAACACCATTAAAACCTCCATGCATGCTTCTAGAACCATAGCCTATAAGGGTGACAAAAAATCACAAAAAAGTTGCTTTAGTTCAGAACTTAAAAAGAAAATTAGAATAAAACCACATAGATTTTCTTTAATTTTGAAGAAATAATAACAGTTAGTTAAACTTTTTTTTTCATATATAGAAAAGGAAAGAACATTTTTTTAAGAGGAAGATAATAATACATAACATAACTAATAAAATAATATGTAAAAATGTCAAAAATGGAAGGAAACATGTAACATCTATCAGAGTTCACTGCCATGCTTGGAAGTTGGATGAGAGTGCACTGCAAAATTTGATGAAAGTTCATTGTGAAATTTTATCAAACACATAGTAGGCATATGTGTAACTGTAATAGAGAAACAGACAACTAAAAGAGGAATGGAGAAATATAAGCTATTATTGGAGATAAAGAAAAAATCCTAAAATATATTATCAATGTAACAAATCTCAAACTTATTTTTTCTTGTTTCCGTGTGAGCTTTGTATTCACCAAGACTCTTCTTTATTCAAAATACCATAGTTTTTGCTTTCTCTATCAATATAATAAACAAATACAAAAATCAAAACTAAAACTCATATTTCAATCAGAAAAATAAAAAAATTGAGAAAAAAATCTGAAAAAAATAAAGCATACCTAGCAGCAAGACTTGAATAGACAACATCATACCGATTAGCAGCATTGGTAAAAGATTCATTTTCCTTATCATTAACAACTCCATACACTTTATAATATCATCCTTTGTCATTTGATCCCTAATTAAAAAAAACATACAATACTTAAATAATCAAATTCTTATAAATTATTCGGAGGCGTTGCAAAGATAAAATGATCAATGATAATGTGCACTGGCATATAGTTATGTTGTTGACAAATGCATATACATAAATAAACAATCAATATAGACAAAAGAAATGAAATTCATTACAATTTTGTTATAATAAAGTCATAATAGAACAACATAATAAACAAACATAAGAACATGCTCAAACACTAATAACATAAAAAATATTTCAAATGTGAAGAAACAATAGCATGAAATACATATGATGATGAAATAAAAATATGACGTCACTATAAGCATATAGATAGAAACACTCAAGGGTTATCAATGAATTTTTTGGAAGTGAAGACACGTGAAATATATCATACATCAAATATATCACACAATGTTGGAACATAAACATGCAATCAAATACAAGGGTCATAGATAAGCAACATATTATATTAAAACTTAAGAATAAAAAGATAATTTAGAACGATATTACCTCATAGGATGATAGACAAATGATGCACTCATATAGACGAAAGAAGCACTCATATTTTTATCTTCATTTTTTTTATTATTGAAACAAATGCGTGTCACACATCGGTAAATACTAAAAAGGGACTGAAATTTTAAATAATAATAATAATAACAATAATAATAATACTTAGATTTCAGATTTTTTTTAAAATAACCACTATTTTCAAAAATAATACCAAAATAACATACTTCTAAAAAAAATAATATAACCACTTTTTACACAAAAAATTATCCGGGTATAGCAGGCGTCATACCAAATGGTGCATGCTTTAGGCAATTGAACTAAGGCGCCATGCTTGGTGGCACTTGTATGCAGCTCAAGCCAATGCAATTGGCACATACTTTGAATGTTGAACTGTGGGGCCAATGCATGCATAGTGCATATGTCACTCCATTGACTACTGCTTTGTTTCACCTCTATAAATACAACATCATCTACCATTATTTTTTACACATCTTCTTACCATCTCCTTCTACTTTTCTTCAATCTCCTTCAATTTTTCTTCAAAATATATTCATATACGTGTCCTTGTATTCACAAGAGAAATGTTGATTTAATTTACTCGGTAGTAAAGCCTGTGATGAAGATCCGATTATGGAATATAAAGACGTTCGGACATCTTAAAAGAATCTTGATCCGTTGGTTAGATGAAGACATTGCAGAGGGTAAAAAGATCAGAAGAATTCAAAGGCTTGATACCACGTTCAACCAAAATGTAGATGTTCGTTTATGGGTGAATGTTAAAACTGACAGAGATGTTCACATGATGATGTATAGTTCTCACAAAGTTGTTTTGATGGTTGTAATCACATAATTATGTTGTTTATAGGTTGTATTTGTTTGTGATTTTGTTTCATTGTTGTCGTTGTTTGTGTTGTTGTTTAATTGTTGATTAAATTATTGTTTAATTCTTGTTTTCAAGTTATTGTAATTGAATCTTATGATATTTATGAAATGAATGTTGGTTTTAATATAAAGTACAAGGGTTACATTTAAAATTATGTTGTTATGCTTGGTCCAACACTAGGACAATTTGTAGGATTATGCTCGAGATGTCGACATGAACTACATAATCTCACCATTTTGTTCGCCGTATCCATTTAGGTTTGAATATTGGTGCTGCTTGGATGGTCATTTTTCTTTCTTCGCATTATTTCATTATGCTAGAGTATGTCCCCTTGATATGCAGGCCAATAATCCTCTTTTGCTACCATTGAAAAGCTAATGTTGTAAGGATAGTAAGTTGGAAGGATCATGTCGAACCTTTGAACATGTCGCTATGACATGGGAGCGGGGAATAAAGAAGGCTTGGAACTTTTCGCAGTCGCACCAACCTCTATCTAGTTCCACTCGATAGTGTTCCCTCAGTCTGCCTTCATTATGATCCATTAACTCAACAAAACTAAACCAACCTTTAGTACGTCAAATACTATGACCACATGTGTGTTAGATTTGGCAGCTCCCTCTTTAATGAATTTCATTGAAGCATCACTGAACACCTGCCCAAATTGTAACACTGAACTCCATTTGGAACGTCTTCTCTCAAACATCGCCCTTAATATAAAATAGGTTGCTCGCACTAAAGCGGTTATTGGTAGGTTTCAGATGCCTTTGAAGAAAGAGTCCATTGATTCCATGAGATTTGTTGTCATATGACCCCATCGTTGACCGTTGTTGTATGCCCTAGTCCACTTCTCCAATGGAATATTGTCGATCCACCTTACTGCATCTGCATTTGACAATCTGATGTCTTCACGGTAGTGTTTGAAGGAAGGTTATGTTAATGCATACCCTGCGTTGACAACCTACTTCCGCAGCATCTTGTCTTTGATCTCCTGAATTAAATTTTTGAGCGATATGTCTAATGCAATAGACATGCGTCAAAGGAGGATCCTGCCAACCGTTATCAATGTTTTTATAGGCACTCACAATTGATGGATGTCTGTCTGAGATTAAACATAAGTTAGGTTGAGGAGCAACGTGTAATCGAAGATTTTTTAGGAAAAAACTTCATCCTCTAGCAGTCTCCCCTTCAATCAGTGCAAAGGCAATTGGAAAAATATTGTTGTTGCCATCTTTTGCCACTGTCATGAGTAGCGTTCCTTTATAATTCCCATACTACCATGTTCAATTAATTTGTATAATAGGTTTACAAAAATAAAAACCTTTGATGCATGGTTCATACGCCCAGGTGGAATATGTCATTTCCACTAACACAAGTCTCGTCTGGGTATATGCCGACAATGTTTCCGAATTGACAATAGTCCCTGAAGCATAATACTTAAGTGCCACCAAATATTTTGGAAGTTCTTTGTATGACTCCTCCCAATTGTCGAACACTGTTTCAACTGCCTTAGTCCAAGCTCTCCATGCCTTCATATATGATGGAGTATAATTATATTGTGTAACGATATGTGAGATTATTATATTCACCTTTAACGACGGATTGTCACTAATGACAGACAAAATTTCATCACATATTAAATGAGAGATGCGTTTGTGATGGTCCTACATCGGGTTGGTGATTATGAAAGTGTGAATTGGACCCGTAAAACCTATCTCCCAAGAATCACTCCTCTTCCGATAAGATGCTGACAACCGGAACATGCAGAGCTCATTACGACAATAGATCTTATACCTCGTTATATTAGTTCAATCAACCCTATAATAAGTTGATAAGTCCATGTGATACTTTTTAATGGCTCTGACATAGAATTCTTTTGTGTGAAATTTGTCTCCTTCTTTCAATGATCCTTGAATTTTCACATAAGGATTCTGAAATATATCTGACGAAGGTTCATCTGCACCCAAATTCAAGTGTGTCGTGTGTTGAGGTGGACAATATTCATGACTAGCTAGTAATAGCTCTTGTTGGTGGTCGATAGTTTCCTTTTTCACCATCTCATCAACCAATATCTTGTCTTCTTCTTCTTCCTCGTCAACAACATTGACTTCATCTTGTTCGTCGTCATCAATTTCACAAAACACTTGTGATGGATCAACAAATTAAGACAACTGATTTTGTTGTTGTAAAATATATAACTCAATATCATTGAACACGAATTGCTCATGACTGAGAAACATATTATGAACATCGTCATCATTTTGAATCTTCAGTTGATAAAACTTAACTTGGTTGTTTGCAAAAAAACATCAGATTTTATAGATGATTTGTCCCTCCTGACTACACTGCAATTTCTTTTCTATTCTTTGTTTTAAATATGAAAAATTTGATCATCTATTTATTTTAAACCGAGTAACTTATGTGTTACAAAAACTAAAACTGGATAACTCACATTCAAATATTTCACCATCAGTATGGCCATTGATCATGTATTGTGGTTAGGAAGCCACTTTTGTAAGGTGTAATGTAAGTTTAGTGTACTGGTTGTAAGTTTACTGCGTCTTATCATATCAGCATGCAGTTAAATAAGGATGAAGATGGATTTCCAAAAAGAAAGGTACGCACCATAGAGTATGGCACATGCTCTATTGTTTTAACTTAGGGCCATATTCAATGGCTTCTACCTTTGCATGCATGAGTCTATGGTCCAGACTACAAGGAATCTTGCATGCATGACCCTATTACGCAACCTAAAACGAATCTCTTCCATGATTCCCTGCATGATTCCCTTACGAAATTCCTTATTCTCTGTCCAACATATGCGCCCTCCCCAATGGTTCATGCTCTAAAAAGTCAACAAATGCGCTCTAATAAGATAACTTATTTCTTTACAAGATTCCTTACAGGATTCCTTGCATGCTTCTATGCCATAAAAAACAATATATATGCGCCCTCCCCAATGGCGCATGCCATTAAATATAACATATCTGCCCTCTCCAATGGTGCATGCTCTAAAAAGATAACATATGTGTCCTCCCCAATGGCGCATGCTTCAAAAATCACATGCAAAAAAGCATCACATGAATGTAACATACACTCAACCTACACTCTCCAACGATGCCTTCCCCATATATAAATATTGATGTTTAACAACATTTCCATCAAACACACTCAACCTATCTACCTTGTCAGTGACATACACTCAACCTATCCACTTTGTCGGTAATAGATACTCAAAAGCATTCAACAAAATGTCTCTACTAACCATGGATGATGAATATCGAGGAACAATCAACAATATTACGGTATTTGTAAGTGATAACACTAAAATTTACCGTATTTTCGACTCCGATTTCACATGCATTCTAGTTGTTTTATTATCATTTTGCTGTGTTATTGCTATGTTTTTCTTTGTTTTCAGATTTTTACTTTAATCGGAGCCCCGATCGAGAAAAGGAGCGAAAAAGAGCCAAAAACCCTAAAAATCAGCATTTTGTACTTATGGCCTACCCCATGGCGGGCGCCACAGACCCTGCCATGACGTGTCCAAACTCAACTTCCCTCAACTCCCACGTTCCCCACTACCTCCACTAAGGCGCCTCATTTTGGCCTTGTGGCGGGCGCCACAAGAGGAAAATAGTTTCCCTCCCATTTTCAAGTTGAAGGGCATCCAAGTCATTTCCATCTTTTTACTTGCTTATAAATAGAAACTCGAATTCACTTTTACAATCATCCAAACTTAGAGCAGAGGCAAACTCAGAAGCAACTTTGTTTCACTTAGGCATATATTCAGTTTTATAAAGTGGTAATCGCTTCGCATTGGAGTGTTACCACAATTGTGTAATCAAGTCTGTGATAGAGTCTGTAATCGAGTTTGGAGCACTTTGGAAGGAAGTTAATCTTGCCGCCTTTTTCATTTCCGCTTTGCAATTTATTCAACCCTCCGATTGGAGCAGATTTTTATTACTTGTCTTTACTTTATTTATTTCCTCGCACCCGCTTTACTTTATTTATTTCCTTGCACTCGTTTTACTTTATTTATTTCCTCGCACTCGCTTTACTTTATTTATTTCCTCGCACTCGCTTTACTTTATTTATTTCCTCGCACTCGCTTTACTTTATTTATTTCTCACACTCGCTTCACTTTATTTATTTCTCGCACTCGCTTTAAATTATTTACTTTCCGCACTCGCACTACTTTTATTTATTTTAATGCACTTTTACTTTACCATGTCTAGCTAAATTTATAAGGTTAGAATGTAAGGATCGTGATTGAACCAGTAATCCGTACAATTGTTTATAGAAACATTTAAGGGCTATTTTAACTTTCAACTTAAGTTTTCTCGCATTTTAATTCCGTTGGGTAAGATCGAAAGCCGTCCAACGTCTATTTAAACTTAATTGTTTTTAACTATTTCAAAAACAGCGAAAGCGCTTTGTTTAGTTCATTAGGAGATTTTAACATTAAGAAGAAAAGAGATTTTAAAACTATTTTCGGACGCGTTTATAAGTTTAGAGTCTGGTTCGTGAGAACCTCTTTTGGTTAAGAAATCCAGGTTATAATACTTTTCAACTTAGTCAAGATACTATGTTTCTTAAAAATAGGTTTACTACTCTAACGCAATGCGCGCCTTTTTATAAGTGACAATAAGAGGGTTTGATTAGGGAGTACAACTCGGTTCTGAATACACGAAAGCGACAGTTCCTGTTAAATTAGTTCTTTTCAAAGTAGGAAACGATGTCCATAAGTAGCTCTACTAGCAAGTACTTGGATTATCAATCGATTACGTGAATTACATTCGACCCTGTCCTTATTAACTAAATTTATTTCAATACTTTACTTTTCATTGCACACTCCAAAAACACCTATTTTAATTGCCTTTGATAAACACCATAACAACAGATAACGATAGATTGACACTTGGTCTCTGTGGATTCGATAATATTTTATATTACTCTGACGCGTTCGTATACTTGCGAAAAGCACGCATCAAGTTTTTGACACTATTGCCGGGGACCAATTTCGTCAAATTTCATTTTCCTGTTGTTATATCGTTTAGACTTAGGCTATTTCCCGCCGGTCAATGCGAAGAACTCGCAGCACCGGAAGTTTAAGCTTAGTATACCCTCTGGCGGAACCTGAACGTTACGCTCGCGCACGTTTATTCTTTCATAGAATTAAGAGAGCTATGGCTGAAGATCAAAACCAAAGACCTCTTAAGGATTTCGCTCAACCATCAAACGAAGAACCTAGTTCTAGTATAGTAAACCCAACCATCCCAGCTAATAATTTTGAACTTAAACCATCTTTGTTGCAACTAGTGCAACAGAGACAATTCGCAAGTCTCGCTACTGAGAACCCAAACCAACATTTAAAAATATTTCTACAATTAGCAGACACTTTTAAAACCAATGGAGCTTCTCCTGAGGCAATACGTTTAAGATTATTTCCTTTTTCCCTCAGAGATAAAGCCCTATCATGGTTAGATTCCCTTCCACCCAATTCCATTACGACTTGGGATAACCTTAGAAGAGTATTTCTTGCTAGATATTTCCCCCCGAGTAAGACCGTCGTTCTTCGAAACCATATAACTAGATTTACCCAAAACCAAGGAGAATCGCTGTTCGAAGCTTGGGAGAGATATAAAGAGTTGTTACGAGCATGCCCACATCATGGTTTTGAAAATTGGTTAATCATTCAAACCTTCTATAATGGATTTCATTATAACACAAAGATGACCATTGACGCTGCCGCAGGCGGTGCTTTGACGAACAAACCTTATCCTGAAGCTAGTGCCCTCATCGAAGATATGGCCCAAAACCATTAATCGTGGGGAGTCGAACGAGCGACAGTTGAGAAGAAGGAAGCCCAAGGAGGAGTGCATGAACTAAGCTCTATAGACATGATGCAAGCTAAAATGGACGCATTAGCCCTTAAAGTCGAGCATATGTGCATAAACCCGAATACTGTAGCAACAGTTTCGTCGGATTGTGAGATATGTGGAACCAAAGGACACCAATCTGCAGAATGCAGTCTATTAAACGAAACCCACTCTGAGCAAGTGAACTACACCCAAGGGAACCCATACTCGAATACCTATAACCCTGGATGGAGGAATCACCCGAACTTCTCCTATAAAAACAATAACCCTATTCAAAATAATGCACCCCCGAGACCTAGTTATCAAGCCCTAGATCAAATCAACCTATGAAACCTGTACCATCAAAGCCGAGCCTTGAGAAAATTATGGAAAATTTTATCACCGCTCAAACCCAACAAAACAAGGAGTTCATGAACCAAAACATTCATGTTAACGAATTTATTACTCAGTTAGGAACCAAGGTTGACCAAATAGTTACTCATACCAAGATGCTTGAAACCCAGATCTCTCAGGTAGCTTTAAACCAAGCCCCTCAGACTACACCTGGAGGACAATTCCCTGGACAACCTCAATAAAATCCGAGAGGACAAGCCAATGCCATTACCCTACGAAGTGGGAACGCTTATGATGAGCCACCAAACCCTAGATTGAGTGAACCTGAAACTTCTAAGGAATGTACCAAACCCACGGACGAATTAAAGGAATCAGAGGAATCTGAAAACCAGGAAGGTCGAGAAAATGGAGAAGAACCTAAAGATAAAACTTACGTACCACCCCCGCCATATAAACCACCTATACCATATCCGCAAAGACTCAAACAAACCCAGATCAATAAACAGTATCAAAAATTTATTAAAGTTATAGAAAAACTTCATGTAGAAATCCCTTTCACAGAAGCCATCACCCAAATACCTTCTTATGCAAAGTTTCTCAAAGACATCCTTACCAACAAACGTAGACTTGACGATCCAAAGCCTTTGGAATGTAATGCTATTTCCGAGGACAAATTAGCAAAGAAAGATAAAGATCCTGGAAATTTCTCCATTCCTTGCCTTTTGGGTAATCATGTCATCGAAAAAGCTTTTCTAGACTTAGGAGCTAGTGTGAGCCTAATGCCTTTAGCAGTTTGTGAGAGGTTAAACATAGGAGAATTACAGCCCACTAAGATGTCACTTAAGTTAGCCGATAGATCTGTTAAATATCCGATAGGCATTTTAGAAGATGTTCTAGTTAGGATAGGTCAGTTATTTATCCCCACTGATTTTGTTGTCATGGACATCAAAGAGGACAATGATATACCAATCCTCCTAGGTAGACCATTCTTATCGACTACAAGAGCCATAATAGATGTCAAGAAAGGAAAGTTGACATTTGAGGTAGGTGGCTGTTGAACAATATATCTTCGGCAAATATTTTTATATCGTATCCACAGAGATTGGTTGATATTACCGCCGTTCTATAATCCGATTTGTTATAAGTTTAGAAAGTAACAAAGTTGTTTCGGTTGGAAATTTATCTTGTGAGTAAATGTCACTAAAACAGTAAAAATGGTTTTAATCAAATATAAAAGCTTGGCAAGATTGGAGTTCACTATTTCAAATGCTTATGATTCCTTATGATAAATAAATAGATTCAAGATTATTGATGATGTTCAAGTATCCTCTCAAAGTCATTTATGTCTAAATGATATTGTGATAATCACTATATTGATCCTTAGACGATCTCTCCACCTAACTATCAATATAGCAATCTTTAATGCTTAATACCAAAGAAGAGTAATGAGTAAATCTATCTCTACAACTTATTCACTACTTGAAAATCTGTATTCAATACATCAACAATCTTTGTCATATATATAAATCAAATGGAATACATAAACATATGAGAATAGCTACTACCTCCAATCTTGACAAAGGGGAGTTTAGCTCCTCATCATCATTGTTCAAAGCAGAAAGTTAAAGAAGAAAAACTCTGTTTTTATCTCTTACAAAAAGCTCTCAATATCAATGTCTCAATGATAATGAATGAATGTGAATAATGTGTTTTTCTCTCCTAAAAGAGTTGACATTTCCTTAATTGATCATTTCCATCCAAAGCAGAAAAGCTATCCCAAGGCAGACACCAAAATGGTAAAACCAGCTGGCCTTCAAAACAGCACTTTTGACCCAAAATCAACTTGCTGGATTCGCAGGGTTCGCAGGGCGAACTATGTTCGCGGCGCGAACTGACACTGTCATTCAGTTCGCGGGGCGAACTTTGTTCGCGGGGCGAACTGAAGCTGCCTCAGTTTCCTTGCTTTGCAAGCTTCATCCAAAATCTTCCATATTATGATGCTGCAATCCAAAGCTTTCTCATCCAAAAATTCTACAAAACTAATATAAATGTGAAATAACTATTCAAAACAAAATAAATTAAAAGTAATTGCATTTATACGAATTAATAAAAATAAAAAGTGTGTAATTACATCAAAACTTGGTAAAAGTGACCAATAAAATGATATAAAAAGTAGTACCAATTGGTCCCTAACAACTCTCCCCAACTTAGCATTTTGTTTGTCCCTAAACAAAAGTTTCCACCCTTATAACCAAAGCAATGACACAAAAGATTGAAACAAGGATTTACCAAGGACTATCAAATGGTTCAAAAGCGTTTGGCATTTTCTCAATTCACCTATCTCAATTCTAGACAAAACATGAATAAGGGAAATGGTAAAGTGCAAAAATCATTCCAAGGAATTCAAAGCCAAATATGTCAAAATTGAATCAAACTTACACACACATCATAATAATGATGAATAACATGAATGATTACTTTCACTCATCCAATCAATTAAATCAACAACAACTCAAATCATGCGGTTATCACAACAAATACCAAATCATGTGAAAAATGAGAATCAAGAGGTCTTTCAAAGGTTGTAATGTGGCTTAGGTTACAAGGAAGGATATGATTAAGAGAATTCAACCAAATTGTCTATCCTAAGGGAGCATTCCCAAATATTCAACTCTACACAATTTCCATTTCTTTGATCCCTATCTTTTTCTTTTTCTTTTTCTTTCTACATCCACACAACCATGAGCAATTTTTTTTTTTATTTTTTTTTAGGGTGATTTCTTTCTACATCCACATTTTTCTTTTTCTTGCTCTATGGTTTCAAGGGTGATTTCTTTTTCTTGTTTCTTTTCAAATTTTTACCCTTTCATAAGAAACTCACTTTTCCAAGTTTCTCATCACTTCTCATTTTACTCTCCCCAACTTAGGTTTCAAAACCAAATTTATTCAATAATGCTCCCTACTTAGAAATAAGCAAAATGCAAAATTTTCAACAACTCGATTTGAGGTTTCAATTGACACGAAAGAAATTAGGATTCATTTATTCCACAATTTTCAATTGATTTTTCAATGATCAATAAAATGAATCCTAAAATAAGCTCAAAGGGGTTTAACTAAGGATTATTCCTCACAAGGTTAGTTGATTCAAACTTTTTGGTCAAGTGGTTTTTCTCACAAACAATGCCTCTATCATTTTCAAAAATTTTACACACAAATAGCTTGATGCATGATTTAGCATGATAAGAATGAGTTAAAAAAATGCTCGGTTTCCCGCTTTTTAGTGTACAATGGAAAGCTTCCTCACAATTGGTTAAGTCCTATTTTGATTCAAAAATGACATAAATTTCAATGAGTTTATGATATGAAATTTGCACATACCCTCAGACTACTCATGTTAAATCTAGAAAGCGATAAAGTATACCTTGAAATGTCGCCACTACTTCTTATCATCACCACTCGAGGTGTCCTATGCTTCTTTCTTTGCGATTATTTCTCGGTTGCTTTAAGCTTGACTTAAGAGTAAGAACAATTAAACAAAAATTGTTGGTAAACCAATTTGATTGTAACACACTTAAATCTCGAAAAGTATTCATGCAATTATCAAGACAAACTCTAAAGTTCAACAAACTCCTCAATCTTCCTTCAACTCACCGCCATGGGTTACACCACCTCCTGCACCCCCCAAAATTTTGGCCTGCCCTCAGGCCACTTATCATAATCTACAAAATCCTCCTAGAAGGGGAATGGAGAGGGGAAGTTTTGAAATTTAGAGGTTTGGAAGTGGAGCAACGAGATTGTTGAAAGAATCTCCTAAGTTTGTGAAAATAGGAATGAAACGAAAATGACATAAAACAAAAGTTTTTTTTTTCCAGTTCGCGGGGCGAACTTTGTTCGCGGGGCGAACTGAAGGAAATTTCAAAAAAATTAGTTCTGCCATTCACTGTTCGCGGGGCGAACTTTGTTCGCGGCGCGAACTGAAGTTGTGAATTCAGTTCGCGGGGCGAACGGTGTTCGCGGGGCGACCTGTAAAAAATAGAACCCAATTTTTTCAAAATTTAACACAGCAGAAACTCACACAGCAGAAAAAAAAATTAGAATGCAGACTTACAATGTTGGGTTGCCTCCCAACAAGCGCTTTGTTTAACGTCGTTTAAAGCTCGACGGTTCAACGGTCTTCACGATCCGGCTTTGTTGAGCAACTTCCTCAAGGGCTTTGTTGTCTTCAAGAGGTTCTTGATGAACCTTCGATAAAATCTGATACCACCCGTCTTCGGAACTACTTGCACAACACTCACCCATTCACCATCGGAGATAGAACAAATCATCCCGGCCTCCAATAGTTTGACAACCTCCTTCTTTTTCAGCACTTGAATCAATTTGTCTTCCTCTTTTGTGGACAATGTATTACTAACGACCACCGGTTTAGTACAGTCATCACCCAAGAACAAATACTTCAAATTTGGCTCTAGTTTTAGCTCTTCCACTTCCTTTGTCATATCCAAGCCTTCGTTTGTCTCTTCATGATAAACAAGTTCTCCGCGAGGTTCTAGTTCATGCAACATTGCTTCCATCTCTTCTCCTTCATTTTGGGTCGAAACTTTGTAGACTCCGATAAGAGATTTCTCTGATGGGTTAGAAACATGAGCCTGGTTTGCGATCTCCATTGGTTCCTCCTTGGTGGCATCGATTCAGAAAGACTCACACTTACCATTGAAATGCCTTTTGGCTTCAAAAAGATTGAAGGCTACCTCTTCATCTTGCACCCTCACTTTCATTAGCCCATCATCTATGTCAATCATCATCCGAGCAGTTTTCATAAAAGGTCTTCCAAGAATTAGGGGTACATCACGGTCCTCATCCATCTCTACTATTACAAAATCCACCGGAAACAAAAATTTGTCCACTTTCACAAGCATGTCTTGAGCGATTCCGTATGGTGAGGTGGTAGACTTGTCGGCTAGTTGTAGAGTCATTCTCGTCGATTTAATCTCAACATTCCCCAATCTTTTTACAATGGAGAGGGGGATTAAATTTATACTAGAGCCCAAGTCAATCAAACCATTTCCAACGTATGTGCTTCCAATGGTTACCGGTAGAACAACCCGGCCCGGATCAGACTCCTTCCTTGGGAAAGTCTTTTGGATGATGGCGTTACACCGTGCATCAAGCAATATGGTCTCATCTTCCACGTGTCGCCTTTTCATGGTAAGAATGTCCTTCATGAATTTAGCATACCGCGGCATTTGTTCTAATGCATCAGCAAATGGAATGTTGATTTGGAGTTGCTTGAAGATGTCCATGAACCGTGCATAATGCCTAGCATTGTCCTTTCTTGATGGTGTGTGCGGATATGGAAAATGTTAAACTGGAATGACCTTCACTCCTTTGTCTCCTTTTTTCTTCTTTCTTGGTTCGATTTCCTTATTCATTTCCGCTTCACACTGTTGTTCCTCCATCAATTGCTGGTTCTGCTGTTTTCGCGGCGCGAAGGGAGATCGCGGCGCGAACTGAGCAGTTTCTGCCACTTTCTTCTTTCCACAAGCCACATACTCATTTTCCAGCATAGCATCCATATCATTCTCAACTGTAATCTCCTCACTTTTTTTACTTGTCAACTCTCTACCGCTTCTAGTAAAAATTGCTTTACAATGCTCCTTTGGATTGGGTTGAGTGTTAGCGGAGAAAGAGGATCCTGCAGTTTGTTCCGACAATTGTTTTGCAAGCTGACCTACTTGATTCTCCAAATTCTTGATTGCTGCCTCGGTGCTCTTCTGATTTGCCATGGAGGTTTGCATGAATTGTTGGAGAGTGTCTTCTAGCGTTAAATTTCCTCCTTGCGATTGTTGTCCTTGAGAGTTTGGATGTTGGTAAGGACTTTGCTGCTGAAAATTTTGATTGTTGAACCTTGACGGTTGATAGCCTTGATTGTTTCTTGGTTGGTAGCCTTAATTGTTAGGCTGTTGTCTTTGATAGCCCTGATTTTGATTGTTCACATAACTCACTTTTTCTCTGGGTGGAGGACAAAAACCAGTAGGGTGATCCCCTTGACATAATTCGCAACATGCTACTTGATGCTGAACTTGAAACCCTTGAATCTCTTTTATTTGCTGTGGAAGCTTGGCCATTTGTTGAGTGAGAAGCTCCACTTGTTGAGAGAGTAGCTTGTTTTGAGCAAGGATGGCATCATTGGTATTTAACTCAAGAACTCCCGGCTTACGTTGTGAAGGGCTACGATCATGTTGACCTTGATGATCATTGAGGGCCATCCGTTCAATAATGACTTTAGCTTCTTCCGCAGTTTTTGACATAAGCGAGCCACCCGCGGTGGCGTCCAGAAGTGTCTTGTGAGTTGATTGGAGTCCATTTAGAAAAATATGGATTTGAGTGAGCTCATCAAAACCATGTCCCTTACATTTCCTCAACATTGATTTGAATCTTTCCCAAGCTTCATTTAGAGACTCGTTGCCTCCTGAAGTGAATACCGCAATAGCCGTTTTGGCTTCCATGAATCGGGATTGAGGGAAATATCTTTCTAAGAACTTTTCTTCTAACAAATTCCAATCCGTCATCACTCTTGATTCTTGATCAAGGTACCACTCTTTTGCCTTTCCCACTAAGGAGTGTGGGAACATCCTCTTGAATAATGTTTCTTCACCTACTTCGTCTATTCCCGTAGAACCCGCAATCTCATAGAATTTTATGAGATGGGTATACGGATCTTCATGATCCATTCCGGTGAATGGATTTGCATAGAGAAGTTGGAGGATTCCGGTCTTCATCTCCGTATTTCTTCCTCCACGGGCAAATTGAGCATTTCTTCTTGGACTATTAGCGGACATTTCGGTACGATTGTCATCCGCCATGTTTCCGTCACAAGCCTCTACAACCACTTCTTCGATTGGAACAAGTGCGGAAGTAGATGCTTCTTCTCTCCGGTTCCTCTCTTCGGCTAGTTTCCTTCGTCTTCGTGTTTTGCTATTGAGCTTCCGAAGTGTTCTTTCAATTTCAAGATCGAATTGAAGTTGCTCCTCGGTTGCTTTTCCTCGCATGCACTAGAATCTACAAAACTAACAAGCCAAGTGAAACAAAAGAGGGATAATAATAATTGTAACACAACTTAAAACAAAGAATTATTGCAATGCTTGTAATATCGACACCAATCCCCGGCAACGGCGCCAATTTGTTGAACAGTATATCTTCGGCAAATATTTTTATATCGTATCCACAGAGATTGGTTGATATTACCGCCGTTCTATAATCCGATTTGTTATAAGTTTAGAAAGTAACAAAGTTGTTTCGGTTGGAAATTTATCTTGTGAGTAAATGTCACTAAAACAGTAAAAATGGTTTTAATCAAATATAAAAGCTTGGTAAGATTGGAGTTCACTATTTCAAATGCTTATGATTTCTTATGATAAATAAATAGATTCAAGATTATTGATGATGTTCAAGTATCCTCTCAAAGTCATTTATGTCTAAATGATATTGTGATAATCACTATATTGATCCTTAGACGATCTCTCCACCTAACTATCAATATAGAAATCTTTAATGCTTAATACCAAAGAAGAGTAATGAATAAATCTATCTCTACAACTTATTCACTACTTGAAAATCTGTTTTATGTCAAGACTCAAATAATCTCTCTCGACAACTACTCAAATCTGATTTTCAACTTAGGGCAAAAACAGTATTCAATACATCAACAATCTTTGTCATATATATAAATCAAATGGAATACATAAACATATGAGAATAGCTACTACCTCCAATCTTGACAAAGGGGAGTTTAGCTCCTCATCATCATTGTTCAAAGCAGAAAGTTAAAGAAGAAAAACTCTGTTTTTATCTCTTACAAAAAGCTCTCAATATCAATGTCTCAATGATAATGAATGAATGTGAATAATGTGTTTTTCTCTCCTAAAAGAGTTGACATTTCCTTAATTGATCATTTCCATCCAAAGCAGAAAAGTTATCCCAAGGCAGACACCAAAATGGTAAAACCAGCTGGCCTTCAAAACAACACTTTTGACCCAAAATCAACTTACTGGATTCGCAGGGTTCGCGGGGCGAACTATGTTCGCGGCGCGAACTGACACTGTCATTCAGTTCGCGGGGCGAACTGAAGCTGCCTCAGTTCCCTTGCTTTGCAAGCTTCATCCAAAATCTTCCATATTATGATGCTGCAATCCAAAGCTTTCTCATCCAAAAATTCTACAAAACTAATATAAATGTGAAATAACTATTCAAAACAAAATAAATTAAAAGTAATTGCATTTATACGAATTAATAAGAATAAAAAGTGTGTAATTACATCAAAACTTGGTAAAAGGGACCAATAAAATGATATAAAAAGTAGTACCAATTGGTCCCTAACAGTGGCGAGAAAATTGAATTTATACTTTCGAAATTTCTTATGGCACCTGTGATGGGAGACTCGTGTTATGCCTTAGATATCATTGATGAATGTGTTAGAGAATTAGAACAAAAAGAAATTATAAAAACAATTAAGTTACCATCAACTCTCATAAGAGAAGATGATGACTTTAAGAAACCCTACATCGATGATAACCGTTACGAATGTTTATCCCTTACCCCAGATCCTATGCCATGCCCTAAGAAACCAACCTTAGAACTTAAGGAACCGCCTAAGAACCTGAGATACGAGTTCCTCGATGAAAAGATGAACCGTCCAGTTATAGTTAGTGCTACCTTGAGCCAAGAGGAAACGAACCAACTTTTAGACGTTTTACGAAGATATCCCTCAGCCTTAGGATATAATATCTCTGACCTGAAAGGTATAAGTCCATCCGTATGCATGCATCGGATTTCTCTCGAAGAAGATTCAAAACCCTCCAGGGAACATCAGAGAAGAATAAACCCTATAATGAGTGATGTTGTTAAAAAGGAAGTTCTTAAGTTACTTGAGGCAGGTATCATCTACCAGATCTCGGATAGTAAGTGGGTGAGCCCTGTGCATGTAGTACCTAAAAAGGGAGGCATCACAGTCGTGCAAAACGATAAAGGCGAACATGTAGCAAAACGTTTATAAGGAGGATGGCGGATGTGTATAGATTATAGAAAATTAAATAAAGCAACTAGGAAGGATCATTTCCCTTTACCATTTATAGACCAGATGTTGGAGCGTCTAGCCAGACACTCTTACTTATGCTATCTAGATGGATACTCTGGATTCTTCCAAATACCTATCCACCCCGAAGATCAAGAAAAAACTACCTTTACATGCCCTTATGGAACTTTTGCCTACAGACGAATGTCGTTCGGCCTCTGTAATGCCCCAGCTACTTTCCAACGCTGCATGATGTCAATCTTCGCAGATTACCTAGATGGTATCATGGAAGTGTTTATGGATGATTTCTCGGTTTGCGGATTTGATTTCCACAATTGTCTTGCTAACCTTGAGAAAATCCTGGAGAGATGCGTGGAGGTGAACCTCGTGCTAAATTGGGAAAAATGTCATTTCATGGTAACCGAAGGAATAGTTTTAGGACATATAGTTTCTGAAAAAGGTATAGAGGTAGATAAAGCTAAAATAGAAGTTATAGAAAACCTAAAACCCCCAAAAACCATCAGAGAAGTCCGAAGCTTTCTTGGACACGCTGGATTCTACCGGCGTTTTATTAAGGACTTCTCCAAAATAACTAAACCTTTAACTGGACTTTTAATGAAAGATGTTGAATTCATTTTCGATGAAAAATGTAATGACGCATTTAATCTTTTAAAGCAAGCATTAGTATCTGCACCTATTATGAAACCACCAGATTGGTAAGAACCTTTTGAGATAATGTGCGATGCTAGTGATTATGCAGTTGGAGCCGTTCTAGGACAAAGGAAAGATAAAAAATTACATGCCATTTATTATGCCAGTAGAACCCTAGATGCTGCCCAACTTAACTATGCAACAACTGAAAAAGAATTACTCGCTGTAGTTTTCGCTATAGACAAATTTAGATCTTATCTAGTAGGAGCAAAAATTATAGTTTACACCGATCATGCTGCCATTCGTTACCTATTAAGTAAAAAAGATGCCAAGCCCAGGTTACTCCGATGGATTCTATTACTACAAGAGTTTGATTTAGATATAAGAGATGAAAAAGACACTGAAAATGTAGTAGCCGATCACCTTTCTAGGCTAGAACATCTAAAGCCAGAATTAGTACCCATAAATGATGATTTCGCCTACGATAGACTGATAGCTAGAGTAGAAACCATTGAAGATAATAACCTAGATCCTTATGAGCACCCCCAAAATTCCTTAGCAATAAGTAACGTACCCTGGTATGCAGATTTCGTTAAATACCTAGCTGCTGATATAGTACCCCCTGATCTTAACTACCACCGCAAGATGAAATTCTTCCACGATGTGAGAAACTTCTATTGGGACGAACCGCTCCTTTTCAAAAGGGGTAAAGATGGCATTTTTCGCCGTTGCGTTCCAGAAGAAGAGGTAAATAATATTATCAAGCATTGTCATTCTGCACCCTATGGTGGACATGCGAGCACCTCTAAGACATACGCCAAGATTCTTCAAGCTGGCCTATTCTGGCCTACCATGTGGCGTGATGTCTATGCTTGCATTGTCAAGTGTGATAGATGCCAACGCACTGGAAACATTTCAAGGCGTGATGAAATGCCTCTAAGAAACATTCAGGAAGTAGAACTCTTTGACGTATGAGGTATAGATTTCATGGGACCTTTTCCCCCATCCTTAGGAAATAGGTATATCTTAGTAGCCGTAGATTATATGTCTAAGTGGATTGAAGCTATAGCTGCACCCACAAACGACACTAGGGTAGTAATCAAACTATTTAAAAACTATATATTCCCTAGATTTGGAACACCATGTTTAGTCATAAGCGATGGAGGATTACACTTTATATCGAGAATATTTGACAAACTTTTAAGAAATATGGAGTTAGGCATAGAGTAGCAATACCATACCATCCACAAACTAGTGGCCAAGTAGAAGTATCTAATAGAGAGATAAAACAAATCCTAGAGAAAATTGTTTCTATTTCTAGGAGAGACTGGTCTCAGAAGCTTCAAGAAGCATTATGGGCCTATAGAACCGCTTTCAAAACCCCTATAGGAACTACTCCTTATCAACTAGTATATGGAAAATCATGTCACTTACCATTCGAATTAGAGCATAAGGCCTATTGGGCTATTAAAACTTTGAATTTAGACTACCTAGCCGTTGGAGAAAAGCGTACCCTAGACATTCATAAACTAGAAGAACTTAGGCAATCTGCCTACGAGAACGCAAAAATATATAAAGAGAGGACAAAAGCCTATCACGACAAAAGAATAATAAAGAAAAATTTCAATATAGGCGATCCTGTTCTCCTTTTTAACTCTAGGTTACGACTCTTTCCTGGAAAGCTACGTTCAAGATGGACTGGTCCTTTCGAAGTATCCAAGATTATGAGATCCGGAGCCGTAGAAATCAAGAACGATACCTGTAGTTCATTCATTGTAAATGGACAAAGACTGAAGCTCTACGAAGGAGGAGACATTCCAGCATACTACTCGAGCCACACCCTGATTGATCCACCAATTCCTACTACTACAGGTGTATAAATTCTAATCGTCAAGCTAATGACGTTAAACAAGCGCTGCGTGGGAGGCAACCCACGGTTTTTCTTTCATTTTACTTTTTCGCATTTATTTAATTTTATTTTTATTTTATTTTATTTTATCATATTTTGCATTGAGACTAAGATTTGAATGATTTGTATTTTCAGGATCACTTTCTTAACTTTTACGGGATGCAGGATTTCGATGACATACACGTGGCCTATAGAGATAATGCTCAGAGGGAGCGCTACATTGCTTTGTATCAGCGCCCTATGGCACCCACACGTTATCCCGATCAGCACTGTATGGAGGCACTGGGTATCGAGCCGAGTATCCAATTCCTTAGCCACCAGCTTCACTGGGACGAGTTTGCTGATGACTTGAGTAACACATATAGGAACCTGACTTTGGAGTTCCTGAGTTCATCCGACTATGACCCATATTCTGGACCAGATGGGTATGCTGCTTTCAGGCTTTTCGGAGTTGAGTACTCTTTCAGCCAGAAAGAGTTCGGCGACCTTTTGGGCTTCCAGACCACTCCTGATGCTATCCCGGAGACACCTATGGGATATTTCCTGGGTAAGGAGGTTGAGAAATTTTGGAGTGATATCTCAGGCGGCGGAAGCCAGGATCCATCTATGCAGCTGTCTCATGTTATACGTAACCCCGCCTTCAGATATTTTCAGATGATATTAACACATTCCTTCCTGGGAAGGCCGGATGCAGAGACACTACTGAGTGAAGAAGAGATCTTCCTGTTATTTTGTGCATCCCAGTCTCGCCCAGTCGCATGTGGGAACTTCTTGTTATACAGTCTCAGTGGTATCTCCAGATCTACCGAAGGAGTCATCCATGTTGGCGGAATCATCACGCAGATTGCTGTCGCTTTAGATCTGTCTCGCAAGCTGTTACATCTTCGGACCTACTGTGGGTACACTACCATGGACATCGACTTCTTTTTGACCAGAGGATTGATGAGGAGAGCCTCTTTCCACCCATGTCAGTTCTGACTGCTAGTCGACAGCGAGGCTATCCATTATTTCACATTGCCAGATCCTATGATGACCAGTGTGCATGATCCAGCGAATTGGAGTTATGCTCTAGAGGGCCAGGGAGAGACCGTCGAGGAACCGAGATCACCACCCATTGCTGAATACACGCCTACACCACCATCTCCCAGAATCATTGTTTTCTCTAATAATCTTTCATTGCAGACACCCGACATCCACACTCAGATTGCTGAGTGTCGTAGAGAGATCGCCGCGCTTAGACAGGAGGTGGCAGACCTCACTTTACAGATGGGAGTGTCTGATCTCACCCATGCTACTGAAGCCGACTGTCTATATCAGGAGATCGCAGAGCTCAAGCAGGAGGTAGCCATGCTCCGTGGTTCCTCTTAGGAAGATGACATCCCCACTATATGATCTCACCATTTAGTCTTATTTTATCTCTTTTTTATATTTCTCGTATTTACATAACTCATCTTATATTATCGCATTTGGAATATTATATAAACTACATCTATACATTGATATTTCTACTTTTATCTATATATGTCTTATTTTTCGTTTTATTTGCATTTTTTATTTTTCAGTTATTTATTTATTTATTAGTCTAATATTTAATTTTTGTTTCATTTTTATTTTTGTTTTTACCTTTATAAAATTATGCAAGTCAATGATGCTAGGAAAATCACAAAACAAATGCTATCCGGACCCCTCAAAGCCAAAAGACAAGAGAAGCCCAAGTCAAAGGACCAAAATCTGGCCCAGCCAGATTTTGCCTTGTGGCGCCTGCCATAGACCCTGTGGCGCCCGCGACAGCGTCTGTAAAAGGTCGGGGCAGAACCCCTTTCTTCACCATTTTTGCAACTTACAACCTTCCAAACCCATTTTTTCACCTTGGAAAAACATCCTTGAACCCACAAAAAGCTCATACTTTTCTAACCACCACACCACACAAATCATTATTCCAATTTCCATTTTCGATTTCATCCGTCGGATTTTGTAAAAATCCAACCTTTTCACAAACCACTTCATCTTCTTCATCACTTCTCAAGAGCTTTCAAATGGAGTTTAACGGATTCATTCTTCGAGGAGGAAAACCGGGGGATAGACAAAGAAAAATTATTGAACGGTTGCAAAATCGGGAAATGCTCCTGACAAGGTATGTTGACGAAAACTGTCTCTACACTTTAGGTATCTAGCATAGCATATTTCATTTATTAGATAATTTAGGTTTGCATAATTTCTTTTCCAATAAAGAACCTACCTATGAGCGGTTGACAATTGAATTTTTGAGTTCCTTAATTTATATTGTCAACCCTAACACTGCTAGCACAGTTGGTACTGTCAAATTTAGAATGTTTGCTGTTGAATACCAATTCAGTACCGACGAACTAGCCAGCTTGTTAGGAATCCCTCATAGGGACGGTGCTATTTGTGAGGCCCCTTTGGATTCCGAATGGTCTGTTGAGGTATTTTCCTTCTAGGAGCGTTTATCAAACACTTCCATAAACTCTTTTGAAGGAGTTCTTGCCTCAAGTATCTATAACCCGACCATCAGAGTTTTTCGATATCTGTTGGCATGCACTATTTTTGGCCGGGAGAATCCAAATAAGGTTAATGCTAGAGAGCTTCTATTTTTACAAGGAAGCCTCACAAATAGACGTATTAATTCGGTCCCGTTCATGCTTGCTCATATGACTTTAACTTTGAATAAAGCGGGACCGATTTCTTTTGGTGGATTGATTACATCTATTGCTCGGGCGCTTAACCTGAACGATGAGATGGCTACCCTAGACCCATTACCTCCTCGCACAATTAACCTAAAATTTCTGAGAGACATGAAATTGTGCCGCTCGAGGAGAGAAGGAGGCTATATGCTTATGGTTCATGGTGTAGCCATCCCTTCTGTTGTTTTACGCTACACTAGACGTACAGACAACCGAGATGAAAAGAATTGGGCCTACACTTTAGATGCCCCACCTGTTTTGGGTCCTCTTCCTCCTAACATGCCTGATGAGGCGGGACACGACACTGATGATGAATATGATCGGAGAGAGAGATCTCCCGTACCCCATGTGTCCCCCCATCATCCTGCACCACCACACACCGCACCATCTTCTTCTTCTGCAGGTACCACTCCTGGCTTCTATATTACATAGGAGATGTGGCGTGACCACATGGCTAGAGAGCAAAGGCGTGACGACCTACTCTCTACCATCCAGCAACAAATGGCGGATAACATGCGCTTCATGCAAGAGTCGCAGCGGAGGACAGACAGGTCCTACGACACTGTTCTACAGTCTCTGCAAACGATCACAGATTCACAAGCCCGTCAGCAACACTACCACCAGAGACACATGGCACTCATTGAAGCCACTCAAGGTTCCATTATGGGTAACCTTCGAGAGGTGAGGACCGCTCAGGATGCCCTGCAGGTGAGGATGGATCAGAGAGACCGTCGTCGTACCCGATCCCGTCGTCCACCTCAGGATGGCGAGGGCACTAGTGGTCAGCAATAGGTTGTCAGGTAACTCTTCCCTTATCTTATTTCGAAAAATTGGGGACAATGTTCGATTTAAGTGTGGGAGGAGACTCTATCGTCTTTTCTTTATTGCTTTTCTCGTTTTTCCTTTATCATTTTTCTTTGTTGTTTTTAGATAGTTTATTTCCTTTTAGTTGTTTATTTTGCTTTTTAGTATAATGCATGAGTTTGACGAGTCACCAAATATAGTAGATCTTTAGCACAATCCTACCTCCCCATACCTTTAGCCCCACCGAATTTTTTTTGCAAAAGAAAATAGTGTTATTCCGAAAGTTTTCAGGTTTTAAAGACATGTTTTGAGTAAGGATGCGGTGACTTGGGAGAACTTTGCGAAACATCAGTATTGTTTTAGCACCATAAGCTTCGTAAATATAGGAATCATTCCCGAAATCCCATATACCATGGCCTTAATCATCATTTCCATATAAGTCCTCAGTAGTTTATCTCAGCAGTCAGCTTCGGCCTACGCATCCTCTACGTAGAGGACCGATGCAAATAAGTGATGATCCAGAAAAACAAAAAAAATAAAAGAAAGCAAAAGGCAACTCCGGTATAGGTGACCCTCACAAAGTCATTTAAACCAAAGAATTGTAAAAAATTGCTACAAAAAGAAAAAGAAAAAGAAAAACTTACCCACTATTGGTTGGTTCAGAGGTATCTGGCACTGAACTCGGTAGGGAGGATTATGATCTGATCCCCCACAACTACAGTTGGGTCCAATAAAAGGGTTTACACATATTTATGTGCCAGAAACCCCATGCTCAGATCATAATCACTAACAGGCCACTCTACTACGAAGCATGTACGGATAACAGACTTAATGTGATTGCGCCTGAATGAAAAGGACACAAAAAGAGATGAAGAGGCAGGCCTAGGTATTGTGGGATAATATGGGTTGGTTAATATAGGAATGAAATTTATGTCCGTATTTGCGGATTAGTGTCATCATGATACCCTTAGTTCACTCAGTTAGTACCTATCACTGCATCCCGACTTGAACTTAGAATTTTTACCTGAAGCACTCGTTTACACAAATTTTCTTTTATGAGCTTTTTAATGTTTTGCTTGAGGACAAGCAAAGGTTTAAGTGTGGGAGAGTTTGATAACACTAAAATTTACCGTATTTTCGACTCCGATTTCACATGCATTCTAGTTGTTTTATTATCATTTTGTTGTGTTATTGCTATGTTTTTCTTTGTTTTCAGGTTTTTACTTTAATCGGAGTCCCGATCGAGAAAAGGAGCGAAAAAGAGCCAAAAACCCTAAAAATCAGCATTTTGTACTTATGGCCTACCCCATGGCGGGCGCCACAGACCCTGCCATTACGTGTCCAAGCTCAACTTCCCTCAACTCCCACGTTCCCCACTACCTCCACTAAGGCGCCTCATTTTGGCCTTGTGGCGGGCGCCACAAGAGGAAAATAGTTTCCCTCCCATTTTCAAGTTGAAGGGCATCCAAGTCATTTCCATCTTTTTACTTGCTTATAAATAGAAACTCGAATTCACTTTTACAATCATCCAAACTTAGAGCAGAGGCAAACTCAGAAGCAACTTTGTTTCACTTAGGCATATATTCAGTTTTATAAAGTGGTAATCGCTTCGCATTGGAGTGTTACCACAATTGTGTAATCAAGTCTGTGATAGAGTCTGTAATCGAGTTTGGAGCACTTTGGAAGGAAGTTAATTCTGCCGCCATTTTCATTTCCGCTTTGCAATTTATTCAACCCTCCGATTGGAGCAGGTTTTTATTACTTGTCTTTACTTTATTTATTTCCTCGCACCCGCTTTACTTTATTTATTTCCTCGCACTCGCTTTACTTTATTTATTTCCTCGCACCCGCTTTACTTTATTTATTTCCTCGCACTCGCTTTACTTTATTTATTTCCTCGCACTCGCTTTACTTTATTTATTTCTTCGCACTCGCTTTACTTTATTTATTTCTCGCACTCGCTTTACTTTATTTATTTCTCGCACTTGCTTTAAATTATTTACTTTCCGCACTCGCACTACTTTTATTTATTTTAATGCACTTTTACTTTACCATGTCTAGCTAAATTTATAAGGTTAGAATGTAAGGATCGTAATTGAACCAGTAATCCGTACAATTGTTTGTAGAAACATTTAAGGGCTATTTTAACTTTCAACTTAAGTTTTCCCGCACTTCAATTCCGTTGGGTAAGATCGAAAGCCGTCCAACGTATATTTAAACTTAATTGTTTTTAACTATTTCAAAAACAGTGAAAGCGCTTTGTTTAGTTCATTAGGAGATTTTAACATTAAGAAGAAAAGAGATTTTAAAACTATTTTCGGACGCGTTTATAAGTTTAGAGTCTGGTTCGTGAGAACCTCTTTTGGTTAAGAAATCCAGGTTATAATACTTTTCAACTTAGTCAAGATACTATATTTCTTAAAAATAGGTTTACTACTCTAACACAATGCGCGCCTTTTTATAAGTGACAATAAGAGGGTTTGATTAGGGAGTACAACTCAGTTCTGAATACGCGAAAGCGACAGTTCCTGTTAAATTAGTTCTCTTCAAAGTAGGAAACACTGCCCATAAGTAGCTCTACTAGCAAGTACTTGGATTATCAATCGATTACGTGAATTACATTCGACCATGTCTTTATTAATTAAATTTATTTCAATACTTTACTTTTCATTGCACACTCCAAAAACACCTATTTTGATTGCCTTTGATAAACACCATAACAACAGATAACGATAGATTGACACTTGGTCTCTGTGGATTCGATAATCTTTTATATTACTCTGACGCGTTCGTATACTTGCGAAAAGCACGCATCAGTAAGTTATTATTTAACTTCCATAACAATATTGTTTATTATTTATTCTTACTTATTTCTTAATTATCTTTTATTAGGACCCAAAAAGATTTCGATGTTATGTACATGGATATGTACCACACGACCTTTTGATAGAACCGTATTTACGAGCATGCAATTTTGGTAATCTACTCAACATAGTCTCATACTCAGTTGATTACAAATTCATTCTTGCTTTGGTAGAAAGATGTAGACCCGAGACCCACACATTTTACCTTCCATTCAGTGAATGTACCGTCACACTTGAGGACATCCACATGTTATTGGGTCTACCTATCAATGATAAGGTCGTAAATGGTAGAGTTAACCAAGATAACTCTATATGCGAGGAATTGTTGGATGCCCCTTTATGTGAAAACACAACTACGGGACAAACTTCAGGTCAATCTAGGGGTCAAGGTATTAATTTAAAATATCTTAAACAATATTATTCAAGTATAACATTAAACGAAGAATCAACTGAGTATGAAGAGATAATTAAAGCTCGTTGTTATACTATGATTCTATTTGGTAATTTTTTATTTCCTTAAAGTACTGGTAATATGGTAAATATTATGTATTTGTCGTTGTTACGAAACATAAATAAAGTAGACACATATAGTTGGGGTTCAACTGTTTTATCTCATCTATATAATTCGTTGTGTAAAAGTTCAAAAAAAAAGTACCTATACGTTTTATTCTTGCGCCTATTTGCTACAAGCATGGGTTAGTCGAGAATGCTGTCACTCGTCCCGATCAACGAGAAGCCATTTACATTTCCCCACGCAACAAAGTAAGTTTATCTTAAATCTTCGAATTTGTTAGACTTTATACTACAATTGACTGTAACTAATATATTCTCAATCTTTTCGATCTAGGTGGTCAGTTCTGGGGATGAACTACAACAGGTGTTCAAAACACGTTGTAGTAGTCTATCACAATCTTTTAGACCATATTGGACCAGACGATGTATTACTACTAAACAACTCATCTTTTGATTTAAAAAATTATCAAATTACATATCCTTTAATCATGTAAATTTCTTATACAATTTATCTGGAGGTCGTACCTGGGTCTTGACTATCAGGTTAACCACGATGATGTTGTTGTTTGGACAACAAAAACACAAATCATCTGGTTCACTACTGTGGAGATGCACCAGGGTGACCGTGTGAAACCCTTGTTCGACATGCAACAACAAATTCCAGTACCTCCGACGTGTTTGGGAGATTGACATCAACAAAGAGTTGATGGACAATGGGATTACTCCGATTATAGAGACTTCGTTAAAGAGATGTGTCGTCATTGAAGGAATCGACGTCAGCACATCTTAAACGAACCGGTCATACATGATGCTAGACCAACTCAACATTATATGGCTTGGTTTAGGTCGATTACAACGCCATAATTTGTGTGTTAGCCAAGGTATTTGATTGATCCATGCCAACGAGCTTCATCATCATACGCCTAACAACAAATCCCCGTCCAATAACCAACCCCACACCATTACCAAACCCAAGAACAATGTCAATCCACCCAAACCCAACGACCAACCTCACATTGTCACCATACCATATACACTCCACCACCAAACACCCAACCTCGCAACCAATTCATACCACACACCCAAACATAAAATCAGGAACCAAACTCATACCACCAAAAGCCATACACACCCACCACATCTGTCTATAACCCCGATAATTCGTACGATTCCACCTCATCCCACCAGTGAACGCACAACCATCCCACTGCCACATCACCCAACAATTGTTTGACTTTGTTACACCACATGAACAATTGATTCGTTTCCAAAACGATTCAATGTCCCAATTCGGGCAATCATACCATCTACAAACCACCAAACCACAATAACCCAACTACGACAACATGTGCACCGAACTAAATTATGGTAGCATTTGGATATCTGTTGAACCAAGTTAGTTATGGAACCTTGATTAATGGTTTATACAAGGCAGGAGAAACAAGAGCTGCTCTACAGTTGCTTAGACAAGTTGATGGAAATTGGTTCAGCCTCATGTGGTAATGTACACTACCATTATTGATAGCATGTGCAAAGATAAACTTATTAATGATGCATATGATTTGTATTCTGAAATGGTTGCTAAGAAAATTTCTCCGGATGTTTTCACTTACAATGCTTTAATTAGTGGCTTTTGCATTGTTTGTAAATTGAAAGAAGCAATTGATTTGTTTAATAAAATGATATTGGAAAACATCAACCCGGATGTGTATACTTTTAATACATTGGTTGATTCTTTTTGTAAGGAAGGAAAGGTGAAAGAAGTGAAAAATGTGTTAGTTATGATGATTAAAAAACACATTAAACTTAATGTTGTTACCTATAGTTCTTTAATGAATGGATATTGTCTTGTAAATGAAGTGAACAAGGCCAATAATATATTCAACATTATGTTCAAAAGAGGAGTCACTGCTGATGTTTGGAGCTACAATATCATGATTAAAGGATTCTGTAAGATTAAAAGGGTAGACGGAGCTATAAGTCTCTTCAAAGAAATGCGTTGCAGAAAAATCATTCCTGATACGATAACTTACAATTCTCTTATTGATGGTTTGTGCAAATCGGGAAAATTTTCATATGCTTGGGAGCTTGTTGATGAGATGCATGATAGAGGTCAACCACCAGATATAATTACTTATAGTTGTATATTAGATGCTTTATGCAAAAATCATGATGTTGACAATGCTATTGCATTATTTAAAGAATTTAAAGGCAAAGGTATTCAACCTAATATGTACACATACACTATTCTTGTCGATGGATTGTGTAAAGATGGAGGACTAAAGGATGCACGAAAGGTTTTTGAAGAACTTTTGGTCAAAGGCTACAATCTTAATGTCTATACATATACAGCCATGATCCATGGATTTTGTAACAATGGCTTGTTTGAGGAAGCGTTGACCATGCTGTCAAAAATGAAAGACAATGGTTGTATCCCAAATGCTCAAACTTATGAAATCATTATTATTTCCCTATTTGAAAATGAAGAAAATGATAAAGCAAATAAACTTCTTCGTGAAATGAGTTTCTTTCATTAATTCTAACATGGTTTGCTAATGTGGAATATTTAGATCTATCAGGGAATAATTTCACAACTCTTCCGAAATGTCTCGAAGAATGCTGCTTTGTGAGTTCTCTTAATTTGAATGGTTGCGAGTATCTTCAAGAAATTCAAGGGATTCCACCAAAGTTAAAGCGTTTATCTGCATTATAATGCAAATCTTTGACAGCCATGAGTAGATGCATGGATCAACTGTCATGGATGTGAAAATGGTGATGTAGTAGTTTTCATTTCTTCTTGTTCCAACAATGCATAAAGTATTATGATTCAAGTTCAATGATGTCAACACACAAAAAAAGGCCAGAACTGGTTTCAAGTGTTTTCATTCTTTTTCTTTCTGTCTTTGAATATTTATGCACTTTTATAGCATGTATCTATCCAATTTATGCATTTTCTATGGATTATAACAAACATACATTAAATTGGAGTGAAAGAACAAATACATTTATTCAAAGAAAAACCGCAACAATATAAGCACTAGATTTTGTTTGTTAAATATGAAACAATAAACACACATAAAATCTTGTAGAACAAACAACCTTAATTGCCTAATTAAATCACACTGCCAAGTCATTTTGTTACATTAGTTTGTAAAAATGTTTTCATAAAAATACCTTTTTAAATTTTTTGATAAATTAATTGAATTATATAGAAAAATCATAAATTACATTGTGCTCCCTTCATCTAATAAAAAAAATCACAAATTATATTGAGAAAATGATGAAATTAAAAAAAATTCTAATAAATCAATAATGCTTATTTTAAATTTTAAAATACTTCTTTTGTAAACGATATTTAAATTGATATTTGTATCTTGAAAAACATTTACGACCATGTCAAACAATATTACATGAAATTATTATAATTTGAACAATGATATATTACTGGATACTAGTAAATATATAATGAGAATAATCAAAGATATAATATGTTGACATGTTTGATTAACAGAATCATCATCTAAATTAGTTGATGAACCTGCATAACATTTGCTATCAATTTGTTAGTTTTTCATATTATTATTAATTTAATGTTAACTCACTTTTAATTTTGTCTTGCCTCCACACACGATATAAGCGACATGAAACAGGAAACATTTAAATACAATATGTGTGGGAGGTCGAGTGCCGGTTTCCTGAGTAGGTTTGTTGGTTACCATAATGCTATGTGTTTCCAACCCTTATCTTTCTCAGTTCGATTCCAGCAAGAGAGAGACAGAGAGAGTATTATTAAACAATGAGGTATTTCAAAATACCTCTCTTTTAATTTTTATCATATTACAAATTAATTCCTTCCTCAAATTGAATATGTAGTATTTTATTTTATCTAACAAGATAATATTATCTTTTTGTTTTTTTAGAAACCTTATCTTTTTGTTTTTTTAGAAATCGAACCTTCATTCTCTGATTTAAAAGACTGCATGCATAATATCAATATTTTTGTTTTTTTAGAAACCGAGCCTTCATTCTCTAATTTAAAAGACTGCATGCATAATATCAATATTTTAAAGGAAAATGTTCATTACACTTCATGCACTTCTATAAAATCTTATGAAAATTGGAAATTATACTTTCGTACCATTTAAAGATTGAAATATGTTTAGAGCTCTCATAAAGGTCTTTGGCCGACCATCCAGGAGGAGATACAGTTCATCTAGAACCTTCTTAATCTACGAGAGCTATCTTGGTAACAACTACAGGTGATCTCAGTCTCAGATGCATCCAACAGATTCTCGCATTTCACACCTAACTGATAACAGTTTGTTATAACCTCTCGATGATATATTAGCGTCAATTTCAAATACACAATTTTCAAATTCAATTTCAATACACTCTTCTACCTTACATACTGACTTGAGCGTTTGAGTATTAACCTTGCATGTCCTCACCCTCTCCACCGCATCAGAACCTCAAATCCGCCGTGATCTCCGATCTTCACTCCTCATTCCTGGTTCCACAACGGAACAATGATGTCGTATGTGTGAATCGAATTTTGATTCCCGCATTTTCCATGATCTTGCGCTCGTTCCTTAATTCGTTAGTTCGAAATATTTTTAGGTCATCAGATCAAGAGCTCTTGAAATTGAACACGAAGGTTCGTCGTGTTCGATTCAATCAAGTAACATATCAACTTTGATTTCCAGAATTTTTAGATATCTGATTTCTACACTTCTCGATAATGACTAGATCCAAAACTACTTGTTCTGCCATAACATGGGAAGTCGATGCCGCTTTCCCAACTCAAGAGGCAACCAGCCAACCACCTTCACCTCATCCATAAGGTATTTTGAATCCAGTAGTAGAGGTTCCGCTACATCCATATCTGCTCCAAGATATTTAGATTGAAGCTGGATATTCAAGAATGACCCTCTGCGAGATGATCCCTTTAGATTGACAATCCATACTTCGCTGACGCCAACTCTAGCCTCTCGACAGTAAAAGAGTCCCATCGATGGAAGAATGAGACTGATCAGGGAATGCAAGGTAGATAGGAGAAATACACATCGCTGAATGCCTCACGGGATAAAATATACCAAGATTGTGCCAACACAGAGTTTTGGAAGGGAGGAATTAGAATTCCATTTTCCATCCGAGAGTCGTTCAGAATAGACAAGACAAAGTATTGTCGATTCCACAAGGGTCGTGGTCATAACACCGACGAATCTATCCAACTGAAGGATGTTATTGAGGGGTTAATTGAGAGAGGTCGAATGTCTGAGTACGTGAAGGGAGGAAAAAGAGAAAGGGAAGTGTCGCCCAAGGGTAAATCTCCCTCAAAAGATGCAGACACTGAGACAAATAGAGATGATAAAGAGGCCAACAAGGCAAAACACCTGTTTATTGCCGCCATGACTAGAGGATTGCCCATAGCGAACATCCACTCCAAGGGGACCATGAAAAGATAGAGCACTGAGATATTGTTCATTCATAAAAAGGATGGGAGTGCGTCGATGAAAGCCTCTGATTGGCCAATGATAAGGTTATGGGAATCTTAAAAGGTTGGAGGAACTCTGAACAAAACATTTCCTTTGGTAATGATCAGACATATGTTTCCCGAATTTTAATCAACGACGACAACTCATGTGATATCATGTACACTTAACTGTTTGAAAAGATGGGCCTGGAAAGAGGAAACTTATGGCCATATGAAGGTTTTTACCTACAAGCATTCAACGACACGACAACCTGTTCCTGGGGATACATCGATTTGATGATATTAGTTGGAAAAAGGAAAGACATATGGTCTGTCAGTTCACAGTTCGTTATGGTCTATAATTATATTCTAGGAAGACCCTTCACATCCATCTTGGATGCCATAACATCACAAGTCCATCTTAAACTTAAATACCATAATCTTCAAGGAGAATCAGTCACCATTAATGTTGATCTCGAAGGAGCAAATAGAATTTATCAAGCACTCCAGCGAGACCAGGGAGAAGGAAAAGTGATAGAAATCAACGTTGCATCCCTAACTGACCAATTTAGACGTATGAATGTCCAACCTCCCAAAAGTTCATGATCCAACAGAAAGCAAACATGGAGAATAGGCGGCGACGATTCCTCCTGGTTATGTTTTCTCTACTATTCACATTATATGATATCTTTGTATAATCACCTTCTTCATATGTAGGAATAATTCTCCAATATGAATGGAATATTGTAAGTTCTGAAATATTAATCTCTTTGTGATTATGTAAGAAAATTGCATGTCTAAGGTACAGCCAAATGTATGAAGGTTAATATTTATTTCTTTGTGATTATGTAAGAAAATTGCATGTCTAAGATACAACCAAATGTATGAAGGTTAATATTTATTTCTTTGTGATTATGTAAGAAAATTGCATGTCTAAGGTACAAGCCAAATGTAGGAAGGCCCCAACGCAAACACTCAGGAGTGTTATCACAAATGCCACGCGCACGCGGTTCCAGAAATCAATTCCCCACAACTCAAAACGCACTCACAAAGAAATTCATGGGTGTTGTCACAAACGTCACACGCGTGCAACTACAATAATAAATTCCCAACGCGTATAAATTATAAAACTTAACACAAAACATATTAAATTAAGGGTTGTTTGATGGAAAAATTAAGAGTTATTCAAAATCAAAGTTTACAAAGTTAGTTAGGAATGTAAATCACATCTATTCTCTCATTTTATTTTTGATGCTACAGATCAAAGATGGCATATTTCATAGATAATTGAATGCTTAATAAGTTTTCTTATTGCATAACTAAAATCTTTTCTATCATCACCAAACTTTAAAGCATGTAAAATAAAGTCACATTACAATTCCAATCGCTATAAACATAGAGCTAAGGACAAAAAATGTTGCTTTGTGCACTTGCAGGCTTCACTTACAGAAAAATAAAGGTAAAATCTGGGGCTAAATCGAATGATGAAGGAAAATATTTTCTTAAAATATGAAATAAATGCAAAAGGCAAAATAAAGCTTAACCTCACTTCTGAAAAACTAGTGAAGACTAAATGCAATGCTTTGAGAGTAACACATTTGCATTTTTTAAAATTATTTCTTTACTAAAATATAAAACAATCAAGAAAAAATTAAAAATGAAATTTATACTTTGGGTTGGTGGAGAGTTATATCGTTGTTTGCCGACAAATCTCGAAGTAAATAAAAATAATTAGAACAAATTATTTTCACAACCAAAATAAAAAAATAACAAAAAGTAGTTAGAATAAAAAATTGAATATGAATACAGTAAAAAAAAAATATAAGAAAAAGAACTTTAAATGATTCTTCAAGGAAAGAAACATTCATGAGAATATTGTACTCACCGTGTAAATCACTGTAGGCATATTCAGAGCAAACATGAAGTGCTTTTTCTAGAATATTAGGTGTGTGGCCAACACCCCCTCAAAACTGGCTTTGAAGAGGTTCATTCTATCTTTGAAACCTGATATAATTCTAATAGCTGAACCATGGATGCATTATGATAACTTTTCTGCTTCTTGGTTGAAAAGACTAAATTTGAAGTTGTTTGCTTTCAACAATAGAGACCAACTAAATCTTAACCTGTGGTGCATCTGCAAGAAGGATATGAATCCCATCATCATTGAATGTTGTAGTTAACATGTTGATTTTACAACAAATTACATGAATACCACTATTGGCATTGCAACAGTGTATGCCTCTAACTGTCATGTCACCCTTCGTGCAAAGAGGTTGTAGCTAATTCTTGGAAAGAAGATGTTTTATGGTGTCCCATGTTCATCTTGGATACTAAACTCAAAAGGCTTAAAGAGAAGCTCAAGATTTGGAATAAAGACATCTTTGGCAATGTCCATGAGCAGGTTATGAAAGCTGAGAAGCAGTTGAAGGAAAGTCAGGATGAGATACATATTAGTGGTTTCAATGATCACTCGAGTAATTTAGAGAAGAAAGCTCAAATTTCTTTGGATGAAGCTTTACTTAGGCAGAACTGGTTCTGGTAGGAGAAAGCTAAGGAAAATTGGCACAATGAAGGTGATACGAATACAACTTATTTTCACAGAATTTGCTAAAATCAGGCACACCACCAAGGCTATATCCTCTTTGCAGGTGGGAGACACCTTGATCACTGACAACAAAGACATCATAGATCACATTACCAGCTATTTTGAAAACTTGTTCACTTCCAATGAAGGAACTGTACAGGACCAGAGGTTTGTTGATGAAGTTATTCCCAATTTGGTGGATGAGGGATCCAATGTTATGTTGACTATGCTTCCTTCATCATTGGAAATAAAAAATGTTGTGTTTGCCTTGAATAAAGATGGAGCGCCTGGCTCTAATGGCTTTGGAGATTTTTTCTTTCAAACTTTCTGGGACATTATACACAGATGTGGAATAAGCCACTTTGGAATTCTTCAAAACCAGTTTGCTGGTGCCCAATTTCAATGCCAATATTCTGGCCCTTTTGCCTAGAGTCAATGGTGCTAATTCTTTGGGGAAATTTAGGCCAATAGCCATGGCTAATTTAAAATTCAAGGTCATTACCAAAATACTGGCTGGCCGGTTAGCTTCCATGATGCCTAACTTAATATCATTGGAGCAGAGGGGCTTTATTCAAGGGAGACAAATTAAAGATTGCATCTGCTTGGCTTCAGAGGTGGCAATCTCCATGCACAACAAGTCTTTTGGGGGAAATATAGCTTTGAAAATATATGTGATAAAGGCATTTGACACATTCGAATTGCCTTTCCTTCTCAAAGTGCTTAGGGCTTAGGGCTTTTGTGAGACTTTTTGCCACTGGATTGAGGTTATTCTTGGATCTGAAACATTGTCTATATTTGTCAATAGATCCTTGTATGGTTATTTCCATTGTACTCAAGGGGTAAGGCAAGATGATCCTTTATCACCCTTGCTCTCCTGTCTTGCAGAGGATGTTCTTAGCAGGCATATTTTCAAATTGGTGGAGAATAAATTGAGATAAATTCAGTCATCTAGAGGAGTCATGATCCCTTCACATTGTTTATATGCATATGATATAATGATCTACTGTACTGATAGGAAAAGTAATCTTCAGTGTCTCAAAAGCCTTTTTGCTCAATATGCTAGTTGCTCGGGACAATGTGTTAGCCATGCCATATCAACTATATTTTATGGAGCAATGCGTCAGTCCAGGAAAAATGATCTTTCTCATTTAATTGGTTTCTCTTTGGGTTTTATGCCTTATATGTATTTAGGTGTACCTATCTTTAGAGGCAAGCCTAAGAACAGGTTGGCATCTTGGAAAGCTGTTTTATTGTCTACTGCAGGTAGAGCTCAACTCACAATGTCTGTTATTCAAGGTATGATGGTCTACTCCATCACCACATACTATTGGCCTTATTCATTGATAAAGGAATTGGAGGCATGGTTCAAGAACTTCTTGTGGTCTGGGGACATTAACAAGAGGAAGTTAGTCACCGTGGCTTGGAACAAAGTTTACATGCCTGCTTTTGAGGGAGGATTAAACATCAGATCTTTAGCAACTTTAAATGAAGCGTCCAACCTGAAGCTTTGTTGGGATATGATGCAGTCAAATGACTCTTAGGCTCGAATTCCCATGGCTCGAATTCCCATGGCTCGAGTTTTGAGAGGTAATAGATGTATCAGTCATCACATTCCTTTTACTATTTGGAGTGGAATTAAGAGTGAGTTTCAAGTGGTGAAGGAGAATTCTGTATCACTGATTGGTATTTGGCACAAAACCAATTTTTGGTTCGATCATTGGTGTGGCACAAATTTCCTAGATGATACCTTTAATTTACCTGTAGCTTGGTGTAAGACCCTAATTTTGACCCTAAGATCCCTCATGGTATCATGTTATTGCACAAGTGCATTGCCTCAAGGATCATAGCATGTTTGGCTCCTTAACCCTAGGATTGGGACTTGTTTGAGTGTCTTGAGACCACCAAGCATGCTTGTATTGTATATTATTACTTTTCTTATTTGATTACTAACCAAAAGCACAAAAAAATGTCACTAACCCTTTTTGTTTTGAAGCTCAAGTGATCATGTGCTCCTAGGAGGCTCCTAAGCCCAATGAAATGGCTAGATGAAGATGAGAAAAAGCATGACAATGGTCCACAAAGTTCTTAATCATCATATATGTCTCCCAAGTATCTCAATTTGCCAATTTGATCAAGATAACCCAAAGGGCTTGAAGATTGTTTCCCAAGGAAACCCTAATTTCACTATGTTTTGACTGTGCCTTGCTCATGAAGCAATCTCAACCTCTGGTCAAATTTAATCAAGGTAAGTTCTTTCATTCATCATTTTTATGCATATGTGAGCCTATTTAAGGATCCTCAATCATTCATTCATCAAGGTTGGAAGTTTGGCCTTGAAAAGTTGACCAGTCAAGTCATCTGACTAAGCTGAGGTTCAATGAGATATAATTTTTGATGTATTTGTCAAATGAAAATAACCCCAAGCGAAAAAGTTTTCTTAAGAACCATATGAACAACTTTAATGTTCATCGAAAATCCATTTGAAGCTTGTAAGATCATCATTCATTTCAAAACATTATAGGTCATTTTGATTGAAACCCTAATTTTGGGTCAACTTACCAAGGGCATAACTTCCTTAAATTTTATTATTTTGAGGTTAGACCAAATGAATTGGAAATATTGAGATGTCTACTTCAAATTTTATGTTGGACAAAATTTCATAATCCTAAAATAAATACATGTGATAATGCAAAACATTATAGGTTATCTTGGACCTAATTCATTGAATTTGAAAAAGTACCCAACTTCAAATGCCCATAACTTTGTCATAAAAATTCAAATTATGCAAAGTTGAGTATAAATTGATCAAATTGAAAAGATCTACAACTTTGATGTTGGAGGTTTTCTCATTTGAAGTTTTTATCATGAGGACAAAGGGGTTTGATTAAGCTTGCTTTTGGTGAAATTTTTCAAAGTGATTTGAACATGTTTTGTACTTGAATTTTCCAAGCCAGTTTTCATCAATTTGAACATGCCAAATGATTTTTTGCCCAACATGACTTTTGTTCCTTATTTCGAGAGCTTTCCAATCATTACTCACAATACTCATTTGGATCTACCATTTGTGAGTTTCGAAATTCTTTTCATTTATGTGCATTTTAATATTTTATGGTGAAACTTGATATGCAAGCTCATTCCATCCAATGTACACGTCCAATTTCTTTTCAAATGAACTCAGTAAGTTATTTCAGCCATCATTGGGCCTTCCACACGCCTACAAAGGCCCATGCAATTCAAATTCCATTGATCATGCACATGAACAAAGTGTGATCAGCTTATGCATTCACCTATAAATAAAGGCGCCATGAGCTTCATTCATTAACCTTTTGGAGATCTCAAGTGCTATAGAAGTGAAACCATAGCCATCACTAAAGGAGTTAATCACTTTTCTTCAATTTTTCAAGCTTGAAATTCAGCATCATTAGCTGAGTTTTAAAGCCAAATTCCTTAGCCTATCACTTCCATTACATTCATAGATCAAAGAGGAGCAAGGATCTTGGAGAATTCGTGGCCATAAGTTCATCAATTCAGAGGTATAATCTCAAACTTTTTGGATCTAGAACTCTTAATTCAATGTAGCATTGTTGTGTTTCTGTGGTTTTCTGAAGTCATCACACTTGAGGCAAGCTGTTGATGCTTTCAATTCTTCATTTCATGAGCAATCCGTGTGGACACCATGATTTTCTTCTTCACATTTCTCTCAATATAGGAAGAGTGAGGGAGATCTATTGGTACGGTGATGATCTCCATCACAAGAGCTTCATTTCCATGGCTTTGTTTTTAATTTTCATTAAGTTTTATTTTTCTGCAACTGATGGCCGGAATTTGTTGTCTGACCGGAGAAGACGGTGGTTTCCACCACCACCACGTGTGCATACTCCTGGCCTTTGGATCTTGTTTTCAGGATCTAATCTCGTGCGTCCGTGTTATTTACTTATTTTAATTCATGATGTGGCGCGTTTGACTTGGATGTATTGTGCGCCATCAGATTTGAACCGTGCCAAATGCCACGTCAATTAATAAATGTGTATCTGATGGCTGTGGCTTTTTCGTTTATTTTCATTTTCCATTTATTTTCTGTTAATTCCTTTTATTTTCAAAAATTCATGAAAAATTCATTTGAAGTCAGAAAAATATGAGACCAATTCCAAAATTTTCTTGAAAAATCTTGTTTCATATTATGATTTTTAATTATTTTTGTGACTTCATTTGATATTTTTTATGAATTACTTATTTTTTAGTGCTTTTAATTCATTTTAAAACACTTTCTGACTTTTAAAAAATCCAAAAATATTTTCATAGCATCTATGGATCATGATAAGTCAATGAAAAATAGTCTCAACAATTTCTTGATTGTTTTGAGATTATTTGAGATTTTGATTCATATTATGCTATTTTTAATTGTTTTCAATTGTTTTTAATTACTTTCTGATTTCAAAAATTTGTGAGAAAATTAGTCAAAGTTTGTTTCACTATATTGAACCTAGGAGAATTTAATTGGACTCGTTGAAGTTGTTTTGAATTGAATTTGAGGTTTGACTTTATTTGTTTATTTTTTATTTGTATTTTATTTTAATTCAAAAAATGCCAAAAAATATTGTTGACTTCTTGACTTGTTATCTTCATTTCTCTTTTGTTTGGTGTTGATTGATGTTGATTTGATTCACATTTGATCAATTAGAATTGATTGTTGTCTTCTTTTCCCCTCCCTTTCATCTTCATCCCTTTCTTTCCATCAATGGCCAATGAGTTAAAGTCTTGAGGTTGGTCTTGACAAATGAGAAGTTTAACCTTCTTTGATCCAAACCAAACTCAACTTGATCCATGATCAAGTGAGTTATTTTGTGTCAAAGATAGGTTGCTTCTTGATCAAGCAAATAACCAAAAGTCAATACAAGGCCCCTTCCCTCTTTTGTTTGGCATGGCAAGTTTATGGAGCTTGGCTTACTAGTCATGACCTCTAACTTGTGTTCTTTGCCTATATTCTTATTGACCGGCCTCAGATAGGTGTGACTACTATATTAGTCCACTTACGATTGCTTAACATAGCGCTACATTGTCTTATGACAAGCTAACATAACCCTACTAATTACTAACTTTAATTTGAGCAGTTTGTAGCACCTCAAATTTGCACCTACCATTATACATACATTTTCATATTAGGTCATAGCGTATCATGATCCATTGCATAGCATTTGCATTGTTCCCAGTTGCCTCAAGTGCAAACAGTCAAGAATTAGGTCAAACTAATCTCCTGATCAGTCAACCAAGCAAGCAAAGGAATTTCTCATTGAATCAAGGCCTTGGGGTTTGTCCAACAAGTTCACATGACTTGGGGATCCATTTGAAGCATTTTGGTCAAGGATTGAAGGCTCAGAGGTCATCAGTTCATGCACAGACAGTCAAAAACCCTAAAAAAGTCAACTGTCAGTCAAAGCAATGGATGGTGGTCATTCTTGTGGAATTTGGGCACCATGGTCAATAATCAAGAGTTCATACAACTTGGGACATCATTTGAAGTCAAGTTCTCAAGGAATTAGGGTTTGGAATTCATCAGTCAATGCATAATCAGACAAAAACCCTAATAGTCAACTGTTGGTCAACTGTCCATTTAATCAGAGATTTGATGATTGGAATTGGTTTGTGGGAGTTCATTCATGTCCAAATAGTCATCATATATCATGCCAAACACCATCATGGAAGAATTTGAAGCCAGATCATGAATTTCCCAAAACGGAAACTGGGCCTGTAACTGAAACTTGCCGTAAAAGGAAAGTTTTGATCCTCAAACTTACATCATGATACAAGCCTCAAATGAATTTTTGCCCAACATGAAAGTTGAAGATCTTGTTCTCCCATTTCCAAAAAGTCATAGAACTCTCAATTCCCATGTGGGGTTGGCAAATTATGATCGAATCGATTTCAGAAAATCTTGAACTTCAAAGGGCCATATCTCCCAAACCGTTTGGCCAAATTTGGTGGGGTTTTTTCCTACAAACCACATTTTTTATCCTCTTTCCAAAAATATAAATTTCATGAGCCGAAACATTGCCAATCAAAATGGCATTTTTGAACCTAGCATGTGTAAAATTCAAGTTTGACCAAGGGTTGACTTTTTGAAATATTGATTTCCAACCATTCCCACTATCCAAATATGTTTAGAAACCAGATTTTGAGCATGTACAAAGTCAAATTCGTGCAAGTACTTGCACCCATCATGTAGCCATGCCTAGTTGCTTGAAAATGGGAAGAAAAGTACACTTTTCACCCACCATATCCCACATATCCATGAACCATGCTTTGGGCAATCACATAGCAGAGTTTATCATCAATTTTCTGTCACTTAGAAACCCTAGTAGCAGCCATCAGTTAGCAAAAAAACTCTTGTTCTCTCTTGCTCTCAAAAACTGATTTTCATCATTTTTCAAAATCTGTCAAAAAAAACTCTCAAAGAACAGAGCCTTGCCTTGCTAGATTCATCATCTAAACAACATTGAGAGCCCATTTCAACCATCATTCCACAACTGGAAGGCCATTTCGCGGACTGTTTTTGCAAAGCATCATCAATGGCAAAGTTTGGTTGAAGCCATACCAAGTTGTTCCGAACAAAGCTAACTTCATCATCCAACCTTAGGGAGCTTAAGGAGCATCTGTTTCACTTTAGCATGGCCAAATAACAACTGTTTCGACACTACTCTTCCGACTTGGTAAATTTCGACCTCTTTGTTTCTTTAAACCATGCTATGCTTATGATAGAGCTTGCTTTGCTGGTCATTCTGAGCTTTGAATCCATAAAAATGGTTGAGTATTTGTGGAGTTATGCTGTTTTAAAGTTTGATGTCCATTTATGTTTTCACATGATTCATCCATGATAGCCCGATTTAGGATAAATGCTTGCTGTTTTGATGTTCTACATGATTAGACGTTTCGATTGGTATATGGCTTGCATGATTTCGTGAAAATTCGTTCGGGTGTGTGTGTTGGGGTTGCTGTTCTGCCATCTTCTTCATGCTGAAATCGCGTACTCGCCTAGCGAGTAAACTGCTCGCCTAGCGAAGGCGAGGAAGATGATCGCTCGCCTAGCGAAGCTTCCAGCTCGCCTAGCGAACGTCTCCAGTTGAAACGCGCCGTTTCACAAGAGGCGCTAAATTCAAATATTTCATTAAACCATTTTCATTTTCAACATTTATCTCATTTTTGTCACACATCTTTGAAAAATCATATCTCCATCATGTTGGATCCAATTTTAATGGGATTTTTTGCATCATCTTCATCATGATCTCTACTTTTTTATCATAATTTTTCCAGAATTTTTGTGATCAATGGTTTTGATTGGTATTAGGGTTTGTGACATGTGCTCATATTTTGTACACTTTGCCAAAACATTTGTGAAATGGTGGTACCTTATCCAATGGCTTCCAAATTTTTTTGTGCCCAAACTAGACACACACATGGTGATTTTGGTGTAGAGTTTGTGAATTTATCATTGCTGGTTTGTGAGTTATGATTTTTTGAATAAGGGTGTGACAACTCGTGTCACACCAATGATGTGCAACTTCATGATTTTTGATACCATGCTTCTTGAACTCTGATTGACCCCAAATTTTGCATGAACTTACTCTTGTATGTTTAGTTGACTTGTGAATTTTCTTGGATTTATTTGAACAATTTTCCATTTGTTTGAGATTTTTCTTCCCTGCCTAGTCAAATGTGGACTTTGTGTGACACATGTTCCCATTTCATTTGTGAAATTCTCATACTTTATTAGATGGACATGAAATTTGATATGTGATAACTAGACATCTCAAACTTGGCATTGGTGTTAATCTCATTCATTTCTCATCTGTTTTCAATTTGATATGATTTTTTGAAGTTGACCCATGCTTGTTGACTTTCTTTGTGCATGCTTGAATTTGGTTTGACATCATGATTTTCATTGACTGCCTTCCACTTGTCCAAATGGGATGAAATTTGACATGCTTACCATGCTATGTGTTAGGAATGATCATGATTTATTTGGTGATTTTTGGAAAATGTTTAGATTGCTTTTGATGCAAGTCTTGCTGTTGACTTCTATGAGCTTCTGTTTGCCATGTTGTGACCTAAATGGTTCATGAAATGATGATATTGATTGATATGAGTGTGAACCCAATTGGTTTTGTTTCCTAATTGTTTGAACATGATTTTGGATACTTACCCCTTGCTGTTTGGACTTTCTCATTCATTTTTGACCCTAGGCTTGTCCTAGTGGTCCTGATACTCACTTTTGAGCTTGTGTTTTCAGGTTGACTATCAAATGGCCATTAAGACCAATTCTTTTGATTGAGCTTACTCAAGTATCATTGCCTAACCTCTTTGTTTTGTAGGTGGCTTGGCTCATATGCCATAGGCCTTGTGCCTTGCACATCCATGTGCCTCCAATTGACTGTTGGTTTCTGTCTCTGTTTGTTTTGTTTGAAGTTGCATACTAACATCTGCTTGACTGTTTCAGGTGCTTTAGTTGCTTAGTTCCTTGTGAACTTTTTGCTTTGCTTTGCTTGTATAAGCAATTTGCATTGAGGTATGTCTCTTTTACTTCATGTAGTCTGGAAGACCTGGCCTGTTACTTGGCCAGGCAACTGTCTGAAGTCCTCCTTAAGAGGCAATGTTTGTGATTGTTTACCTTTGTCCTTGCATAGAGTCAAAGTCCTCCTAAGTGAAGAGGCAATTGGTGGAAGGTAGGGATATGCAATCTATCCCCCACTATTCAGTGTGTCATCTGCCTTGCTCACACAACTGTGTTGATACATTGCAGATACAAACCCAAGATCTTGTGCAATTGCACAGTTGAGTCAGTATCAAATGTGTAGAAGGGTTCCCACTTTCTGAACCCACACATTCTTGTCTTGAGCTCTCCCAGGCCAGGGATAAGAGCTGTGAGGTCTCATCCTCACTTCATCCTTTCATCTGCTTCACCTTAGTCTCTCAATGGCAAGGTTAAGAGCAACACTCACCCCATTCCAGAGGTTTGTTTGTTGAGGTTGATATGACCCCTCGACTAAAACCTAACCCTTGTTTGAGCCACTTGCTTGTGTATAGTGTGTGCTATCTGTGCTTGTAGGATTGTTTGACTTGCTTCCTGTGCAAGTTAGGATTGTTTGACTTGCTTCCTGTGCAAGTTAGGATTAGTTTAGACTTGCTTCCTGTGCAAGTAGGTTTTGCTTGGCTTGCTTCCTGTGCAAGTTAAGTGTGTGTGTGGCTTGCTTCCTGTGTGAGCCATGCTTAGGATAGGTCGGCCCTTGTGCCATTTAGCTAGAAACCTTAACTTAGGGATGATTTTGCATGATAACATCTAGGCTCGAGTCGTAGTCTCCCTAGTTGTGTCTCCCTCTGTTATCTGGTTAGGCTAGAACCTTTGTCCCTGCGTAGGGGAACTACATCGCCCTGATCTTCATACCAGATGAAGTATGTAGGCAGGAGATTGAGCTGATCTCTCCGGGCGCCCTTTTTCTTTTCTTTGTGTGTGTTGTCTGACCTTTGCTAGGCTCGAGTCTGTGACTCCTTAGCATTTGCTGTCTGTCTGTGTGAGTGTGTGCTTGACAGTTATAGGCTGAGTCCCCGACTCCCTATTAACTTGTTGTGTTGTTGTGTGCTTGGAAGCTGATGTAAGTCCATCGAGTGGCATTTGGGTTCCAGTGTGCGTGTGTTTGGTTCGGATGCTGATGTAAGTCCAGCAATTGGCATTCAGGCTCCATGTTTGCCTTCTTGTGTGTGTTTAGGTTCGGATGCTGACATAGGTCCAGTGATTGGCAGTCGGGCTCCACGTTTGCCTATTTGTGTGTGTGTTTATGAGCAGTGTTCAGCAACCAATTATCCTTCCTTTTGTGCGTGGATCCCGTAGAGTACTACGGATGCGTAGGGGTGCTAATACCTTCCCTTCGCATAATCGACTCCCGAACCCATTCTCTTTGGTCGCGAGACCATGTTCTTTCCCAGGTTTACTCTGAGCGTTTCCTTTCCCTCTTTTTGGGATAAATAACGCACGGTGGCGGCTCTGTTGTCCTTTCTTTTCCCGCCGGTTTTTCGCGCGATGCGACAGCTGGCGACTCTGCTGGGGAATATAGAGAAGTTGACCTATGCTGGTCCATCTTCCCTGAGCGAGTCTCTCCTAGCGCTCTCTGGGTTAGGGTTTTGGTTGCTTTGTGCTGTGTTTATTTAATTGCATTCATTATTTACTGTTTGCATTCATTGTTTATTGTTTGCATCTATGTTTGCATTAATGTTTGCATTTATTCATCTGTTCACCTGGTTGGTTGTTTGTTTCTCTCTGTGTGGGGGGAAGAGTCAGTTGAGGTAAAAGGTCCAATACCCAGACCATGAGTGAAAATCTAGGATACCTAGGAATAGAGTGATTCATGAGAAGCGGGTGGTATGGCGCCACTTAGCGGAACATTGATATCACGAGCAGTTCAGACCCTGGTGGGATGCTGTCGTTACATACTTCGGGTGTGTATATGACCGTATTCTGCGAAAGGTTATTTATGCTGCGTTTCTCTCAAGCTTTACCCTGGCCTAGACTACACCCGTGAGTGGGGAAGGGTTATTCATTATTACAGGTACCGTTGGTGACTCGGTTCTGTTGGTGACTTGATTCTGATGGTGACTTTGTGTTCAGACAGTGTTCAGTTAACCTTAAGTGGGATTTATGTTCCAATTTTGACTGAAGCTTCGACCTAGTGATCAGAGATTGCACAACCAGCCAGTCCAGTTTGCATCATGTGCATCATAGCATATTTATTTTTCAAAAGAAACGCATTGAAAAAAAATATAAAAAAAAAATCAATCAAAAAATCAAAAGGGAAAAAAGAAAGAAAAAAAAACTAATCCCTGCATGCATATCATTTCTCAGGTACATTCCAGAGCTTGTTCACTGATAGAGATGGCAACAGTCCCAGAGCCAAAGCGGAAGACCTGTTCCTACAGCTTTCATCGTGAGCCGTTGACTTCACTGATTGAGTTGGGTAGCTTTGTGACAGATGATCGTCTGAAGAAATTCGTTGGACAGTATGGAGATATCTTGACAGTACTAAAGACAGTAGTGGATCCGGTGCCTCTACAGACGCTTCTTCAATTTTATGATCCAGAGCTCAGATGTTTCACATTTCAGGATTACCAGTTAGCACCGACTCTCGAGGAGTATTCTATCATGTTGAGTATCCCGGTTCAGCACCAGACTCCTTTCTTAGACGTCCCAAAGGAGGTTGACTTTAGATTGATTGCCAGAGCTCTCCGTTTGAGTGTTGAGGAGGTTAGTAAGAGTTGGAAGTCCAGTGGGGATGTTGTAGGTTTGCCTTTGAAGTTTCTATTGAGGGTAGCTAGAGAAGAAGCAGAGAAGGGAAGCTGGGAAGCCTTTCATGCTCAGTTGGCCGTCATGATCTATGGGATCGTCTTGTTTCCGAGTATGCCGAATTTTGTTGACTATGCTGCAGTCAGTATTTTCATTGGAGGAAATCCAGTTCCTACTCTATTGGCTGACACTTACTATGCTATTCACAGTAGGCATGGTAAGGGTGGGGCTATCAGGTGTTGTCTCCCACTGTTGCTCAGATGGTTCTTGTCTCTTCTGCCAGTCAATGGACCTTTTGTGGATGCTCAGAGCACGCATAAATGGACTCAGAGGGTTATGTCTCTTACCTCCTATGATATCAGGTGGCAATCTTACCGGATGGATGTGCGTAACGTCATTATGAGCTGTGGAGGATTCCGTAATGTGCCACTCATAGGGACTAGGGGTTGCATCAATTACAACCCGGTTCTTTCTCTTCGCCAGTTGGGGTTTGTGATGAAAGGAAGACCACTTGAGGCTGAAGTAGCTGAGAGTGCGTATTTTGAGAAGAAGAGTGACCCAGCTAGATTGGAGCAGATAGGGAGAGCCTGGAAGTCTATTGGTGTGAAAGATGGATCTGTCTTAGGGAAGAAGTTTGCCATTGCTATGCCTGATTACACTGATTGGGTCAAGAAGAGAGTGAAAACTTTGTTGTTACCCTATGATAGGATGGAGCCGTTGCAGGAGCAACCACCTTTGGTTCTTGCTGATAGTGTACCTGCTGAGCACTATAAGCAAGCCCTGATGGAGAGTCGTCGTCTGAGAGAGAAGGAGCAAGACACTCAGATGGAGTTGTACAAAGCCAAAGTTGATAGGTTGAACTTGGCCCATCAACTCAGGGAGGTACAAGGGGAAGATGCTAGCAGACTGAGAAGCAAGAAGAGATCCTACGAGGAGATGGAGAGTATGTTAGATGCAGAACGCCGGGAGCGCTTGAGGCTGCAGAGGGCAGAAGCCAGTTATCAGAAGAAGATCAGAGACTTGGAGAAGCAACTCAGAGGCAAAGATGCTCAGTTGAAGAAAGAGATGGAGTTGAGACAGAGATCAGAGGACCACCTTGGAGGAGAAGTCTTGGAGCTCAGAAGACAGTTGAAGGAGAAGATCACCCCTCTACCAGATTGTTCAGAATGCTCACTGTTGATAGACCAGTGCCATTACCTGAAGACCCTCATTCCGGAAGACCGTCTGTCTTAGTTTGTATCTCTGATTGTATTTTGTTGAGAATCACCTCCAGGCTTGTTGGATGGGATTCATTTGCGTGTAAGCCATCTCTTGGATCTTTTTGTTAAGAATCACCACCAGGCTTGTTGGATGGGATTCTTTTTCTTTGTACGTTGCTTATTCAGATATTCTGTTGACATTGGTTGTATGCCTTTTTACCCTTATGTATTTATAAGGATGTCAGCATTTCCTTGTATCTGTTTTTGCTCTCTTATTGCTGCAAGTTGTCATCTTTTCAGAATGGGTCAGGCTCTTTGAATGCCTGAGAAATGAGCATATCATGTGCATCATACGCATCATTAGCATCATACTCATATCATTTTGCATAACAGGAGTTCTTGATCGTGACTTCTCACTCTTGGCTCCTGTTCAGGCAGGATAGCTGATCAACGTCCGCACCGCTACTCAACAAGACTGAATCAACAGAGAAGTATGGATCAATTTCAAGCTGAGTTAGCTGAGATGAAGGATAGCATGGCCCAGTTTATGAATATGATGCAAGGGGTTGCGCAAGGTCAAGAAGAACTCCGAGCTATGGTTCAGAGACAAGAGGCTGCAAATCCACCGATCAACCATGCTCCGCCAGAGGGAGGTCCGGTCAATGATAACAATGTCGCTGCTGCTGTACCCGTCAACAACTATGCTGTAGGTGATGAGTTGGGGGGTATTCGAATCAACGGTCAACCTATTGTTCCAGATGCCGCTAATGCCAGAGTAGTCCGTGCTCCGGCCCGCAACCCTGCTACGATTGTTGACAGACAAGAGGATTTGTTCTCTCTGCTCAGTGAAGACGAAGACGTTCTGGGAAGGGTTAATGAGAGAGACCGCAAAGTTGAAGCTCTTGCTGAGAAGATCCGTGCTATGGAAAGTCAAAATTCTCTTGGTTTTGATGTTACTAATATGGGATTGGTTGAAGGTTTGAGGATCCCTCACAAGTTCAAGGCACCGTCATTCGACAAATACAACGGTACTTCTTGCCCTCGCACCCATGTGCAGGCTTACTACAGGAAAATCTCTGCGTATACCGATGATGAAAAGATGTGGATGTATTTTTTCCAAGATAGTCTATCTGGGGCTTCTTTGGACTGGTACATGGAATTGAAGAGAGATTCGATCCGATGCTGGAGAGATCTGGGTGAAGCGTTCCTCAGACAGTATAAACACAACATGGACATGGCACCGAGCCGGACTCAGCTGCAGAGTCTTTGTCAGAAATCCAATGAAAGCTTCAAGGAGTATGCCCAGAGGTGGCGTGAACTAGCTGCTAGAGTTCAACCCCCTATGCTGGAGAGGGAGTTGACAGATATGTTTATTGGTACTCTTCAAGGTGTGTTTATGGACCGGATGGGGAGTTGCCCGTTCGGTAGTTTTTCTGATGTTGTCATTTGTGGAGAGAGGACTGAGAGTCTAATCAAAGCTGGTAGGATCCATGATGCTGGTTCCTCGTCTTCATTAAAGAAACCCTTCTCTGGGGCACCTCGCCGTAGAGAAGGAGAGACCAATGCTGTACAACAAAGAGGGGGTGTGTACAGAACAAATGCTAACAGAGATCAATATCGTCCAGTGGCTGCAGTAACCATTCCGACACCTCAACCTCGTCAACAACAACCAAGAGTTCAACAACCGCAACAACAACAACAACAGCAACGTCCTTATCAGCCCAGACAGAAATTGCAGGCTGATAGAAGATTTGATCCTCTGCCCATGTCTTACACCGAGTTATTACCCGAACTACTCAAGTTGGGGATGATTGAGTTGCGTACAATGGCTCCGCCTACAGTGCTGCCTCCTGGCTATGATGCTAATGTTAGATGTGACTTTCATTCTGGGGCACCAGGCCACCATACTGAGAAGTGTCGAGCTCTCCAGCACAAGGTTCAAGATTTGATCGATGCCAGGGCGATCAACTTCGCTCCAGTGCCTAATGTCGTAAACAACCCTATGCCTCAGCATGGTGGGCATAGAGTGAACAATATTGAAGGGAAAGAAGCTGAAGATCTGGTTGTTAATGTGGATGATGTTCAGACTTCTCTGCTAGTTGTGAAGTGCCGTCTGCTGAATGGGGGTGTCTACCCGGGCTGTGATGAGAATTGTTTGGGCTGTGCAGAATCTGAGAATGGTTGCGACCAGTTGAGGACCGGTATCCAGGGTATGATGGATAAAGGTTGTTTGCAATTCAGTAGGGCTGTAAAAGATCGTGGAACAGCATCAACTATCACCATTTACTTTAAACCGTCTGAAGAACGTGGACAAGGGGTCGTTAGTGCACCTGCAGCAAATGGTACCCCAGTTACCATTCCCGTGCCTGTAACCATCAGTGTTCCAACTACTACCGCTGCGTCTGGAAGAAGGGCTGTTGAGAATAGTAGAGCCGTGCCGTGGAAGTATGATAATGCTCACCGCAGTTACAGAAGGGCTGAAAGTCAGACGAGACCAGTGAATCAAACTCCAGTGACAATTGGTTTACCGAATAGAGTTCCTGCAACTGTTGGTCCGGCTGTGGATAATGTAGGGGGTCCAGGAGGTTTTACCAGAAGCGGTCGTCTGTTCGCACCACAGCCTTTGAGGGACAATAATGCTGAAGCTCTCGCCAAAGCAAAAGGTAAACAAGCTGTGGTTGAGGAAGAGCCTGTCCAGAAAGAAGCGCCCGAGGGGTCATTTGAGAAGGACGTGGAGGAGTTTATGAAGATAATCAAGAAAAGTGACTACAAGATTGTAGACCAGTTGAATCAGACTCCGTCCAAGATCTCTATACTTTCACTGTTGATGTGCTCTGAGGCACACCGTAATGCCTTGCTGAAGATGTTGAATCTGGCTTACGTGCCTCAGGAGATTTCTGTCAATCAACTGGAGGGTGTGATGGCCAATGTGAGCACCAGGCATGGTGTGGGTTTTACCAACCTGGACTTACCGCCTGAAGGGCGAAACCATAACAAAGCCTTGCACATTACCATGGAGTGCAAGGGGGCAGTGTTGTCTCACGTATTGGTAGACACCGGGTCATCGTTGAATGTGTTGCCTAAGCAGATTCTGAGGAAGATTGATGCGGAAGGGTTTGTGCTTAATCCCAGTGACCTGATCGTTCGTGCTTTCGACGGATCCAAACGTTCTGTGTGTGGGGAAGTTACCTTGCCTGTGAAGATAGGTCCTGAGGTTTTCAATATCATCTTCTATGTTATGGACATCCAGCCCGCCTACAGTTGTTTGTTGGGGCGTCCGTGGATTCATGCAGCAGGGGCAGTCTCGTCGACTCTCCATCAGAAGCTCAAGTATGTCTGGAACGGTCAGATTGTGACTGTGTGCGGTGAAGAAGAGATTCTAGTGAGTCATCTATCCTCGTTCAAATATGTTGAGGTGGATGGCGAGATCCACGAAACCTTATGCCAGGCATTTGAGACTGTGGCTCTTGAGAAAGTGGCATACGCTGAGCAGAGGAAGCCAGGTGCTTCAATTACTTCTTACAAGCAGGCTAAGGAGGTCGTTGACTCTGGCAAGACTGAAGGCTGGGGCAAGATGGTGGATTTGCCGGTTAAAGAAGACAAATTTGGTGTTGGTTACGAGCCTCTCCAGGCAGAGCAGAATGGTCGAGCGGGTCCGAGTACCTTTACCAGCGCTGGGCTGATGAATCATGGCGACGTCTCTGCAACCAGTAGTGAAGACTGTGACAGTGACTGTAATCTGGACAACTGGGTTCGCCCTTGTGCACCAGGGGGGTCTATCAACAACTGGACGGCTGAAGAAGTGGTTCTAGTTACTCTTCTGACAGAGTAATTTTCTGTTGTTTTGTCATTTTGCATGAAAATCCTACGTTCTGCCCAAGGCGTAGTGATTCATTTTGTAGGGCCTCATCATGTTTTAATGATTATCATTAATGAAGGACATTTTTTGCAATCAAACTTTGTGATCCCTGTTTTTTCTATTTTTGTTTTCACTTTTTCAAAACAATAAAAATGGCAATGTTTTTGTTTTTTGTGACTTTTTTGAACTCTTTTTCTAAAACAAAGCATTAAACATGCAGAAGCGATCTTATGGCATTCACTATGAACAGTTCTGTTATGGCTCAGTATGATTTCGATAATCCCATTTACCAAGCTGAAGAGGAGAGTGAGGAAGACTGTGAACTCCCTGCAGAATTGGCCAGATTACTGAAACAGGAAGAAAGGGTCATCCAACCTCATCAGGAGGAGTTGGAAACTATTAATTTGGGTACTGAGGACGACAAAAAAGAAATCAAGATTGGGGCTGCTTTAGAGGACTCTGTCAAGAGGAGGCTGATTGAGATGCTGAGAGAATATGTGGAGGTGTTCGCCTGGTCGTATCAAGATATGCCTGGTTTAGATACAGACATTGTGATGCATCGGTTACCTCTCAGGGAAGGATGTCCTTCGGTCAAGCAGAAGCTTCGTAGAACGAGTCCTGACATGGCAACTAAGATCAAGGAAGAGGTTCAGAAGCAGTGGGATGCAGGTTTTCTGGCTGTCACCAGTTATCCCCCGTGGGTGGCCAACATCGTTCCTGTGCCGAAGAAGGATGGTAAAGTCAGAATGTGTGTCGATTACCGGGACTTGAATAGAGCGAGTCCGAAAGATGATTTCCCATTACCTCACATTGATGTATTGGTTGATAATACGGCTCAATCCTCGGTATTCTCTTTCATGGATGGTTTCTCTGGGTATAATCAGATCAAGATGGCGCCAGAGGACATGGAAAAGACGACATTCATTACACCTTGGGGCACGTTCTGCTATAAGGTGATGCCATTTGGGCTGAAGAATGCTGGTGCTACCTATCAGAGGGCAATGACGACTCTTTTTCATGACATGATGCACAAAGAAATTGAAGTGTATGTGGATGATATGATTGCAAAGTCGCAGACAGAAGAGGAGCACCTGGTTAATTTACAGAAGCTGTTTGACCGGTTGAGAAAGTTCAGACTAAGGTTGAATCCGAACAAGTGCACGTTTGGAGTGAGATCCGGGAAGCTCTTAGGCTTCATTGTCAGTGAGAAAGGGATTGAGGTTGATCCAGCAAAAGTCAAAGCTATTCAAGAGATGCCTGAACCGAAAACGGAGAAGCAAGTCCGTGGGTTTTTAGGGAGATTAAACTACATTGCAAGGTTCATATCTCATCTAACTGCTACATGCGAACCGATTTTCAAACTGCTCAGAAAGAATCAAGCGATCAAGTGGAACGATGACTGTCAGAAAGCTTTTGACAAAATCAAGGAGTATTTACAGAAACCTCCAATCCTTATACCTCCAGTTCCTGGAAGACCTCTGATAATGTACCTGTCAGTGACTGAGAACTCGATGGGGTGTGTATTGGGACAGCATGACGAGTCTGGTCGAAAAGAGCATGCCATATACTACCTTAGCAAAAAGTTTACCGACTGTGAAACAAGATATTCACTGCTCGAGAAAACTTGCTGTGCTTTGGCCTGGGCTGCTCGCCGACTAAGACAGTATATGTTGAACCATACCACTTTGTTGATTTCTAAGATGGATCCAGTGAAGTACATCTTTGAGAAACCAGCTCTCACCGGACGTGTTGCCCGTTGGCAGATGATCTTAACAGAGTATGACATTCAGTACACGTCACAAAAAGCCATCAAAGGTAGTATTCTGTCAGACTATCTCGCCGAACAACCGATTGAAGATTATCAGCCTATGATGTTTGAATTCCCAGATGAAGACATCATGTATCTCAAGATGAAAGATTGCGAAGAGCCTCTTGTCGAGGAAGGACCGGACCCGGATGACAAATGGACACTGATGTTTGATGGGGCTGTGAATATGAATGGCAATGGTGTTGGGGCAGTATTGATCAATCCTAAAGGTGCTCATATACCTTTTTCTGCCAGATTGACGTTTGACGTCACCAACAACGAAGCTGAGTATGAGGCTTGTATCATGGGGATAGAAGAAGCCATTGATCTGAGGATCAAAACACTTGACATTTATGGAGATTCAGCTCTAGTGGTCAATCAAGTCAATGGAGATTGGAATACGAACCAGTCGCATTTGATTCCGTATAGGGATTACACCAGAAGAATACTGACGTTCTTCAAGAAAGTGAAGTTGTATCATGTCCCCCGGGATGAGAATCAAATGGCTGATGCCTTGGCTACTTTGTCGTCCATGATCAAAGTTCATTGGTGGAATCATGTGCCACATGTTGCGGTAAATCGACTCGAGAGGCCTGCGTATGTGTTCGCAGCCGAGATTGTTGTGACTGATGAGAAGCCGTGGTATTATGACATCAAGAATTTCCTCAAGACTCAGGTGTATCCTGAAGGTGCGTCGAAGAATGACAAGAAAACTCTGAGGAGGCTAGCTGGAAGCTTCTATTTGAATCAGGATGACGTGTTGTATAAGAGAAACTTTGACATGGTCTTGCTCAGATGCGTGGACAGACACGAAGCAGACATGTTATTGCAAGAAGTTCATGAAGGTTCCTTCGGTACTCATGCCGGCGGACATGCAATGGCTAAGAAATTGTTGAGAGCGGGTTATTACTGGATGACTATGGAATCCGATTGTTTCAAGTATGCTCGGAAGTGCCATAAGTGTCAAATCTATGCTGATAAGGTGCACGTACCACCAAGCCCTCTAAATATCATGAATTCACCCTGGCCGTTTGCCATGTGGGGCATTGATATGATCGGGAAGATCGAGCCTACTGCTTCGAACGGACATCGCTTCATCTTGGTTGCGATTGACTATTTCACCAAATGGGTGGAAGCAGCTTCCTATGCTAACGTCACCAAACAAGTGGTTACCCGGTTCATCAAGAAAGAAATCATATGTCGTTACGGAGTTCCTGAGAGAATCATCACTGACAATGGTTCAAATCTCAATAACAAGATGATGAAAGAGCTTTGTAAAGATTTCAAGATTGAACATCACAATTCTTCTCCTTACAGACCGAAGATGAATGGTGCTGTAGAAGCGGCGAACAAGAATATCAAGAAGATTGTGCAGAAGATGGTCGTTACGTACAAGGATTGGCATGAGATGCTCCCTTTCGCTTTGCATGGGTACCGTACCTCAGTACGTACGTCGACCGGGGCAACCCCTTACTCCCTTGTGTATGGTATGGAAGCTGTTCTACCTGTTGAAGTGGAGATTCCTTCTCTGAGAGTTTTGTTGGATGTCAAGCTGGACGAAGCCGAGTGGATTCGAACAAGGTTTAACGAGTTGAGCCTTATCGAGGAGAGACGATTAGCAGCTGTATGTCATGGACAGTTGTATCAGCGAAGGATGAAGCGAGCCTTTGATCAGAAAGTGCGTCCTCGAAGCTATCAGGTCGGTGATTTAGTTTTGAAGAGGATCCTCCCTCCCGGTACAGATAACAGGGGCAAGTGGACTCCTAATTATGAAGGTCCGTATGTTGTGAAGAAGGTCTTCTCCGGTGGAGCCTTGATGCTTACAACTATGGATGGTGAAGATTTTCCGTCTCCTGTCAACTCAGATGTAGTCAAAAAATACTTCGCATAAATTGACCCGCTGGACAAAAAGAAAAAAGGTCCAGGCAAAAAATGGGCATCCCGTCGAACCAAGAAAACAGAAAGAAAAGGTTCGGGCAAAAATTAGGGATAAAAAAAAAAAAAAAAAATAATAATATGAAAAATGTGTACACCCGGTAAGTCGAAAACCCGTAAGGGCGGCTTAGGCAAAAATGGGTATCCCGGTGGATTGAAAGCCCGAAAGGGCGATCCAGGCAAAAGTTAGGGATTAAAGCGAAGACTACAGTCTGAGTTGTCTGTACTTCATCGAGCTTTGTTGTCTGCCATCTCGAAAGATGTGATCCGTCCAGTCATTTTTCTCGGAAAGCAAGGAGTTGGGAGAAAACTGATGATCTGTGAGTTATAACAGAATTGGGAAATAGTGGATGCCGTGTCCACGTTGCCATTAGGATAGATTTTTTTCCTTTTGTGCGCAATTACCTCTTTCTAGGAATTGCTTCCCAATGTATTTGCCTCTTCAGGCACATTTTCAATCAATAAAAATCGTTATTCAGATAAACAGCTTCTTTGTTATGTTTTTACTGTTTTGTTTGCAAAAATGTCCGAATTTTTGATAAGCATTGCATATATAGGAACACGAAGGCTACACAACAATGTGCAGAATGATGAAACGTTTGAAAATCACTTTGAATGTTGAGGACACTTGAGCATATCTTGTCCATGTATCCCCTGGGGGCATTTTGTTGTGCTGTTTTTCAGGTTGGCATCCGTGAGGACGTTTCCTCAGCAGATATTTTCCCCAAGCAAGTTTGGAAGCTATCAGAGCTGTGTCCCCCTGCGCAGACGTCTGTGGACAGTGCTTTCTATTCCCCAGCAGATCTAAGGATTGCCTATTCCCAGCAGGCCTGTATTTGCCGTTTCCTCCCCGAGTGGAGCGGGTTTCAATGAAATATTTCTCCAGCAGAGTTCATCCTACCAGTGGATTGGACGAGTTTCTGTAGCAGATTGGTATCGACATCCCCAGCTGAGTTGATTCTACCCGTGGATTGCACGAGTCATCCCCAACAGAGTAACAAACATTCTCCAAGCAGAGTTTTATCCTATCCGAGGATTGGTTGGGCCTTCTTCCCAATGAAGTCGCTTTGCCATTCCCCAAGCAGAATTCCCCGCAGAGTATTTCCTCAGTCAGAGCTTCCCCACAGAGTTGGAGTACCTGATCTTTTGGCTCCTTAGCCAGGGTTCATTTGCATTTTGCATATAGTGATCATTGCATCCTCAAAAATTGCGTAGCATTCCCATTCAATATGGAGCATTACGCCATAGAAAAATTCAAACATATGCATTCAGGTGTTAGCTTCATCAGACCGTATCCCCGGCAGAGGCGGATTATTTCATTCAACATCAGCACAGCAAGACTGCTACAGTTGCTCTTGACAGCATTCAGAATTGTTTATTCCCCACAGAGGTTTATTTCCTCACCCGATGGTGACAGAGGTTTATTTCCTCACCCGATGGTGACAGAAAGTTTGTTTCTCTTCAGTGAGACCCCCAGCAAGTGGTCAACCTTGCCTTGACATATCTAAGATGTTATACTTTGTGATACTAGTCATTGTCATGCTAGCACCCACGTGTGTTTTCTTTGTTTGGTGTCGGTAAACACCATTGTTTCGGTATCTGTAAACATCAAGTGTTTTCTCCAGTCATCAGTAAATGTCTGGTCATCATTTTGGTGTCGGTAAACACCATTGTTTCGGTGTCTGTAAACATCATCTTTCGGTGTCCGTAAACATCGAGTATTCTCTCCAGTCATCAGTAAATGTCTGGTCGTCATCATTTTTGGTGTCTGTAAACACCATTGCTTCGGTGTCCGTAAACATCGAGTCTCACCCCAGTCATCGGTAAATGTCTGGTCATTTTTTTTTTTTTTTTGATGTCGGTAAACATCATCTTTCGATGTCGGTAAACATCGAGTCTTTTTCTCAGTCATCGGTAAATGTCTGATAATCCCCAGCTAGAAATCCCCAGTAGAGTCATCTGTAAATGTCCTATCTGGTTTCCAGTTGCAAATATTCGTATCTCCCCAATAAATTTCTCATTCCCAGTCATCGGTAAATGTCTGGTCATTCCTTTGGATGTCGGTAAACATCATCTTTCGATGTCGGTAAACATCAAGTCTCATCCCAGTCATCGGTAAATGTCTGGTCATTTCTTTTGATATCGATAAACATCATCTTTCGATGTCGGTAAACATCGAGTCTCATCCCAGTCATCGGTAAATGTCTGGTCAATAAAATCAAGATCCCCAGAAGTCGTCGGTAAACGTCTTGTCTGGTATCACCACGAAGATTTTGTTCCTCCCCAAGTGGAGATGCCATCGGTAAATGGCCCCGTATTTCTTCGATATCGGTAAATGTCGAATTCCCAGTTACAGTAGCCATCGGTAGATGGCCAGTTTGAAGTTGACATCAGTAAATGTCAAGTTTCTTTGAAGCCACCATCGGTAAATGGTCTTGCTTCCTTTCAACATCGAATCTGTTTTCCCAGCAGCCATCGGTAAATGGTCTGGCTGAAGTTGATATCGGTAAATATCAAGTTCTAACCATCGGTAAATGGTTTTGCTTTTCAGAAGTTTGTTTTTCCCCAGCCGCCATCGGTAAATGGTCGTGCTGAAGTTGATATCGGTAAATATCAAGTTTCCAGTTCTTCAACCATCGGTAAATGGTTTTGCTTTTCTGAAGTTGTCAATTGCAGGCGTCATCGGTAAATGACGTGGTTCTTGTATCATATCCAGTACTGTGCAAATTCTACGGTTCTTTGGTATTCAATCCCTGTTTACCCTGAAAGTCTGACAGCCGTCGCTATCATCCATTCGGGTTCCCAGCTGATTGAATAGGGGCAGCTGTAGCACCTCAAATTTGCACCTACCATTATACATACATTTTCATATTAGGTCATAGCGTATCATGATCCATTGCATAGCATTTGCATTGTTCCCAGTTGCCTCAAGTGCAAACAGTCAAGAATTAGGTCAAACTAATCTCCTGATCAGTCAACCAAGCAAGCAAAGGAATTTCTCATTGAATCAAGGCCTTGGGGTTTGTCCAACAAGTTCACATGACTTGGGGATCCATTTGAAGCATTTTGGTCAAGGATTGAAGGCTCAGAGGTCATCAGTTCATGCACAGACAGTCAAAAACCCTAAAAAAGTCAACTGTCAGTCAAAGCAATGGATGGTGGTCATTCTTGTGGAATTTGGGCACCATGGTCAATAATCAAGAGTTCATACAACTTGGGACATCATTTGAAGTCAAGTTCTCAAGGAATTAGGGTTTGGAATTCATCAGTCAATGCATAATCAGACAAAAACCCTAATAGTCAACTGTTGGTCAACTGTCCATTTAATCAGAGATTTGATGATTGGAATTGGTTTGTGGGAGTTCATTCATGTCCAAATAGTCATCATATATCATGCCAAACACCATCATGGAAGAATTTGAAGCCAGATCATGAATTTCCCAAAACGGAAACTGGGCCTGTAACTGAAACTTGCCGTAAAAGGAAAGTTTTGATCCTCAAACTTACATCATGATACAAGCCTCAAATGAATTTTTGCCCAACATGAAAGTTGAAGATCTTGTTCTCCCATTTCCAAAAGTCATAGAACTCTCAATTCCCATGTGGGGTTGGCAAATTATGATCGAATCGATTTCAGAAAATCTTGAACTTCAAAGGGCCATATCTCCCAAACCGTTTGGCCAAATTTGGTGGGGTTTTTTTCCTACAAACCACATTTTTTATCCTCTTTCCAAAAATATAAATTTCATGAGCCGAAACATTGCCAATCAAAATGGCATTTTTGAACCTAGCATGTGTAAAATTCAAGTTTGACCAAGGGTTGACTTTTTGAAATATTGATTTCCAACCATTCCCACTATCCAAATATGTTTAGAAACCAGATTTTGAGCATGTACAAAGTCAAATTCGTGCAAGTACTTGCACCCATCATGTAGCCATGCCTAGTTGCTTGAAAATGGGAAGAAAAGTACACTTTTCACCCACCATATCCCACATATCCATGAACCATGCTTTGGGCAATCACATAGCAGAGTTTATCATCAATTTTCTGTCACTTAGAAACCCTAGTAGCAGCCATCAGTTAGCAAAAAAACTCTTGTTCTCTCTTGCTCTCAAAAACTGATTTTCATCATTTTTCAAAATCTGTCAAAAAAAACTCTCAAAGAACAGAGCCTTGCCTTGCTAGATTCATCATCTAAACAACATTGAGAGCCCATTTCAACCATCATTCCACAACTGGAAGGCCATTTCGCGGACTGTTTTTGCAAAGCATCATCAATGGCAAAGTTTGGTTGAAGCCATACCAAGTTGTTCCGAACAAAGCTAACTTCATCATCCAACCTTAGGGAGCTTAAGGAGCATCTGTTTCACTTTAGCATGGCCAAATAACAACTGTTTCGACACTACTCTTCCGACTTGGTAAATTTCGACCTCTTTGTTTCTTTAAACCATGCTATGCTTATGATAGAGCTTGCTTTGCTGGTCATTCTGAGCTTTGAATCCATAAAAATGGTTGAGTATTTGTGGAGTTATGCTGTTTTAAAGTTTGATGTCCATTTATGTTTTCACATGATTCATCCATGATAGCCCGATTTAGGATAAATGCTTGCTGTTTTGATGTTCTACATGATTAGACGTTTCGATTGGTATATGGCTTGCATGATTTCGTGAAAATTCGTTCGGGTGTGTGTGTTGGGGTTGCTGTTCTGCCATCTTCTTCATGCTGAAATCGCGTACTCGCCTAGCGAGTAAACTGCTCGCCTAGCGAAGGCGAGGAAGATGATCGCTCGCCTAGCGAAGCTTCCAGCTCGCCTAGCGAACGTCTCCAGTTGAAACGCGCCGTTTCACAAGAGGCGCTAAATTCAAATATTTCATTAAACCATTTTCATTTTCAACATTTATCTCATTTTTGTCACACATCTTTGAAAAATCATATCTCCATCATGTTGGATCCAATTTTAATGGGATTTTTTGCATCATCTTCATCATGATCTCTACTTTTTTATCATAATTTTTCCAGAATTTTTGTGATCAATGGTTTTGATTGGTATTAGGGTTTGTGACATGTGCTCATATTTTGTACACTTTGCCAAAACATTTGTGAAATGGTGGTACCTTATCCAATGGCTTCCAAATTTTTTTGTGCCCAAACTAGACACACACATGGTGATTTTGGTGTAGAGTTTGTGAATTTATCATTGCTGGTTTGTGAGTTATGATTTTTTGAATAAGGGTGTGACAACTCGTGTCACACCAATGATGTGCAACTTCATGATTTTTGATACCATGCTTCTTGAACTCTGATTGACCCCAAATTTTGCATGAACTTACTCTTGTATGTTTAGTTGACTTGTGAATTTTCTTGGATTTATTTGAACAATTTTCCATTTGTTTGAGATTTTTCTTCCCTGCCTAGTCAAATGTGGACTTTGTGTGACACATGTTCCCATTTCATTTGTGAAATTCTCATACTTTATTAGATGGACATGAAATTTGATATGTGATAACTAGACATCTCAAACTTGGCATTGGTGTTAATCTCATTCATTTCTCATCTGTTTTCAATTTGATATGATTTTTTGAAGTTGACCCATGCTTGTTGACTTTCTTTGTGCATGCTTGAATTTGGTTTGACATCATGATTTTCATTGACTGCCTTCCACTTGTCCAAATGGGATGAAATTTGACATGCTTACCATGCTATGTGTTAGGAATGATCATGATTTATTTGGTGATTTTTGGAAAATGTTTAGATTGCTTTTGATGCAAGTCTTGCTGTTGACTTCTATGAGCTTCTGTTTGCCATGTTGTGACCTAAATGGTTCATGAAATGATGATATTGATTGATATGAGTGTGAACCCAATTGGTTTTGTTTCCTAATTGTTTGAACATGATTTTGGATACTTACCCCTTGCTGTTTGGACTTTCTCATTCATTTTTGACCCTAGGCTTGTCCTAGTGGTCCTGATACTCACTTTTGAGCTTGTGTTTTCAGGTTGACTATCAAATGGCCATTAAGACCAATTCTTTTGATTGAGCTTACTCAAGTATCATTGCCTAACCTCTTTGTTTTGTAGGTGGCTTGGCTCATATGCCATAGGCCTTGTGCCTTGCACATCCATGTGCCTCCAATTGACTGTTGGTTTCTGTCTCTGTTTGTTTTGTTTGAAGTTGCATACTAACATCTGCTTGACTGTTTCAGGTGCTTTAGTTGCTTAGTTCCTTGTGAACTTTTTGCTTTGCTTTGCTTGTATAAGCAATTTGCATTGAGGTATGTCTCTTTTACTTCATGTAGTCTGGAAGACCTGGCCTGTTACTTGGCCAGGCAACTGTCTGAAGTCCTCCTTAAGAGGCAATGTTTGTGATTGTTTACCTTTGTCCTTGCATAGAGTCAAAGTCCTCCTAAGTGAAGAGGCAATTGGTGGAAGGTAGGGATATGCAATCTATCCCCCACTATTCAGTGTGTCATCTGCCTTGCTCACACAACTGTGTTGATACATTGCAGATACAAACCCAAGATCTTGTGCAATTGCACAGTTGAGTCAGTATCAAATGTGTAGAAGGGTTCCCACTTTCTGAACCCACACATTCTTGTCTTGAGCTCTCCCAGGCCAGGGATAAGAGCTGTGAGGTCTCATCCTCACTTCATCCTTTCATCTGCTTCACCTTAGTCTCTCAATGGCAAGGTTAAGAGCAACACTCACCCCATTCCAGAGGTTTGTTTGTTGAGGTTGATATGACCCCTCGACTAAAACCTAACCCTTGTTTGAGCCACTTGCTTGTGTATAGTGTGTGCTATCTGTGCTTGTAGGATTGTTTGACTTGCTTCCTGTGCAAGTTAGGATTGTTTGACTTGCTTCCTGTGCAAGTTAGGATTAGTTTAGACTTGCTTCCTGTGCAAGTAGGTTTTGCTTGGCTTGCTTCCTGTGCAAGTTAAGTGTGTGTGTGGCTTGCTTCCTGTGTGAGCCATGCTTAGGATAGGTCGGCCCTTGTGCCATTTAGCTAGAAACCTTAACTTAGGGATGATTTTGCATGATAACATCTAGGCTCGAGTCGTAGTCTCCCTAGTTGTGTCTCCCTCTGTTATCTGGTTAGGCTAGAACCTTTGTCCCTGCGTAGGGGAACTACATCGCCCTGATCTTCATACCAGATGAAGTATGTAGGCAGGAGATTGAGCTGATCTCTCCGGGCGCCCTTTTTCTTTTCTTTGTGTGTGTTGTCTGACCTTTGCTAGGCTCGAGTCTGTGACTCCTTAGCATTTGCTGTCTGTCTGTGTGAGTGTGTGCTTGACAGTTATAGGCTGAGTCCCCGACTCCCTATTAACTTGTTGTGTTGTTGTGTGCTTGGAAGCTGATGTAAGTCCATCGAGTGGCATTTGGGTTCCAGTGTGCGTGTGTTTGGTTCGGATGCTGATGTAAGTCCAGCAATTGGCATTCAGGCTCCATGTTTGCCTTCTTGTGTGTGTTTAGGTTCGGATGCTGACATAAGTCCAGTGATTGGCAGTCGGGCTCCACGTTTGCCTATTTGTGTGTGTGTTTATGAGCAGTGTTCAGCAACCAATTATCCTTCCTTTTGTGCGTGGATCCCGTAGAGTACTACGGATGCGTAGGGGTGCTAATACCTTCCCTTCGCATAATCGACTCCCGAACCCATTCTCTTTGGTCGCGAGACCATGTTCTTTCCCAGGTTTACTCTGAGCGTTTCCTTTCCCTCTTTTTGGGATAAATAACGCACGGTGGCGGCTCTGTTGTCCTTTCTTTTCCCGCCGGTTTTTCGCGCGATGCGACACAGTTAAATTCTTGTCATTTACTTTTAATGTCATTTATTTCTTGCTCATTATTCATCTTGATTTTCATATTTGCTCACTTGAGCACATATTTTATGTTTATGTCATTTTTCTTTTGCTCATTTGAGCCCATTATTGTGTAAATATATTGCTATCTTGTGTTGTTTTGTATTTGTTTTGATTTGAACCAAAATGCAAAAGGAGAAAGGACTTAGAATTAGGATTTACCCATGCTTAAAGGAGTTTGAGATCAACTAGGCCTCATGCCTTTAGAATGCAAAATTTGTTGAAGAGCAACTAGGCCTCATGCCTTTAGAATGCTAAAATTCAAAGTTGACTTCAAAGGACTTCTCCCTCAAACTTATTCTTTGTCCATTCCCTTTATTGCGTTGTGAGCTTTTTGATGTTTGCTTTTGTGTGATAGGGATCCCATCTTGAGATTGTGAAAAGAGGACCATTGTCATGAGTAGCCAAGTTAAGAGCCAAGCCAATGGAGATCCTAGGAGCTTGAATTCCAATTGTTTGATTGCTTGTTTGTGTGCTAAGTCCAAAGGAAAGGAGCATCTTGAGTCGTCTCTATGACTCCAAGAAAAGGAACTCCAAGGGTTTTTCTTTTCCCTCTTATATTTATATGCTTTAGGAATATCCCTTCTCTTCTTCTCCCCACTCTAACCAAGCCAAAAATCATTTTCAAAACTTCGACTTTATTTCAAATTAGAAACCTATGCCTTAAGCCTTTGACTTTTTCCAAATCATTTTCATCAATACTCATTGTGAATAAATGTTAATCCCACTTTGACTTTATTTTGTAAATAAACTTAACTTGTAAATATAAACCATTTCAAGTTGTTTTGTGTTTCCAATGGCCATTTCTTAAAATCTTTTCAAAACATTAGTCATAGGTTTGAGTTATCATAGTGGTTGATGTAAATATCACCTCATCCTTAGTGTTGGATTATAAGCCTTCCATGCTTATTATAGGGTTAACCCCTCATTAGCATGTTGAAGCCTTCCTCACATGATGGATTGTTGGTTTAGGTTGAGTTTTCTCCCTTTGATAACAAAAGACCTTAAGGCTTTTGATTAAAAACAATTCACCCATCTTTGAGATTTTTACCCCAAACTACGAGGTTTTGATCCTCCTTTGTGATGGTACATAGGCAATGGGTTCATCCATTCAAACAACAAATTTGTAAATATAATCTATTCTCTTTTCATCCCTCCAATCTTTTGCACAAATCTTTTCACAAATACCAACCTACAACACATATTTTCAAAAAGGGTTCCCTTAGAGTACTAAGGATGTTTTGGGTGCATAAAACCTTCCCATTTCATAACCAACCCCTTACCCAGATCTCTGATATTTTTATTAGTTTTTTATTTGAAAAACTTCTTACTTGGCTTTTGTTCGCTTTTTAGCCTTTCCTTTGGATAAATAAAAGTGCGGTGGCAACTCGAATTGTATGTTGACTTTTGCTTTAGTCAATAAACCTAAAGGTAACAAAAAACCCGCTACAGAAAAGTGGAGACTCTGTTGGGGACCATAAGATCTCTCTAGTGGGTTTAACCTGCTTTTTACTTGTATCTGTTGTATGTTTATATTTATTTGTGGCATATTTTTGTGCAAATTTGGGATGAATGTATTGTTTGTAATCTATGAATTGCTTGATAGATTAATTGCTTGTATGCTTGGTGGTTTCTTGTGAGATGAGTTCTATACCCGAACTTGAGTGCACTTATGATAGGAGAATGGCATAGTCTTGTTGACTTGTGTGGAGTTATTGCTTAACAAGTTAACTTGCAAGTTCATTCACTTGTGGAGGTTTTTATTAGGATCACTAATGTCACACGAGTTGTCGTGGTTAGGCATTACTCTTTCCAATGGGAACCTTAGAAACCAAGGACCTTAGATACCTAACCCATCTTGGCCCATTTTAGGACGTAGTGCGAAGGTCGTTCAAGTGTAAGACTTGAGGCGATTGTTACACGATACTACACTCATAAGAGTCTCTCTTGAGAATATTTTTGGAGGACGAGTAGTCGTTTTATCCGATAATATCCGAAAGATGGGATGATGACTATGGGAACCTTTTAGAACATGATTGTCAGGTTTAACCATAGTACACTCTTGTTGGGTGGTTCTTAACCGAGACTTCATGCTCGTGACTTACAACAAACCCGTGATTCGTGGTCGATCCGTTCTCGTATATCCTCAAAATCAATGGAACTTGGATGCTGATAAGGTGTAAACCATAATCCACCAAAATGGATGATTGATATTGACGATGACTTGAGCCATCCCGTGACCTTTGTGTGGTGTGACTTTCTTGATCCTTGAGTGTGTTTGTTGCATCCATGCATTCATCCGCATTCATATCATCAACAATAAAGGTTTTACAAGGAACTTAAAAGGTCTATTTGCAAATTTTCAGACATGGATAAGCAAAGAAGGAATACAAAGAAGTACAGTTTCAGACAACCTGACTTGAAAGAGTTAAGTCGTCTGACATCTTATGTATTAGAGCCCTTGGAAAGCTCGCCATGGGAAGCTTCTGTCTATTCTTTCTACTAAGGTGGATGAAGGTATGATGAGTGTGTTGGTGCAGTTCTATGATCCTTTGTACCGGTGCTTCACTTTTCCGAATTTCCAACTTTTGCCTACATTGGAGGAGTATGTTTATCATGTGGGTATACCTATTATTGACCGATTGCCGTTCAGTGGTTTGGAGAAGATTCCGTCTTATCAAGAGATTGCTGACATGCTTCATGTGGACGTATCTGACATTGTTGCCAATATGACTACCAAGGGTGGAATTCAAGGTCTTCCGTCTGATTTTCTGATTGCCAAAGCTACCTTGTTTGGGAAGGACATGAGTAAGGAAGCTTTTGAAGCCATATTTGTACTCCTCATCTATGGGCTAGTGTTATTTCCCAACATCGACAACTTTGTGGATGTGAACGCTATTAGGATTTTCTCTTCTCGTAATCCCGTTCCGACTCTGTTGGGTGACACTTATTTCTTTTTGCATACGAGAAATGTAAAGGGTGGTGGTTCCATTGTATATTGTTTGCCTCTGTTGTACAAGTGGTTTATTTCGCACTTCCCTCAGACGCTTGCCTTCAAGGAGAACAAGGGATGTCTGCGGTGGTCCACGAGACTTATGTCTCTCACTAATGATGATATCTCTTGGTATAATCATGCTTATGATGGCGTTCAGATTATTGATTCTTGTGGTGAGTTCTCCAATGTACCTCTTCTTGGTGCATGTGGTAGAATTAACTACAACCCCGTTTTGGCTCGTCGTCAGCTTGGGTTCCCCTTAAAGGATAAACCTAATAATATTTCGTTGGAAGGCTTATTCTTTTAAGAGGGTAAAGATCCCCAAAACTTGAAGGATAGGATGGTACGCGCCTGGCGCAAGGTTCATAGGAAAGGGAGGAATGAGCTTGGTCCGAAGAACTGTGTTGCTTTGGAGCCTTACACTTCTTGGGTAAGGAAGAGAGCTCTCGAGTACCGCATGCCGTACGAGTATCCGAGACCTACCCCTATGGTTATGGTTGGGCCTTCAACCCTCCCTAATCAAGGAGTAGAGGAGTTGAGAGACAAAGATCGTTCGCGTGCTTGGATTCGTGAGCGTGAGGAGCTTCTTCAGCAGCTTAAGGATAAGGATGCAATGATAGAGTTTCTAGAGCATCAGGTTATTGATGAGCCTGATGATATGGTTACTTCTCTCCTACCTCACTCGTCTAGGTTTTGGAAGAAGAGATATGATCAGCTCTCCAAGGAGAAGGCCGACATGGAAGCAGCTTATGAGAGAGAGAGGTGAAGAGGCTTCGTGTGACGTATCTTCCGATCTCGAAGGCTTTGGACGACTGCTTCTAGGGCTCCATAGGATGTTTATTCTCCTTTTCTCTTGTATTGTATTTGGTTACCGAGACTGTACTACTTCTTTGGTGTAAAAAGTTTCCAAATATTATATTGTTATGAGTATTCCACATATGTCTTAAAAAGTTCAATATTTTCAAAACATTTGCAAATAGATCCTTATAAAGTTCCTCTAATTAAAACCAAATAATATGCACAAGCATTGCATGCATCATATGCATAAGCAGGTTTTGTTCCGAGCTCCTGATACAGTGGTCTAACTCTTTGCTCTTCATTTATTTTGAAGACAAGCTGACGCACCGGTACAACACCCGAGCAAATCATTCGAAGATCATGGAACACCTTGAGCAAGAGAACCGGGATCTGAAAGAGGGGATTGCCAGGATGACTGTCATGATGGAGTCAGTTCTTGTTGCGTAGAGTCAAGCTTCTCAAACTCCTACAACTCCTCCCGCGAGGACGGTCATTTCTGAAGTAGTTAACTCAACAGTGCATGCTGCCACCGCTCACTTCACTCCTAGTCTGCCTGCTGGATTCCCTTGGGGAATGCCATCCAATTTTTTACCAGAGGGTTTCGCTCCCACTTTTGCTTCTATGCCGGCATCTAGCCTGGTCCTATCTGTGCCACCTCCCGTTGTGCACACTTTGCCGCGTGTAGAAGACACCATCTATCATTCTGAGCCATCTGAGGGCTCAGACGTTTATGAAAAGATGGACGAGATGAAGGATCAATTCCTTGAGCTGCGCAAGGAACTGAAAACGCTGAGAGGCAAAGATCTGTTTGGGAAGAGTACTGTTGAACTGTGCTTAGTGTCCAACGTGAAAATCCCAATCAAATTCAAAGTGCCTGACTTTGAGAAGTACAAGGGAAACACGTGTCCACTCAGTCATCTTGTGATGTATGCCCGCAAGATGTTGACCCAGACAGATAATGATCAACTGCTGATTCATTATTTTCAAAATAGCCTGACAGGTGCTGCGCTTCGTTGGTATATGGGGCTAGAGAGTGCAAGCATCCGCACTTTCAATGACCTAGGAGAGGATTTTGTGAAGCAGTACAAATACAACGTGGACATGGCTCCGGACAGAGATCAACTGAGGGAAATGTCCCAGAAAGACAAAGAAACCTTCAAAGAGTACACCCAACGTTGGAGGGAATTGGCAGCTCAGATAGTGCCACCCTTGGAGGAGAAGGAGATGACAAAGATCTTCTTGAAGACTTTGAGCTCTTTCTACTATGAGTGCATGATTTCTAGTGCTCCCTCGGACTTTATCGAAATGGTAAATATGGGGATGAGGCTAGAAGAGGGAGTCCGCGAAGGATGTCTGTCTCGCGATGACAATTCGGTAAAGAAATATGGAGGATTTTCCAGGAAGAAGGAAAGGGAGACTCATGATGTTTCTTCCCATGTTAAAAGAAGGCCCTCTGTGAGGAGGAGAGAAGTTCGACCCGCTGTCAACCAACACCGGGTGGCTCATATAGCACCTGCTTTTAGCGAAGCTCAACAACCACAACAACAATCTCGTCAACAACAATAGGCTTACCAGGCTCGCAACAATAATAACAACAACACCAGCAACTATGAGAGGAAGAGGGTGACTTTTGACCCAATTCCTATAACCTACGCTGAATTGTATCCTTCCTTAATTGATTGGAAGTTGATAACTCTGTGTGATCCTCCTGCTGTGCCAGCCAATCCTCAGTGGTGGTACAAGCCTGAACTTCATTGTGTGTATCATTCCGGTGCGCCCAGACATGACGTGGGGAACTGTTTTTGCTTTGAAGACCAAGGTGCAAGACCTTGTGAGGAGTGGGATACTATTCTTTGAGGATGTAGGCCCGAATGTCAAGAAGAACCCATTGCCCGAGCATGGGAAGGAAGCTGTCAATATGGTTTAGGGGTGTCCTGGAAAATATAAAGTCCTTTATGTGAATGACATAAGGCAGTCCTTGGTAGAGATGCATAGGCTGTTACGTGAGCACAGTCATTATGAGCATGATCATGATAGGTGCCATGTGTGCACGGTCAATGAAAGAGGATGCCGCAACATTAGAAGGGACATCCAAGAGATGCTAGACCAAGGGATGATTGAGATACTTCAGAATCGTAATGAGGATGAAGTCGATGTTATCATTCCAGTGTTTAAAATTCCTGATCCTGTTGTCATTAAGTACGATAGCAGCAAGAAGAAAGTGGTGCCAACTCTTGTGATCAAGCCAGCGGGCCTTGTCCCGTATGTGTCAGATAAAGAGGTCTTGTACTGTTATAATGCAGTTATGCTGGAAGATGGGAAGGAGGTGTCATTGCCCTCAACCTCTGTTGTCAGCATTTCCGATGTTAGTGGAGTGACCCGTAGTGGTCGTGTTTTCTCGGCTCAGCCGAAATCCCATGAAGACGTCGTGAAGAAAGATGTTGTTAGTTCTGCTGGTCCCGTGGGGACTTCTTCTTCAAATCATTCTACTCCTGTTGTAAAGGGTGTTGACCCTGTTGCTGTCAAAGTTGATAAAGCTCCTATCCTGGTTGGCCAGTCTGGCATTTTAAGAGAGGATGGTGATGAGATGCTGAGGCTCATCAAGAGGAGTGAGTACAACATTGTGGAGCAGTTCCTTCAAACTCCATCAAAGATATCTATCCTATCTTTGTTGATGAATTCAGAGCCACACCGTGAAGTGTTGCAAAGGGTGTTGGACGTGGCATACGTAGATCACGATGTCACGATTGAACAGTTTGATAGCATTGTTGCAAATATAACTGCCTGCAACAATTTGAGCTTCTGCGACGATGACCTTTCCGAGGAGGGAAAAGACCATAATTTGGCTTTACATATCTCCATGAACTGTAAAGACGATGCCTTGTCCAATGTGTTGGTGGACACAGGGTCATCACTTAATGTATTGCCAAAGTCCACTTGATCGATCACCATTTCCATTGAATTCCCACCTTTTGTCTGACATATTTTCATCACTTTGGTAAGATTTGTGGTTGTTTTTAGTTGTTTTAAAGTCATTTAACATGTTTCGTTAGTTTGTTATTGCATTGCATTTTGTTATATGTTTGTGTCAAAAAAGTCTCTTTTATGCTTGGATTTGGTAGTGTTAGTGTTGCAGGTTGTTGCATAGGTTTAAAAGGACTAATAGCTGAGTGTTGGATGCTCCGGAAGGCCAAAATATGAGGATTCAGGAGATCAACACAGGCTCCCGTGTACATCAACACGACCCGTGTTGTTTGCCAGGAAGGAGCACACAAAGAGGTAAAACAGAGGATTAACACGGGCACTTGTATGCATCAACACGGCCCGTGTTGATGCCTCTGTAGCTTGCTTTAAAGATCACGGCTTTTGAAGAGCAACACGGGCACCCGTGTGAATCCACACGACCCGTGTTGATGGGCGCGGCTGAGAAACTCTACTTTTTGTTGTGTGGATCTGCCCTGTTCATTAAGGGTATTTTGGACTTCTTGTTAGGAGAAAAAGCCATCTGATGCTATTAGAAGACTTTGGAGAGAACCGGAAGGACACTTTTTGACGTACGAAAAGAAAGATTGCACTGGAGAATATAGCTACTACGGAGGATTTGAAGACGTCGAGATTCAAGGGCATCAACCATTGAAGATCAAAATCTCTTAATTCTTTGTAATGTTTAATTTCCACACTATGATTTCTTTGAATACTATGAGAGGCTAACCCCCCCCCCCCCCCCCCCCCCCCAATGCTAGGGGGGTGGTCCTGATTTGATCTGATGTTATGAATTCTAACCATGGATTTCCTTATTACTATGTTACTTATTTCAATTCAATTGTGTGATGTTATTATGCTTTGGTATCAGACAAATACAATTAGATCTATGACTATCAATAACAGGATTGTGATTGCTAGGGTTTTCACACAATTGGGTTTATAATTGCATCACCTAGGACTAGGAACTTTTGTAATTCACCATAAACCTTGATATTATTTATGATTAAAACCAATGATTAGTTAAATGAACCTTTGAGTAAGAATTGGTAGTTTAATAGTTTCTTCATTAAGGACTTAAGGAAGAACATTCTAAGGTTAGGTAATTGAATGTTTCATGTGTATTGAGGAAATCTTGACTTGAATTCATAACTGGTTAAATCAACCACTCACCCTAGCACGTTTCATATTAATCAATTATTCTTTACTATCTTTTTGTGTTTATTGTTATAAATTCCCAAAACCAACCAAACCATTGTGTTTTTGTTCAAATAGAATCAAAAGTAAAATAAGTATTTCCTACGCAATCCCTGAGATCGATACTTGGGAATAAAACTTCTTATTACTACATCGGTAAAAATAGTACACTTGCTATTTTTCTGATCAAGTTTTTGGCGCCGTTGCCGGGGATTGCCAAAATACCTATTTTAATTTTTATTCTATTGAAATTGTGTTGCTCGTCAACCAAAATTTTATCTGTGACAATCTTGTTATTCAATTCTAATATTTGTCTAACTTGTTTATGTGAGGTAAGGCCTCAGCGGATTTTTCTTTTGACGCAGATCCAGAAAGAACTCTTCGCGCTAGACTGAGACAAGCTAAGCGAGAAAAACTGGAATTAGCAGAAAAAGCGGAGGAGGAAGTTGTTTCAGTGCATTCCGAGAATTCAGATTCAGACGCGGAACCAACTCCTGAGGTCATGCTGCAGATCCACCACCACCAGAGAGACTTCTCGGTGACTATGGTGGAAACAACACTCCGGGTGGTCGTATGACAATTGTAAACCAACCGGTAAATGTAGAACAATTTCAACTGCATCCCAGCACAATTAATCAACTCGAAAGGCGGTCCTTTTCTGGAAGAGTGAATGAAGATGCCAACAAGCATCTCCAAAGGTTTTTAACTATGAGCACAATGCTGAAAATGCCTGGACATAACGAAGAAGCAATAAGGGTTCGTATGTTCCCATTCACTTTAGCAGATGAAGCCGAAGAGTGGTTCTATTCCTTACCTGCAGGCAGTATCACTACATGGGAGGAGATGGAAACAACATTCTTGCACGAATATTTTCCTGCATCAGTGTCACTGAGAAAAAGATACGAGATCCTAAATTTCAAGCAGAAGGAGGGTGAGTCACTATAAAAGATTCAAGAGAATCCTAGTGGCTTGTCCTACTCACAACATGGATGAAACTGAGCAGATGCAAATGTTTGTTAATGGTCTTCGAATTCAAACAAGACAAATCCTTGACTTAGCAGCTGGTGGCTCAGCTAACTTTGCAACAGCCACCGGTATGAAGAAAATAATTGAAGCAATTGCCTCAAATAAGCATCTAGAATTGTATGATAGGGTGTCAAGCAAATATGCAGTAATTGATTTGAAGCTTGAAACAAACAAACATGTAAAAATTGAAGAAGCAGTTGCTGCAGAAGTGGAAAAAAGGTTGAGGGCACTAAACATAGGTGCTCAGAAAGTTGCTCAAGTACAACAGGCACCAAACGATGTGTGTGGCATTTGTAATGGACCACACAATACCGTTCATTGCTTTGCAACACCACAGCAGATAGAAGATATCAAGTTTTTAAAGCAAAACAATCCCTACTCCAACACATACAATCCGGGGTGGAAGAATCATCCCAACTTTGCATGGAAAGATCCGACAGGGAATGTGCAACAGCAAGTACAAGGCCAATATCAAAACCAATATCAGCAACAACAACAAGTTCCAAAGAAGGAAGATTGGGAGATTGCAATTGAAAGGATGGCAGCTCACAACATCCAATTCCAAGAGGAGACTCGAAATGATCAAAAGAACACTACAACATCCATCAAAAATCTTGAAATTCAGATGGGTCAAATAGCTCAATAGTTAGCTTCCAGTTCCCAGGTACCTGGCACGCTTCCTAGTGGAACAGTTGTGAATCCACGTGATCAAAGTCACATTAAAGCAGTGGTCACAAGAAAAGGAAAAGCTAATGAAAAACAAGTTAACGAATAGGTCGAAGAGGATGGGTTGTTGGAAGTTGATTTAGAGATTAGAGAAGAGCCAAAACAAGCTGAAGAAGTGGTGGTGAAATCGGCAAGCCAGCAAGAGAAACAAAAACCAAAGATCATTCTCCCTTTCCCTATGAGAACAAAGAAGAAAGATCTCAATGATTTTTTTTTAGAAGTTCTTAGAGTTATTCAAGAAGCTCGAGATCAACATACCTTTTGCTGAAGCTTTGGAACAAATGCCGATATATGCCAAATTCATGAAAGACATCATATCGAAGAAGAGGTCGATTGAGGGCGAGCCGGTTATGCTAACTGAAACTTGTAGTGCTATTTTGCAGGGCCTAAAAATTCTGGTGAAGAAAAAAGATAGAGGTGTTGTCACTATTCCTTGCACCATTGGAGATAGATCATTCAAGAAGGCACTAATCGATTTGGGAGCAAGTGTTAGCCTAATGCCCCTTTCGATTTACAAAAAACTGGAGTTAGGAGAAGTACAAGACACTCGTATGACACTGTAGTTTGTTGATCATTCAATGAAGAGACCCTATGGTATAGCAACAGATGTTCTGGTGAAGATTGATAAGTTTGTTTTCCCGATGGATTTTGTGATACTCGAGATGCCAGAAGACGAGGAAATCCCTCTCATTTTGGGAAGACCTTTTCTTGAAACTGGAAGATGCATGATAGGTATCGAGGAAGGAACTATGACCCTCAAAGTCTATGATGAAAAGCTAAAAATTGATGTGAGAGATACTATGAAATTCAAGGATGACGAAGGTGCAAGTAAAAATATTGAAGTTCTGGATACAGTGTTTGCTCAATCTATGCAGATCACAACACCCAAGCTTCCCTTAGAAAGAGTTTTAAGCTTACCTATCATTGAGGATACTGAAGGAATAGATGAGAAAGAATCTGAAGTGGTGTCTATGTTAAAGGCACAACCTCCTTGGGTTCATGCTCGACCACAACGGTGGGAAGAGCTTCGACCTAAAGTACCTCCAGAAGAAAAGCAAGATATAAAAAAGGGGATTAAGTTGAAACAATTACCAGAACATCTCAAATATGTCTTTTTAGACAATGAAGAGAAATGTCCAGCAATCATCAATTCAGGTTTGAGAGAGATTCAAGAAGAAGAGCTAATCAAAGTACTCAAGAAATACAAGGGTGTTATTGGTTGGGCGATGGAAGATTTGAAAGGAATCAACCTAACACTGTGTATGCACAAGATTTTGATGGAGGATGATCAGAAACCAGTTGTTCAACCTCAACGGAGACTTAACCCAGCTATGAAAGAAGTTGTTCGCAAGGAAGTTGTTAAACTTTTAGATGCGGGATTGATTTACCCAATATCTGATAGTTCGTGGGTGAGTCCAGTTCATGTGGTACCGAAGAAGGGAGGGACAATTGTGATAAAAAATGAGAAAAATGAGTTGATCCCCACTCGGACGGTAACAGGTTGGAGAGTCTGCATTGACTACAGGAGACTGAACACCGCAACCAGGAAGGACCACTTTCCCTTGCCTTTTATTGATCAGATGTTGGAAAGATTGGCAGGTCATGATTTCTATTGTTTTTTGGATGGGTATTCAGGGTACAACCAAATTGCGGTGGCACTTGAAGATCAAGAGAAAACGGCGTTCACATGTCCGTATGGAATCTTTGCTTATAGAAGAATGTCGTTTGGATTGTGTAATGCACCAGCAACCTTTCAGAGGTGCATGACATCAATATTTGCCGATATGCTTGAGAAACATATGGAGGTATTTATGGATGATTTTTCTGTATTCGGATCTTCTTTTGAAAATTGTTTGTATAATCTGTCACTTGTACTGGAAAGATGTCAACAAACCAATCTGATCCTGAATTGGGAGAAGTGTCATTTCATGGTGAGAGAAGGGATAGTGCTAGGCCATAAAATCTCCCATAAAGGAATTGAAGTTGACAGGGCAAAAGTGGAGGTGATAGCCAATCTCCCTCCTCCGGTTAATGAGAAAGGTATACGAAGTTTCTTGGGACATGCGGGATTCTACCGTAGGTTCATCAAAGATTTCTCCAAGATCGCCAAACCGTTAACTAGTCTGCTTGTGAAGGATACTCCGTTTCTATTTGACAACAAGTGCAACGAGGCCTTCGATACTCTGAAGCATAAATTGGTGTCTACTCCTATAGTGATCTCGCCTGACTGGTCTCTACCCTTTGAGATCATGTGCGATGCGAGTGATATAGCAGTAGGGGCAGTCTTGGGGCAAAGAAGAGACAAACTCCTGCACGTGATCTATTATGCCAGCCATGTGTTGAATCCAGCTCAGATGAATTATGCAACCACAGAGAAGGAGCTACTGGTTGTGGTGTATTCCTTTGACAAATTCAGGTCATACTTGTTGGGAACAAAGGTAATTGTTTATACTGACCATGCTGCTTTGAAATATCTTTTTTCTAAACAGGACTCGAAGCCAAGGCTGCTCAGGTGGATTTTGTTGTTGCAAGAATTTGATCTAGAAATTCAAGACAAAAAAGGGTGTGAAAACACAGTTGCTGACCACCTATCTAGAAAACACAGTTCCTGAAGACTTTGATTATAACAAAAAGAAAAAGTTTCTTCATGATTGCAGGTTCTATTTGTGGGATGAACCATTCTTGTATAAGAAAGGGGTAGACGGACTGATTCGTCGATGTGTCCCGGAAGAAGAACAAAATGAAGTCTTAAAAGCTTGTCATGATTCAGATTATGGGGGACATTTTAGTGGAGATAGGACAGCCGCAAAAGTCCTCCAGTCGGGGTTGTACTGGCCTACTTTGTTTAAAGATGCCCAAGTCATAGTGAAGGAATGTGACAGATGCCAAAGGACAGGGAATATTTCTAGGAGAAATCAGATGCCCCAAAAGGGCATGCTTGAAGTGGAATTATTTGATGTTTGGGGGATTGACTTTATGGGACCGTTTCCACCCTCATTCGGGAAGAATTATATTCTGGTAGCTGTGGACAACGTCTCAAAATGGGTGGGAGTTGTTGCCCTCCCTACTAATGATGCGAGAGTAGTGGTAAACTTTCTCAAGCAAAACATCTTCTCAAGGTTTGGTGTGCCAAAGGCACTTATCAGTGATGAAGGGGCACATTTCTTAAATAAGCTCATGGAGAACTTATTGAAGAAGTATAATATGAAGCACAAGATTGCCACTCCGTATCATCCTCAAACGAGTGGGCAAGTTGAAGTGTCCAATAGACAAATAAAACAGATTTTGGAAAAGACAGTGAGTGCTTCAAGAAAAGATTGGGCGATCAAATTAGATGACGCACTATGGGCGTACCGAACCGCCTTCAAAACCCCAATCGGTATGTCTCCTTATCAACTGATTTATGGTAAGGCTTGTCATCTCCCTCTGGAATTAGAGTACAGAGCCTTTTGGGCATCCAAGTTCTTGAATTGTGATCTTGCAAAAGCCGGTGAATCCCGAATTCTTCAACTTCACGAGTTAGAAGAATTTCGTAATCAGGCCTATGAGAATGCGAAGATGTACAAGGAGCAAACACGGAAGTGGCATGATCAGAGAATCATTAAGAAAGACTTCTGGGAGGGACAACTAGTGTTGTTGTTCAGTTCTAGGCTCAAGTTGTTTCCTGGCAAATTGAAATCAAGATGGTCCGGGCCATTTGTTGTGCATAAGGTATCTCCCCACGGAGCGATAGAAATCAAGAATCAAACCAATGGGGATATATTCAAGGTGAATGGCCAGAGGTTAAAGCCCTATTACATAGGCCAAGAATCTGGATTGATTGACCATGTGCGCCTCACGTAATGAGGTGGACGACCGTCGAGCCATGCGACGTTAAACGAAGCGCTTCGTGGGAGGCAACCCACGCGTTTGATTTCTAACTTATTTCATTTTTCTTTTTCTTTGGGTGTGCTAAAATTTTGTTGTAGGTGAGGAGGAGAACTAGAAGTGCAAAGTCACAAACACCTCTAAATGGAAGGAAACCACACAAGTGCAGTAAAACAACAAAACAATTTTCAAATGTTAAGGGAGCCAGATCAGCAACACGGGCGCCCGTGTTGATTGCCCTGAACCAAAGAAGTGGGCGTGTGCAAAAGGAAAACACAGATCACCAACACGGGCACCCGTGTAGATGCACACGGCCTGTGTTGTTTGCCCTGAACCAAGGAAGTGGGCGTGTGCAGAAAAGGAAAAAATAGATCATTAACACGGGCACCCGTGTAGATGCACACAGCCCGTGTTGTTTCGTACGGGTTGGATTTTTGAAATTTTTGAATTTTTGTTGTTTTTAATGGTGGGACCCACTTAACTTATATCTCATCTCCACCACTTATCCTTCATTATTCTGGTTTTTCATGACTCTCACTCTCTCTTCCTCCATTGTTAACCTAGCCTTCACCACCTAAGCTTCACTTTTCACCACTATCCACTCCATAAAACCTCATCTCCCTTTCACAAAAACTGTTCTACTCTTCGTCCTCTACGTAGTGACGGTGACCGTTTTTACTAATTCGTTATTTGGGTTTTGAGATATTTTATAGGTACCCATTATGCCCCCGAAGAGAGCAAGCAAAGGAAAGGCTGTGGCCACATCTTCCAGGCCAAAGCAACGTGCGAGACGTACCCCGAATGCACATGGTATCCTATTTGAGGAACCAAATTATCATGAAAGGTATGTGATACTTGCTCAACGAAAACTCATTCCTACAAGATATATGTGTGATGCAACACTAGATGAGCTAGGATTAAAGGAAGAGGTGCATCGAATGTTTCACAACATAGGTATGCTAGAATTTATGCAATTTGAAGCACCGACTTTTGCACGCATCACTCTTGAATTTTTTAGCACTGTTGAGTTTAAAATGAGACGCAGGTGGACAAGTTCCGAGATGGAGTTTTATGTTCAGTTGACTTTCAGATTGTTTGATGAGGACCATGAGTTGTCTGTGGAGGAACTTGGGGGGATTCTGAGACTTCTAATCTCTGGACCCGGAGCACCCCCAGACACTTTTTCAGCGGTTGATTTCTGGAGGGCCATTACTGGTAAAATTGGTTACAACTCGAGTTATGGCAAGGCTTCTGGGATTCATAACCCTTGTTTCAGGTATGCACAGAAGGGGTTAGCTTACACCTTGTTTGGGCGGGGTGATAATGTAACACCCTTCTAAATACCCCAAATATTTAATTAAAACAACAGCATATAAATCAATATCAGAGTAATCATGCACCAAGGGTGTCACATAATACTTCACATAATTCACCGTAAAAATCAGTCATGCTCATTATTTAATTCAACATAAACACTTCTTTAAAAATTCGCAGCGGATAGAAACATTCAACATCTGTAATATCTTAAAATTAACATTTATTCAACAAATAAAACATCCCGTCCCGATGTTACATCTATCAGAGCATGACCCACTAAAACCACTCTAGACTTCAAGCACTAGCTTCTACTCAACTCACTGCTCGTTACCTGAAAAATATAACTGTAAGGGTGAGTTCCTCAATCGATATAACAAATATTATAAATCATCATGTTATGTTAAGTAACTTTACACGTTAATCACCCACATCATATCATGCATTCGGTAGCAGCATATTCAACTCAACATCATATTCAAACACAACGTAAATGCAACTCAAATGAGACTCGACTCTTCATGCATGTGGTACCATTTGGAGTAAAACTCCCAACTTAAAATCATTGCCAGTTTAGTGGGCATCAAGGCATAAGCCTTCAACTTTCAACTTAAAATTTTTGCCAATCCAGGCCAACGTGGTGTGAGCAAAAGCCCCATAATTTTGCCAATCCAGGCCAACGTGGTGTGAGCAAAAGCCCCATAATTTTGCCAATCCAGGCCAACGTGGTGTGAGCAAAAGCCCCATAATTTTGCCAATCCAGGCCAACGTGGTGTGAGCAAAAGCCCCGACTTAATGCATATGAATGTATATGGCATGTACGACTTGAAAGTTCAACAACATAATAACAACGACAACATAACAGCTTTTTCAGCAACAACAACTTAAAAATCAACTTTGGCTCATCAGCCTACAACTCATCATTTTCAACAAAACAACTTATATTCAACTTTGGCTCATCAGCCTACGACTTAATATTTTCCACAAAAACAACTTATCAACATATTTGCATCAACATTTCGCAACATAGACTCCACGAATTTATTTATCACAATTGGATACAATAGGCCAATCACCAATTACACTTACATCATAAAAATCAACCATTTTTACATACTGCAACAGTGTTAACCGGTTAACGCTATAGGTTAACCGGTTAACGCAGGACAAAAAATACATTTTCTGGCAAAACGCAACAGTGTTAACCGGTTAACGCTATAGGTTAACCGGTTAACGCAGGCAAAACTCAACGTGTTTCACAAAATATAACAGTGTTAACCGGTTAACACCCTGGGTTAACCGGTTAACGCAGGCGAAACAGCAGTTCCTGCGCTAACACAAGGCAGAATGCAGAGTTCCCGCATTTTCCGCCGTTGGAGGACTTCCGGACCTCCGATTCAACTTCCGTAAAAAGCTATACGCTCAGAAATTCACAATACACTCAAACACAAATTCAATTTCAGCTTTAATACAACTTATTCAACATAATTTCTCAGCATTCTAAATCCCAATTAGGGTCAATCGACGACTTATCACTACCCATTACATGTTAATCGATAATACCCATTAAACGACGATAAACCCCCCCTTACCTTAACAATCCGGCAACTCTTCGAGCTTCAAGCTTTTCCGTTCTCCAACCTTTGCTCTACAGCTCTTTGCCCTTTTCCTCTTCTCTGCAGCTTCTCAGTTTTCACGTAAAAACCTTTTCCAAAAAAATGAAAACCTTTTCTCTTATTCCACTTATATATTTTCCAATAATAATTATTATTCCAAAATAATAATAATAATCCAATAATTCAATTTATTTAATTAAATTATTAACTTAATTAAATAATTCTTTTACTTTATTTGGGGTGTTACAGATAACACCGGTGTGGCCGCAAAGAGAGAGCTGTTTTTCTTGCATTGCATGGCCAACAACGAGAGAGTCAATGCAGCCGCTTTTGCTGCTAATCATTTGAAACAAGTTGGCTATGCAAGTACATGTGATATTTCTGTGGGTGGCATGATCACTCAGATTGCAGACCACTTTGGTTATGGTCAGCTCTTGATGGAAGAATCAGCAGTGGCAGGTAAGACAAAGATCGACATGAACACTCTTGTCAATCAACAAATGATTGCAATCATGCCGACGTATTATTCTCTGGTAATTTATAATGTGGAAGTACTTGCGTTACCAGCACCTGATTCTATTAGTATTACAAATGTTGCTAACTGGTTTTATGCAGCTTCTGCCCTATCTGTAGGGGACAATGTTCAGAATGACCCAGATTTTTCAGGTGATGAGATGGAGAAAGATGATAGACCAGAGGAGCAATTTGTTCCACCCCCACAAGATTCGAACCGACAAGGTGAAGGATCCTCTTCTATGTCTCAGGACCAATGGGGTTGGATACAAACTGAGATGGGTGTCCTCCGCACCGAGCAAACTAGACAAGGTGTGGAATTGTTCCGACAAGGGACGATTGTGGATGACATGCAAGCTATGATGCAACGTCTGATGTTGCATTTCCCGCATGATCCTCCACCTCCTCCACAACAGTAGTCGCTGTGAGTCCCCTTTGTATCTGGATTTAAACATTGAGGTCAATGTTTAGTTCAGGTGTGGGGGGGGGGGGTTTCCTTTCATGTTTTATTTCGTTTTCATTTTGTTCATGTTTTCCTTCATCGTTTGTGGCTTTCGTTTTTGCTTCTGTTGTGTAGTATGCTATTTTTATTGTTTACCTGTGTGTACAGAATGATGAGAAATTGTTGGACGAATCCGGGATCGATTGTAGTGGACGAAAGATACTCCTCATACTTGTTCTATTAAGGTACCCCGGAAGTTGATGCAACCATGAGAAAGTAAAAGTTGGACACAACTTGGTGACACTGGACCGAGAGAGCGGTATGGTAGAACCGAACCGGAAAAGAAACCACATGACACTAGGAGGCTTCAGAGCTTGTAAGTTTAAACAACATGGTGAGAATACAAAGGCCAAACACTAAATATCAGCATGAGAGTTCAGCCAGGTATGAATCTATCACTCTGACTTTGCGTATGTTCTCTTGACACTTCACAGCATGACAACACATACTGAAGCAAGTTGTTTGTTTAGCCCAGAGCCTTTCTAGCCATCCCTATTTGTATGAGTTAAGCACGGAAAAAAAAAGAGAAAATCAAACAACATGAATGCCGAGTTAAAAACCATTTGTTATCCATTTCTGTGTCTATCCTACCGTACCCAAGCCTTGTTACAACCGAAAAGACCTCATAAAGTGTGTGGAATCTGTTGTTGTAGTGAAATTAGAATGTATTCAAATTTAAGAGTTTGGTATTGCATGTTGTGCTGTGAGTGTAAACACCCTAACCATGAGAGATATTGTGAGTATGTGAAAAAGCTTGCAGGTAACGAGGCTTCTGATGTGGAAATGTGGTGAATAGTCTGAGTCGGGAAAACCGGAAACTTGATTGGAAAGGAAGAACACAAGTTGTGAAGGACCAAGTTGCATTGTGGAGAATGAATTCGTGGGTGACCTTTGTTTGGACTCAATACATCACTTGAGGACAAGCAATTAGACAAGTTTGGGGTTGTGATCGGTCACCATTTCCATTGAATTCCCACCTTTTATCCAGCATATTTTCATCACTTTGGTAAGATTTGTGGTTGTTTTTAGTTATTTTAAAGTCATTTAACATGTTTAGTTAGTTTGTTATTGCATTGCATTTTGTTATATGTTTGTGTCAAAAAAGTCTCTTTTATACTTCGATTTGGTAGTGTTAGTGTTACAGGTTGTTGCATAGGTTCAAAAGGACTAATAGCTGAGTGTTGGATGCTCCGGAAGGCCAAAATATGAAAATTCAGGAGATCAACGCGGGCTCCCGTGTACATCAACATGGCCCGTGTTGTTTTCCAGGAAGGAGCACACAAAGAGGTAAAACAGAGGATTAACACGGGCACCCGTGTGCATCAACACGACCCGTGTTGATGCCTCTGTAGCTTGCTTTAAAGATCACAACTTTTGAAGAGCAACACGGGCACCCATGTGAATCCACACGGCCCGTGTTGATGGGCGCGGCTGAGAAACTCTACTTTTTGTTGTGTGGATCTGCCCTGTTCATTAAGGGTATTTTGGACTTCTTTATGGGAGAAAAAGCCATCTAATTGCTATTAGAAGACTTTGGAGAGAACCAGAAGGACACTTTTTGACGTACGAAAAGAAAGATTGCACTGGAGAATATAGCTACTACGGAGGATTTGAAGACGGCGAGATTCAAGGGCATCAACCATTGAAGATCAAAATCTCTTAATTCTTTGTAATGTTTAATTTCCACACTATGATTTCTTTGAATACTATGAGAGGCTAAACCCCCCCCCCCCCAAATGCTAGGGGGTGGTCCTGATTTGATCTGATGTTATGAATTCTAACCATGGATTTCCTTATTACTATGTTACTTATTTCAATATCTATGACTATCAATAACAGGATTGTGATTGCTAGGGTTTTCACACAATTGGGTTTATAATTGCATCACCTAGGACTAGGAACTTTTGTAATTCACCATAAACCTTGATATTATTTATGATTAAAACCAATGATTAGTTAAATGGACCTTTGAGTAAGAATTGGTAGTTTAATAGTTTCTTCATTAAGGACTTAAGGAAGAACATTCTGAGGTTAGGTAATTGAATGTTTCATGTGTATTGAGGAAATCTTGACTTGAATTCATAACTGGTTAAATCAACAGCTCACCCTAGCACGTTTCATATTAATCAATTATTCTTTACTATCTTTTTGTGTTTATTGTTATAAATTCCCAAAACCAACCAAACCATTGTGTTTTTGTTCAAATAGAATCAGAAGTAAAATAAGTATTTCCTACGCAATCCCTGAGATCGATACTTGGGAATAAAACTTCTTATTACTACATCGGTAAAAATAGTACACTTGCTATTTTTCTGATCACCACTCTTGCCAAACTTTCATATCAGGGGCCGCCCATGAGGCAGAGTGGAGTGGTAGTAAAAGCTTTTGATGGATCGCGCAAGACTGTGATCGGTGAATTAGACCTCCCGATCAAAATTGGACCTAGTGATTTCCAGATCACTTTCCAGGTTATGGACATACATCCGTCATACAGTTGTTTGCTTAGTAGACCATGGATTCACGAGGCAGGCGTCGTGACATCCACCCTGCACCAAAAGTTAAAGTTCGTCAAGAACAAAACGTTGGTGGTGATAGGGGGAGAGAAGGCTCTCTTGTTCAGTCATTTATCTTCCTTTTCCTGCATTGATGTTGAGGATGAGGTTGGAACTCCGATCCAAGCCTTATCTATTGCTGAGCCTTCTAGGAAAGGACTTTCTTCATTTGTCTCCTATAATGACGCGAAGTTGGCCATCGAGCATGGTGCAACTAATGGTTTGGGGAAAATGATAAAGATGGAAGATAATAAATCTCGGGCTGGTATAAGGTATTCTTCTGGTGTTTCTAATGATCTAGGGCTGTTTCAGAGTGGAGGTTTCATCCACACCGTTGAAGATCAGGAAGTTGCTACCACCATCGAGGAAGAGGAAGAGGAAGACCTCGACAACTTTGTCATACTTGGAGGGATCTGCAATGATTAGGTCGTTGGGGATGTTCCAACAGTTATCCATAAGTCAACGTAATGTGTTCATTTTGTTTAAAAACCCTTATCCCATGCCAAAAGGAGAAGTGAAGACATTGTTGGCATAACTGATTAATACAATGATATTCATTCAATAATCGCATTTTTGTTTTTCAAATTATTTTCCATTTTTGCTTTTCACATGAAATTGATGATCACCATAAAACCCTAAAAAAGAGAATAAAATTAATTTTTTTCATCTGCATAATGATTTTCCTTGTTTGAATTCTGAAATCTCTTTTATACTCAAAATCATTATGCAGGTTAATCAAACCCATTGAACATAATGATCCAACACCATCTCCCAACTTTGAGTTCCCTGTATTTGAGGCAGAAGAAGATGATATTGAAGAGATTCTTGATGAGATTACCCGTCTGCTTGAGTACGAGGAGAAGATCATTCAGCCACATCCTGAGGATCTGGAAACAGTCAACTTGGGGTCTGAAGACTGCATTCGTGAAGTGAAGATTGGGGCACTCCTTGAAGAGTCTGTGAAGAAGGGGTTGATTGAGTTTCTACGAGAATATGTCGACGTCTTTTCCTGGTCGTATGAAGACATGCCTGGTCTAGATATTGATATCGTGCAACATTTCTTGCCGTTGAAGCCTGAGTGTGTGCCTGTGAAGTAAAAGCTCAGAAGAACTTATCCTGATATGGCAGTTAAGATTAAAGAAGAAGTTCATAAGCAAATTGATGCGGGGTTTCTGGTGACTTCTACATATCCTCAATGGGTGGCCAATATTGTGCATGTGCCTAAGAAAGATGGAAAAGTCTGAATGTGTGTGGATTACCGTGACTTGAATAAAGCTAGTCCAAAAGATGATTTTCCTCTACCACACATTGATATGTTGGTAGACAATACGGCTAAATTCAATGTCTTTTCATTTATGGACGGATTTTACAGTTATAATCAGATTAAAATGGCACCCGAGGATATGGAGAAGACAACATTCATCACACCTTGGGGAACATTCTGTTATCGAGTGATGCCCTTCGGTTTGAAGAACGCCGGAGCTACATATCAACGTGCTATGACTACCTTGTTTCATGACATGATGCACAAAGAGATCGAAGTGTATGTCGATGATATGATTTCAAAGTCGAAAATGGAAGTTGAACATGTATAACACTTGTTGAAGCTTTTTCAGCGTTTGAGGAAGTACAAACTCTGCTTGAATCCGAACAAGTGTACATTTGGAGTCCGTTCCGGCAAGTTATTGGGCTTTATTCTCAGCGAGAGAGGTATTGAAGTTGATCCTGCCAAGGTCAAAGCAATACAGGAGATGCATGCGCCCAAAACTGAGAAGCAAGTCCGAGGTTTTCTTGGTCGCTTGAACTACATTTCGAGATTTATATCCCACATGACTGCCACATGTGCGCCTATATTCAAGCTCCTTCGGAAAGATCAGTGTCATGATTGGACTGAGGATTGCCAAAAGGCATTTGACAGTATCAAAGAGTATTTGTCTGAGCCTCCGATTCTGTCTCCGCATGTTGAAGGGAAACCATTGAATATGTACTTGACTGTGCTTGATGATTCCATGGGTTGTGTCCTTGGTCAGCAAGACGAATCAGGAAAGAAAGAATATGCAATATACTCCTTGAGTAAGAAGTTCACCGACTGTGGGTCTCGGTATTCAATGCTTGAGAAGACATGATGTGCTTTGGCTTGGGCTGCTAAGCGTTTACGCCAGTATATACTGAATCATACAACTTGGTTGATATCCAAAATGGATTCGATCAAGTATATCTTTGAGAAGCCTGCTTTAACTGGGAGAATTGCCCATTGGCAGATGTTGTTGTCTGAGTATGATATTGAGTATCGAGCTCAAAAAGCTATTAAAGGTAGTATCTTGGCTGACCATTTGGCGCATCAACCAATTGAAGATTATCAGTCTATGCAATACAAATTCCCTGATGAGGAGATTCTGTATTTGAAGATGAAAGATTGTGATTAGCCTACGCTCGATGAAGGGCCAGAGCCTGGTTCTCGATAGGATATGGTGTTCGATGGTGCTGTCAATCAGTATGGAAATGGTATTGGGGCAGTGATTATTACTCCTCAAGGCACACATTTTCCTTTTACAGCAAGGCTAACTTTCAAATGCACGAATAATATGGCGGAGTATGAGGCATGTATTATGGGTTTGGAAGAATGTTTTGATCATAGGATCAAACATCTTGATGTTTATGGTGATTCGGCCCTTGTTGTTAATCAGATTAAGGGTGAATGGGAGACGAATCAGTCTGGCCTCATCCTATATAGAGATTATGCGAGAAGGATTTCAACTTTCTTTACTAAAGTTGACTTCCATCATATTCCTCGAGACGAGAATCGGATGGCGGATGCTCTTGCTACACTTGCTTCAATTATTGGAATGAAGTCCCAAATATTACTGTGATGCGCTTGGACAGACCAGCTCATGTGTTTGCAGTTGAGGAGGTAAAAGATGATAAGCCGTGGTATTATGATATCAAGTGCTTTCTTCAAAGTCAGACTTACCCGCCTGGGGCATCTGTTAAAGATAAGAAGACTTTGAGGAGATTATCTGGCAGTTTCTACCTTAATGGTGATGTGATTTACAAGAGGAATTTTGACATGGTTCTTCTCAGATGCGTGGATAGACATGAAGCAGACCTGTTGATGACTGAAGTCCATGAGGGTTCATTTGGTACTCATTCCAATGGACACGATATGGCGAGAAAGATATTGAGGGCAGGCTACTATTGGCTAACAATGGAGTCTGACTGCTGCAAATACGTGAAGACATGCCATAAGTGTCAGATTTATGCTGATAAGATTCATGTTCCCCCGACACTTCTGAATGTTATTTCCTCACCATGGCCTTTCTCCATGTGGGGAATTGACATGATTGGTATGGTTGAGCCTAAGGCGTCGAACGGTCACCATTTTATTCTCGTAGCCATTGATTACTTCACCAAGTGGGTTGAAGCGACGTCGTATGAAAATGTGACCAGGCAGGTGGTTGTGAATTTTATCAAGAATCAACTCATATGCCAATATGGTGTTCCAGACAAGATCATTACTGATAATGGATCCAACTTGAACAATAAGATGATGAAAGAGCTGTGTAGCGAGTTCAAGATTGCACATCATAATTCTTCACCCTATAGACCCAAGATGAATGGGGTTGTTGAAGCTGCTAACAAGAACATCAAGAAGATTTTTCAAAAGATGGTTGATACGTACAATGATTGGCATGATATGCTGCCGTTTGCTTTGCATGGCTATCGTACATCCGTTCGCACTTCAACAGGGGAAACCCCTTTCTCCCTTGTATATGTCATGGAGGTTGTGCTCCTCGTAGAGGTTGAGATCCCATCAATGAGAGTCTTGATGGAAGCCAAGTTGACTGAGGCTGAATGGGTTCAGAGTCGTTATGACCAACTGAATTTGATTGAAGAGAAGAGATTAACTGCCATGTGCCATGGTCAGTTGTATCAGCAAAGGATGAAGAAAGCCTTTGATAAGAAGGTCAAGCCTCGCGTGTTCCGAGAAGGTGACCTCGTACTTAAGAAAGTCTTGTCTTTCGTGCCCGATTCCAGGGGCAAGTGGACTCCAAACTATGAAGGTCCATACATTGTTAAGAGAGCCTTTTCAGGCGGTGCTTTGATTGTTACAACTATGGATGGGGAGGATTTCACTCGTCCTGTGAATTCAGATGCAGTCAAGAAATACTTCGCCTAAAAATAAGAAAAGAACATCTCGCTAAGTTGAAAACCCGAAAGGGCGGCTTAGGCAAAAAATGAGCGTCTCGGTGGATTCAAAACCCCGCTAGATTGAGTACCTCACCCTGGGGCAATCTAGGCAAAAATTAGGGATTTGGCAAGTAACTGCATCCTGACAAGACTTTGTTCTACAACTGTCGTCTGTCAAAGATTCTCGCTCAGTCATCATCAACTGAAGTTTCAAATATAGTGGATTCAGAGTTGATGGAGAAACGGTCATTATGTTCAATGTAGCCCTTTTTCCATGTATATCACCAATTTCAAATTTGTAAAGATCCATGGGGTCTCGCCATTTGCGGACTACCATTCTTTTAAAATAAATTTGAGCCTTTATCCAATTCTTAGCACTCTTATTTGTTTCTGTTTAACAAATGTTTGCATGTTTTAATTGATGAATATCATTGTTTTAAACAAATAAAGTTTTCATAAATGAACTGTTTTAAACAAAGTGAACATTCACAATGACTAAAAGGATAAGTGGAATGTCCTCAGTGTTTTCCCAAGGATAGTATGATCATCAAAGGGTAAGACATTGGTTCATATTCTGGCATTCTGGCATCCTTATATCCTCTTCATCAGCTTTCAAGTTGTCTCCCCAACGAGCGCAGAAAGAATAATACATCATCAACTTCCCAGAGAGTCTGGTATGAGAAGTTCTCCTTGATGGCAGTGGATTGATCTGTCTTATTGGATTGCTTTCCCTTAGCAGAATTTTTGGATGTTCATCCAATGCATTCCCGGGTAGTGTGTTGTGTATACATACTTGTCTCTCCCGCAGAATTTTTGTTCCAATTTTGTGCCTCGACCTTTTAGAGATGTGTATCCCTTTATATCAGGCACTAGCATTTGTGTTTTATCATTTGGTTGTCATCCCTTCTGTGGACTAACCTAAAATCCCTTATAGATTGACAAAAGTTGATATGCTTTGAGTTGAGAATATTTCTTGTCTCATTATCCTGACTGTCTACTCATGAGGAAGATTGTCTTTCCCTAGTCTGAGTAAGAATCTCCAACGGAGTAAGCATGGTTTCCCTACAAAGCTATCTTTCCAAATATTTGTCTCCTCAGCAGGAAGTTGCCTAGTGCAATTGATGAAGGGCTTATTTCCTGTTTCATTTATTTTGAAAAGAGGTATCCCCGGTATGTCGCTTATTGATGAAGGATTCATTTCCGACTTCTCCAGCCAGGGTAGTTCCCTCGAGAGCATTTGCAGCTTGTCCCCAGTAGGGTTGCCTGATCAAAGTTTATCTCCTCTGAGTCTGAAGATTTCTTCTAGCATTGAGAGCCGGTGGTGAAGATGTTTATTTCCTTTCCCAATGGAGCAAAATGCTATTACTCCCCTTTTACAGAGTTTCCTCTCCGGTAGATAGAAGGGAAGTGTTTTGATTGATGTACATCTGATTGGTGGTTGTTCCCCCCACGGAGTTCCACATCATTTCTTAATAAGCTTCCCCAGTAGAGTTTCTTCTCCGACGGATCTTATTGTGTTTTAACCACTTGTCCCCGAGAGAGTTGATGGAAACTCCCTGGCTGATTTTATGCATCTTCCTTATGTCAGGATTGTTTGCTCTTGGAAGATTTCTCCTGTGCAGAGTGTTAATTCTTGCAGTTGGAGGCTTTGACTTTGATTATCCTCAGTTGTGGTTAAAGACTTCTATTGTTTACTCTTATCCCAGAGATAATCTCCGTCAGAGTTGAGTTCTTTGTTTGATTATCTTCTTTCACTGCTCCTGAATACATTTTCTTTGTATCCTCGGCGAGTGTAGCTTTGGGATATGGTTTGATATCCCCGATGATTTATTTTCATCCTTCTCGGGTTGTTCCCAAGCTGAGTTCTCCAGTAGGCTTCGCCCTTCTTGTCGAGATGTTTGCCGAGTGTCTATTCGTGATTCTTGGACCTGTTTGTGTTAGATATGCCTGTTTGTCAGCATTAATCATACACAAATCATCCATATACATGCATAATCATATCATTCATATATCCATGTTGCATTCTTTGCCATATATCTTTGTTTGTTATCTCCTGATATTGGTGAAATGTTCTTCCCCAAGAAGATGTTTGTGTCTGATCTCTCCATATAGAGTCAGCTCCATAAGCAGAAAGTGTCTATCTTTCCTTCTTTCTTCCCCACTGAGTTATGTCCTCGTGGATGATTATTGTTTCAGTTTCCTCCCCAGTATGTATCGGGATGGAATTATTCCCCTGAGTTATATCCTCATCGGGTTGAGTCTTGTTTGATTGTGTCTTTCTAGTTTGTTCCTAGATTGATTTCCTTTCTTGTTATCCCCTGCAGTTCCATGTGTTTCAGTTGTTCAATTGCTCAGTAACCAGTAATTGTTCATCCTTTCCCCAGTGGATTTTGTGGCCTTCTACCCAGTAACCGGTAGTCGTAAGTCCTATTTTTGTGGTTTTCTACCCAGTAATCGGTAGATGTAATCCCCTCTTTGTTGGTTATCTTTACCTAGTAACCAGTATTGATATTCCTTCATTTTTGAGTATACCACCCAGTAACCGGTGATATATCTCTTGGATAATTGCTTTTGTCAGGCAATTTATCCCTAGCGAGTCATCTTTCATTTACCTTTGTTTGGTAATGATTGTTTCTCCTTTTGATTGGTCATCATTTTATACCCAGTAACCGGTATCCCGATGTCCTTTCTTTGCGGTCGATTTATCCTTTATTAACCCAGTAACCAGTTGTGGATAATCTTCCATGCGAGTATGTTATCTACGTTTTTACCCATATAACGGTAGTAGATAATATATCTCATGCGCTCTTCAGTTGAATTCTTTTTCTTCCCCAGTTGAGTAAGATTCGTATTTCCTTGTGGAATCGATTGTCCATCCTGTAAGTCGAGTTTTCTTTTTAGCCCTCCTTTCGGATGATGAGTGTCTTGGATATGTTCCCAATTCACACCTGGTTGGTCATCTATTATATACCCAGTAACCGGTATCCCTGGTGTTCCTTCCTTCTGCTCCCTATTATGACTTTTTATCCCCTGTGGAGTCAGATTTTCCTGAGTTTAGATGTGCCTTTTGGGTCCTCCTCAGATGTTTCGGATGATTGATATCTCTTACCCTTGTACCGGTCTTAGATATTCTTAGTCCTTGAGCATGTTGTTCTCTCACTCAGTAACCGGTGTTTTGATAACATGTCTCTCTTTGAATTTATTACCCAGTGTACGGTAATATCTCGTTGTTTCATCCTCAGTTGAGTCCTTTGTGGACGTCTCCGTCTGAGTTCGGATTTTTATCCGATGTATCCTTTGTGGATAATTTTTTGTATTGGCATATTCCCCAATACATGCATCTTTGCGTCAGCTCGAGTCTTTCCATCGATTTATTTTCGTGGAATCCCTTCGTGTCTCCCAACAAGTTTTCAAGTTGTGACCTGCTCACGCATTTTTACCTTATTTTCCCCCAGAGTCTCTGTCTCTCTAGTGAGTGTGTTACTCCTATGGATTTTTAGTTTTCTCCCGATTTCTTTTCCTTTGTGGCAATTATTCACCATGAAGATTTTATTTTTTGCATGCATATATTTGCATCATGACGTCTCTTAGGGACCAAAATTCGGCTCTTTGTTATTATTTAAGCTCATTCTATCTCGTCAAGACGAAGATTTTAACCTTCATATCTCCGTCTAGAATGACCTTAAATAGGGGCATCTGTAAGACCCTAATTTTGACCCTAAGATCCCTCATGGCATCATGTTATTGCACAAGTGCATTGCCTCAAGGATCATAACATGTTTGGCTCCTTAACCCTAGGATTGGGACTTGTTTGAGTGTCTTGAGACCACCAAGCATGCTTGTATTTTATATTATTGCTTTTCTTATTTGATTACTAACCAAAAGCACAAAAATATGTCAGTAACCCATTTTGTTTTGAAGCTCAAGTGATCATGTGCTCCACAATGCTCCTAGGAGGCTCCTAAGCCCAATGAAATGGCTAGATGAAGATGAGAAAAAGCATGAAAATGGTACACAAAGTTCCTAATCATAATATATGTCTCCCAAGTATCTCAATTTTCCAATTTGATCAAGATAACCCAAAGGTCTTGAAGATTGTTTCTCAAGGAAACCCTAATTTCACTAAGCTTTGACTCTGCCTTGCTCATGAAGCAATCTCAACCTTTGATCAAATTTAATCAAGGGAAGTTATTTAATTCATCATTTTTATGCATATTTGAGCCTATTTGAGGATCCTCAATCATTCATTCATCAAGGTTGGAAGTTTGACCTTGAAAAGTTGACCAGTCAAGTCATTTGACTAAGCTGAGGTTCAATGAGATATAAGTTTTGATATATTTGTCAAATGAAAATGACCCCAAGAGAACAAATGTTCTTAAGAACCATATTAAAAACTTTCATGTTCATCAAAAATCCATTTGAAGCTTGTAAGGTCATCATTAATTTCAAAATATTATAGGTCATTTTGATCGAAACCCTAATTTTGGGTCAACTTACCAAGGCCATAACTTCCTTAATTTTTATGATTTTGAGGTGAGACCAAATGCATTGGAAATCTTGATATGTATAATTAAAAGTTTATGTTGGACATAATTTCATAATCCTAAAAGCAATACATGTGATAATGCAAAACATTATAGGTCATCTTGGACCTAACTCATTGAATTTGAAAAAGTACCCAACTTCAAATGCCCATAACTTTGTCATAGAAAATCCAAATGATGCAAACTTTGAGTTTAAATTGATAACCTTGAAACGATATACAACGTTAATGTTGGAGCTTTTCTCATTTGAAGCTTGTATCATGAGAACATAGGTGTTTTATTAAGCTTGCCTTTGGTGAAATTTTTCAAAGTGATTTGGATATGTTTTGTACTTGAATTTTCCAAGCCAGTTTTCATCAATTTGCACATGCCAAATGATTTTTTGCCCAACATGACTTTTGTTCCTTATTTCAAGATCTTTCCAACCATTACTCACAATACTCATTTGGATCTAAAATTTGTGAGTTTCAAAATTCTTTTCATTTATGTGCATTTTTATATTTTATGGTGAAACTTGATATGCAAGCTCATTCCATCCAATGTACATGTCCAATTGCTTTTCACATGAACTCAACAAGTTGTTTCAGCCATCATTGGGTCTTCCACACGCCTACAAAGGCCCATGCAATTCAAATTCCATTGGCCATGCACATGAACAAAGTGTGATCAGCTGATGCATTCACCTATAAATAAAGACGCCATGAGCTTCATTCATTAACCTTTTGGAGATCCCAAGTGCTGCAGAAGTGAAACCATAGCCATCACTAAAAGAATTAATCACTTTTCTTCAATTTTTTGAGCTTGAAATTCAGCATCATTAGCTGAGTTTTAAAGCCATATTCCTTAGCCTATCACTTCCATTACATTCATAGATCAAAGAGGAGCAAGGATCCTGGAGAATTTATGGCCAGAAGTTCATCAATTCAGAGGTATAATCTCAAACTTTTTGGATCTAGAACTCTTAATTCAATGTAGCATTCTTGTGTTTCTGTGGTTTTCTGAAGTCCTCACACTTGAGGCAAGCTGTTGATGCTTTCAATTCTTCATTTCATGAGCAATCCGTGTGGATATCATGATTTTCTCCTTCACATTTCTCTTAATATAGGAAGAGTGAGGGAGATCTATTGGTACAATGATGATCTCCATCTGTTAGGGACCAATTAGTACTACTTTTCATATAATTTTATTGGTCCCTTTTACCAATTTTGGATTTAATTACACACTTTTATTCTCACAATTTTGTATAAATGCAATTAATTTTAATTGATGTTGTTTTGAGTAGTTATTTCACGTATTTGTTAGTTTTGTAGAGTTTTTGGACAAGAGAGCTTCGGAGTGCATAAGCATAATTTGGAAGAAGTGTTAAATGCAATTTGGAGGCATAATTTGGAAGACTAACACTTGGGTGACTTATTACTTGAAGCTTGCAAGGCAAGGAAGCTGAATCAGCTTCAGTTCGCGCCGCGACCAGGGATGGCGCCGCGAACCTTGCGAAACCAGCAAGCCATTTGTTGGGCCAAATGTTCTATTTTGAAGCCAGTTGTATTGTGACAGTTTTGTATCTGTTTTAGAGTGCTTTTCAGTTTGAGATGAAAATGAACATTTTAGGAAAGGTTAGACTCTTTAAGAAAACATAATGGAAAACATAAAAACATTCATTCATAGATACACATTTTGTAAGAGAAAAACAAAGTTTATTCTACCATTGCATTTTGCTGTCCAAAATGATGATGAGGAGCTAAACCCCATTTTGTCAAGATTGGAGGTAGTAACTATTCCTATTTGTTTATGTATTTCGTTTGACTCTTATATATGATAAAAGGTTATTGATGTATTGAATGATATTTTTGACCTAAGTTGAATATTAGATTTGAGTAGTTGTTAAAAGAGATTATTTAAGTCTTGACATAAAATATACTTTCAAGTAGTGAATAAGTTGTAGAAATAGATTTATTCACTACTCTTCTTTTGTATCAACCATTAAAGATTGCTATATTGATAGTTAGGTGGAGAAATCGTCTAAAGATTAATATAGTGATTATCACAATATCATTTAGACATAAATGATATTGAGAGGATACTTGAACATCATCAATAATCTTAAGTATATATAGTGTCATAAGGAATCATAAGCAAATGGAATAGTGAACTCCAATCTTGCCAAGCCTTTTACATTTGATTAAAACTACTTTATTGTTTTAGTGACATTTTACTCAAAAGATACTTTTCAAACAAAACAACTTGGTTACATTTTGAACTTATAACAATTTGGATTATAGAACGGCGGTAATAACAACCAATCTCTGTGGATACGATATTAAAATATTTGCCAGAAATATACTTTTCAACAAATTGGCGCCGTTGCCGGGGATTGATGTTCGATATTACAATCATTGCAATAATTCATTGTTATAATTTTTGTACTTACTATCACTCTTGTGTTTCACTTGGTTTGTTAGTTTTGTAGATTCTAGTGCATGTGAGGAAAAGCTACCGAGGAGCAATTTCATTTCGATCCCGAAATTGAAAGAACACTTCGAAAGCTCAATAGCAAAACACGAAGAAGAAGGAAACTAGCCGAAGAGATGAACCAGAGAGAGGAAGCATCTACTTATTCACTTGTTCAAATCGAAGAAGTGGTTGTAGAGACTTTTCAAGGAAACATGGCGGATGAAACTCTTACCGAAATGTCCGCTAATAGTCCAAGAAGGAATGCTCAATTTGCTCGTGGTGGAAGGAATACGGAGATGAAGACCGGAATCCTCCAACTCCTTTATGCAAATCCATTCACCGGAATGGACCATGAAGATCCGTATACCCATCTCATCAAATTCTATGAGATTGCGGGTTCTACGGGAATAGACGAAACGGGTGAAGAAGCATTATTCAAGAGGATGTTCCCACACTCCTTAGTGGGAAAGGCAAAAGAGTGGTACCTTGATCAAGCACCAAGAGTGATGACGGATTGGAATTTGTTAGAAGAAAAGTTTCTAGAAAGATATTTTCCTCAATCCCGATTCATGGTAGCCAAAACGACTATTGCGGTATTCACTCAAGGAAGCAACGAGTCTCTAAATGAGGCTTGGGAAAGATTCAAGTCGATGTTGAGGAAATGCAAAGGCCATGGTTTTGATAAGCTCACTCAAATCCATATTTTTCTAAATAGGCTCCAATCAACTCACAAGACACTTTTGGATGTGTAGCACCTCAAATTTGCACCTACCATTATACATACATTTTCATATTAGGTCATAACATATCATGGTCCATTGCATAGCATTTGCATTGTCCCTCAGTTGCCTCAAGAGCAAGCAATCAGAAATTAGGTCAAACTAATCTCCTGATCAGTCAACCAAGCAAGCAAGGGAATTTCTCATTGAATCAAGGCCTTGAGGTTTGTCCAACAAGTTCACATGGCTTGGAGGTCTATTTGAAGTGTTCAAGTCAAGGGCTGAGGGCTCAGAGGTCAGCAGTTCATATACAGACAGTCAAAAACCCTAAAAAAGTCAACTGTCAGTCAAAGCAGTAGATAGTGGTCATTCTTGTGGAATTTGGGCACCATGGTCAATGATCAATAATTCATACAACTTGGGACATCATTTGAAGTCAAGTTCTCAAGGAATTAGGGTTTGGAAGTCATCAGTCAATGCACAATCAGTCAGAAACCCTAAAAGTCAACTGTTGGTCAACTGTCCATTTAATCAGTGATTTGATGATTGGAATTGGTTTGTGAGAGTTCATTCATGTCCAAATAGCCATCATATATCATGCCAAACACCATCATGGAAGAATTTGAAGCCAGATCAAAAATTTCCCAAAACGGAAACTGGGCCTGTAACTGAAACCTGCCATAAATGGAAAGTTTTGATCTTCAAACTTACATCATGATACAAGCCTCAAATGAATTTTTGCCCAACATGAAAGTTGAAGATCTTGTTCTCCCATTTCCAAAAAGTCCTAGAACTCTCAATTCCCATGTGTGGTTGGCAAGTTATGATCGAATCGATTTCAGAAAATCTTGAACTTCAGAAGGCCATATCTCCCAAACCGTTTGGCCAATTTTGGTGGGGGTTTTTCCTACAAGTCACATTTGATCCCCTCTTTCCAAAAATATAAATTTCATGAGCCAAAACTTCACCAATCAAAATGGCATATTTTGACCTATTTCATTTAAATGTAAGTTTGACCAAGAGTTGACTTTTTGATTTAAGCATTTTTTCAGCATTTGGCCAATTGGGACAGCTCATAAATATCATTTTAAATGTGTTTGCAAAGTCAAATTATGCAGCACATGTGAATCTATACTTGGTTGCTTGAATTATAAGAAAGGTACAAATGCACCATGCTTGTCCTTGCTTTCCACAACCATGCCTTGTACCAGCATCATTATGCAGCATTCTTGATCATTTTTTCTGTCATGGTGAGCCTCATTGTGCAGCCATACTCCAATAGTACATATGGCCATACTAGCTTATTTGAACATTGGCAAAAAGGACATTGTTTCAACAACCAAGTCCATGAACCATACTTGTACCATATATGGCATAGCAGATTTTATGGAAAAATTCCTGTCATCTTGAGGATTTGGCTGCATAACACAAGAGAAAACTTCATTTTGTGGGGCATGATCCTTGGCCATTTTGAAAGGAGCTGTCAAAAGCATCCAAAAGCATGGGCCTTGCCATGCCTGGTACTGCTCATAGCAGACCAAGGCCTTAATTTGCTGTGACTGGTAACAGCATTGGCAGCAAAAACCACAAAACCACTTGGCCAAGGCAAATGAGAGGGGCATGCTGATTCAAAAAAAAAAAGACTAACTGCTGCATAACAAAAAAACTGGATGCTGTGAAAAAGGATCTTTGGCCATTTGAACCAAGAGCTGTCGAAAACTTCAAAAAAGGCATTAAATCCTGCTAATGGCCAACAGCAGAAGGGTAACCTCATGCATCATGATTTTTCTGTCATCATGAACACAACTAACATCATATCTTCCTCACTTTTTCTGGCATGACATTAGGAGCAGCTTCTAAAAACTGCCTACAACTCATTCCCTAAACCAGCAAGAAAAAAAAACTGCATACAACTCACTCATCCCAACTGCACTGACCTTTGTTTTGCACTTTAGAACCTTCTGCCCAAACTCCCAATAACAAAAAACCTGCCATGCCACCAACAGCACCAAAACAAAAGATGAAGAGTCTCACTATCTGTCATGAGGCTAACAGCCACAAGCCATAACCACCTGCACATACATACCCTCCTGCATTTCCTGTCATGAAAAAACTGCAGCAGCATAATCCAACCTTGCTTGGCAACCAACAAACCTCATTTATTCCAACCATCTCACTTGCATTTCTCAACCAAAAGCCTTGCCAATACATCCATCTGCATACAGCATTCTAAAGCCTCACCCTTGCTATTTGCTTTGCCTTCACAATCCTGTCACCATTTTGAAAGTAGCAGCACACCACAACACTTTCACTCATTTTTCCAACCATGCTCTTGCCTTGCTTGGTATTTGTCTGCCCAAACCTTGCCACAACCACATAACAGCGGCACCAAGACCCTGCATTACACCCTTGTTTGGCATCTCAAATATTCATGCCAGGAAAAACCAACCTCTCACATTCTCTCCAACTGACCCTGGCTATGCATTTTATTTTGCTGTCAAAAGCAACCCTGCCATAGGAAACCAATAGCAGACCATAACACAAACCTAACTCACCTGGCCATTGGTATTTTCCTGTCATCAAAACAACTGCACAACCAACCTTCACTTATTTTCCAACCTTGCCCTGCTAACATCTGCAACCAACAAGCATATAACCCTGCAGCAAGAAAATCCATGGCAGCCACATAGCAGGACCATTCATCACTCATCCTAAAAGGAACTTGCCTTGCCATTTGCAATTTACTGTCATAACAAAACCAACAAGACCTGGCAAACCAATACACTCTCTAAAAAACTGGACTTAGCTTTTTTGGCCTTGGATGATCAAAACCTGCTACCAACATTTCCTGCAGGAGCAGACCAACCAAACCAACATAACACAACAAGAATTCACTCATCCATTGACTTGGCTTGGCATTTCTTTTTTTTCAATCAAAAAACTGCATTTTCCTGTCATGATGAACCCTGCTAGCTGCAAGAGAACCAACATAACTCGACATTCTCTCAGGCCTCACTCTTAGCATTTGACCAAACCTTGTCCAGCATACAACAAAAACCACACTCATCCAAAACTGATCCTTGCACTGCATCTCGAAAAAAAAACTGTCAAGACACTGCAAGACAACAGCATCCATGAAGAAAACAGGATACATGGGCATTTATTTTGATTCAGCTGAGATCAAAAAGAAGAGGAACCCTGCTATTGGCACTGGACTTTTTCTGTCCAAAGCACATTGGCTACACAAGACCACAAACCAAAACCTCCTTCAAACTGGACCTAGCTTTTGGCCTTGGAGGATCAAAAACAAACCTGCTACCAACATTTCCTGCAGTAGTAGACCAACAAAACCAACATAACACTGCAGCCGGTTTGTTTTCATCTTGCCCTCACTTTGCATTTTCTGTCCACAAGCTATCCAAACACACAATGAATCTGACCTGGCCTGGCTTGAGATAGTCATCAACCACATAACAAAAACACACTAGCATCACCAAGGCAACATTGTGAACCATTGCAATCACATGTTTCACACTTGGAAGCATTGGTTCTTGCATTGTCTTAAAGGAGCATCTCTCATGGCAATCCAAGTGTGAGTTCATTTCAACCTACACAAGCCAAAGCATCTCCCTCCCTCATCAAGAAGGCCATTGGACAACTGTTTCATTTCAATTCCATCAAAAAAAAGCATCAAGAACACAAACTGCCCTTCAAAAAGGTATGGATTCGACCCTCCCATTTTCTCAAATTGACACATGTTTTGAGTAGGTCTTTCAATGCTGAGTTTAGTGATGCTTTCACTTTTTGGATTGGTTGCTTGTTCATGAAGTTATGATGAGACAAATTTTGATGCTTGAAAATGTTTCCTTTGATTTCTTGCTGTGCATTTCGAATTAATGAAAATAGGGTTGGGATCGTTGTTGTATGTTGTTTGATGATTACGATGGTATGCTCAATTGACATTTTTGGGAAGAAATGAGAAATCATGATTTTTTGAATATGAACCCTAGATCCCAATTTGCAATTTGCCCAGATTTCCTTCATTCTCACGTGTTACTGTACCCGTGCCTCCATAACCAATGAAAACATTTCGTTGATTGCCCTAAACGACCGTGTTTCATTTAATGAGCCTCCAAATTACCAAAATGCCATTTCCTCAATATTAATTCATTTAATTTCATCATTTTTTTCATTTTAATCCATCAATCTTCCAAAATTCATAACTTGCTCATTTTTGATCCAAATTCAATGGGATTTTTTGTGTTGTGTTCATCATGATCTCTACTTTTTTATCATTATTTTTCCAGAATTTTTGGATAAATGGTTTTTAAATGGCCTTAGGGTTTGTGACATGTGACCAAATTTTGTACACTTTGCCAAATCAATTGTGAAATGATGAGAATGTATCCAATGGTTCCCAAATTTTTTGTGCTTAAACTAGACACACTCATGGTGATTTTGGTATAAAGTTTGTGAATTTGTCATTGGTGGTTTGTGAGATATGATTTTTTGAATTAGGGTGTGACAACTTGTGTCACACCATTGATGTCCAACTTCATGATTTTCATTACCATGCTTCCTTACATCCAAATGACCCCAAATTTTGCATGAACCTACTTTTGTATGTCTAGTTCACATGTGAATTTTCTTGGATTTATTTGAGCTATTTTCCTAATTGTTTGAGATTTTCTCCCCTGCCTAGTCAATAGTTGACTTTGTGTGACACATGTTCCCATTTCATTTGTGAAATTCTCATACTTTATTAGATGGACATGAAATTTGATATGTGATAACTAGACATCTCAAGCTTGGCATTGGTGTTAATCTCATTCATTTCTCATCTGTTTTCAATTTGATATGATTTTTTGAAGTTGACCCATGCTTGTTGACTTTCTTTGTGCATGCTTGAATTTGGTTTGACTTCATAATTTTCATTGACTGCCTTCCTCTCATCCAAACGGGATGAAATTTGACATGCTTACCATGCTATGTGTTAGGTTTGATCATGATTTATTTGGTGATTTTTGGAAAATGTTTAGATTGCTTTTGAGTTAAGTCTTGCTGTTGACTTCTATGAGCTTCTGTTTGTCACACTTTGACCTAATTTGTTCATGAAATGATGATAGTGATTGATATGAATGTGAACCCAATTGGTTTTGTTTCCTAATGGTTTGAACATGATTTTGGATGCTTGCCCTTTGCTGTTTTGACTTTCTCATTCATTTTTGACCCTAGGCTTGCCCTAGAGGTCCTGTTACTCACCTTTGAGCTTGTGTTTTCAGGTTGACCATCAAATGGCCATTGAGACCAATTCTTTTGATTGAGCTTACTCAAGTATCATTGTCTAACCTCTTTGTTTTGTAGGTGGCTTGGCTCACATGCCCTAAGCCTTGTGCCTTGCACATCCATGTGCCTCTAATGGACTGTTGTTGTCTGTTTCTGTTTTGTTTTGTTTGAAGTTGTATACTAACATCTGCTTGACTGTTTCAGGTGCTTTAGTTGCTTAGTTCCTTGTGAACTTTTTGCTTTGCTTTGCTTGTATAAGCAATTTGCATTGAGGTATGTCTCTTTTACTTCATGTAGTCTGGAAGACCTGGCCTGTTACTTGGCCAGGCAACTGTCTGAAGTCCTCCTTAAGAGGCAATGTTTGTGGATGTTTACTTTTGTCCCTGCATAGAGTCAAAGTCCTCCTAAGTGAAGAGGCAATTGGTGGAAGGTAGGGATATGCAATCTATCCCCCACTATTCAGTGTGTCATCTGCCTTGCTCACACCACTGTGTTGATGCATTGCAGATACAAACCCAAGATCTTGTACAACTGTACAGTTGAGTCAGTTTTAATGTGTAGAAGGGTTCCCACTTTCTGAACCCACACATTCTTGTCTTGAGCTCTCCCAGGCCAGGGATAAGAGCTGTGAGGTCTCATCCTCACTTCATCCTTTCATCTGCCTCACCTTAGCCCCCTCAATGGCAAGGTTAAGAGCAACATTCACCCAGTTCCAGAGGTTTGTTTGTCGAGGTTGATATGACCCCTTGACTAAAACCTAACCCTTGTTTGAGCCACTTGTTTGTGTATAGCGTGTGCTATCTGTGCTTGTAGGATTGTTTGACTTGCTTCCTGTGCAAGATAGGATAGTTTGACTTGCTTCCTGTGCAAGATAGGATAGTTTGACTTGCTTCCTGTGCAAGATAGGATTGTTTGACTTGCTTCCTATGCAAGTTAGGATTAGTTTAGACTTGCTTCCTGTGCAAGTTAGGTTTTGTTTGGCTTGCTTCCTGTGCAAGTTAAGTGTGTGTGGCTTGCTCCCTGTGTGAGCCATACTTAGGATAGGTTGGCCCTTGTGCCATTTAGCTAGAAACCTTAACTTAGGGTTGACTTTGCATGACAACATCTAGGCTCGAGTCGTAGTCTCCCTAGTGTTGTGTCTCCCTCTGTTATCTGGTTAGGCTAGGTCCTTTATCCCTGCGTAGGGGAACTACATCGCCCTGATCTTCCCACCAGATGAAGTATGTAGGCAGGAGATTGAGCTGATCTCTCCGGGCGCCCTTTCTTTCTTTTGTGTGTGTTGTCTGACAGTTGCTAGGCTCGAGTGCCTGACTCCTTAGTAATTTGTTGTCTGTTTGTTTGAATGCGTGCTTGACAGTTATAGGCTGAGTCCCCGACTCCCTATCAACCTGTTGTGTTGTTGTGTGCTTGGAAGCCGATGTAAGTCCATCGAGTGGCATTTGGGTTCCAGTGTGTGTGTTTTGGTTCGGATGCTGATGTAAGTCCAGCAATTGGCATTCAGGCTCCACGTTTGCCTTTTTGTGTGTGTTTTGGTTCGGATGCTGATGTAAGTCCAGCAATTGGCATTCAGGCTCCATGTTTGCCTTTGTCTAGTTTGTTTGTGTGCGTGTCAGCCGAGCTACGAATGCTCTGATTCTTCTCTCGTCCGAGAAGATACGTATGCATAGGATGCGACATCCTAGCGAGCATGTGTCGTCTCCCCAGTCCGAACTACTTCGACTCTGATGTCTATGCCTGATAGACTAAGTAGGCCCAGGATGCAGTATCCTGCCGAGTCAAGTTTCAGTCAGTTTCTTGTGTCTCTTTTCAGCCAGTGTGTGTGTGTGAGCAGTGTTTTAGCAACCATTTTCCTTTCTAGTGTGCGTGGATCCCGTAGAGTACTACGGATGCGTAGGGGTGCTAATACCTTCCCTTCGCATAACCGACTCCCGAACCCATTCTCTTTGGTCGCGAGACCATGTTCTTTCCCAGGTTTACTCTGAGCGTTTCCTTTCCCTCTTTTGGGATAAATAACGCACGGTGGCGGCTCTGTTGTTCTTCTTTTCCCGCCGGTTTTTCGCGCGATGCGACAGCTGGCGACTCTGCTGGGGATGTAGAGAAGTTGACCTCTGCTGGTCCATCTTCCCTGAGCGAGTCTCTCCTAGCGCTCTCTAGGATTAGGGTTCTGGTTGCTTTCTGCTTGTTGTATTTTATTGCATTCATTGTATATATGTACATTTATTGTTTGCATTGATTGTGTGCATTGATGTTTGCATTCATATTCATTATTCATTACTGGCTGGCTGTCTGTTTTTTCTCTGTGTGGGTGGGAGTTACTTGAGGTAAAAGGCCCAATACCCAGGCTATGAGTGAAATCTAGGAAACCTAGGAATAGAGTGATTCATGGGAAGCGGGTGGTATGGCGCCACTTAGCGGAACATTGGTATCACGAGCAGTTCAGACCCTGGTGGGATATTGTCGTTACATACTTCGGGTGTGTATATGACAGTATTCTGCGAAAGGTTATTTATGCTGCGTTTCTCTCAAGCTTTACCCTGGCCTAGATAACACCCGTGAGTGGGGAGGGTTTGATCATTACAGGTACAGTTGCTGATTGGTTGGTGATTTGTTGGTGACTCTTGGTACTGATGGTGATTGTGAATTATGGGGCATTTATTTCTGGGACGCCAGAGTTCTGTCCGTGGTTTATCAGCGGGTTCCGTTTATTTCGGATCCCCGGGCTGAGCTGAGAGTACTTGTTCAGAGGATCCGTTTGTCACCCGTTCAGTGGTTGTTCCTGTGAAGATGGTGATGTAATCTCCGGTTCCGTTTATTTCGGAACCCCCCAAGTTGGATTTATGGCGACTTGATCCCACAGATATGACTGGTTCAGAAAAGCAGAGGGTCTACAGTTGACTTGGTGGCACAAAGGCCTGCATTCATGCATTTGCATCATATCATCTCGCATTCATCTGCATTCAACTCATGTCTGTCCGTACTCAGGGTCCATTATTTTTAAATTAAAAACCCCGGTTGAGAGACATCCAGATGTCAAAATGTTGTTGATGAAATTTTATCTGTCTCAATGAAACCAAAAAAAAAGAGAGGACTGAATATTCCTGGTACGGACAAACATTGCATGCGTGAGTCATACTAACCCATTTGCTGTTTTGTAGGTTTCAGTATTCAACCGGTACGCATAGCTCGTCTGTTCAGATAACCTGCTGAGGGTCAACAAATCCAAGCTGATGGATCTTCTCAACACCGACATCCTTGAGCTGAAAGGGATGATGAGGGAGTTGTTCAGTGTTGTGCAAGGGCTTGCCTCGGGGCAGAAAGCCATGTCCGAAAGACTGGAAAGGATTGAGAAACGGTTGATAATGGAAAAGGTTCAGGGGAAGGTTCCGTCCTCCGAAGTGAACAAACCTTCTGGTACTGTAGCAGAGAAACCCTCCGACAGTGGTCCATTCAAGAAGAAGGTTGAGCCAGTTGGTGTGCCCACAAAGAAAGAACGTAGCAAAGATCGTTATCATCCTTACGCTGCCACCGTATCCACTCCTGTCAGTAATCCACCTGCTCAACGGCAACAACTGCCACCTCAACAGAAGACACCGGGAGCTAAGAGCCAGGTGAAGAAGAAGAATGAGGATCGTCAGTTTGAGGAACCACCAGTGACTTATGCCTTTCTTTTCCAAAGGTTGAGGGATCTGGGATTAGTTCGGCCGAGGATTTTGATTCCTATAGAACAGCAGCGGAGGCCTGCCAACTATGATGAGAGTGCCAAGTGCGAGTTTCACTCTGGGGCATCCGGACACAGCATTGAAGGTTGCAGAGCTTTTAAGCATATCGTCCAAGATCTGGTGGACTCCAAGGCTATTAGCTTGGCCCAGATAATGAATGAGGATGTCGACCCCGCACTCAGGCAGAGACCAGTAAAAGTCAAGATGGTGAAGAAGGCCAAGAAAGGAGTAGAAATGATTGAAGAGGGTCAGCTAAAAGGTCCAAAGGCTATGTTTCCAAAACTTCTGCTACAGGATGGAGCCTTACCTGTTGCTGATAATACTTGTGCAACTGTCACTACAGAGGAGTGTATGTTGATAAAGGACCCGACCCAGAGGATGAAGAAGGTAGAAGTGGGTAATGTAAGACGCAAAGCACCCAGTCTGGCAGCTGAAACCGTCCAGGTAGAGAAGGCCCTTGTTGCTGAGAAAGAGAAGAAGCTGTCCATTTCCTCTTATAAGCAAGCTCTGGAAGTGGTGAAAAACAGAGAGGCCCAAGGCTGGGGAAGGATCATTGACATCGTGGCAAAAGCAGACATGTTTGGAGTCGGTTATCATCCGGATTTGGAGTCGTCTAGACCAGACAGAGGATGTCGTCCACTGTACGCCTTCGTCAGTGCAGGAATGCTGGATCCTGGTCATGCCCGTTCAGTGGGTGAAGATGTTGACAGCAACCGCGAGCTTGAGGCGTGGATAAAGTCGTGCGTACCAGGCAACTGGAAGGCCTCCAAAAGCATCACTGTCACTCATTCTGAAGAGTAGTATTTCTGTGTTTTAATTTTGTTTGCATGAAAGCCATACGTGTTGCCCGACACGTAATGGTCCATTGTAAGGGCCATCTCATGTGTTTCATTATGCAACATTTTGCATCAGTAATGAATGGATGTTTTTGTAGTTAAAAGCAGTGTTCCCTGTTTTTCATTTAATCTTGCAATTTAAAAAAGAAAAAAAAAACAACTAAAAATGGCAACGTTTTTTCATTCTCTTTCCTTTTGATTTTGTCTCGTTCCAAAGTGATTACTCTCCTGATCTCACCGATAACGATTTGGTTACACCTCTGTATGGCTTCGACAATTCGACCTATCATGCCAAAAAAGGGGCGAAGAAGATTGTGATTTGTTGGAATTAGCCAGGTCATTGAAACAAGAGGAGAAGGTGATCCAACCGCACGAGGAGCGATTCAAGATTGTTACCCCAAACTCCGCCGAGGTTAGAAAGCAAAAGCTGAGGCCGACAAAGGATGAGAAAGAGAGAAGGTGTGAATGGACTATCAAGATGCGAGTAGAGCTAATCAGAAAGATGGATTCCCGGTACATCACAATGAGGTATTGGTTGATCATATAGCTCAGGTCTCAGTGTTTATCTTCATGGATGGCTTCTTGGCCAAGACCAGATTGAATTGTTTCCAGATGATATGAAGTAAACCAGGTCCATCACACGAAGGGGCACCTTCTTGTTCTAAGTTAATGTCGTTCTGTCACATTTAGCCGGTGCCACGTATCAGAGGTCTACGGTGACTTTGTCTCGTGATATGATTCATCGTGAAAGCAAATATCATGTTGATGACGATGACAAAATCCCAAGCAGAACAGGGGCATCCAGTAGACTTGGGGCAAGTTGTTTGACCGTTTGAGACAACTCATACTGTTGAGTCTGAAGCAGTGCACTTATGGAGTGTTGTCCGTCAAGCTACCGAGGCTTGTTGTGAGCGAATCAGAGGAATCGAGGTCAATCCTGCTAAAAAAAAAAAAAAAAAAAAAAAAAAAAAAAAAAAAAAGAGATAAATTGCAGGAACCTCTGATTCTGATACCTCAGTGAAAGAGATAACTGTTAATCCGGCACTTGATAACCCTCGAGGGGTCTACGAGGTGCGTATTGAGTCAGCATGACTAGTCTTGTCGAAAAGAGTATGCAATTTACCTAAGCAAAGAGTTTATCGACTGTGAAACCATACACCCGCTGTTCGAAAAACTTGATGTACTTTGGCATAGGCTGCTCGCCGACTGAGACAGTATATGCTGATTCATACCACTTTGTGGATGTCCAAAATGGATCTGATCAGAGATGTGTTTGAAGAAGCTAGTAGCGACCCATGAAAGGTTATCAACCAAGGAGGTTTGAGGTCCCTGATGAAGACATCTCGAGGTACTCAAATCGAAAGATTGAGAGTGACCGATCCCGGAGGAGGGGCCTGGCCTTGAATCCGAACGGATTCTGATGTCTGATGGGGAAGATGAGGTGAATAAGGTAGTGCTTCCCGGATCACAGTTGGTCGCACCAACAATGGTGGCTGAACATAAAGTCTGTATCTTGGATATTGGACCTAGGGATGTGTATCTACCTGGGGCAGTGTCTTCCTCGGGAAATATGAGAAATCAGAAAAGCCTGAATGGATAAGGACTCAGAATGACGCGTTGAGTCCAACTGAGGAAGAGGGCTGACAATTACTTGCTATGGGACGGTTGTACCCAGGGAATGAAACGTGTTGTTGACCGAGAAGTGTGACCTCGTGCATACTATATGAGAGAATTGGTTGAAAAGGATCCTTCCTCCTCAAGACGATTGTGGGGCAAATGGACAAACAGTTATAAATGTCCATTCGTGGTCAAGACGGTTTCCTCTGATAAAACCTTGTTACTGACGACCACGGATGATGACGATTTTTCATCCCCTGTGAATGCGGACGCAATTAGAAAATACTTCGTGAAAGAAACCCGCTGGACAAAAAAAATAAAGAGTCCAGGCAAAAAATGGGCATCCCGGCGAACCAAGAAAAAAGAGAAAAGGTTCGGGCAAAAGTTAGGGATAATAAAAGAAAAGAACTGTACACCCGGCAAGTTGAAAACCCGCGAGGGCGACTTGGGCAAAAAAGGGTATCCCGGTGGACTGAAACCCGAAAGGGCGGTCCAGGCAAAAGAGGGAATGAAACGAACAACTGCGTCCGGCATGACCGTGTGTGCTCTTGATGACTTGGCTAATCTCCGACAGAGACCGATCAGAAGCGTCTTGTTCAGAAGACAGAAGGTGCGGAAAGTCCTGAGGACATATGAGGTGTAACTGAGTTGGAACCCGATGAGATCGCAGTTTCACGTTGCCGTTAGGATAGATTTTTCTTTTATGTGCAATCACCTCTTTCCAGGGTTTGCTTCCTGTGTGTTGCTCAATTGTGAGCCATCTTTTATTCCAGTCAAATAAAGCGTGTGTTCGGTCAAATAAATTTTGTTTTCGTGTCATTACTGTTTTGATTACGAAAACATCTATTCATTTTGATAAGAATATTTGCATTTTGAAACCTAGAGGTCTCTTCCAATGCATGCTTGTGTGATTGAAATCTGGGAATCTTACTTGGAAGTCTGAGTGACCTAAGTGTTGACATATCAAAACACCTGGGGCATACCCGGGGCACGTTGTATCTGACGATCTTGTGCAGGTGCTGTTAGACATCTTCATTCACTTGCTAGTTGTAATATGAACCTTTTTGACAAAGAGATCCCCTCAGAGTCCAACCAGGGGCAAGGGATGGATGAACCGTGAAAAGACAGTGAAGGATTACTACGACGTTCCTGGAAATTTAATCAAGAAGACTCTTCAAAGTCTGATGATTGGAAAGTATGTATGAATCCCAAGAGTTCAATCCCCGTGGAGTATGGACGAGACTTGGAATACAAGATGATGGAGCAGAAAAGTCCAGAAGAATCTGGGAGTTCTTAAAAGTGGAAAGTCAACACTATGGGTGGATGATGGATACCAGTGTTCGACGAGTCGACCGACACCCCTGTCAAACAAGCTATGTCTCCCAAGAGGATTGAGAGTGTGATCTCCTCGACAGATTCGAGATCGTTGTTTCCTCAGCAAGCCCGAAGGTTATCACATCCCCAGCAGGGGCAGGGGCAGAATGTTTCTCAGAGTAGAGGGCGGTTCCTCAGCCCAAGCCAGTATTGAAGCTATCAGAGTTATTTCCCCTGCAAAGATACCTGTGGGCAGTACCTTCTTTCCCCAACAGATCTAAGGATTGCTTCTCCCCAGCAGGCCTGTGCTTGCAAATTTCCCCAGTTGAGAATCCCCGCTGAGCGCCTGGCAGCTATTTTCCCCGGAAATCCCCTAGTGGAGTTTATCAGTAGACTGTTGGTGTGTTCCCCAACAATTGGTTTCGTGATGCTATTATCTCCAGCATGGCCGTGAGTGCTTATCCCAAGCCGGTTTGTGGGAATTCATCTCCAGTATGATATGACGTGGTATCATCCTCAACAGAGTTGTTACTCTCGCCACTATGGTTGTTCTCTCCACAAGAATTGTTCTCCTCAGCAGAATGGTGTGGTTTTTCCTCAGCAAGTTCCCCGAGTGGAGCGGGTCTCATGAAATATTTCTCCAGCAGTGATTCTCTTACATATGGATTGGTTGGGTCGTCCCTAATGGAGTAGCATTTATTTCTCCAGCAGAGTTCATCCTACCAGTGGATTGGACGGGTTTCTGTAATAGACTGATATCTGTATCCCCGGCGGAGTTGTGACTGTTTTCCAAGTCTGAAGTTGTCTTCACAGCGGAGGTTGTGTTGATGGTTTTTCCCCAGCAAGGTTTGTCTTTCCCCATGCAGAATGGAAGTTGACTTGGTTATAGGATCCCCAGCACAGTTCCCAGAGTTCCCCGGTGTTGTCTCTGAAGGAGACGTGTGTTTATGCATTCAGCATTTAAATAAGCATAGCATATCGCATCATTAGTGCATAGCATTTCCATGATCATGGGGCATTGTGTAAAGCAAGAAAAAACTCATGCATCAGCATTGCAAGCATATCCATTAACCCTAGGCCGTGGCGACCAACCGAGGTTGGGTTGTTGGAAAGAGTTTAACATCGCGCCATTGGATCGGCTTTAGAATTGGGTTCATCAGCATGGTTGAGAGGTTGGTGTTTTCCCAACAAGTGATTCCTCAGTCGGGTGGGTATCCCCAACAGTGTTACTCCCCAATTGTTAGCATCTTGCCGGCTTGGATTTTTTTTCCCTAAGCAGATATGGGTGTGTCTGATCTCTCCATGTAGAGTCTACCCCTTAAGCAGAAAGTGTCAATCTTTTCCTACCATTTCCCCACTGAGATACATCCTCGTGGATGACGGTTGCTTCCGTTCCCTCCCTAATGGGATGGGTTTTCCCTATTGAGTTCTTTCCTCATTAGGATGAGTCTTGATTCAGTCTGCCTTTTTGGATCGATCTTAAACTGGCTTCTTGTTGACTATCTCTTGTGCTGCCCTGGGGCATAAATGAATAGTCGCTCACTAACCGGCACTCATTCATTTCATCCTCAGCGGAGTTTGTTGTTGGCCTCTACCACCAAACCGGTAGTTGTAAGTCCTATCTTTGTGGTTTTCTACCCACTAGCTGGTAGTTGTAAAATCCCACTTTCCTCCCCTTGTTGGAATTAACCCTTTGTGCTCGTCCCTTTTGATGACTAGTTACTTTTCCGTGGTTTTCTGCCTACAAACCGGTAGATGTAATCCCCTCTTTGTGGTATTAATGGTCTTGTCCCCTTTGGATACTTGCTTTGATCAAGCAGTATTTTCCCCATTGGGTCCTCACTTTCTTTTTGGATACTTGCTCCAAGTTAGCAACTTTATCCTCTTTTGATTGGTCATCTTTTGCATACCTAGTCTGGTACCCAGATGCCTTTCTTTTCGGTCGATTGTTCATTTAACAACCTACAACCCGGTTATGGATAAATCTTCCATGCGAGTGTATTATCTACGTTTTGACGGCTATAGATAATATGTCTCACGTTTTTCCGGTATTCAGACCGAAGGAGTATTCTCCTCTCCGTTGGTGTCGATAAACGTCGAGTTTTTCCCAATCATCCGTTGATGATTTGGTTGTGTCCTCCTTCCCAAGTGAAGTATCCTCCTCTCCGTTGGTGTCGATAAACGTCGAGTTTTTCCCAATCATCCGTTGATGATTTGGTTGTGTCCTCCTTCCCAAGTGAAGTATTCTCCTCTCCGTTGGTGTCGATAAACGTCGAGTTTTTCCTATTCGTCCTATGACGTCTAGTTGTACCCCTCTCCATGCAGAGTTACCTCTCCGTTGGTTTCGATAAACGTCGAGTTTTTCCTAGTTATCCGATGATGTCTAGTTGTACCCCCCTCCATGCAGAGTTACCTCTCCGTTGGTTTCGATAAACGTCGAGTTTTTCCCGATCATCCGTTGATGATTTGGTTGTGTCCTCCTTCCCAAGTGAAGTATCCTCCTCTCCGTTGGTGTCGATAAACGTCGAGTTTTTCCTAGTTATCCGGTGATGTCTAGTTGTACCCTCCCCATGTGGACTTACCTCTCCGTTGGTTTCGATAAACGACGAGTTTTTCCCAGTCGTCCGTCGACGTCTGGTTGTGTTTCTCTTATTCCCATTCATCTGTAAATGTCTGGTCGATCTTTTTGGTGTCTGTAAACATCATCTTTCGATGTCTGTAAACGTCGAGTATTCCCATTCATCTGTAAATGTCTGGTCGATCTTTTTGGTGTCTGTAAACATCATCTTTCGATGTCTGTAAACGTCGAGTCTTCCCATTCATCTGTAAATGTCTGGTCGATCTTTTTGGTGTCTGTAAACATCATCTTTCGATGTCTGTAAACGTCGAGTCTTCCCATTCATCTGTAAATGTCTGGTCGATCTTTTTGGTGTCTGTAAACATCATCTTTCGATGTCTGTAAACGTCGAGTATTCCCATTCATCTGTAAATGTCTGGTCGATCCTTTTGGTGTCTGTAAACATCATCTTCCGATGTCTGTAAACGTCGAGTTTTCTCCCATTCATCCGTTGATGTCTGGTCGAGTCTCCCCAGTCATTCATTAATGTCTGGTTACCTCTCCGTTGTTTCGATAAACGTCGAGTTTTTCCTGGTCGTCCCCAGTTGGTTACCTCTCCGTTGGTCTTGGTAAACGTTGAGTTTTTCCCATTTCGTCCGTTGACGTATGGTTGTATCCCTTCCATTCATTCATTAATGTTGGTTACCTCTCCGTTGGTCTTGGTAAACGTTGAGTTTTTCCCATTTCGTCCGTTGACGTATGGTTGTATCCCTCCCAGTTATTCAATAGCGTCTGGTTACCTCTCCGTTGGTCCCGGTAAACGCTGAGTTTTTCCTAGTTGTCCGTTGGCATCTAGTTGTGATTTCTATTCCCATTCGTCATCGTTGTGATGTCTGGATGTGGCCATACCCTTTGAAAACCAAAAAACAAAACAAAATACCCAGTAGTAAATATCAAATCCCAGTAGACGTTTCCATTGGTGGATCCCTGTGTTGTGCAAATTCTACGGTTCTTGGTATTCAATCCCTGTTTACCCTGAAAGTCTGACAGCCGCTGCTCTCATCCGTTCGGGTTCCCAGCTGATTGAATAGGGGCAGCTGTAGCACCTCAAATTTGCACCTACCATTATACATACATTTTCATATTAGGTCATAACATATCATGGTCCATTGCATAGCATTTGCATTGTCCCTCAGTTGCCTCAAGAGCAAGCAATCAGAAATTAGGTCAAACTAATCTCCTGATCAGTCAACCAAGCAAGCAAGGGAATTTCTCATTGAATCAAGGCCTTGAGGTTTGTCCAACAAGTTCACATGGCTTGGAGGTCTATTTGAAGTGTTCAAGTCAAGGGCTGAGGGCTCAGAGGTCAGCAGTTCATATACAGACAGTCAAAAACCCTAAAAAAGTCAACTGTCAGTCAAAGCAGTAGATAGTGGTCATTCTTGTGGAATTTGGGCACCATGGTCAATGATCAATAATTCATACAACTTGGGACATCATTTGAAGTCAAGTTCTCAAGGAATTAGGGTTTGGAAGTCATCAGTCAATGCACAATCAGTCAGAAACCCTAAAAGTCAACTGTTGGTCAACTGTCCATTTAATCAGTGATTTGATGATTGGAATTGGTTGTGAGAGTTCATTCATGTCCAAATAGCCATCATATATCATGCCAAACACCATCATGGAAGAATTTGAAGCCAGATCAAAAATTTCCCAAAACGGAAACTGGGCCTGTAACTGAAACCTGCCATAAATGGAAAGTTTTGATCTTCAAACTTACATCATGATACAAGCCTCAAATGAATTTTTGCCCAACATGAAAGTTGAAGATCTTGTTCTCCCATTTCCAAAAAGTCCTAGAACTCTCAATTCCCATGTGTGGTTGGCAAGTTATGATCGAATCGATTTCAGAAAATCTTGAACTTCAGAAGGCCATATCTCCCAAACCGTTTGGCCAATTTTGGTGGGGTTTTTTCCTACAAGTCACATTTGATCCCCTCTTTCCAAAAATATAAATTTCATGAGCCAAAACTTCACCAATCAAAATGGCATATTTTGACCTATTTCATTTAAATGTAAGTTTGACCAAGAGTTGACTTTTTGATTTAAGCATTTTTTCAGCATTTGGCCAATTGGGACAGCTCATAAATATCATTTTAAATGTGTTTGCAAAGTCAAATTATGCAGCACATGTGAATCTATACTTGGTTGCTTGAATTATAAGAAAGGTACAAATGCACCATGCTTGTCCTTGCTTTCCACAACCATGCCTTGTACCAGCATCATTATGCAGCATTCTTGATCATTTTTTCTGTCATGGTGAGCCTCATTGTGCAGCCATACTCCAATAGTACATATGGCCATACTAGCTTATTTGAACATTGGCAAAAAGGACATTGTTTCAACAACCAAGTCCATGAACCATACTTGTACCATATATGGCATAGCAGATTTTATGGAAAAATTCCTGTCATCTTGAGGATTTGGCTGCATAACACAAGAGAAAACTTCATTTTGTGGGGCATGATCCTTGGCCATTTTGAAAGGAGCTGTCAAAAGCATCCAAAAGCATGGGCCTTGCCATGCCTGGTACTGCTCATAGCAGACCAAGGCCTTAATTTGCTGTGACTGGTAACAGCATTGGCAGCAAAAACCACAAAACCACTTGGCCAAGGCAAATGAGAGGGGCATGCTGATTCAAAAAAAAAAAGACTAACTGCTGCATAACAAAAAAACTGGATGCTGTGAAAAAGGATCTTTGGCCATTTGAACCAAGAGCTGTCGAAAACTTCAAAAAAGGCATTAAATCCTGCTAATGGCCAACAGCAGAAGGGTAACCTCATGCATCATGATTTTTCTGTCATCATGAACACAACTAACATCATATCTTCCTCACTTTTTCTGGCATGACATTAGGAGCAGCTTCTAAAAAACTGCCTACAACTCATTCCCTAAACCAGCAAGAAAAAAAAACTGCATACAACTCACTCATCCCAACTGCACTGACCTTTGTTTTGCACTTTAGAACCTTCTGCCCAAACTCCCAATAACAAAAAACCTGCCATGCCACCAACAGCACCAAAACAAAAGATGAAGAGTCTCACTATCTGTCATGAGGCTAACAGCCACAAGCCATAACCACCTGCACATACATACCCTCCTGCATTTCCTGTCATGAAAAAAACTGCAGCAGCATAATCCAACCTTGCTTGGCAACCAACAAACCTCATTTATTCCAACCATCTCACTTGCATTTCTCAACCAAAAGCCTTGCCAATACATCCATCTGCATACAGCATTCTAAAGCCTCACCCTTGCTATTTGCTTTGCCTTCACAATCCTGTCACCATTTTGAAAGTAGCAGCACACCACAACACTTTCACTCATTTTTCCAACCATGCTCTTGCCTTGCTTGGTATTTGTCTGCCCAAACCTTGCCACAACCACATAACAGCGGCACCAAGACCCTGCATTACACCCTTGTTTGGCATCTCAAATATTCATGCCAGGAAAAACCAACCTCTCACATTCTCTCCAACTGACCCTGGCTATGCATTTTATTTTGCTGTCAAAAGCAACCCTGCCATAGGAAACCAATAGCAGACCATAACACAAACCTAACTCACCTGGCCATTGGTATTTTCCTGTCATCAAAACAACTGCACAACCAACCTTCACTTATTTTCCAACCTTGCCCTGCTAACATCTGCAACCAACAAGCATATAACCCTGCAGCAAGAAAATCCATGGCAGCCACATAGCAGGACCATTCATCACTCATCCTAAAAGGAACTTGCCTTGCCATTTGCAATTTACTGTCATAACAAAACCAACAAGACCTGGCAAACCAATACACTCTCTAAAAAACTGGACTTAGCTTTTTTGGCCTTGGATGATCAAAAACCTGCTACCAACATTTCCTGCAGGAGCAGACCAACCAAACCAACATAACACAACAAGAATTCACTCATCCATTGACTTGGCTTGGCATTTCTTTTTTTTCAATCAAAAAACTGCATTTTCCTGTCATGATGAACCCTGCTAGCTGCAAGAGAACCAACATAACTCGACATTCTCTCAGGCCTCACTCTTAGCATTTGACCAAACCTTGTCCAGCATACAACAAAAAACCACACTCATCCAAAACTGATCCTTGCACTGCATCTCGAAACAAAAACTGTCAAGACACTGCAAGACAACAGCATCCATGAAGAAAACAGGATACATGGGCATTTATTTTTGATTCAGCTGAGATCAAAAAGAAGAGGAACCCTGCTATTGGCACTGGACTTTTTCTGTCCAAAGCACATTGGCTACACAAGACCACAAACCAAAACCTCCTTCAAACTGGACCTAGCTTTTGGCCTTGGAGGATCAAAAACAAACCTGCTACCAACATTTCCTGCAGTAGTAGACCAACAAAACCAACATAACACTGCAGCCGGTTTGTTTTCATCTTGCCCTCACTTTGCATTTTCTGTCCACAAGCTATCCAAACACACAATGAATCTGACCTGGCCTGGCTTGAGATAGTCATCAACCACATAACAAAAACACACTAGCATCACCAAGGCAACATTGTGAACCATTGCAATCACATGTTTCACACTTGGAAGCATTGGTTCTTGCATTGTCTTAAAGGAGCATCTCTCATGGCAATCCAAGTGTGAGTTCATTTCAACCTACACAAGCCAAAGCATCTCCCTCCCTCATCAAGAAGGCCATTGGACAACTGTTTCATTTCAATTCCATCAAAAAAAAGCATCAAGAACACAAACTGCCCTTCAAAAAGGTATGGATTCGACCCTCCCATTTCTCAAATTGACACATGTTTTGAGTAGGTCTTTCAATGCTGAGTTTAGTGATGCTTTCACTTTTTGGATTGGTTGCTTGTTCATGAAGTTATGATGAGACAAATTTTGATGCTTGAAAATGTTTCCTTTGATTTCTTGCTGTGCATTTCGAATTAATGAAAATAGGGTTGGGATCGTTGTTGTATGTTGTTTGATGATTACGATGGTATGCTCAATTGACATTTTTGGGAAGAAATGAGAAATCATGATTTTTTGAATATGAACCCTAGATCCCATTTGCAATTTGCCCAGATTTCCTTCATTCTCACGTGTTACTGTACCCGTGCCTCCATAACCAATGAAAACATTTCGTTGATTGCCCTAAACGACCGTGTTTCATTTAATGAGCCTCCAAATTACCAAAATGCCATTTCCTCAATATTAATTCATTTAATTTCATCATTTTTTTCATTTTAATCCATCAATCTTCCAAAATTCATAACTTGCTCATTTTTGATCCAAATTCAATGGGATTTTTTGTGTTGTGTTCATCATGATCTCTACTTTTTTATCATTATTTTTCCAGAATTTTTGGATGAATGGTTTTTAAATGGCCTTAGGGTTTGTGACATGTGACCAAATTTTGTACACTTTGCCAAATCAATTGTGAAATGATGAGAATGTATCCAATGGTTCCCAAATTTTTTGTGCTTAAACTAGACACACTCATGGTGATTTTGGTATAAAGTTTGTGAATTTGTCATTGGTGGTTTGTGAGATATGATTTTTTGAATTAGGGTGTGACAACTTGTGTCACACCATTGATGTCCAACTTCATGATTTTCATTACCATGCTTCCTTACATCCAAATGACCCCAAATTTTGCATGAACCTACTTTTGTATGTCTAGTTCACATGTGAATTTTCTTGGATTTATTTGAGCTATTTTCCTAATTGTTTGAGATTTTCTCCCCTGCCTAGTCAATAGTTGACTTTGTGTGACACATGTTCCCATTTCATTTGTGAAATTCTCATACTTTATTAGATGGACATGAAATTTGATATGTGATAACTAGACATCTCAAGCTTGGCATTGGTGTTAATCTCATTCATTTCTCATCTGTTTTCAATTTGATATGATTTTTTGAAGTTGACCCATGCTTGTTGACTTTCTTTGTGCATGCTTGAATTTGGTTTGACTTCATAATTTTCATTGACTGCCTTCCTCTCATCCAAACGGGATGAAATTTGACATGCTTACCATGCTATGTGTTAGGTTTGATCATGATTTATTTGGTGATTTTTGGAAAATGTTTAGATTGCTTTTGAGTTAAGTCTTGCTGTTGACTTCTATGAGCTTCTGTTTGTCACACTTTGACCTAATTTGTTCATGAAATGATGATAGTGATTGATATGAATGTGAACCCAATTGGTTTTGTTTCCTAATGGTTTGAACATGATTTTGGATGCTTGCCCTTTGCTGTTTTGACTTTCTCATTCATTTTTGACCCTAGGCTTGCCCTAGAGGTCCTGTTACTCACCTTTGAGCTTGTGTTTTCAGGTTGACCATCAAATGGCCATTGAGACCAATTCTTTTGATTGAGCTTACTCAAGTATCATTGTCTAACCTCTTTGTTTTGTAGGTGGCTTGGCTCACATGCCCTAAGCCTTGTGCCTTGCACATCCATGTGCCTCTAATGGACTGTTGTTGTCTGTTTCTGTTTTGTTTTGTTTGAAGTTGTATACTAACATCTGCTTGACTGTTTCAGGTGCTTTAGTTGCTTAGTTCCTTGTGAACTTTTTGCTTTGCTTTGCTTGTATAAGCAATTGCATTGAGGTATGTCTCTTTTACTTCATGTAGTCTGGAAGACCTGGCCTGTTACTTGGCCAGGCAACTGTCTGAAGTCCTCCTTAAGAGGCAATGTTTGTGGATGTTTACTTTTGTCCCTGCATAGAGTCAAAGTCCTCCTAAGTGAAGAGGCAATTGGTGGAAGGTAGGGATATGCAATCTATCCCCCACTATTCAGTGTGTCATCTGCCTTGCTCACACCACTGTGTTGATGCATTGCAGATACAAACCCAAGATCTTGTACAACTGTACAGTTGAGTCAGTTTTAATGTGTAGAAGGGTTCCCACTTTCTGAACCCACACATTCTTGTCTTGAGCTCTCCCAGGCCAGGGATAAGAGCTGTGAGGTCTCATCCTCACTTCATCCTTTCATCTGCCTCACCTTAGCCCCCTCAATGGCAAGGTTAAGAGCAACATTCACCCAGTTCCAGAGGTTTGTTTGTCGAGGTTGATATGACCCCTTGACTAAAACCTAACCCTTGTTTGAGCCACTTGTTTGTGTATAGCGTGTGCTATCTGTGCTTGTAGGATTGTTTGACTTGCTTCCTGTGCAAGATAGGATAGTTTGACTTGCTTCCTGTGCAAGATAGGATAGTTTGACTTGCTTCCTGTGCAAGATAGGATTGTTTGACTTGCTTCCTATGCAAGTTAGGATTAGTTTAGACTTGCTTCCTGTGCAAGTTAGGTTTTGTTTGGCTTGCTTCCTGTGCAAGTTAAGTGTGTGTGGCTTGCTCCCTGTGTGAGCCATACTTAGGATAGGTTGGCCCTTGTGCCATTTAGCTAGAAACCTTAACTTAGGGTTGACTTTGCATGACAACATCTAGGCTCGAGTCGTAGTCTCCCTAGTGTTGTGTCTCCCTCTGTTATCTGGTTAGGCTAGGTCCTTTATCCCTGCGTAGGGGAACTACATCGCCCTGATCTTCCCACCAGATGAAGTATGTAGGCAGGAGATTGAGCTGATCTCTCCGGGCGCCCTTTCTTTCTTTTGTGTGTGTTGTCTGACAGTTGCTAGGCTCGAGTGCCTGACTCCTTAGTAATTTGTTGTCTGTTTGTTTGAATGCGTGCTTGACAGTTATAGGCTGAGTCCCCGACTCCCTATCAACCTGTTGTGTTGTTGTGTGCTTGGAAGCCGATGTAAGTCCATCGAGTGGCATTTGGGTTCCAGTGTGTGTGTGTTTTGGTTCGGATGCTGATGTAAGTCCAGCAATTGGCATTCAGGCTCCACGTTTGCCTTTTTGTGTGTGTTTTGGTTCGGATGCTGATGTAAGTCCAGCAATTGGCATTCAGGCTCCATGTTTGCCTTTGTCTAGTTTGTTTGTGTGCGTGTCAGCCGAGCTACGAATGCTCTGATTCTTCTCTCGTCCGAGAAGATACGTATGCATAGGATGCGACATCCTAGCGAGCATGTGTCGTCTCCCCAGTCCGAACTACTTCGACTCTGATGTCTATGCCTGATAGACTAAGTAGGCCCAGGATGCAGTATCCTGCCGAGTCAAGTTTCAGTCAGTTTCTTGTGTCTCTTTTCAGCCAGTGTGTGTGTGTGAGCAGTGTTTTAGCAACCATTTTCCTTTCTAGTGTGCGTGGATCCCGTAGAGTACTACGGATGCGTAGGGGTGCTAATACCTTCCCTTCGCATAACCGACTCCCGAACCCATTCTCTTTGGTCGCGAGACCATGTTCTTTCCCAGGTTTACTCTGAGCGTTTCCTTTCCCTCTTTTGGGATAAATAACGCACGGTGGCGGCTCTGTTGTTCTTCTTTTCCCGCCGGTTTTTCGCGCGATGCGACAGGATGCTACCGCGGGTGGCTCTCTTATGTCGAAGAATGCGGAAGAAGCAAAAGTCATTATTGACCGGATGGCACTCAATGATCGTCAAAGTCAACATGATTGTAGTCCTTCACAACGGAAACCGGGAGTTCTTGAGTTAAATACCAATGATGCCATTCTTGCTCAAAACAAGCTACTTTCTCAACAAGTGGAGTTGCTCACTCAACAAATGGCCAAGCTTCCACAACAAATGAAGGAAATTCAAGGGTCTCAAGTTCGACATTAAGTAGCATGTTGTGAACTATGTCAAGGAGATCATCCAACCGGTTTTTGTCCTCCATTAGAAGAAGTGAGTTATGTGAACAATCAAAATCAAGGCTATCAAAGACAACCTCCACCTCACAACAACTCATATCCAAGAAACAATCAAGGTTATCAACCATCAAGGTTCAACAACCAAAATTTTCAACAATAAAGTCCTTATCAACACCCAAATTCTCAAGGACAACAATCGCAAGGAGGAAATTCAAAGTTAGAGGACACTCTTCAACAATTCATACAAGCCTCCATGGCAAATCAGAAGAGCAACGAGGCAGCAATTAAGAATTTGGAAAATCAAGTAGGCCAACTTGCGAAGCAATTGTCGGAACAAAACGCGGGATCTTCATTTTCCGCTAACACTCAAACCAATCCAAAGGAGCATTGTAAAGCAATTGTCACGAGAAGCGGTAAAGAGTTGACAAGTGGAAAAAGTGAGGAAATTATAGTAGAGAATGATATGGATGTTGTACTGGAAAATGAGGATGTGGATTGTGAAAAGGAGAAAGTGGCAGAAACTGTTCAGTTCACGCCGCGATCTCCCTTCGCGCCGCGAAAAGAGCAGAATCAGCAATTGACAGCAGAGCAGCAGGTTGAAGTGGAAAGGAAAAAGGATGTCGAGCCAAGAAAGAAAAAGAAAGGAGACAAAGGTGTGAGTGTCATTCCAACTCAACATCTACCTTATCCGCATGCACCATCAAAGAAGGACAATGCTAGACATTATGCACGGTTTATGGACATATTCAAACAACTTCAAATAAATATTCCATTTGCCGACGCATTAGAGGAAATGCCACGGTATGCAAAGTTCATGAAGGATATTCTCACAAAGAAAAGGAGACATGTGGAAGACGAGAAAATCTTGCTTGATGCACGTTGTAGTGCCATCATCCAAAAAACTCTCCCAAGGAAGGAATCCGATCCGGGCCGAGTCGTTTTACCGGTAACCATTGGAGGCACCTACATTGGTAATGGCTTGATTGACTTGGGATCTAGCATCAATTTAATCCCCCTATCCATTGTTAAAAGATTGGGAAATATTGAGATCAAATCTACAAGGATGACTTCACAACTAGTCGATAAATCTACCACTTCACCATATGGAGTTGCTCAAGATATGCTAGTGAAGGTGGACAAATTCTTGTTTCCGGTAGATTTCGTGATAGTGGAGATGGATGAGGATCGTGATGTTCCTCTAATTCTTGGAAGACCACTCATGAAAACAGCCCGGATGATGATTGACATTGATGATGGATTAATGAAAGTAAGAGTGCAAGATGAAGAGGTAACTTTCAATCTTTTTGAAGCCATGAAGCATCCTAATGACTGTCGCATTACGCGAAAAACCGGCGGGAAAACAAGAACAACAGAGCCGCCACCGTGCGTTATTTATCCCGAAAGAGGGAAAGGAAACGCTCAGAGTAAACCTGGAAAAAGCATGGTCTCGCGACCAAAGAGAATGGGATCGGGAGTCGGTTATGCGAAGGGAAGGTATTAGCACCCCTACGCATCCGTCGTACTCGACGGGATCCACGCACAATAGGAAGGAAAATGGTTGCTAAAACGCTGCTCACACACACACACACTGGCTGAAAGAGACAAAAGAAACTGACTGAAACTGACTCGGCAGGACATCGTATCCTGGGCCTACTTAGTCTGTCAGACATAGACATCAGAGTCGAAGTAGTTCGGAATGGGGAGACGACACATGCTCGCTAGGATATCGCATCCTATGCATACGTATCTTCTCGGACGAGAGAAGAATCAGAGCATTCGTAGCTCGGCTGACACGCACACAGACAAACAAAACAAAGGCAAACGTGGAGCCTGAATGCCAATCGTTGGACTTACATCAACATCCGAACCTAAACACACGCAAAGAGGCAAACGTGGAGCCCAAATGCCAATCACTGGACTTATATTGACATCCGAACCTAAACAACACAACAGATAGATAGGGAGTCGGGGACTCAGCCTATAACTGTCAAACAAACACAAACAGACAGCAAATGCTAAGGAGTACGGGGACTCGAGCCTAGCAAAGGTCAGACAACACACACAAAAGAAAGAAAAGGGCGCCCGGAGAGATCAGCTCAATCTCCTGCCTACATACTTCATCTGGTATGAAGATCAGGGCGATGTAGTTCCCCTACGCAGGGATAAAGGACCTAGCCTAACCAGATAACAGAGGGAGACACAACTAGGGAGACTACGACTCGAGCCTAGATGTTATCATGCAAATCATCCCTAAGTTATGGTTTCTAGCTAAATGGCACAAGGGCCAACCTATTCTAAGCATGGCTCACACAGGGAGCAAGCCACACATACTTGACTTGCACAGGAAGCAAGCCAAGCAAAACCTACTTGCACAGGAAGCAAGTCTAAACTATCCTAACTTGCACAGGAAGCAAGTCAAACAATCCTATCTTGCACAGGAAGCAAGTCAAACAATCCTACAAGCACAGATAGCACACGCTATACACAAACAAGTGGCTCAAACAAGGGTTAGGTTTTAGTCAAGGGGTCATATCAACCTCGACAAACAAACCTCTGGAATGGGGTGAGTGTTGCTCTTAACCTTGCCATTGAGGGGCTAAGGTGAAGCAGATGAAAGGATGAAGTGAGGATGAGACCTCACAGCTCTTATCCCTGGCTTGGGAGAGCTCAAGACAAGAATGTGTGGGTTCAGAAAGTGGGAACCCTTCTACACATTAAAACTGACTCAACTGTACAGTTGTACAAGATCTTGGGTTTGTATCTGCAATGCATCAACACAGTGGTGTGAGCAAGGCAGATGACACACTGAATAGTGGGGGATAGATTGCATATCCCTACCTTCCACCAATTGCCTCTTCACTTAGGAGGACTTTGACTCTATGCAAGGACAAAATAAACAGTCACAAACATTGCCTCTTAAGGAGGACTTCAGACAGTTGCCTGGCCAAGTAACAGGCCAGGTCTTCCAGACTACATGAAGTAGAAGAGACATACCTCAATGCAAATTGCTTATACAAGCAAAGCAAAGCAAAAAGTTCACAAGGAACTAAGCAACTAAAGCACCTGAAACAGTCAAGTAGACGTTAGGATGCAAATTCAAACAAAACAAACGGAAACAGACAACAACAGTCCATTAGAGGCACATGGATGTGCAAGGCACAAGGCTTAGGGCATGTGAGCCAAGCCATCTACAAAACAAGGAGGTTAGACAACAATATTCAAGCAAGCTCAGTCAAAAGAAATGGTCTCAATGGCCATTTGATGGTCAACCTGAAATCACAAACTCAAAGGTGAGTAACAGGACCACTAGGGCAAGCCTAGGGTCAATAGTGAATGAGAAAGTCCAAACAGCAAGGGGTAAGTATCCAAAATCATGTTCAAACAATTAGGAAACAAAACTAATTGGGTTCACATTCATATCAATCATCATCATCATTTCATGAACCATTTAGGTCAAAGTAGGGCAAACAGAAACCCATAGAAGTCAACAGAAAGACTTGCATCAAAAGCAATCTAAACATTTTCCAAAAATCACCAAATAAATCATGATCAAACCTAACACATAACATGGTAAGCATGTCAAATTTCATCCCATTTGGACAAGTGGAAGGCAGTCAATGAAAATCAGAAGGTCAAAGTGCATTCAAGTAAGCATGGTGAAAGTCAACAAGCATGGGTCAACTTCAAAAAATCATATCAATTTGAAAACAGAAGAGAAATGAATGAGATTAACACCAATGCAAAGCTTGAGATGTCTAGTTACCACATATGAAATTTCATGATCATACAATAAGATTTGAGAATTTCACAAAAGATTTGGCAAGGCATAGCACAAAAAGTCAACAAATGACCAAATATGGAAGGAAATTCTCAATCAAATGGAAAACAGCAAGATTAATTCCAAGAAAATTCATACACAAACTAGACATGTGAAAGAACATCCATGCAAAATTTCAAGTGATTTGGAGAAGAGGAAGCATGTGAACAAAAATTGGGAAAATGCATGATCATGGTATAGAACCAAATGTAACACATAACTTCAGAAAATCATAACTCTCAATCCACAAATGATAAATGCACAAACTTTATATGGAAATGAAGGTCAATGTGTCTAGTTTCACCACAAAAAATTTCAAGCTCATTGGATACAGCATGACAATTTCACAAAAGGAATGGCTCCATGTATCATTTTAGCATACATGTTGGGAAATCATTTATCATTTAGAATCCAGCCACTGAAAAATTAATTAAAATTCACAATAAAATGAAGGACACATTCATGAGTTTAATGCAAAAAGTCCCACAATTTTTGGAGTTAAAATGAATTTAAAATGAATTGTTGAAGTTGGATGGATAATTGAACAAAGTATGAAACACATAGCATGGCAAATGGTCAACAATGAGTCAACGAATGGCAGAAGTGTAATTCTGGGCTCATTAATCAAAACTACTGCGTTTTGGCAAGGCAAAACGAAATGTTCTGATTGGCTCCCAGCCAATAGAACAGTAATTTGGCCAATGGTTCAAAATTCTGAGTTTTTACATAAACCCTTAGGGTTTCTAACAGTATGGCCAACAATGCAAGCAAACAGCATGAATTTTCAAACAACATCATCCATGGACAAAAATAACCAGCATCAAACCAACGAGCATGGCCATGAACACTTATCATTAAGCAACAACAACCCACATTAGAACAAGCATGCTCACACCAACAGACAAACAGCAAGGCATCCTTATGACATTTCCAACATCAACACCAAAACTCGATCAGCATACAACAGCATTCATCACCCAAGCAAAGTTTGGTTTTGACAAGTATTTTAACAGCAGCATGTACACATTCATCATCCAAGTTCATCATCATATCGAAATTAAACAAACACATGGAAACCACAAATGCAACACAAACATGATGCTCATATAACAAACAACAATCAACATACATGAGCTAGTTTTCTGGAAAAACCACAGGATTTATCATGGCAAGTTTCAGCAGCATGGTTCATGGGGTTTCAAACAGCAGCAGGGTTGAATTAGCATGGCAGCTCATGTTCATCAACAAAACTCAAACCTAGTTCATCTAAGCAATCACAACAGCATACACATTGTTATTGAAAACTCATCATTAATTGAGAAAATAACAGCAAGGCATATAGCAAGTGGTAGTGGCTCATGCAATCAAAACAAACAAACAGCAGCAGTATTCATTCATCATCATGTCCATCACCAAATCGAGCAAAACAAACAACAACATATAGCAGCATAGCATTTGGCAATGTGTAGCAGCAGGCAATCAACAGCATACAGCACAATCAAATGGATTTCTAACAGCAACCAACATGCATCTTCATGAAATCGTCAAAATAAAATCCGACAGCATTCCACATACAGCATGGCATTTGTAAACAGTCAGCATTCATTTTCATCATCCTGAACTCAATCAAACAATAAGCATCAAGCAAGCAACATCATGACATGAACAACAAAACAACACCAGCATGAGGAATTCTAGGCAAGTTTATGATTCATACACAACAGCATAGTATACATTCAACATCAATGTTCAATATTCAATCAACAACTTTCAAATAGAATAGATCATAAAGCCATGGCAAATAGCATGTCCCCCATACAAACACCTCATGGACAACAAATCAACAACAATCAACCAAAATCATGGGAAGTTCTGGGGTTTATAACAGCAGGGCATACTCATGTTGTCACCAACATCAAAACAAAAGGACTCGACCAAACCACACAAACAACATTGTATTGGTATAGCAACATCATTCAGCAACAACAACTAATAATAAACCAAACAAAACAGGTGGAATTTCTGGGCAGAACTAGGTTTCGAAACAGCAACAGTATTATCATCATTCAAACATGAAATTTCGAAGTGTCCAGGAATCCATGCCACTCATGCTAGTGTCATCAATCAACATCAAGCAACATTAATCCAACCAGCATAATCATTAAAAACACAACCACCTCCAAGAATCGATCAAAACAAGTTTATGCATGAAAAATGAAATCTAAATTTCTCTCAACATAATCAACCATTTCAAGGGATTCAACTTGCAACATGTTCAGCATGGAAAGGCCTTTCAGAAACACAACAAAGCAAGGCAAATAATGGAAGTCGATTGCTTACTTGATTTTGAAGGAAATCGAGCTGCAGTGTTGTTTTTATGCCATGGTGTTTTGGACAGATAAACTCAAATGTTAACAGCAGGGGTTTTTCCTTTTTGATCTCAGTAGCCTCTTTTCCAAAATGCCAATGTATCCTTTTTGATGGATGCTTGACAGCTTTTCCAATGCCAAGTCAGGTTAGAAAAAAGTGAGTAAGTGAAGGGGGTTGGAATGGATGAGGTTTTGGGAGGGTGTATGAGGTTTGGTTCTTCTGTTTGGACAGGCGATGCTAAGTGCCAAGGGTGTGTGCCAATGCTGTGTGTGTATGACAGAAAATGGTGCAAATGGCAAGGTTTGGTGCTGCTTGAGTTTGGATAGGCAAGGTTCAAATGCCAGTAGCAAGGTCAGTTGAGAGGACCAATGCCTATGCTGTCCTGTGTTTTATGCTGCTGCAGGTTTTGTTTAATGGGAGTTTTGACAGGTTTTTGTCAAATGGCCAAAGATCCATTTCCACAGCATGAAGTCTCTTTGTTACGCAGCCTCTAGTCTTCAAAATGGCAGCCAATTCCCATTCCTAAAACCTGCTATGTGAAGTCTAGATCCTAGAGGTATGGTTGTCCTCTTGAGATGCAAGGCCAGTGTTTTGAACGAATGTGGCTTGCAGGTTTTCTACTGTGGAGTTTGGCAGCCGTAGCAGGGTTATGGTGCAGAATGCAAGGTTCAGTTTTTCCATGGTGAGCTTTGACAGTTCTTGGTAAATGCAAGTGGGGTCATTTGAAGCCTTTCTTATGAAGTGGCCAAGAAAATGAGTATCAATGCAGCAGTCCTGTTATGTGGTTATGGTAAGGCTGGGTTGGCTTTTTGTTTTGGAAGGATGAAGTGAGATGCAAGATAGCAGGGTTTTGTGGTGTGGCAGAAAAAATACCAAGCAAAGCAAGAGCTTTCTTTTTTTCTGCTGCAGTGTTGTATGCTTGTTGGTTGTAGATGTTTAGCAGGGCAAGGTTGGAAAAAAAATGAAGGTTGGTTGTGCAATTGTTTTTGATGACAGCAAAAATCAATGGCCAGATGAGTTAGGTTTGTGTTATGGTCTGCTACTGGTTTTGGACAGAAGAAAAATAAATCAGATGCAAATAGCTAGCTCAGTTCTTTGTTGCAAGGTGTTTTTCGAATCAGCCTGCCTTTTTCTCCTTTGCCTTGGCCCAGTGGTTTTTGTGCCATGCTGCTAATTGCTGTTACTGTCATGACAGACAAACATGGCCTGAATCCTGCTGCTTTCAATAAGGCATGGTGTTTCCTTTAAGTGCACAGCATGGTGATGCTTTTAGGGAATGAGTGAAGTGTGTTTTCTATGTGTATCCAAACCATGACACAATGCTGCACACCATTGCCACTAGGTCTGCTATGTAAGTACAAGGTATGGCTCAACAATTGGATGTTTGAAATAATGTCCTTTTGCCCAAAATTCAAGTATGCTAACATGGCCATATGTACTTGTTGGTGTATGGCTGCATGATGAGGTTTCAACATGACAGAAAAATGGCTTGCTAACTTCTGTTTTGAGAGTACAAACCATGGTATGGTGGATGCATAAACAAGTATGGTGCAAGTATGGTCAAAGGGTACTTTTCTTGTAATTCAAGCAACCAAACAAGATTCACATGTTCTGCATAATTTGGCTTTGCAAACACACTTAAAATGATATTTATGAGCTATCCCAATTGGCCAAATGTTGAAAAAATGTTTGAGTCAAAAAGTCAACTCTTGGTCAAACTTACTTTTAAATGAAAAAGGTCAAAATATGCCATTTTGATTGGTGAAGTTTTGACTCATGAAATTTATATTTTTGGAAAGAGGATGAAAAATGTGGTTTGTAGGAAAAAACCCCACCAAATTTGGCCAAACGGTTTGGGAGATATGGCCCTTTGAAATTCAAGATTTTCTGAAATCGATTCGATCATAACTTGTCAACCACACATGGGAATTGAGAGTTCTAGGACTTTTTGGAAATGGGAGAACAAGATCTTCAACTTTCATGTTGGGCAAAAATTCATTTGGGGCTTGTATCACAATGTAAGTTTGAGGATCAAAACTTTCCATTTTTGGTAAGTTTCAGTTACAGGCCCAGTTTCCGTTTTGGGAAATTTCTGATCTGGCTTCAAATTCTTCCATGATGGTGTTTGGCATGATGTATGATGACTATTTGGACATGAATGAACTCCCACAAACCAATTCCAATCATCAAATCTCTGATTAAATGGACAATTGACCAACAGTTGACTATTAGGGTTTTTGTCTGATTATGCATTGACTGATGAATTCCAAACCCTGATTCCTTGAGAACTTGACTTCAAATGATGTCCCAAGTTGTATGAACTCTTGATTATTAACCATGGTGCCCAAATTCCACAAGAATGACCACCATCCACTGCTTTGACTGACAGTTGACTTTTCTAGGGTTTTGACTGTCTGTGTATGAACTGCTGATCTCTGAGCCCTTAACCCTTGACCAAAATACTTCAAATAGACCTCCAAGTCATGTGAACTTGTTGGACAAACCCCAAGGCCTTGATTCAATGAGAAATTCTTTTGCTTGCTTGGTTGACTGATCAGGAGATTAGTTTGACCTAATTCTTGACTGTTTGCACTTGAGGCAACTGAGGAACAATGCAAATGCTATGCAATGGATCATGACATGCTATGACCTAATATGAAAATGTATGTATAATGATAGGTGCAAATTTGAGGTGCTACAGCTGCCCCTATTCAATCAGCTGGGAACCCGAACGGATGATAGCAACGGCTGTCAGACTTTCAGGGTAAACAGGGATTGAATACCAAAGGACCGTAGAATTTGCACAGTACTGGATATGATACAAGGAGAACCACGTCATTTACCGATGACAAAACTGCATGACAGCTTCAGAAAAGCAAAACCATTTACTGATGGTTAGAAACTGGGAACTTGATATTTACCGATATCAACTTCAGCACGACCATTTACCAATGGCGGCTGGGGAAAACAAACTTCTGGAAAACAAAACCATTTACCGATGGTTAAAATTGGAAACTTTGATATTTACCGATATCAACTTCAGCAAGACCATTTACCGATGGTGGCTGGGAACAAAATTTGATGTTGAAAGGAAGCAAGACCATTTACCGATGGTGGCTTCAAAGAAACTAGACATTTACCGATGTCAACTTGGCAAGACCATTTACCGATGGCTGCTGCAACTGGGAATTCGATATTTACCGATATCGAAGAAAAACTGGGCCATTTACTGATGGCGTCTCCGCTTGGGGAGGAACAAACTCTTTGTGGTGATACCAGACAAGACGTTTACCGACGACTTCTGGGGATCTTGATTTTATCAACAAGGAAACAAAGCATGACCAGACATTTACCGATGACTGGGATGAGACTCGATGTTTACCGACATCGAAAGATGATGTTTACCGACATCGAAAGATGATGTTTACCGACATCAAAAGTGACCAGACATTTACCGATGACTGGGATGAGACTCGATGTTTACCGACATCGAAAGATGATGTTTACCGACATCAAAAAAAGTGACCAGACATTTACCGATGACTGGGAATGGGAAATTTATCGGGGAAAGACAAACAAATGTTTGCAACTGAAAACCGGGTAGGACATTTACAGATGATTCTACTGGGGATTTCTAGTTGGGGAATTGTCGGACATCTACTGACGACTGCAGAAAAGACTCGATGTTTACAGACATCGAAAGATGATGTTTACCGACATCAAAAATGACCAGACATTTACCGATGACTGGATGAGACTCGATGTTTACCGACACCGAAACAATGGTGTTTACCGACACCAAACATGATGACCAGACATTTACTGATGACTGGGATGAGACTTGATGTTTACTGACATCGAAAGATGATGTTTACTGACATCAAAAATGACCAGACATTTACCGATGACTGGAGAAAAACTCGATGTTTACAGACACCGAAACAATGGTGTTTACCGACACCAAACAAAGATGACCAGACATTTACTGATGACTGGGGAATACTCGATGTTTACAGACACCGAAACAAAGAAACACACGCGGGCGTTGACATGGCACTTACTGGTATCACAAGAACAACATCTTAGATATGTCAAGGCAAGGTTGACCACTTGCTGGGGGTCTCACTGAAGAAAAACAAACTTTCTGTCACCATCGGGTGAAGAAATAAACCTCTGTCACCATCGGGTGAGGAAATAAACCTCTGTGGGGATAATCATTTCTGAATGCTGTCGACGCAACTGTAGCAGACTTGGTGCTGACGTTGAACAAAAATGATCCGCCTCTGTCGGGGATACAGTCTGGTGAAGTTAACACATGAATGCATATGTTTGAATTTTTCTATGGCGTAATGCTCCATATTGAATGGAAATGCTACGCAATTTGAGGATGCAATGATTACTACATGCAAAATGCAAATGAACCCTGGCTAGGGAGCCAAAAGATCAGGTACTCCAACTCTGTGGGGAGACTCCTCTTGGGGAAATACTCTGCGGGGAACTCTGCTTGAGGAATGGTAAAGCGACTTCACACTCATGTTGGAAAACAGCACTGCTGCTGGGAAAAGGTAAACTCCGCTGGGGATAGCCTTCAGTCCACAGGTAGGATAAATGCTGGAGATAACTTTAATGAACCTGCCTCACTCGGGGAGGAAATCGACAAATACAGGCCTGCTGGGGATAGGCGATCCTTAGATCTGTTGGGGAATAGAAGGCACTATCCACAGACGTCTTCGCAGGGGAACATAGCTCTGATAGCTTCTAAACTTGCTTGGGGAAAATATCTGTTGAGGAAACGTCCTCACAGAGGCCAACCTGAAAAAATAGCACAACAAACTGCCCCCAGGGGATACATGGACAAGATACGCTCAAGCGTCCTCAACATTCAAAATGACTTTCAGATGTTTCGTCATCCTGCGAGTTATTGTTTAGCCTTCATGTTCTTATATGCAATGCTTATCAAAAATTCGGACATTTTTGCAAACAAAACAATAAAAATAAAAACAGAAAGAGCTATTTATCTGAATAACGATTTTTATTGATTGAAAATGTGCCTGAAGAGGCAAATACATCGGGAAGCAATTCCTAGGAAGAGGTAATTGCGCCTAAAAGGAAAAAATCTATCCTAATGGCAATGTGAATACGGCATCCACTATTTCCCAATTCTGTTATAACTCACAGATCATCAGTTTTCCTCCCAACTCCTTGCTTTCTGAGAAGAATGACTGGACGGATCACATCTTTCGAGATGGCAGACGATAAAGCTTGATGAAGTACAGACAACTCAGACTGTAGTCTTCGCTTTAATCCCTAACTTTTGCCTGGATCGCCCTTTCGGGTTTTCAATCCACCGGGATACCCATTTTTGCCTAAGCCGCCCTTGCGGGTTTTCGACTTACCGGGTGTACGAATTTTTTTCATTTTTATCCCTAATTTTTGCCCGAACCTTTTCTTTCTGTTTTTTGGTTCGCCGGGATGCCCTTTTTTTGCCTGGACTCTTTTATTCTTTTTGTCCAGCGGGTCGATTTATGCGAAGTATTTTTTGACTACATCTGAGTTGACAGGAGACGGAAAATCTTCACCATCCATAGTCGTAAGCATCAAGGCTCCACCGGAGAAGACCTTCTTCACAACATACGGACCTTCATAGTTAGGAGTCCACTTGCCCCTGTTGTCTGCACCGGGAGGAAGGATCCTCTTCAAAACTAAGTCCCCGATCTGAAATGTCCGAGGACGCACTTTCTGATCAAAGGCTCGCTTCATCCTTTTCTGATACAACTGTCCATGGCATACAGCGGCTAGCCGTCTCTCCTCGATAAGGCTCAACTCGTTAAACCTTGTTCGGATCCACTCGGCTTCGTCCAGTTTGACATCCAATAAAACTCTTAGAGAAGGAATCTCCACTTCAACAGGTAGGACTGCTTCCATACCATACACAAGGGAGTAGGGGGTTGCCCCGGTTGACGTACGTACTGAGGTACGGTACCCATGCAAAGCGAAAGGCAGCATCTCATGCCAATCCTTGTACGTAACGACCATCTTCTGCACAATCTTCTTGATATTCTTGTTCGCCGCTTCCACAGCACCATTCATCTTCGGTCTGTAAGGAGAAGAATTGTGATGTTCAATCTTGAAATCTTTACAAAGCTCTTTCATCATCTTGTTGTTGAGATTCGAACCATTGTCAGTGATGATTCTCTCAGGAACTCCGTAACGACAGATGATTTCTTTCTTGATGAATCGGGTAACCACTTGTTTGGTAACGTTAGCATAGGAAGCTGTTTCTACCCACTTGGTGAAATAATCGATCGCAACCAAGATGAAGCGATGTCCATTCGAAGCAGTAGGCTCAATCTTCCCAATCATATCAATGCCCCACATGGCGAACGGCCAAGGCGAATTCATGATATTCAGAGGGCTTGGTGGTACGTGCACCTTATCAGCATAGATTTGACACTTATGGCACTTCCGAGCATGCCTGAAACAATCGGATTCCATAGTCATCCAGTAATAACCCGCTCTCAACAATTTCTTAGCCATTGCATGTCCGCCGGCATGGGTACCGAAGGAACCTTCATGAACTTCCTGCATTAACATGTCTGCCTCGGGTCTGTCCACGCATCTGAGCAAGACCATGTCAAAGTTTCTTTTATACAACACATCATCCTGATTCAAGTAGAAGCTTCCAGCTAGCCTCCTCAGAGTTTTCTTGTCATTCTTCGACGCACCTTCAGGATACTCCTGAGTCTTGAGGAAATTCTTGATGTCGTAATACCACGGCTTCTCATCAATAGCAACAACTAACTCGGCTACAAACACATACGCAGGCCTCTCGAGTCGATTCACCGCAACATGTGGCACATGATTCCACCAATGAACTTTGATCATAGACGACAAAGTTGCCAAAGCATCAGCCATTTGATTCTCATCCCGGGGGACATGATACAACTTCACCTTCTTGAAGAACGTCAGTATTCTTCTGGTATAATCTCTATACGGAATCAAATGCGGCTGGTTCGTATTCCAATCTCCATTGACTTGGTTGATCACTAGAGCTGAATCTCCAAAAACGTCAAGGGTTTTGATCCTCAGATCAATGGCTTCTTCTATCCCCATGATACAAGCCTCATACTCAGCTTCGTTGTTGGTGACGTCAAACGTCAATCTGGCAGAGAAAGGTATATGAGCACCTTTAGGATTGATCAACACAGCCCCAACACCGTTACCATTCATATTCACAGCCCCATCAAACATCAGTGTCCATTTGTCATCCGGGTCCGGTCCTTCCTCGACAAGAGGCTCTTCGCAATCTTTCATCTTAAGATACATGATGTCTTCATCAGGGAATTCAAACATCATTGGCTGATAATCTTCAATCGGTTGTTCGGCAAGGTAGTCTGACAGAATACTACCTTTGATGGCCTTCTGTGACGTGTACTGAATGTCATACTCTGTTAAGATCATCTGCCAACGGGCAACACGTCCGGTGAGAGCTGGTTTCTCAAAGATGTACTTCACTGGATCCATCTTAGAAATCAATAAGGTAGTATGGTTCAACATATACTGTCTCAGTCGGCGAGCAACCCAGGCCAAAGCACAGCAAGTTTTCTCGAGCAGTGAATATCTTGTTTCACAGTCGGTAAACTTTTTGCTAAGGTAGTATATGGCATGCTCTTTTCGACCAGACTCGTCATGCTGTCCCAATACACACCCCATCGAGTTCTCAGTTACTGACAGGTACATTATCAGAGGTCTCCCTGGAACTGGAGGTATGAGGATTGGAGGTTTCTGTAAATACTCCTTGATCTTGTCAAAAGCTTTCTGACAGTCATCATTCCACTTGATCGCTTGATTCTTTCTGAGCAGTTTGAAAATTGGTTCACATGTAGCAGTTAGATGAGATATGAACCTTGCAATGTAGTTCAATCTCCCTAAAAACCCACGGACTTGCTTCTCCGTTTTCGGTTCAGGCATCTCTTGAATAGCTTTGACTTTTGCTGGATCAACCTCAATCCCTTTCTCACTGACAATGAAGCCTAAGAGCTTCCCGGATCTCACTCCAAACGTGCACTTGTTCGGATTCAACCTTAGTCTGAACTTTCTCAACCGGTCAAACAGCTTCTGTAAATTAACCAGGTGCTCCTCTTCTGTCTGCGACTTTGCAATCATATCATCCACATACACTTCAATTTCTTTGTGCATCATGTCATGAAAAAGAGTCGTCATTGCCCTCTGATAGGTAGCACCAGCATTCTTCAGCCCAAATGGCATCACCTTATAGCAGAACGTGCCCCAAGGTGTAATGAATGTCGTCTTTTCCATGTCTTCTGGCGCCATCTTGATCTGATTATATCCGGAGAAACCATCCATGAAAGAGAATACCGAGGATTGAGCCGTGTTATCAACCAATACATCAATGTGAGGTAATGGGAAATCATCTTTCGGACTCGCTCTATTCAAATCCCGGTAATCGACACACATTCTGACTTTACCATCCTTCTTCGGCACAGGAACGATGTTGGCCACCCACGGCGGATAACTTGTAACAGCCAGAAAACCTGCATCCCACTGCTTCTGAACCTCTTCCTTGATCTTAGTTGCCATGTCAGGACTTGTTCTACGAAGCTTCTGCTTGACCGAAGGACATCCTTCCCTAAGAGGTAATCGATGCATCACAATGTCTGTATCTAAACCAGGCATATCTTGGTACGACCAGGCGAACACTTCCACATATTCTCTCAGCATCTCAATCAGCCTCCTCTTGACAGAGTCCTCTAAAGCAGCCCCAATCTTGATTTCTTTTTTGTCGTCTTCAGTACCCAGATTAATAGTTTCCAACTCCTCCTGATGAGGTTGGATGACCCTTTCCTCCTGCTTCAGTAATCTGGCCAATTCTGCAGGGAGTTCACAGTCTTCCTCACTCTCCTCTTCAGCTTGGTAAATGGGATTATCGAAATCATACTGAGCCGTAACAGAACTGTTCATAGTGAATGCCATAAGATCGCTTCTGCATGTTTGATGCTTTGTTTTAGAAAAAGAGTTCAATAAAGGTCGCAAAAACAAAAAAAAACATTGCCATTTTTTGAAAAAGAAAAATGAAAACAGAAAACAGAAAGACAGGGATCACAAAATTTGTTCAAAAAATGTCCTTCATTACTGATAATCATTAAAACATGATGAGGCCCTACAAAAATGAATCACTACGCCTTGGGCAGAACGTAGGATTTTCATGCAAAATGACAAAACAACAGAAAATTACTCTGTCAGAAGAGTAACTTGAACCACTTCTTCAGCCGTCCAGTTGTTGATAGACCCCCCTGGTGCACACGGGCGAACCCAGTTGTCCAAATCACAATCACTGTCACAGTCTTCACTACCAGTTGCAGAAACATCGCCATGATTCATCAGCCCAGCGCTCGTAAAGGTACTCGGACCCGCTTGACCATTCTGCTCTGCTCGGAGAGGCTCATAACCAACACCATATTTGTCTTCTTTAACCGGCAAATCCACCATCTTGCCCCAGCCTTCAGCTTTGCCAGAATCAACAACCTCCTTAGCCTGTTTGTAAGAAGTAATCGAAACACCTGGCTTTCTCTGCTCAGCGTACGCCACTTTCTCAAGAGCCACAGTCTCAAACGCCTGGCATAAGGTTTCGTGGATCTCGCCATCCACCTCAACATATTTGAACGAGGATAGATGACTCACCAGGATCTCTTCTTCACCGCATACTGTCACAATCTGACCGTTCCAGATATACTTGAGTTTTTGATGGAGAGTCGACGAGACTGCCCCTGCTGCATGAATCCATGGACGCCCCAACAAACAACTATAGGCGGGCTGGATGTCCATAACATAGAAGATGATATCGAATACCTCAGGACCTATCTTCACAGGCAAGGTAACTTCCCCACACACAGAACGTTTGGATCCGTCAAAAGCACGAACGATCAGGTCACTGGGATTAAGCACAAACCCTTCCGCATCAATCTTCCTCAGAATCTGCTTAGGCAACACATTCAACGACGACCCGGTGTCTACCAATACGTGAGACAACACTGCCCCCTTGCACTCCATGGTGATGTGCAAGGCTTTGTTATGGTTTCGCCCTTCAGGTGGTAAGTCCAAGTTGGTGAAACCTACACCATGTCTGGTGCTCACATTGGCCATCACACCCTCTAGTTGATTGACAGAAATCTCCTGAGGCACGTAAGCCAGATTCAACATCTTCAGCAAGGCATTACGGTGTGCCTCAGAGCACATCAACAGTGAAAGTATAGAAATCTTGGACGGAGTTTGATTCAACTGATCCACAATCTTGTAGTCACTCTTCTTGATTATCTTCATAAACTCCTCCACGTCTTTCTCAAATGACCCTCGGGCGCTTCTTTCTGAACAGGCTCTTCCTCAACCACAGCTTGCTTACCCTTTGCTCTGGCGAGAGCTTCAGCATTATTGTCCCTCAAAGGCTGCGGTGCGAACAGACGACCGCTTCTGGTAAAACCTCCTGGACCCCCTACATTATCCACAGCCGGACCAACCCTTGTAGGAACTCTATTTGGTAAACCAATTGTCACTGGAGTTTGATTCACTGGTCTTGTCTGACCTTCAGCCCTTCTGTAACTGCGGTGAGCATTATCATACTTCCACGGCACAGCTCTACTATTCTCAACAGCCCTTCTTCCAGATGCAGCGGTAGTAGTTGGAACACTGATGGTTACAGGCACGGGAATGGTAACTGGGGTACCATTTGCTGCAGGTGCACTAACGACCCTTTGTCCACGTTCTTCAGACGGTTTAAAGTAAATGGTGATAGTTGACGCTGTTCCACGATCTTTTACAGCCCTACTGAATTGCAAACAACCTTCATCCATCATACCCTGGATACCGGTCTTCAACTGGTCGCAACCATTCTCAGATTCTGCACAGCCCAAACAATCTTCATCACAGCCCGGATAGACACCCCCTTCAGCAGACGGCACTTCACAACTAGCAGAGAAGTCTGAACATCATCAACATTAACAACCAGATCTTCAGCTTCTTTCCCCTCAATATTGTTCACTCTATGCCCACCATGCTGAGGCATAGGGTTGTTTACGACATTAGGCACTGGAGCGAAGTTGATTGCCTTGGCATCGATCAAATCCTGAACCTTGTGCTGGAGAGCTCGACACTTCTCGGTATGGTGGCCCGGTGCCCCAGAATGAAAGTCACATCTAACATTAGCATCATAGCCAGGAGGCAGCACTGTAGGCGGAGCCATTGTACGCAACTCAATCATCCCCAACTTGAGTAGTTCGGGTAATAACTCTGTGTAAGACATGGGCAGAGGATCAAATCTTCTATCAGCCTGCAATTTCTGTCTGGGCTGATAAGGACGTTGCTGTTGTTGTTGTTGTTGCGGTTGTTGAACTCTTGGTTGTTGTTGTTGACGAGGTTGAGGTGCCGGAATAGTCACTGCAGCTACTGGACGATATTGATCTCTGTTAGCATTTGTTCTGTACACACCCCCTCTGTGCTGTACAGCATTGGTCTCTCCTTCTCTACGGCGAGGTGCCCCAGAGAAGGGTTTCTTTAATGAAGACGAGGAACCAGCATCATGGATCCTACCAGCTTTGATTAGACTCTCAGTCCTCTCTCCACAAATGACAACATCAGAAAAACTACCGAATGGGCAGCTCCCCATCCGGTCCATAAACACACCTTGAAGAGTACCGATAAACATATCTGTCAACTCCCTCTCCAGCATAGGGGGTTGAACCCTAGCAGCCAGTTCACGCCACCTCTGGGCATACTCCTTGAAGCTTTCATTGGATTTTTGACATAGACTCTGTAGCTGAGTCCGGCTCGGTGCCATGTCCATGTTGTGCTTGTATTGCCTTAAGAAGGCCTCACCCAGATCTCTCCAGCATCGGATCGAATCTCTCTTCAATTCCATGTACCAGTCCAAGGAAGCCCCAGATAGACTATCTTGGAAAAAATACATCCACATCTTTTCATCATCAGTATACGCAGAGATTTTTCTGTAGTAAGCCTGCACATGGGTGCGAGGGCAAGAAGTACCGTTGTATTTGTCGAAGGACGGTGCTTTGAACTTGTGAGGGATTCTCAAACCTTCAACCAATCCCATATTAGTAACATCAAAACCGAGGGAATTTTGACTTTCCATAGCACGGATCTTCTCAGCAAGAGCTTCAACTTTACGATCTCTCTCATTAACCCTTCCCAGAACGTCTTCGTCTTCACTGAGCAGAGAGAACAAATCCTCTTGTCTGTCAACAATCGGAACAGGATTACGGGCCGGAGCACGGACTACTCTGGCATTAGTGGCATCTGGAACAATAGGTTGACCGTTGATTCGAATACCCCCTAACTCATCACCTACAGCATAGTTGTTGACGGGTACAGCAGCAGCAATATTGTTATCATTGACTGGGCCTCCTTCTGGCGGAGCATGGTTGATCGGTGGATTTGCAGCCTCTTGTCTCTGAACCATAGCTCGAAGTTCTTCTTGACCTTGTGCAACCCCTTGCATCATATTCATAAACTGGGCCATGCTAGCCTTCATCTCAGCCAACTCAGCTTGAAATTGATCCATACTTCTCTGTTGATTCAGTCTTGTTGAGTAGCGGTGCGGACGTTGATCAGCTATCCTGCCTGAACAGGAACCAAGAGTGAGAAGTCACGACCAAGAACACCTGTTATGCAAAATGATATGAGTATGATGCAAATGATGCGTATGATGCACATGATATGCTCATTTCTCAGGCATTCAAAGAGCCTGACCCATCCTGAAAAGATGGCAACCTGCAGCAACAAGAGAACAAACAGATACAAGGGAATGCTGACATCCTTATACATACATAAGGGTGAAAAGGCATACAACCAATGTCAACAGAATATCTGAATAAACAACGTACAAAGAAAAAGAATCCCATCCAACAAGCCTGGAGGTGATTCTTAACAAAAAGATCCAAGAGATGGCTTACATGCAGATGAATCCCATCCAACAAGCCTGGAGGTGATTCTCAACAAAATACAAACAGAGATACAAACTAAGACAGACGGTCTTCAGGAATGAGGGTCTTCAGGTAATGGCACTGGTCGATCAACAGTGAGCATTCTGAACAGTCTGGTAAAGGGGTGATCTTCTCCTTCAACTGTCTTCTGAGCTCCAAGACTTCTCCTCCAAGGTGGTCCTCTGATTTCTGTCTCAACTCCATCTCTTTCTTCAACTGACTGTCTTTATCTTTGAGTTGCTTCTCCAAGTCTCTGATCTTCTTCTGATAACTGGCTTCTGCTCTCTGCAGCCTCAAGCGCTCCCGGTGTTCTGCATCTAACATACTCTCCATCTCCTCGTAGGATCTCTTCTTGCTTCTCAGTCTGCTAACATCTTCTCCTTGCACCTCCCTGAGTTGATGGGCCAAGTGCAGCTTATCAGCCTGAGCTTTGTACAACTCCATCTGGGTATCTTGCTCCTTCTCCCTCAAACGACGATTCTCCATCAGGGCTTGCTTATAGTGCTCAGCAGGTACACTATCAGCGAGAACCAAAGGTGGTTGCTCTTGCAACGGCTCCATCCTATCGTAGGGTAGCAGCAAAGTTTCCACTCTCTTCTTTACCCAATCAGTGTAATCGGGCATTGCAATGGCAAACTTCTTCCCTAAGACAGATCCATCCTTCGCTTCAACAAATTTCCAGGCTCTCCCAATCTGCTCCAACTTAGCAGGGTCAGTACGCTTCTCAAAATACACACTCTCAACTACCTCAGCTTCAAGTGGCCTTCTACTCATGACAAATCCTAGCTGGCGAAGAGAAAGAACTGGGTTGTAATTGATGCAACCCTTGGTCCCTACGAGTGGCACATTACGGAATCCTCCACAGCTCATAATGACGTTACGCACATCCATCCGGTAAGATTGCCACCTGATATCATAGGAGGTAAGAGACATAACCCTCTGAGTCCACTTAAGAGTGCTCTGGGTATCCACAAATGGTCCACTAGCTGGCAGAAGAGACATGAACCATTTGAACAGGAGAGGTAGGCAACACCTGATGGCTCCTCCCTTACCATGCCTGCTGTGAATGGCATAGTAAGTATCTGCTAGAAGAGTAGGGATTGGATTCCCTCTGATGAAAATGCTGATAGCAGTGAAGTCAATGAAATTTGGCATACTGGGAAATAGGATGATACCATAGATCATGGCAGCTAACTGTGCGTGAAAAACTTCCCAATTCCCCTTTTCTGCTTCAACTCTGGCTACTCTCAACAGGAACTTCAATGGCAGACCTACAACTTCCCCACTGGACTTCCAACTCTCACCAACTTCCTTGACATTCATTCGTAGAGCTCTGGCAATCAATCGGAAATCGACCTCCTTTGGGACGTCCAAAAGGGAATCTGATGCTGAATAGGGATACTCAACAGGATAGAATACTCCTCGAGAGTAGGTGCAAGCTGATAATCCTGGAAAGTGAAGCATCTGAGCTCTGGGTCATAAAACTGTAGTAGTGTCTGCAGAGGCACCGGATCCACTACTGTCTTCAGTACTGTCAAGATATCTCCATACTGTCCCACGAAATTCTTCAGACGATCATCTGTCACAAAGCTACCCAACTCAATCAGTGAAGTCAGCGGCTCACGATGAAAGCTGTAGGAACAGGTCTTCCGCTTCGGCTCGGGGACCGTTGCCATCTCTATCAGTAGACAAGCTCTGGAATGTACCTGAGAAATGATATGCATGCAGAGATTAGTTTTTTTCTTTTTTTTTCTTTTTTTTTTCTTTTCTTTTTTTTTGATTTTTTTTTTTTATTGCGTTTCTTTTGAAAAATAAATATGCTATGATGCAAATGATGCAGACTGGACTGGCTGGTTGTGCAAACTCTGATACTAGGTCAAAGCTTCAGTCAAAATCAGAACATAAATCCCACTTAAGGTTTACTGAACACTGTCTGAACACAAAGTCACCATCAGAACCAAGTCACCAACAGAACCGAGTCACCAACGGTACCTGTAATGAATAACCCTTCCCCACTCACGGGTGTAGTCTAGGCCAGGGTAAAGCTTGAGAGAAACGCAGCATAAATAACCTTTCGCAGAATACTGTCATATACACACCCGAAGTATGTAACGACAGCATCCCACCAGGGTCTGAACTGCTCGTGATATCAATGTTCCGCTAAGTGGCGCCATACCACCCGCTTCCCATGAATCACTCTATTCCTAGGTATCCTAGATTGCACTCATGGTCTGGGTATTGGACCTTTTACCTCAACTGACTCTTCCCCCACACAGAGAGAAACAAACAACCAGCCAGGTGAACAGATGAATAAATGCAAACATTAATGCAAACATAAATGCAAACAATAGACAATGAATGCAAACAGTAAATAATGAATGCAATAAATAAACACAGCATAAAGCAACCAAAACCCTAACCTAAAGAGCGCTAGGAGAGACTCGCTCAGGGAAGATGGACCAGCATAGGTCAACTTCTCTATATCCCCAGCAGAGTCGCCAGCTGTCGCATTACGCGAAAAACCGGCGGGAAAACAAGAACAACAGAGCCGCCACCGTGCGTTATTTATCCCGAAAGAGGGAAAGGAAACGCTCAGAGTAAACCTGGAAAAAGCATGGTCTCGCGACCAAAGAGAATGGGATCGGGAGTCGGTTATGCGAAGGGAAGGTATTAGCACCCCTACGCATCCGTCGTACTCGACGGGATCCACGCACAATAGGAAGGAAAATGGTTGCTAAAACGCTGCTCACACACACACACACTGGCTGAAAGAGACAAAAGAAACTGACTGAAACTGACTCGGCAGGACATCGTATCCTGGGCCTACTTAGTCTGTCAGACATAGACATCAGAGTCGAAGTAGTTCGGAATGGGGAGACGACACATGCTCGCTAGGATATCGCATCCTATGCATACGTATCTTCTCGGACGAGAGAAGAATCAGAGCATTCGTAGCTCGGCTGACACGCACACAGACAAACAAAACAAAGGCAAACGTGGAGCCTGAATGCCAATCGTTGGACTTACATCAGCATCCGAACCTAAACACACGCAAAGAGGCAAACGTGGAGCCCAAATGCCAATCACTGGACTTATATTGACATCCGAACCTAAACAACACAACAGATAGATAGGGAGTCGGGGACTCAGCCTATAACTGTCAAACAAACACAAACAGACAGCAAATGCTAAGGAGTACGGGGACTCGAGCCTAGCAAAGGTCAGACAACACACACAAAGAAAGAAAAGGGCGCCCGGAGAGATCAGCTCAATCTCCTGCCTACATACTTCATCTGGTATGAAGATCAGGGCGATGTAGTTCCCCTACGCAGGGATAAAGGACCTAGCCTAACCAGATAACAGAGGGAGACACAACTAGGGAGACTACGACTCGAGCCTAGATGTTATCATGCAAATCATCCCTAAGTTATGGTTTCTAGCTAAATGGCACAAGGGCCAACCTATTCTAAGCATGGCTCACACAGGGAGCAAGCCACACATACTTGACTTGCACAGGAAGCAAGCCAAGCAAAACCTACTTGCACAGGAAGCAAGTCTAAACTATCCTAACTTGCACAGGAAGCAAGTCAAACAATCCTATCTTGCACAGGAAGCAAGTCAAACAATCCTACAAGCACAGATAGCACACGCTATACACAAACAAGTGGCTCAAACAAGGGTTAGGTTTTAGTCAAGGGGTCATATCAACCTCGACAAACAAACCTCTGGAATGGGGTGAGTGTTGCTCTTAACCTTGCCATTGAGGGGCTAAGGTGAAGCAGATGAAAGGATGAAGTGAGGATGAGACCTCACAGCTCTTATCCCTGGCTTGGGAGAGCTCAAGACAAGAATGTGTGGGTTCAGAAAGTGGGAACCCTTCTACACATTAAAACTGACTCAACTGTACAGTTGTACAAGATCTTGGGTTTGTATCTGCAATGCATCAACACAGTGGTGTGAGCAAGGCAGATGACACACTGAATAGTGGGGGATAGATTGCATATCCCTACCTTCCACCAATTGCCTCTTCACTTAGGAGGACTTTGACTCTATGCAAGGACAAAATAAACAGTCACAAACATTGCCTCTTAAGGAGGACTTCAGACAGTTGCCTGGCCAAGTAACAGGCCAGGTCTTCCAGACTACATGAAGTAGAAGAGACATACCTCAATGCAAATTGCTTATACAAGCAAAGCAAAGCAAAAAGTTCACAAGGAACTAAGCAACTAAAGCACCTGAAACAGTCAAGTAGACGTTAGGATGCAAATTCAAACAAAACAAACGGAAACAGACAACAACAGTCCATTAGAGGCACATGGATGTGCAAGGCACAAGGCTTAGGGCATGTGAGCCAAGCCATCTACAAAACAAGGAGGTTAGACAACAATATTCAAGCAAGCTCAGTCAAAAGAAATGGTCTCAATGGCCATTTGATGGTCAACCTGAAATCACAAACTCAAAGGTGAGTAACAGGACCACTAGGGCAAGCCTAGGGTCAATAGTGAATGAGAAAGTCCAAACAGCAAGGGGTAAGTATCCAAAATCATGTTCAAACAATTAGGAAACAAAACTAATTGGGTTCACATTCATATCAATCATCATCATCATTTCATGAACCATTTAGGTCAAAGTAGGGCAAACAGAAACCCATAGAAGTCAACAGAAAGACTTGCATCAAAAGCAATCTAAACATTTTCCAAAAATCACCAAATAAATCATGATCAAACCTAACACATAACATGGTAAGCATGTCAAATTTCATCCCATTTGGACAAGTGGAAGGCAGTCAATGAAAATCAGAAGGTCAAAGTGCATTCAAGTAAGCATGGTGAAAGTCAACAAGCATGGGTCAACTTCAAAAAATCATATCAATTTGAAAACAGAAGAGAAATGAATGAGATTAACACCAATGCAAAGCTTGAGATGTCTAGTTACCACATATGAAATTTCATGATCATACAATAAGATTTGAGAATTTCACAAAAGATTTGGCAAGGCATAGCACAAAAAGTCAACAAATGACCAAATATGGAAGGAAATTCTCAATCAAATGGAAAACAGCAAGATTAATTCCAAGAAAATTCATACACAAACTAGACATGTGAAAGAACATCCATGCAAAATTTCAAGTGATTTGGAGAAGAGGAAGCATGTGAACAAAAATTGGGAAAATGCATGATCATGGTATAGAACCAAATGTAACACATAACTTCAGAAAATCATAACTCTCAATCCACAAATGATAAATGCACAAACTTTATATGGAAATGAAGGTCAATGTGTCTAGTTTCACCACAAAAAATTTCAAGCTCATTGGATACAGCATGACAATTTCACAAAAGGAATGGCTCCATGTATCATTTTAGCATACATGTTGGGAAATCATTTATCATTTAGAATCCAGCCACTGAAAAATTAATTAAAATTCACAATAAAATGAAGGACACATTCATGAGTTTAATGCAAAAAGTCCCACAATTTTTGGAGTTAAAATGAATTTAAAATGAATTGTTGAAGTTGGATGGATAATTGAACAAAGTATGAAACACATAGCATGGCAAATGGTCAACAATGAGTCAACGAATGGCAGAAGTGTAATTCTGGGCTCATTAATCAAAACTACTGCGTTTTGGCAAGGCAAAACGAAATGTTCTGATTGGCTCCCAGCCAATAGAACAGTAATTTGGCCAATGGTTCAAAATTCTGAGTTTTTACATAAACCCTTAGGGTTTCTAACAGTATGGCCAACAATGCAAGCAAACAGCATGAATTTTCAAACAACATCATCCATGGACAAAAATAACCAGCATCAAACCAACGAGCATGGCCATGAACACTTATCATTAAGCAACAACAACCCACATTAGAACAAGCATGCTCACACCAACAGACAAACAGCAAGGCATCCTTATGACATTTCCAACATCAACACCAAAACTCGATCAGCATACAACAGCATTCATCACCCAAGCAAAGTTTGGTTTTGACAAGTATTTTAACAGCAGCATGTACACATTCATCATCCAAGTTCATCATCATATCGAAATTAAACAAACACATGGAAACCACAAATGCAACACAAACATGATGCTCATATAACAAACAACAATCAACATACATGAGCTAGTTTTCTGGAAAAACCACAGGATTTATCATGGCAAGTTTCAGCAGCATGGTTCATGGGGTTTCAAACAGCAGCAGGGTTGAATTAGCATGGCAGCTCATGTTCATCAACAAAACTCAAACCTAGTTCATCTAAGCAATCACAACAGCATACACATTGTTATTGAAAACTCATCATTAATTGAGAAAATAACAGCAAGGCATATAGCAAGTGGTAGTGGCTCATGCAATCAAAACAAACAAACAGCAGCAGTATTCATTCATCATCATGTCCATCACCAAATCGAGCAAAACAAACAACAACATATAGCAGCATAGCATTTGGCAATGTGTAGCAGCAGGCAATCAACAGCATACAGCACAATCAAATGGATTTCTAACAGCAACCAACATGCATCTTCATGAAATCGTCAAAATAAAATCCGACAGCATTCCACATACAGCATGGCATTTGTAAACAGTCAGCATTCATTTTCATCATCCTGAACTCAATCAAACAATAAGCATCAAGCAAGCAACATCATGACATGAACAACAAAACAACACCAACATGAGGAATTCTAGGCAAGTTTATGATTCATACACAACAGCATAGTATACATTCAACATCAATGTTCAATATTCAATCAACAACTTTCAAATAGAATAGATCATAAAGCCATGGCAAATAGCATGTCCCCCATACAAACACCTCATGGACAACAAATCAACAACAATCAACCAAAATCATGGGAAGTTCTGGGGTTTATAACAGCAGGGCATACTCATGTTGTCACCAACATCAAAACAAAAGGACTCGACCAAACCACACAAACAACATTGTATTGGTATAGCAACATCATTCAGCAACAACAACTAATAATAAACCAAACAAAACAGGTGGAATTTCTGGGCAGAACTAGGTTTCGAAACAGCAACAGTATTATCATCATTCAAACATGAAATTTCGAAGTGTCCAGGAATCCATGCCACTCATGCTAGTGTCATCAATCAACATCAAGCAACATTAATCCAACCAGCATAATCATTAAAAACACAACCACCTCCAAGAATCGATCAAAACAAGTTTATGCATGAAAAATGAAATCTAAATTTCTCTCAACATAATCAACCATTTCAAGGGATTCAACTTGCAACATGTTCAGCATGGAAAGGCCTTTCAGAAACACAACAAAGCAAGGCAAATAATGGAAGTCGATTGCTTACTTGATTTTGAAGGAAATCGAGCTACAGTGTTGTTTTTATGCCATGGTGTTTTGGACAGATAAACTCAAATGTTAACAGCAGGGGTTTTTCCTTTTTGATCTCAGTAGCCTCTTTTCCAAAATGCCAATGTATCCTTTTTGATGGATGCTTGACAGCTTTTCCAATGCCAAGTCAGGTTAGAAAAAAGTGAGTAAGTGAAGGGGGTTGGAATGGATGAGGTTTTGGGAGGGTGTATGAGGTTTGGTTCTTCTGTTTGGACAGGCGATGCTAAGTGCCAAGGGTGTGTGCCAATGCTGTGTGTGTATGACAGAAAATGGTGCAAATGGCAAGGTTTGGTGCTGCTTGAGTTTGGATAGGCAAGGTTCAAATGCCAGTAGCAAGGTCAGTTGAGAGGACCAATGCCTATGCTGTCCTGTGTTTTATGCTGCTGCAGGTTTTGTTTAATGGGAGTTTTGACAGGTTTTTGTCAAATGGCCAAAGATCCATTTCCACAGCATGAAGTCTCTTTGTTACGCAGCCTCTAGTCTTCAAAATGGCAGCCAATTCCCATTCCTAAAACCTGCTATGTGAAGTCTAGATCCTAGAGGTATGGTTGTCCTCTTGAGATGCAAGGCCAGTGTTTTGAACGAATGTGGCTTGCAGGTTTTCTACTGTGGAGTTTGGCAGCCGTAGCAGGGTTATGGTGCAGAATGCAAGGTTCAGTTTTTCCATGGTGAGCTTTGACAGTTCTTGGTAAATGCAAGTGGGGTCATTTGAAGCCTTTCTTATGAAGTGGCCAAGAAAATGAGTATCAATGCAGCAGTCCTGTTATGTGGTTATGGTAAGGCTGGGTTGGCTTTTTGTTTTGGAAGGATGAAGTGAGATGCAAGATAGCAGGGTTTTGTGGTGTGGCAGAAAAAATACCAAGCAAAGCAAGAGCTTTCTTTTTTTCTGCTGCAGTGTTGTATGCTTGTTGGTTGTAGATGTTTAGCAGGGCAAGGTTGGAAAAAAAATGAAGGTTGGTTGTGCAATTGTTTTTGATGACAGCAAAAATCAATGGCCAGATGAGTTAGGTTTGTGTTATGGTCTGCTACTGGTTTTGGACAGAAGAAAAATAAATCAGATGCAAATAGCTAGCTCAGTTCTTTGTTGCAAGGTGTTTTTCGAATCAGCCTGCCTTTTTCTCCTTTGCCTTGGCCCAGTGGTTTTTGTGCCATGCTGCTAATTGCTGTTACTGTCATGACAGACAAACATGGCCTGAATCCTGCTGCTTTCAATAAGGCATGGTGTTTCCTTTAAGTGCACAGCATGGTGATGCTTTTAGGGAATGAGTGAAGTGTGTTTTCTATGTGTATCCAAACCATGACACAATGCTGCACACCATTGCCACTAGGTCTGCTATGTAAGTACAAGGTATGGCTCAACAATTGGATGTTTGAAATAATGTCCTTTTGCCCAAAATTCAAGTATGCTAACATGGCCATATGTACTTGTTGGTGTATGGCTGCATGATGAGGTTTCAACATGACAGAAAAATGGCTTGCTAACTTCTGTTTTGAGAGTACAAACCATGGTATGGTGGATGCATAAACAAGTATGGTGCAAGTATGGTCAAAGGGTACTTTTCTTGTAATTCAAGCAACCAAACAAGATTCACATGTTCTGCATAATTTGGCTTTGCAAACACACTTAAAATGATATTTATGAGCTATCCCAATTGGCCAAATGTTGAAAAAATGTTTGAGTCAAAAAGTCAACTCTTGGTCAAACTTACTTTTAAATGAAAAAGGTCAAAATATGCCATTTTGATTGGTGAAGTTTTGACTCATGAAATTTATATTTTTGGAAAGAGGATGAAAAATGTGGTTTGTAGGAAAAAACCCCACCAAATTTGGCCAAACGGTTTGGGAGATATGGCCCTTTGAAATTCAAGATTTTCTGAAATCGATTCGATCATAACTTGTCAACCACACATGGGAATTGAGAGTTCTAGGACTTTTTGGAAATGGGAGAACAAGATCTTCAACTTTCATGTTGGGCAAAAATTCATTTGGGGCTTGTATCACAATGTAAGTTTGAGGATCAAAACTTTCCATTTTTGGTAAGTTTCAGTTACAGGCCCAGTTTCCGTTTTGGGAAATTTCTGATCTGGCTTCAAATTCTTCCATGATGGTGTTTGGCATGATGTATGATGACTATTTGGACATGAATGAACTCCCACAAACCAATTCCAATCATCAAATCTCTGATTAAATGGACAATTGACCAACAGTTGACTATTAGGGTTTTTGTCTGATTATGCATTGACTGATGAATTCCAAACCCTGATTCCTTGAGAACTTGACTTCAAATGATGTCCCAAGTTGTATGAACTCTTGATTATTAACCATGGTGCCCAAATTCCACAAGAATGACCACCATCCACTGCTTTGACTGACAGTTGACTTTTCTAGGGTTTTGACTGTCTGTGTATGAACTGCTGATCTCTGAGCCCTTAACCCTTGACCAAAATACTTCAAATAGACCTCCAAGTCATGTGAACTTGTTGGACAAACCCCAAGGCCTTGATTCAATGAGAAATTCTTTTGCTTGCTTGGTTGACTGATCAGGAGATTAGTTTGACCTAATTCTTGACTGTTTGCACTTGAGGCAACTGAGGAACAATGCAAATGCTATGCAATGGATCATGACATGCTATGACCTAATATGAAAATGTATGTATAATGATAGGTGCAAATTTGAGGTGCTACAATGACAAACATGATTCCTTCCGAATTGATGCCACCGATGAGGAAATAGTGGAGGTCGCAAACCAAGTTCATGTTTCTAATTCATTAGAGAGATCTCTTATCGGAGCCTACAATGTTTTGACCGAAAATGAAGAAAAAGAGATTGAAGCGATGTTGCATGAATTAGAGTCTTGTGGAGAGTTTGCTTATCATGAAGAGACAAATGAAGATTTGGATGTGACAAAGAAAGTGGGAGAACCAAAACTAGAGTTGAAAATGCTACCTTCGCACTTAAAGTATGTGTTCCTTGGTGATGATTGTACTAAACCGGTGATCATTAGCAATACCTTGTCCACAAAAGAGGAGCATAAATTGATACAAGTGCTGAAAAAGAATGAAGGTGCAATAGGGTGGGTGTTATCCGACTTGAAGGGTATTAGTCCGTCCTATTGTATGTATAAGATCATGATGGAAGAAAATTTCAAACCCGTTGCACAACCTCAAAGGCGTCTAAATCCATCAATGAAAGAAGTAGTTCGGAAAGAAGTTGTCAAACTCTTGGAAGCCGGAATGATTTATCCTATCTCCGATAGTGAATGGGTGAGTCCGGTGCAAGTAGTTCCAAAAAAAGGTGGCATGACGGTTATCAAAAATGATAAAAATGAGTTGATTCCAACAAGAACGGTAACCGGGTGGAGGATGTGTATTGACTATAGAAGGCTAAACCAAGCTACAAGGAAAGATTACTTCCCACTACCTTTCATGGACCAAATGTTGGAAAGGTTGGCCGGCAAAAATTTCTATTGTTTCTTGGATGGTTATTCGGGGTACAACCAAATTTCGGTCAATCCGACGGATCATGAGAAAACGACTTTTACATGTCCTTTCGGCATCTTTGCTTACCGAAGAATGCCTTTTGGGTTATGTAATGCACCGACAATATTTCAACGGTGTATGCAAGCGATATTCTCGGATTTAATCGAAGAATGCATTGAGGTGTTCATGGATGATTTCTCCGTTTATGGATCGTCTTTTGATTTGTGCTTGAAACATCTTGATATGGTTTGGGGAAGATGTGTGAAGACCAACTTAGTGCTTAATTGGGAAAAATGCAACTTTATGGTCACCGAAGGTGTTGTACTCGGTCACAAGATCTCCTCCGAAGGGCTAGAAGTTGACAAAGCAAAGGTGGAAGTCATTGAGAAATTACTACCTCCAACAAATATAAAAGGAATAAGGAGCTTTCTCGGACATGCCGGATTTTACCGGAGATTCATCAAGGATTTTTCAAAGATAGCAAAGCCATTGAGTAATTTGCTCAACAAAGGTACGCAATTTCTTTTCGATGAGTCGTGTCCAAAAGCTTTCCTTGATTTGAAAGAAAAGTTAGTCACCGCACCCATAATCGTTGCACCAAATTGGACACTTGATTTTGAACTTATATGTGATGCAAGCGATTATGCGGTTGGTGCGGTGTTGGGTCAAAGAAGAGATAAAAATTTTCATGCTATCCACTATGCTAGTAAAGTTTTAAATGAGGCGCAAGTTAATTATGCGACAACAGAAAAAGAATTACTAGCTATAGTGTATGCATTGGAAAAGTTTAGAGCTTACTTGATAGGGTCTAAAGTTGTAGTCTACACCGACCATACGGCGATCAAATATTTGTTAACCAAGCCGGATTCCAAACAAAGATTAATTTGTTGGATTCTATTATTGCAAGAATTTGATTTGGAAATCCGGGATAAAAAAGGTTCCGAAAACTTGGTGGCGGATCAGTTGTCTCGTTTGGTTAATGTGGACATTATAAACAAAGAAGAGGAAGTAAGAGAAGAATTTCTGGATGAAAAACTGTATGCGATTCAAGTGAGGCTTTGGTTTGCCAATTTTACTAATTACAAGGCAACCGGTTTAACACCGGAAGACCTCACTAGTAATCAAAGAAGGAAATTCTTGGCGGATGTAAAATATTATGTTTGGGATGATCCATATTTGTTTAAAGTGGGTGTAGACAATATTTTGAGAAGGTGTGTAACAATTGAGGAGTCAAAAGACATCCTTTGGCATTGTCATAACTCTCCGTATGAAGGTCACTATAGCGGTTTGAGAACAGCCACTAAAGTGCTCCAAGCGGGCTTTTATTGGCCGTCTTTGTTTAAAGATGCATATGAACACGCAAAGAGTTGTGATACATTCCAACGGAGTGGAGGAATAGGCAAATGGGATGAAATGCCTCTAACCAACATGCTAGAAGTAGAAGTTTTTGATTGTTGGGGTATTGATTTTGTTCGCTCATTCCCCTCTTCTTTCTCAAATGAGTATATCCTCGTGGCCGTTGACTATGTTTCGAAGTGGGTGGAAGCAATAGCTTCACCTAAGGCCGATGCCAAAACAGTGATTAAATTTTTAAAAAAAAACATATTCTCACGTTTTGGTGTGCCTCGGGTGTTGATAAGTGATGGAGGATCACACTTTTGCAATACACCTTTAGAAAAAGTTTTACAACATTATGGTGTAAAGCATAAGGTGACCACTCCCTACCATCCACAAGCGAATGGTCAGACGGAAGTTTCTAACCGGGAAGTCAAGCGGATCCTTGAAAAAACAGTCTCGAGTTCAAGAAAAGATTGGTCTTTAAAACTGGATGAAGCTTTGTGGGCGTATCGTACCGCCTACAAAGCTCCTATTGGACTAACTCCATTTCAGATGGTGTATGGGAAGACTTGTCATCTTCCGGTGGAAATGGAGCATAGAGCATTATGGGCTCTCAAATTCTTGAACTTTGACTCCATTTTAGCTGGAGAAAGAAGAAAAGGACAGCTCCATGAATTGGAGGAATCAAGGAACAACACTTACCATTCGAATAAACTTTACAAGGAAAAGGTAAAAGCATACCATGATGGAAAGGTCCGTCATAAAGAGTTTAAAGTTGGACAAATGGTACTGCTTTTCAACCCAAGGTTGAAGTTCTTCCTTGGTAAGCTGAAGTCAAAGTGGTCAGGACCGTTTGTTGTCAAGGAGGTGCGCAACTATGGGGCCATTGTGGTTAAGGATCCAAAGTCACAAGAGAGTTGGACTGTAAATGGACAAAGACTCAAAGTCTACCATAGTGGCGAAGTGAATCGGGATGTCTGTGTCATTTCCCTAACCGGACCGAGCTAATCATTGAACCATCGAGCTCAAAACGACGTTAAACAAAGCGCTTGTTGGAGGCAACCCAACGTTGTAAGTCTGCATTTTAAATTTTGTCAATTCTGATGTTATGATATTATGTTGTGTTCTTTTATGAGAAAAATTGAGTTCTGTCCACTGCCAATAAAATTTTCCAAAAATTCCTTCGGTTCGCCCCGCAACCAGCTTTCGCCCCGCGAACTGAATGGAAAACTTCAGTTCGCGCCGCGAACAGAGTTCGCCCAGCGAACTGAGCGTGGCAGAACCATTTAAGTTCTGTTTAGGTTATTTTCATTTCACTCTTATTTTCACAAACTTAAGATTTTCTTCAACAATCTCACTGCTCCACTTCCAAATTTCAAAACTATTTCTCTCCACTCCCAAATCCCAACTTGTTAACAAAGAACCAAGTCAATTTCAACAAGGTATGTGTGCTCTCTTCCCGTTCCTTTTTGTTTCTCACTTAGGTAAGATAGGGTTTTTCAAAAATTGGAATTCGATGTTAGAGATAACCTTGCATGTCTAAAGTGGATTCAAACTAGGATTAGGTTAGGGATTGTGGTTATGATTGCTGAAAGGTGTAAGCATTAGGAACCCTAGAAGGCACCTGGAATTTTCCTGGTTCGCAGGGTTCGCGCCGCGAACGGGCCATCACACCGCGAAATGGGAAATTCCAGTCTCATGTTTTATGCTTTTGAATGGTAACTTCTCTTATGGTCTGTTGTATGGTTGTTCTGATTTTTATTGCAGATGTCAAAAAGAACAAAAACCATGTATTCCGGTCCCTCTCGTTCCTTGCGACGATTCACAAGCGATAAGCATGAAGAGAGATTCGACAAATTGATCAAACGAACCATTCAACCGGAGAGATTCATCCGCTTGTCGCCGGGTGGAACTTATCGGAAGTTGGTGTCGAATTTTAAGAGTAGAAGATGAAGTAAGCTTTGTGAACCAGAGTCGGTAATAAATTACGACAGTGTGCGTGAGTTTTACGCCAATGCTATGCATCTTGAAGAGGGAGTAACATTGCATTATCAGACAAGAGTGAGAGGCAAGATCATTTCTTTCAGTAGATATGCAATTAACGCGTATTTAGGTAATCCTCTCACCTTGGCGGAGAATGAGCGGTGCGAGTACCGTACCAAAGAATTGGCAAACGATTGGGACCTTCCGACTGTGAGCGCTACCTTATGCCTTGAAGGAAGGACGTATGATTTAAATGATCAGGGATTCCCAAAGTCATGGAAGAGAGAAAGTTTGAATCTGGAGGCAAGGGCATATTTGGTGTTGCTATTGAATAATATCCGGCCAAGGAGCCACAACACCACTATTCCTTTGGATGTAGGATGCCTATTATACTACATCATGATCGGTAAATATGTAGATGTGGCATCTATTATTGCGGGGGAAATGCGCAAAGTGGCTACTAGCGGAACGAAGTTCGGTGGTAAAACGGGTGTTCTTACATATCCGGGGCTGATTATGGGACTTTGTCGAAAGGTAAATGTTCCCATTCCGGATGAGGTACATTTGTCTACCACTAGTGTTATTAATGATGCTTATCTGAACAGGTTTTGCCAGAGGAAGATGGACAAAGCCGAAGGAGCTGGGACTTCGTCCTCTAGAACCCGAACCCGCACTACTCAAGCATTCGATTAGATGGCGTTCACTAATTATTGTTGTGAGAGCTTTGAGGCCTCTAGGAGGTCTCAATCATTCATTTTTGATGCTATGCAGCAACAATTTCAGAACACCTTCCTTGCACCTGAAGCCCGCACATTCCCTTCCCAGGCGGAGTATGTTGCTTATGCTAATTGGCCTGAGGACAGGCCAACTTTTATGGGGGGTGCATGAGGTGGTGCGAACCATGACGATGAGATGGAGGATGTCCTTGGATCCGTTGGTGGTGGCTATGAGGAGGAAGATTGAGGAGTTTGTTGAATTAGAGTAGTTTTTTTTTATTTTGAGTTTTTTGTATTATTATTGCTTTTTTTTAATTATGATTGTACTTTTGGGTGGCTCTAGTTCACCAAAACTTTGGTTTGTTAATTTGTTTTGTTAATTGCATGAATACTCTGTGAGATTTAAGTGTGTTACAATGAATTTGGTTTACCAACATTTGTTTGTTTAATTGTTCTTATTCTTAAGTCAAGCTTAAAGCAACCAAGAAATGTTCGCAAAGAAAGAAGCATAGGACACTTCGAGTGGTGATGATAAGAATTAGTGTCGACATTTCAAGGTACACTTTATCGCTTTCTAGACTTAACATGAGTAGTTTAATAGTGTGTTGTAAATTCCATATCATGAATTCATTGAGACACATGTCATTTTGGAATCAAAATAGGACTTAACCAATTGTGAGGAAGCTTTTCATTGTGCACTAAATGCGGGAAACCGAACATTATTTCAACTCATTCTTATCATGCTAAATCATGCATTAATCTATTTTGTGAAAATTGTGAAAATGATAGAGGCATTGTTTGTTATGAGAAAAAACCACTTGACCGAAAAGTTTTGAATCAACTAACCTTGTGAGGAGTGATCCTTAGTTAACCCCTTTGAGCTTGTTTTAGGATTCATTTGATTGATAAGTGAAAATCAATTGAAAATTTTGTGAATAAATGAATCCTAATTTCTTTCGTGTCAATTGAACCCTCAAACCGAGTTGTTTGCAAATTTTTCCTTTTGCTTATGTCTAAGTAGGGAGCATTATTGAATAAATTTGGTTTTGGAATCTAAAGTTGGGGAGAGTAAAGTAAAAAGAGTTGATTAGAAACTTGGAAAAGTGATGTTTTATAAAAGGGTAAAAGTTTGAAAAGAAACAAGAAAATGAAATCACCCTTGAAACCATAGTGCAAAGAAAAAGAAAAGAAAGAAAAAAAACAAAGAAAAAGCTCATGGTTGTGTGGATGTAAAAAAATAAGAAAAGAAGAAAGACGGGGATCAAAGAAATGGAAATTGTGTAGAGTTGAATATATGGGAATGCTCCCTTAGGATAGACATTTTTGTTGAATTCTCTTAATCTTATCCTTTCTTGTAACCCAAGCCACATTACAACCCTTGAAAGACCTCTTGATTCTCATTTTTCACATGATTTGGTATTTGTTTTGATGACCGCGTGATTCGAGTTGTTGTTGATTTAATTGTTTGGATGAGTGAAAGTAAACCTTCATGTTAATTCATCATTATTATGATGTATGTGTAAGTTGATTCAATTTTGACATGTATAGCTTTGAATTCCTTGGTATGATTTTTGCACCCAACCATTGCTCTTATTCATGTTTTGTCTAGCATTGAGATAGGTGGATTGAGAAAGTGCCATACACTTTTGAACCATTTGAATGTCCTTGGTTAATCCTTGTTTCAATCTTTTGTATCATTGCTTTGGTTGTGTTGGTGAAAACTTTTGTTTAGCGACAAACAAAATGATAAGTTGGGGAGAGTTGTTAGGGACCAATTAGTACTACTTTTCATATAATTTTATTGGTCCCTTTTACCAATTTTGGATTTAATTACACACTTTTATTCTCACAATTTTGTATAAATGCAATTAAGTTTAATTGATGTTGTTTTGAGTAGTTATTTCACGTATTTGTTAGTTTTGTAGAGTTTTTGGACAAGAGAGCTTCAGCGTGCATAAGCATAATTTGGAAGAAGTGTTAAATGCAATTTGGAGGCATAATTTGGAAGACTAACACTTGGGAGACTTATTACTTGAAGCTTGCAAGGCAAGGAAGCTGAACCAGCTTCAGTTCGCGCCGCGACCAGGGATGGCGCCGCGAACCTTGCGAAACCAGCAAGCCATTTGTTGGGCCAAGTGTTCTATTTTGAAACCAGTTGTATTGTGACAGTTTTGTATCTGTTTTAGAGTGCTTTTCAGTTTGAGATGAAAATGAACATTTTAGGAAAGGTTAGACTCTTTAAGAAAACAGAATGGAAAACATAAAAACATTCATTCATAGATACACATTTTGTAAGAGAAAAACAGAGTTTATTCTACCATTGCATTTTGCTGTCCAAAATGATGATGAGGAGCTAAGCCCCATTTTGTCAAGATTGGAGGTAGTAACTATTCCTATTTGTTTATGTATTTCGTTTGACTCTTATATATGATAAAAGGTTATTGATGTATTGAATGATATTTTTGCCCTAAGTTGAATATTAGATTTGAGTAGTTGTTAAAAGAGATTATTTAAGTCTTGACATAAAATATATTTTCAAGTAGTGAATAAGTTGTAGAAATAGATTTATTCACTACTCTTCTTTTGTATCAACCATTAAAGATTGCTATATTGATAGTTAGATGGAGAAATCGTCTAAAGATTAATATATTGATTATCACAATATCATTTAGACATAAATGATATTGAGAGGATACTTGAACATCATCAATAATCTTAAGTCTATATAGTGTCATAAGGAATCATAAGCAATTGGAATAGTGAACTCCAATCTTGCCAAGCCTTTTACATTTGATTAAAACTACTTTATTATTTTAGTGACATTTTACTCAAAAGATACTTTTCAAACAAAACAACTTGGTTACATTTTGAACTTATAACAATTTGGATTATAGAATGGCGGTAATAACAACCAATCTCTGTGGATACAATATTAAAATATTTTCCGGAAATATACTTTTCAACACCATCACAAGAGCTTCATTTCCATGGCCTTGTTTTTAATTTTCATTAAGTTTTATTTTTCTGCAACTGGTGGCCGAATTTGTTGTCTGGCCGGAGAAGATGGTTTCCACCACCACCACCACGTATGCATAGTCCTGGCCTTTGGATCTTGTTTTCAGGATCTAATCTCGTGCGTCCGTGTTATTTACTTATTTTAGTTCATGATGTGGCGCGTTTGACTTGGATGTATCGTGCGGCATCAGATCTGAACCGTGCCAAATGCCACGTCAATTAATGAATGTGCATCTGATGGTTGTGACTTTTTCGTTTATTTTCATTTTCCATTTATTTTCTGTTAATTCCTTTTATATTCAAAAATTCATGAAAAATTCATTTGAAGTCAGAAAAATATGAGACCAATTCCAAAAAGTTTCTTGAAAAATCTAGTTTCATATTATGATTTTTAATTATTTTTGTGACTTCATTTGATATTTTTTATGAATTACTTGTTTTTTAATGCTTTTAATTCATTTTAAAATACTTTCTGACTTTTAAAAAATCCAAAAATATTTTCATAGCACCTATGGATCATGATAAGTCAATGAAAAATAGTCTTAACAATTTCTTGATTTTTTTGAGATTATTTGAGATTTTAATCCATATTATGCTATTTTTAATTATTTTCAATCGTTTTTAATTACTTTCTGATTTCAAAAATTTGTGAGAAAATTAGTCAAAGTTTGTTTGACTATGTTGAACCTATGAGAATTTAATTGGACTCATTGAAGTTGTTTTGAATTGAATTTGAGGTTTGACTTTATTTTTTTTATTTTTTTATTTGTATTTTATTTTAATTCAAAAAATGCCAAAAAATATTGTTGACTTCTTGACTTGTTATCTTCATTTCTCTTCTGTTTGGTGTTGATTGATGTTGATTTGATTCACATTTGATCAATTGGAATTGATTGTTGTCTTCTTTTCCCCTCCCTTTCATCTTCATCCCTTTCTTTCCATCAATGGCCAATGAGTTAAAGTCTTGAGGTTGGTCTTGACAAATGAGAAGTTTAACCTTCTTTGATCCAAACCAAACTCAACTTGATCCATGATCAAGTGAGTTATTTTGTGTCAAAGATAGGTTGCTTCTTGGTCAAGCAAAAAACCAAAAGTCAATACAAGGCCCTTCCCCCTTTTGTTTGGCATGACAAGTTTATGGAGCTTGGCTTACTAGTCATGACCTCTAACTTGTGTTCTTTGCCTATATTCTTATTGACCGGTCTCAGATAGGTGTGACTACTACATTAGTCCACTTACGATTGCTTAACATAGCGCTACATTGTCTTATGACAAGCTAACATAACCCTACTAATTACTAACTTTAATTTGAGCTTTTAAATTCTTGTCATTTACTTTTAATGTCATTTATTTCTTGCTCATTATTCATCTTGATTTTCATCTTTGCTCACTTGAGCACATATTTTATGTTTATGTCATTTTTCTTTTGCTCATTTGAGCCCATTATTGTGTAAATATATTGCTACCTTGTGTTATTTTGTGTTTGTTTTGATTTGAACCAAAATGCAAAAGGAGAAAGGACTTAGAATTAGGATTTACCCATGCTTAAAGGAGTTCAAGAGCAACTAGGCCTCATGCCTTTAGAATGCAAAATTTGTTGAAGAGCAACTAGGCCTCATGCCTTTAGAATGCTAAAATTAAAAGTTGACTTCAAAAGACTTCTCTCTCAAACTTATTCTTTGTCCATTCCCTTTATTGCGTTGTGAGCTTTTTGATGTTTGATTTTGTGTGATAGGGATCCCATTTTGAGATTGTGAAAAGAGGACCATTGTCATGTGTAGCCAAGTTAAGAGCCAAGCCAATGGAGATCCTAGGAGCTTGAATTCCAATTGTTTGATTGCTTGTTTGTGTGCTAAGTCCAAAGGAAATGAGCATCTTGAGTCATCTCTATGGTTCCAAGAAAAGGAACTCCAAGGGTTTTTCTTTTCCCTCTTATCTTTATATGCTTTAGGAATGGCCCTTCTCTTCTTCTCCCCACTCTAACCAAGCCAAAAATCATTTTCAAAACTTTGACTTTATTTCAAATTAGAAACCTAGGCCTTAAGCCTTTGACTTTTTCCAAATCATTTTCATCAATACTCATTGTGAATAAATGTTAATCCCACTTTGACTTCATTTTGTAAATAAACTTAACTTGTAAATATAACCCATTTCAAGTTGTTTTGTGGTTCCAATGGCCATTTCTTAAAATCTTTTCAAAACATTAGTCATAGGTTTGAGTTATCATAGTGGTTGATGTAAATCTTAACTCATCCTTAGTGTTGGATTATAAGCCTTCCATGCTTATTATAGGGTTAACCCCTCACTAGCATGTTGAAGCCTTCCTCACATGGTGGATTGTTGGTTTAGATTGAGTTTTCTCCCTTTGATAACAAAAGACCTTAAGGCTTTTGATTAAAAACAATTCACCAATCTTTGAGATTTTTACCCCGAACTACGAGGTTTTGATCCTCCTTTGTGATGGTACGTAGGCAATGGGTTCATCCATTCAAACAACAAATTTGTAAATATAATCTATTCTCTTCTCATCCCTCCAATCTTTTGCACAAATCTTTTCACAAATACTAACCTACAACACATATTTGCAAAAAGGGTTCCCTTAGAGTACTAAGGATGTTTTGGGTGCGTAGAACCTTCCCATTTCATAACCAACCCCCTTACCCAGATCTCTGACATTTTTATTAGTTTTTGATTTGAAAAACTTCTTACTTGGCTTTTGTTTGCTTTTTAGCCTTTCCTTTGGATAAATAAAAGTGCGGTGGCGACTCGAATTGTATGTTGACTTTTGGTTTAGTCAATAAACCTAAAGGTAACAAAAACCCCGCTACACTTGGCATGCATATTTCAATGTTATGGTTTCAAGTTTCATCTCTAATTATCATTGGAATATTCCTCAGCAAGTGATTGATTACTTTCCAAACATTTCAGCCATTGTTCATCAAGTGGTTCTTCCCATCAAAGACAAAGAGGATTGTATGATGTGGACAACTTCTGAAGCGGGAAATCTTTCTTTAAAATAGGCATATTCTTTCAAGTATAAGAATATCAATCAACTTCATTGGCCTAGGTATGTATGGAGCAAGGATGTGCCTCTTGCTAGGTCTTTTGTGGAGACTTATGCACAATAAGCTCCCCACTGATGAAAATCTGAAGCTGCGAGGTTGCTCCATGCCTTCGATATGCAGTCAATGTTGGCTCAAAAAAGATTCCATTTTTCATCTATTTTTTTAGTGTTCGTTTGCAATTAACATTTGGACTTGGCTTTCTGATATTCTTAATTGCAAGATCCTTATTTCTTGCCCAACTGATGTTTGGAAATTATGTGATCAAAGTTGGAGTCCGTAATGCAGGGTGGTTGTTCAGGCCCTCATTATGAATACCATTCACACCATTTGGAACTGCAGAAACTTGAAGAGATTCCAGGATGTGTCAACAACTTGGAGGAATGCTATTACTCACATCAAAGCTTCACAATGTTTGTTTTCTGAAATTTCTGGAGCTCTAAGAGCTATTGAAATGGCTCAACAACATCAATGGCAACATTTGTGGCTAGAAATTGATTCTTCTCTTGTCGTCAAGGCAAACATCTATCCCTTAGTCTCTTAGAAACATATGGTATAATTATCATGCTTATACTAGACATATACATTTTTTGATTACACGTGTATAGAGAGGCCAATTCTTGTGCCGACTTGTTGGCAAATGAAGGTCTTGTGTTATCTGGTTACCAGTCATTCATTATTATTCCGCATAGGCTTTTGGTTAGCGTTACTTCCAACAAGTTAGGTCAGCCTAACTTTAGAGTTACACATTTTTGAGTGAGGGTTTGGTGGTCCTCCTCCTTCTTTTGTAATTTCTCTTTTTTTAATAAAATTTGCCATTATAAAACAAATATCATAATTTTATGAAATTAAAAGAGAAGAGTTAAGAAACATACATATATTTGAAAGAGATGAGTAAAAAACATACATGAAATTGAGAAAAAGGATGTAACAAATCCTCTTATGTTGTTAGGATGTTTCTTCTTCGTTGCTTGGATGTTGCAACAAAGTCAAACTAAACTGGTGTATAAGTGATTTCTTCTTCTTCTTCCCTGTACTCTTTGTTTCTTTCTTCTCCCTTTTTTTATCACAAACTACCGTTACTCTTGCTTGTTGAAAGGAAAAAAAGTAAATATTAAAAATAAATTTATGTATCAATAATAGAATTTTAAAAGAAATTAGAAACATTGTTCAGTGTTGGGTAAGAGTAAATTTTGACTCTCTTGCAATGGAGAAAAGAAAAGTGTTTATAGATGAGGAAAAAAAAAGAAAATGGAATATGATCTGCAATAGAGATGGAGAGATTGAAGTGGTATTTGATATAAAAAAAGTAAAAATGGCGTGGAGAGAAAACTCAATGAAAAAGAGAAATATAAAACATCTTTAAAAAAATGAATTTTACAAAAATATTTTTTAAAATATTAAAAGTTCTTTTAAATTTATTTTTTATAAATTAAAAGACTATTTGATAGAATATATCATAAATCTATATTGTTATTGAAGATCAAAGTATAGTCATAATCACAGTTTTTTCAAAAAGTTCTATTTCAAAAATGGTTTTTTTTGAAAAACTATTTGAAATAGCTTCAAAATTATGTGATATTTTAAAATATTTATATAAAAAAAATTCGATAAAATAATGAAATAACTAAAATAATATTTTAAGAAGAACTATTTAAATCAAAATTTCATTTGAAATTAGAAAAAAAAGAGAGTTGGGAATTGCCAAATTTTGAAATTAAAAAAAAGAGAAAGTTGGCATGTATGTATTTTGGTGGGAAAGAAAATTTGAGAGTGTTAGTTAATGGATGTTTGACACGTAATATTTATTGTTTACCGATTTGTTAAGGATGTAGTGTAATTATATTTTAATGAAAGAGCAAAATTATATTATTATGGAATAATAACATATATAATATATTAATGTCTCCCCTTCAACTAAGGCAAAGGCGATCGGAAAAATATTATTGTTCCCATCTTGTGCCACTGCCATCAGTAACGTTCCTTTGTATTTTCCATACAACCATGTACCATCAATTTGTATAATTGGTTTACAGAAAGAAAAACCTGTGATACACGGTTGATACGCCCAAAATAGACGGTGAAATATTCTATTTCCAACAGCACATGTACCATTTGGTGTATATGCGGGCAATGTTTCCATCTTGAAAATTGTACCGGGAGCATAGTGTTTTAGAGCGAACATGTATTTTGGAAGTTGTTTGTAAGATTCCTCCCAATTGACAAACACTTTTTCAACAGCTTTTGTTCTAGCTATCCATGCCTTCCTATATGATGGTGTGTAGTTGTACTCTGCCCTAATATGCGAGATTATTGTACTCACCTTTAAAGACGGATTATCAGCAATGACAGATAATATTTCATCGCATATTAGTTGGGAGCTTAATTTACGATGATCCTGCATTGGGTTGGTCAGGATGCATGTGTGATCTGGACCCATTGATCCAATCTCCCAAGACTCCTTCCTCTTCCTGTACGAAGCTGACAACTTAAAAAGGCAGTGCTCATTCGGACAATAAACTTTATACCTCAATGCGTCAGTTTTGTCAACTCTGAAATCTGCTGATAGTTCCATGTGGAATTTTTTGATGGCTTTTACACATTCCTCTTTTGTGCGAAATGTGTCTCCTTGTTTCAGAGATCCTTGCATTTGCACGTAAGGATTGTACCATACATCTCCCGAAGGTTCATCCGAACCCAAATTTAACCTTGTCATGTGTTGGGGTGGGCAATATACATGACCTGCTGGTATTGGCTCCTCTTCCTCTTCAGCGTTCACCATCGAATCAACGATGATCTCAGGTTCCTCTTCTTCATCGTCTGGAACATTCACCTCAAATTGTTCGTCATCAGTCTCACAAAACACTTGTGGCTGATTAATGTACTGGGACTCCTGTTGTTGATGTGGTAATATATACAACTCTATATCGTTGTAACCGGATTGTTCGTGACTGCCAAACATATGTTGAACATCATCATCATCTCGAATCTTCTTCTGATAAAATTTTACCTGGTTTTCTGCAAAACAAACTGCATTTTTATAGATGATCTGACCGACATTATTGGACTACAACTTCTTTTCTATTCTTTGTTTTAGGTGTGAAAAATTTGATCGCCGATTTATTATAAAACGAGTCACCTGTGTGTCTCGAAAACAAAAACCGAACAACTGATGATCAAATATTTCACCGTCAACATGTGCATTGATCATATATTGTTGTGTGGAAGACATTGTGTTGAATGGAATTGAAACTGAATGATTTGTAAATCTTGTTCAACCGCACAACATAAATAGTTGGCCAATGCATTAATAAATTCATAATAGTCTGTACAGACTTGACTATACTTGCACGCAGAGAAAAGAGTGAAAACAGACTTGACTATACTTGCACGCAGAGGGAAGAGTGAAAAGATTACACATAGGGAAGAGTGAAAAGAATACTCAATACACAGGGAATCAAAGAATCTTTGATTTCTCTGTGCCCTAATGTACCCTAATGTGCCCTAAGATTAAACATAAAGTAAACATAGGTGGCCATTCCCTTGGCACCACAAAGTAACATAGGCGCCAAAGGGTTGGGCGCCTCTTCACAAAATTGAACATAGGCGCCACTAGGGATGGCGCCCCTTCCTAATGCCTTACACTAAGGCGCCAAGAGGAAGGGCGCCTCTTCCTTGCATGTGAAAAATCACATGTAGGCGCCAAAGGTAATGGCTCCTCTTCCTATTGCATGTGATTTCTTCACATGTGCCTACTAGATTCCTTCCATGCTACTTTTGTCATTCACTTTGTGTCATTCATTTGTCTTTCAATTTTGTCATTCACTTGTTTTTTAACCTCATGTGCCTTTGCATGCAACCAATCATAATTCTTTATGGTTTCTAAACCTACTCACTTATTCATCTATAAATACTCTCCCATATCAACATTATCACACCATCTTCATCACACTCTTTCCTTCTACCATATTTCTTTCATCTAACAAACTTAAGCTTTGCAAAATCGAATCATGTCTTTGTTAACTATGGGCGATGAACACAGAGGCACAATCGAGAATATCTCGGCATTTGTATGTTATCTCTCTCTTTTAGTTACTATTTATGGATTACTTGTAATACATATGTTCTTTGTGTTATACCTTTCAAGTCTCTTTCTTTTTAGTTTCTATTTCTGGATTACATCTAATACGTATTTCTTGAGAATGTATTTCTTCTTCTAATTGTATTTTCGTTTTTTTGTTATTAGGATCCGAAGCGGTTTAGATGTCGTGTACATGAATATGTAACCCATGATCCTTTAATAGAACCATATATTAGAGGATGTGGATTTGGAAATCTCCTAAACATTGTTTCGTACTCGGTGGACTACAAGTTCATTATGGCTTTGTTGGAGAGGTGGAGACCCGAGACCCACACATTTCACCTTCCGATTGGTGAGTGTATCGTCACACTTGAGGACGTGTACATGATGTTGGGTCTTCGTATAGATGGAAAGGCAGTGAATGGGAAAGTTAACCAAGACAACAATATATGCAATGAATTACTGGGTGCCCCTTTGTTAGACGACGAAACTGAGGAAGACACATCCAGTCAAGCAAGGGGGCAAGGTATAAATTTAAAATACCTTAAACAATATTATACCAGTATAGTACTGTCTGAAGATTCAACCGAGTATGAGAAAATAATAAAAGCTCGGTGTTATATTATGATTTTATTTGGTAATTTTTTGTTTCCAGAAAGTACAGGTAATTCTGTGAATATAATGTATTTACCTTTATTACGCAACATCAATAAGGTAAACACTTATAGTTGGGGTTCAACTGTGTTGGCCCATCTATATAGTGCATTGTGTAGAAATGCAAAAAAGAATACCTGTACTTTTTTTTCATGTGCTTATTTGCTTCAAGCTTGGGGGTGGTCTAGGATGCCGTCGCTCGCCCCAGAAAATGAGCGTCCATTCGTGTTCCCCTTTGCAACCAAGTAAGTCTACCACTTTACCATTCACCATTTAGTTAATTATATCTATTATTTAAATTAACAGTAAATAATATTTTTCACTTTTTTTTATTATCTTAGGTGGTCAGTAAGGGGAATGAACTACAATAGGTGTCCGAAACACGCTATTGTAGTCTATCGAAATCTATCGGATCACATTGGACATGATGATGTAATACTCCTACCAAACTATAGTTAATCTTAAAATAGTTCTCAAATTATTTTCCATCTAACGATTTGGTATTTTTTTCCAGTTTGTATGGAGGCCATATCTGGGTCTGGATCATGATGTGAACCATGACGATGCTGCAGTTTGGATAGCGAAGACACCAATTATCCGATTCACTACAGTTGAAATGCACCAAAGTGACCGGGTCAAACTGCAGTTCGGAATGCTACAACATATTCCAGAGTCTCCCACGTGTTTGGGGAATTGGCATCAAAAAAGGGTCGACGCACAGTGGGATTATTCTGACTGGAGAGACTTTGCAAAAGACATGTGTCGTCAATTGAGAAATCGACGACAACACATCCTGAACGAACCAGTCATCCAAGGTGTAAGACCGGCTCAACAATATATGGCATGGTTTAGGTCTGTAACAACTCAGCAATTCGTATCTGAGCCGCGGTATTTGATGGATCCGCGCCAACTTGCTTCGTCATCGTATGTCCCACATCAATTCACCACCCAACACCAATGTGAACCCACCCAAACCCAACAACCAACCACACAACATCAACCGACCACATACTCAAACCAACCAAACACCCAACATCGCAACCCGTTCATGCCAACCACCCAACAACGAACCATCCAACGTCGCAATCCATTCATACCACCCACCCAAACACAAAACCAAGAACCAAACCCCGCAACCACAACCGTCTATAGCACCGATGATTCATATGGGTCACGTCATCGTAGTCCCCCACCATTTAACACCCAACCACTATTTAACTATAGTACGCCCCAAGAACCATTGCTTCATTTTCAAAACGACTCAATGACCCAATTTGGGCAACTATACCGTCCCCAATTCACCCAATTCACCCAATTCACCCAACCCCAACGCCCTAACTACGATGACATGGGCACCGAACTCCATTACGGAAGCGCCATTGGCCACAGCCCCTCCGGATATTGGGAGCAAATGATGACACATCTGTCGAATACCGCCGGAACCTCTGCCGGACCTTCCAACCAGCCATCGCTCGATCAGGTCAGCACCCAAAGACCACAAACACCTCAAGAAAATCGTGGGAGACCTCGGAGACAACCTAACGCACCGGGATGTGGAACCGGGGAACGTTATAATCGGGCGGGTCATTAGGGTTTTGGTCATTCTAATGTAGTTAATTATTATATATTTAATGAAGTCATTTTATTTTTATTTTTATTTATTATGTATTAAATAATAAATATGAAATATTAAAAACAAAAAATATTATAAAAAATTATAATTAAAAAAAAAAAAAAAAAGACACACTCAGGCGCCAACCCTATGGGCGTCTCCCTTAGGAGGAGGCTAAGGCGCCAACCCCATGGGCGTCTCCCTTAGGGGGATATGCAGGCGCCAATTTCATTGGCTCCTCCTTTAGGAGCCAAATGCAATTGGCGCCAATACGTCTGGCGCCCGCCCTAAAATTTTAAGGGATGCGCCAACTCCCCCGGCGCATCCTCTCCCAAACATGGTTATTTTGAAAAATTTTCTGAAAACTTGGTTATTTTTGTATTTAATTTCAAAAAGATGGTTATTTTAAAAAAAAAAAATCTGACTATGTAACATGGCCGCTAAATATGAGTCTTGTCACATTTACATAATTTTACATAATTTGTATTTTAATTTACTTATTACGTTTAAAATTTAAAGCAATACTAATCATAAATTTGTCGGTAATACTTTTGTAAAATAAAATAAAATAAATAAAAGATAAATAATATTGTTATAAGTTTTATATTTAAAGTAGAATTTAATTGAAATACACTGATAATATAAAAGGATTTTACATCGTCAGTTAATCATAGACGTTGAATATTAAAATAAGTTTGACTTTTATTTTAAAAATTTATAAAATAATGCAAACGGTGATGGTGATGAATAGCAATGTAAAACTTTTTAATGACAGGTATAGTAATTAATCCCTTTAAAATAAAATTTGTTTAATAGGATTAATATGTATAAAAATTCCAAAAAAAGATGTAAAAGGGACAGAGAAAGTGTGTAATAAATTAAATTAATCATAAGTTATTAATCAATAGGTACTTTTTAATAGTTGTAAAAAATTTAAAATTAAACAATGTGATATTTTAGTAGAAAAATTAAACTAAATAATGTCTAGTAAACTTGTAGCTTCAAGACATAAATAAATATATTTTAAAATATAAATTTACTATTGATAAAAATACTATTTTAAGTTCTAAACAAATATTCTTACAAAATATTATTTTTTATTAAATATTTAAATTTTTGTATTATATTTAAATTTAATAATATTAAAAATTTAAATTTAATAATACTACTGATAAAAATACTATTTTAAGATATGAGATTATATTTAAATTTAATAATATTAAAAATTTATCAAAAAAACTTTATTTTATCTCATTTTAGTTATTCACTTAATCTTCACAAACATCCCATTGTGATTAGATTTAATAAAAATAAATTACAAGATAATTCATTCATACATTTGAATTTAATTTAATGCCTTCATTCAATTAAACATTCACATTCAATACTATGTAATTTTTTATATTTATTTTATTTAAAAATAAATTAATATTTATAAGCTATATTTTTAAGCTTACAGTTTATAACTTATAAGTTCGCATGATAATTTAGATCCGTTTAATAACTATCTTTTCATTATAAACTTATAATTTATTTTACTAGTTTATAGTTTATTTTTCAAATCCTATTTCAAATAGCATTTTAACTTATAGTTTATAATTTATCATATTTTCTTCCATTTTTATCTGTATTATTTTAACAAAAATCCTCTTTTATTCTTTATAATTTATTTTAATTTAAAATAAAATAAATATCTTTTATATCATTTTATATTTATAAGTTAGTTGAACCGTTAATTTTACCAAACACTTCAATTAATTTATAAGCTATCAGTTATAAATTATAAGCTATCAATCATCAACCATCAGCTATAAATTATAAGTTATCAATTATCAGGCATCACTCAACCGCTATTTCTACCGATCTCACAATTTGTCTAATTTTTATTTGTTTTCAAGCATGACTCATATTTAAAATATATTAGGAGTGTAATAAAAAAGAAAAATGTTATTTTTTCACTAAATATTACACTATATTGTATTTTATTATTTATCAATATGATGGACACTAAAATATTATAATAATAAAATATATTTTTAAAAAAATATAATTATTTTTTTAGATTAAGGAATACCGATATAAAATTTTGTGATTAATCAATTTCATATCTTTAATAACTAATATTTTACATTTCATTAATCAACTTTATTATATTATTCAAAATTATTTTTAATATCTGAACATTTATTAATCAACTTCATAATTTTATTAATTTATTTTTTACATTTCACCAACAAAATTTATGTTATTATTAAAACTTATTTTTAATATCTGAGTATTTATTAATCAATTTTATCTTATTTATGCAATTTTTTAGGTTTTATTAACCAATTTTAATTTATTACTAAAAAAAATAATGTTCTTCATACACGGTTCAAGCACACTGTTGACACTAATAACAATGTTCACGTTCATAATTCATACACTCATGCATTATTCATTAAGTTAGTGTTCACTGTATTTATAAAGAGTGAATACATAAGAGATATTTGAATAGTATAGTTGAATAAAAAATGGAATAGTATTTGAGTGTTTAAATATAAGATATTTCCCATAGTCTTCCGTTGACATGGCTTCATTTACCTACGACGTTTTCCTTAGTTTCAGAGGCGACGATACTCGCTATGGTTTCACCGGCCATCTCCGCAAAGCTCTTGATGACAAAGGAGTTCGAACCTTCATGGATGACGATGGCCTTCAAAAAGGGGATGAAATCACACCATCGCTTCTCAAAGCAATTGAACACTCCAAAATCGCCATCGTTGTCCTTTCTAAGAACTACGCTTCTTCATCCTTTTGCTTACAAGAACTCTCTAAGATCCTTGATTCAATCAACGGTAAGGATCGTTCTATTTTGCCGGTTTTCTATAAGGTAGATCCTTCTGATGTACGGAAGTTGAAAAGAAGTTATGGAGAAGCCATGGATAAACATGACGAAGACGAGGCTAGCTCATCCACTCATAATAAATGGAAGATGTCTTTGCATCAAGTTGCTAATTTGTCTGGATTTCATTACAAGAAAGGGTATCTTACTAACTGTGTCTTTTGTTTTGTTTTTGTTTCGTTTTCAAATATCCATCCTTTATTTATATTCAATAATTGAGATGATGCTGATGAATGATTTATTTTCTCTTACTGGATAGGGATGGGTACGAGCATGAGTTTATTGCAAAGATTGTTGAACAAGTCTTAAGAAAGATAAAACCTGAAGCTTTACCTGTTGATGATTACCTAGTTGGACTGGAGCCTCAAAAACAACATCTACTGTCCCTTTTGAATGTTGGGTGTGATAATGGAGTTCGCATGGTAGGGATTCATGGAATTGGTGGAATAGGGAAAACAACTCTTGCTCTAGCCGTTTATAATTCGATTGCCCATCAATTTGAAGGGTCGTGCTTTCTAGAAAATGTTAGAGAAAATTCTGAGAAACATGGGTTGCCATATCTTCAAATGATCTTTCTTTCTAAAGTAGCTGGAGAGAAAATCGAGTTAACCGGTGTTCTACAAGGAATTTCAATAATACAACAAAGGCTTCGACAAAAGAAGTTACTTTTGATTATAGACGATGTTAATGAGCCAGAGCAATTACAAGCTATTGCTGGAAGGCACGAATGGTTTGCTCCTACAACTCGAATCATCATCACAGCCCGGGACAAAAGATTGCTTACAAATCATGGAGTTGAAAGCACATATGAGGTGAAGGAGTTGAACTACGATGACTCTTTTAAATTATTACTTAAAGGAAAAACTTTTAAGTCAGACAAAATAATTCAAGGTTATTGGTGTGTTTTAGAACGGGTCATAAATTATGCTTCTGGGATTCCATTGGCTTTGGAAGTAATATCTTCTCAGTTATTTAATAAAACAATAGAACAATGTAATTTTGCTTTAGATAGTTATGATAGGAGGGTTCCTAACAAAAAGATTCAAATGATACTACAAATGAGCTTTGATACTCTGAATGAAGAAGAAAAGAGTGTTTTTCTTGATATTGCTTGTTGCTTCAAAGGATGTAAATTGGCAAAGGTTGAAAAAATACTTCATGCTCATTATGGTGAAAGCAAGAAAGAACACATCAATGTGCTACTTGAAAAGTCTCTCATAAAGATAAGTGAGTCTGGTAAAATTACATTACATGATATAATAGAGGACATGGGGAAAGAAATTGTAAGACAAGAGTCACCCAAAAAGCCTGGAAAACGCACTAGGTTATGGCTCCCAAGAGACATATTTCATGTTTTAGAAGGAAATTCGGTGAGTAATAACAGTATGGATGGTTTGGCTTTTCATATTCAACTTTGGTTTCTACAGTATTAATGTTTTTAATTGTCACATTACAATTTTTCTATTTCTAACATGTATTCTGTTTGTTTGTTTGTCTATAGGGAACTAGTTCAACTGAAATCATATATTTGGATTGTTCAAATAAAGTAAAATGGGATGGAGAAGCTTTCAAGAAGATGAAAAATCTCAAAACACTAATTATTAGGCGTGCTACTTTTTCTAAAAGTCCCAACTATCTTCCAAATACTCTAAGAGTGCTGGAATGGTGTGAGTATCCTTCATCATATTTACCATGTGGTTTTTATCCGAAGAAACTTGTTATATGCAATTTTGGCTCTTGCTTTACATCAAATCCATTTGAGTGGGACAATTTTCTCAAGAAGGCAAGTGTATCATATTCATATCTCTTATCTTATATTAATAAATCCAGTTTAAGATTATTAATTTGCATATTTTTCCATTTCCCTTTTTTATTTGCAGAAGTTCCAGAATATGAGAGTTTTAAACTTTGATCATTGTGAACTTTTAACAAAAATACCTGACCTATCTAGTCTCCCAAATTTAGATGAATTTTCATTTCAAAATTGTGGTAATCTAATTGCAATTGATAAATCGATTGGTTTTTTGTACAAACTCAAAATCTTGAGAATTATGCATTGCAATGAAATCCAGAGTGTTCCACCTCTCAATTGGGCTTCACTAGTAGAACTCAATCTTTCACATTGTGATAGTCTAGAAAGTTTTCCTTGTGCCGTGGATGGATTTGTTGGCGAACTTCAAATCTTGAGGGTTATAAGTTGCAGCAAAATCAGAACTATTCCACCTCTCATGCTGGCTTATCTAGAAGAACTAGATTTTTCAAATTGTACCAGCCTAGAGAGTTTTCCACTTGTCGTAGATGGGTTGCTCGTCAATCTCAAGACCTTGAGAGCTATGAATTGCATCAAGCTTAGGAGCATTCCAACTCTCAAGTTGGCTTCTCTAGAAGAAATTGATCTTTCACGATGTTCATGTCTTGAGAGTTTTCCACCCGTGGTAGACGGATTGGTGGATAAACTTAAAACTATGAGTGTTAGAAGTTGTGTCAAGCTAAGGAGTATTCCACCTCTCAAGTTGGATTCGCTAGAAAAACTTGATCTTTCATATTGTTCTAGTCTTGAGAGTTTTCCACTTGTGGTGGACGGTTTTCTTGGCAAACTTAAAACCCTGCTTGTTCAAAGTTGTGACAGTCTCAGGAGTATTCCACCTCTCAAGTTAAATTCCTTAGAAGAGCTTGACCTTTCGCATTGTTATAATCTCGAGAGCTTTCCAATTGTGGTGGATGGATTGTTGGATAAACTTAAAACTATGAGTGTTAGAAGTTGTGTCAAGCTAAGGAGTATTCCACCTCTCAAGTTGGATTCGCTAGAAAAACTTGATCTTTCACATTGTTCTAGTCTTGAGAGTTTTCCACTTGTGGTGGACGGTTTTCTTGGCAAACTTAAAACCCTGCTTGTTCAAAGTTGTGACAGTCTCAGGAATATTCCACCTCTCAAGTTAAATTCCTTAGAAGAGCTTGACCTTTCGCATTGTTATAATCTCGAGAGCTTTCCAATTGTGGTGGATGGATTGTTGGATAAACTTGAAATCTTGAGTATTGATTATTGCATCATGCTTAGGAGTATCCCGCCGTTGAGGTTGACTTCATTGGTAAAATTCAATCTTTCATATTGTCTAAGTCTAGAGTGTTTTCCAGAAATATTAGGAGAGATGAGAAATATACCAAAACTTTACTTGGATAGTACTCCCATAAAAAAATTGCCATTTCCATTTCAAAATTTTACTCTTCCCCCAACATCGTATCCATGTAACTGTGGAATTGTTAATTTACCAAATAGAGTTGCTGCAATGTCAATGTTGGCCAAATTTACCATCAAGGCTGAAAAAAAAGTGAGCCCGGTGCAATCTTCACAGGTACAACATATTTGTCTCACGAAATGCAAACTTTCAGATGAATATTTGTCAATAGGTCTCATGTTGTTTGCTAATGTGAAAGAATTACATTTAACTGAATGCCAAGTCACAGTACTTCCTAAGTCTATTGAAAAATGTCACTTTTTATGGAGGCTTGTCTTGGATGATTGTGAGGAACTTGAGGAAATTAAAGGGATTCCACCGGGCTTAAAAGAGTTATCTGCATTAAACTGCAAATCGTTGACTTCGTCGTGTAAAAGCAAACTATTAAGTCAGGTTATGATTTATTTGATATTGTTTTGATAATGTATTTAATATAATAACTTATATTCTTTATAGTTAAACTTACAAAATTATTTTTTCCCAACAGGAATTGCATGTCTATGGAAACACTCGGTTCTGTCTGCCACGAGCAAAGATTCCAGAGTGGTTCGACCACCAATGGTTGGCAGGATTGTCAACTTTTTTCTGGTTTCGTAATAAGTTTCCGTCCATAGTTCTCGGTGTTGTTTCTCCATTGACATGGTGTTATAAACCAATCGAGCAGTACACACACAATTTAGTTATGCAATTAAAAATAGTACTAACAGTGCAATCAAAATGCAGTAGCAGAGAAATAGTGATTATATTGATGGAAAATGGCTAAGCCAATTGCAAGAGGAATACAGTAACAGAAAAGCATAGAAGCTTCCAGAGAGGAGAGAGAGTCAGGATATCAATCCACTGAATTCTTCCCACCCTATCATTGCCACTCATTGTGGTACTTATTCAAATTCTGCAGCATATTTTCTGTTAGGGAATTTAGTCCTCAATCCACGTCTAGGCTCCTCAAAATGTGGATCATGTGCCACGTGTTCTTCTCCATCATTTACTGTGGTAATTTCTTTGTCCTTATTCATAACATTACTCCCCCCTTTAAAATTAACCTTGTCCTCAAGGTTAAAGTTTGGATAGTTATGGGAAAATTCCCTCCAATTTTCCCATGTAGCTTCAGAGATAGGCAAGTTAGACCATTTAATCAAGACTTGAGGCACTTCAATACCATTCTGCAATAGAACTCTAGAATCCACTGCTACCTCAGGTTGTAAAATAGGACCATTTTCAATAGTGAGTAATGGTAGAGGCAAATATTGAGTATGATGTTCTCCTTTGCACAACTTCAAATTAACAACATGAAACACAGGGTGGATTTTCGCAGAAGGTGGAAGTAAAACTTTATAAGCTACATCACCAATTTTCTGAATGATAGGGAATGGTCCAAAGTATCGAAGTCCCAACTTTTGGTTCTGATGTAAGGCCAATGAATGTTGTCTGTAGGGTTGGAGTTTGACCAACACCATATCCCCTAATTGAAACTCAACAAATCTTCGCTTAGCATCCGCATACTTCTTCATAACCTGTTGAGCTCGGTGCAAGTTAGCTTTGAGAAGTTGTAAGGCGTTATCCCTCTCAGTGAGCAGCGTTTGCAAGGCCGGTGGATCAGCTGCAGCAGTATCGTATTTGAGAAGAATCGGAGGCTCCCTACCATAAACTGCTTTAAAGGGCGTCATGCCAATACTACACTGGTAGGAAGAGTTATACCAAAACTCGGCCCAATCTAGTAGTTTAGACCATTTCTGAGGAACCTGACCAGCAAAACATCGCAAATACATCTCAACACATTTATTAACCGCTTCAGTTTGACCGTCCGATTGTGGATGGTAGGCTGAACTCATAGCTAACGTAGTCCCACTTAGCTTGAAAAGTTGCTTCCAAAAAGAACTTGTAAAGACTTTGTCACGATCCGACACTATACTTTTTGGAAAACCATGGAGTTTAACCACATTGTGCAAGAATGCTTCAGCTACTTTCACACTAGTGAAGTCAGATTTGAGAGTAGTAAAATGGCTATACTTTGAAAGTCTGTCCACAACGACCATGATAACCGTGAATCCATTGGATGGTGGCAACCCGGTAATAAAGTCCATGGATACGTCATCCCAAATTTGCGATGGAATAGGCAAGGGTTGCAGTAGGCCGGCTGGGGCAGCAGTAGAGTATTTAGCTTGTTGACATATTAGACATTGAGAGACAAACAAGCGAATATCTCGAGACATTGAGGGCCATGTGAACTGAGAAGCAATTCTTGCTTTGGTGCGTGCAATTCCAGCATGTCCTCCTAACATAGATGAATGGAACTCTTGCAAAATTGACTGAATAATGCTAGGCACATTGGGCACTATTATTCTGTCCTTCCAGTATAGAATGTCTTGTCTCACTTGATACAAAGGGTCTTGGCAAGTTCCCTGCAAACATTGCAATTTAATCTGAGATAGAGAGGGATCAGCATTGACTGCAGTGATGATAAGTGATAACAGAGGATTGACAGGTCCCGACAAAGCCATACAAAAGGACCGAGACAAGGCATCAGCAGCTACATTGTCCTTGCCTGGTTTATATTCGATAGTGAAGTCATATCCTAGAAACTTATGCAGCCATTTTTGTTGCTCCGGGGTTTGTATCGTTTGGTCGGTTAAGGCCTTTAAGCTTTGTTGATCTGTGCGGATGATAAATTTATGACCCAATATGTAATGTCTGAACTTAGCCATAGCCTCAGTAACGGCGTAAAGTTCTCTAACATATGCAGACTTGTGTTGCATCGAGCTGTTGAGCTTTTTAGAGAAATAAGCAATTGGATGCTTGTCCTGACTCAGAATTGCACCAATGCCAGTACCCGATGCATCAGTCTCTAAAATGAAGGGTTTAGAGAAATCCGGAAGTGCCAAAACAGGAGCCACGGTGATGGCCTTCTGTAAAGCTAGAAATGCCTCAGTTGCAAGTTGGTTCCATACAAATGCATCTTTCTTCAACAATGCTGTCAAGGGTGCAGCAATAGTAGCATAATTTCGAATAAATCTGCGGTAATAACCTGAGAGACCCAAAAAACCTCGTAAGTGTTTGAGAGTTCTAGGCAATGGCCAATCCAATACAGCTTGTACTTTGGATTTGTCCATTTGTACGCCCTGGTGAGAAACCGTATGACCTAGATAATCCACTTCACTGAATCCAAAACAACATTTGGACATTTTTGCAAATAGAGAATGTTGGCGTAGGAGCTGCAACACTTCAGTCAAGTGAGATAAATGAGTTGACCACGTCGGACTGTATATAAGAATATCATCAAAGAATACCAATACGGAAAATAGTACTAACAGTGCAATCAAAATGCAGTAGCAGAGAAATAGTGATTATATTGATGGAAAATGGCTAAGCCAATTGCAAGAGGAATACAGTAACAGAAAAGCATAGAAGCTTCCAGAGAGGAGAGAGAGTCAGGATATCAATCCACTAAATTCTTCCCACCCTATCATTGCCACTCATTGTGGTACTTATTCAAATTCTGCAGCATATTTTCTGTTAGGGAATTTAGTCCTCAATCCACGTCTAGGCTCCTCAAAATGTGGATCATGTGCCACGTGTTCTTCTCCATCATTTACTGTGGTAATTTCTTTGTCCTTATTCATAACACATGGGTAGATGATTTTCGACATCGTGTAAGAGTGACCATCAATGGAAATACATTTCTCTATACACATGGTTTAAAGATATGTACGACACCGGCCAAAATGTATACTTTAAATCTTTTTCATATGCAAATGAAAAACTTCAATGATAATATGGACAAAGCACTTTTGGAAAATAAGTGGAACCATGCAGAGGTTGACTTTGGATTCCCATTCATGAACAGCGGAATCCATGTGTTGAAAGAGAAAAGTAGCATGAAGGATATTCGATTCACCAACCCAGAGGAATGATGCTAATATCGAGTTCACTTGGAATCAAATTGAACTAAATGTTTGAGTCAAAAAGAAGTCAAGATGATGTTAAAGGAAGCATTTTATGCTTATCTTGATGCAATTCCAAGTCAAGAGGCCATGCAAGATTTCCGAACAGTGTAAGAATTCATTTCCATTGTTGCCACTTTGATTTTTTAATCATGAAACAGTATATCATCAAAACATGCTTAGATTATTACATCTCCAGTTTATCTGTAGAGGATGACATATCGGGAGTGTTGTGAACATTGATAGTTGAAACTCTTAACAGTCATAAAACCATATTGGAGTTGAAGCATCGAGTACAAACTACATTGAAGCAAGAAGTATAACACTGATTCCAAATCAGATTGAATGTTTTGGCTTTGAAAAATGAGCTGCATCAAAAGTTGCATTGATGAAGATAAGTAATGAAGTCTACATCAAATGACATGCATCAAAAGTTAGCATGATTAAGAACAAAACAGTTCCTTGAAAAAGAAGAAGAAGATATCCTTATGGAAGAAAATAGCCCCACAATATGTGGGCTGCTCTTTTGTTTTACACAAACAAAATCCTCCAATGAGTAATGCAACTTGAAACAAGAAATTAATGGTCCACATAGATTCAATATGGTATCAGCTTCATTCTCTATTTCTGAATGTTCAATCCTCGATTCTTCATCTTCAATATGAGATAACTTTAAATTTTACGCGTGGAAGTGTTGAATACAAGAAAGTTTAAGTGAGAGTCTAAGACGCTCTGTGAAGAATCAAAATACTTCAAAATATGCTAAACATTAAAAAGAAAAGATTGAAATTGCTTGATCGGTATTTGTTAGTTGTAACTCATAGTTTTGTAGAAAGCTAGCATTCAACTGTGTTGAAGTAGTTAGTCGAAGTAGTAGGAGTCAAATGTACTTGACATAGTAGAATACAACATATAGTGGTTATGTCGAAGTGTAACTTATAGTTTTATATTTTGTGTCTCGTAAGTTTTGTGTATGGGCTTTAGTTCCCTATATAAAGGGCATGAGATTATGTAAGCAACAACTTCACTCAATAAGGATTCAGCTTTTCACAAATTCAGTTTATAATTTTTCTCTCTTTCCTCATTTCTTCCTCTTCTATCATCTTTCTTGAAAACCCATTTGTTCCAACAAATTGGTATCAACAAGTCTGGTTGCGATTCAGAGAGAATTTGTAATGGAAAACAGAACAACAACATCAACACAATTTTCAACAAATATACCGATTTTCAAATGTGAGAACTATGAACTGTGGGTAGCGCAGATGAAAGTCATCTTCATATTTTAATGTGTCTGAAATTGTGAATGATGGAGTACCGACATTGGAAGCGAATGTAGATGATGTTCAGAAAGTTGTGCACAAGGATCACAGGAAGAAAGATGGAAAAGCTCTGTTATTGATCCATCAATGTGTGGATTCTAACGTGTTTGAGAAGATAATTGAAGAAGAAACAACCAAAGGAGCGTGAGACAAGTTGAAGAACTTGTATTGCATAGATGAAAAGCTGAAAATGGTGAAATTGCATACGTTAAGAAAGCAATTCGAGATGACTCGGATAAAGGAAGAAGAATCAGTCTCAGAATACTTTTCATATGTGGTGTTGTTAACGAACTAGATGAATGCGTGTGGTGAATCAATAAATGATTTATAGAAAATTGAGAAAGTGTTGAGATCTATGACTGCGAACTTTGATTACATTATAATGTCTATTGAAGAGCCCAAGAACCTAGCTAAGATGGAGTTAGAAGAACTTCAAGCTTCATTAGAGGTTTGTGAGATGAGGCTGAAGCGGAGAAGCTCAGAAAGGGAGAAGGTGGATGAACAGGCATTGCAAGTAAGATTCATCAAGAAGTCTGAAAAAGAGAAAGCGAAATAGAGAAAGACTCTTGGTAATGATGAGAAGTCAAGCAATAATTCAAAGAATCATTATGATTCAATCAAGAAAGTCAAGGGCAACAAGTATTCGGGGAAGAAAGTTGACATGAAGGAGGTACATTGTTAGAACTATCAAGGATTTGGTTTATTATGCTAGATATTATCGAAGAAAAAAGGAATCTAGAGCAAAAGATGATGATAAAGATCAATATGCATGTATTAAAGAAAGCGACTCTGATGATGTGATAGTGATGGAAATCCTCAATCGAACAATAAGCAAAACAACATGTGGTACCTAGATTTAGGATGTAGTAACGACATGACTGGTTATAAAAGCTGGTTCATCAAGCTAGATGAATCAGTTGAGAAAGTGATAAAGTCTGTAAATGGTAAACACATCACATCTGGTTGAAAAAGAGATATCTTTGTTGTTAGAATGGATGGTTTAAAAATCCAACATCACTGATGTGTTGTATGTACCTTCGATGACAAGTAACTTGATAAGAGTATGTCAATTACTTGTAAAAGGGTACAATATGAAGCTAGAAAAAAAATCAGATGAAGGTGTATCATGGTGATGGAAGGTTGATTCTGAAGGAACCCTTAGAAGATAACAAAACCTTCAGAGTAGAGATCAACACAATTGATCACAAGTGTCTTCCTTCGACTACAGAAGAAGACAAGAACTGGCTATGACATCACAAGTATGGATATCTAAACTTCAAAAGTTTAGGTATGCTCAACCAGAGGAAGATGGTGTATGTCTTATCTCAGGTGAAGGAACCAATTCATGTATGTGAGGAATGTTGCAATGTAAAGCATGTTAGGAAAGCATTCAAACATTGCTTGCCCATGAGGTCGAAAGAAAACCTTGAGCTCGTTCACTAAGATGTATGCGGACCTTTTAAAGTAAGGTCAAACGGAAGTAATTGCTATTTCCTAATTTTGATAGATGAATTCATCATATATATGTGGATTTACCTTATTGAAAGGAAGAGTGAGGTATTCAGACGGTTCAAGAATTTAAATTGCATGTCGAGAAGCAAAGTGGATGCAAGTTAAAGAAACTGAGAACTGATGGTGGTAGCGAATACACCTCTTGAGAATTTGCTAGATTTTGCAATGAGGAATGTATAGAGCATGAGGTTATTGAACCATATACACCTCAACATAATGGCATAGTTGAGAGGAAGAATCGAAGTATACTGAATATGACTAGGAGCATGTTGAAATCTAAAGATGTGCCAAAGAGATTTTAGGGTGAAACAAGTTTGACAACAATATATATTCTAAACAAATGTCCAACCAAGAAGATAGTAGAGAGGACTCCTTATGAGGCTTGGACAGGTGTGAAGCCGAATGTTAGTCATCTTAGAGTGTTTGGGTCAATGTGCTTCAAGCATGTACCTAAACAATTGAGGAGGAAACTAGATTATCTAAGCTAGGCTATGCTGCTCATAAGTTATCATTCGATTGGTGCATACAAGTTGTATACACCAAATGATGATAAAATTATGATCAATCGAGATGTTCTAGTGGATGAAAGCAAATGGTGGGATTGAAGTCAAGGGTTAGTTTGACAAGAGCACGAAACAATCATAACTGTGTTGGGTGAAGACCAATAGACTGAGGTCACAACCAATCGAAACGAAGAACCACCTGAGCAGAATGTTAGAAGATCGATTAGAGCAAGAACTAAGTTGACAAGGCTAGCTGGATATGAGAGACTTCTAAATCAAGCAGTCGATGAAGATGGTTACTAATCAGTGAATTTTGATGCACCTTCTTCTACTATTGTACTTAGGAAAATCTATAGTTTATTATATTATTTTTACTATTTTAGTGTGTTTTAATATTTAAGTTTATTTTTGCCTTTATTTTATTTTCGTACTTTATTTTCAGCATAAATAATTATTTGATACATTATCACTATGCAGATCATAACTTGAGCTACAAGAATTAGATTGATGCATTCTAATATGCGTTGGAAAGCTAAGAGAAAGAGACACAAGTTTCATGTTAAATTCAAAAACTGATTCTAAGTGAAGGAGGGTCGAATAATGATGCGTGCTTTTCGCAAGTATTCGAACGCGTCAAAATAATATAAAAGATTGTCGAATCCACAAAGACCAAGTGTCAATCTATCGTTATCTATTGTTATGGTGTTTATCTAAGGTAATGAAAATAGGGGTTTTTTTAGAGTGTGTAATGAAGAGTAAAGTGTTGAATAAAGTTCAATTAATAAAGACAGGTTTGAATGTAATTCACATAATCAATTAATAATCCAAGTACTTGCTAATAGAACTACTTATGGGCCGTGTTTCCTACTTTGAAAAGAACCAATTTAACAGAAACTGTCGCTTTCGCGTATTCAGAACCGAGTTGTACTCCCTAATCAAACCCTCTTATTGTCACTGATAAAAAGGCGCGCATTGTGTTAGAGTAGTAAACCTATTTTTAAGAAATATAGTATCTTGACTAAGTTGAAAAGTATTTTAACCTGGATTTCTTAACCAAAAGAGGTTCTCACGAACTAGACTCTAAACTTATAAACGCGTCCGAAAATAGTTTTAAAATCTCTTTTCTTCTTAAGTTAAAAACTCCTAATGAACTAAACAAAGCGCTTTCGCTGTTTTTGAAATAGTTAAAAACAATTAAGTTTAAATAGACGTTGGACGACTTTCGATCTTACCCAACAGAAATTAAGTGCGGGAAAACTTAAGTTGAAAGTTAAAATAGCCCTTAAGTGTTTCTACGAACAATTGTACGGACTATCGGTTCAATTACGATCCTTACATTCTAACCTTATAAGTTTAGTTAGACATGGTAAAGTAAAGGTGCATTTTAATTTAAATAAAAGTAGTGCGAGTGCGGAAAGTAAATAAAAGTAGTGCGAGTGTGAGAAATAAATAAAGTAAAGCGAGTGCAAGAAATAAATAAAGTAAAGCGAGTGCGAGAAATAAATAAAGTAAAGCGAGTGCGAGAAATAAATAAAGTAAAGCGAGTGCGAGAAATAAATAAAGTAAAGACAATGTGGGAAATAAAATAGGTAAAGGCAAAGCGATAGAAACCTGCTCCAATCGGAGGGTTGAATAAAATGCGAAGCGAAAATGAAAATTACGGCAAGATTAACTTTCATCCAAAGTGCTCCAAACTCGATTACAAACTCGATCACAGACTTGATTACACAATTGTGGTAACGCCCCAATGCGAAGTGATTACCACTTTAAAATACTGAATATATGCTTAAGTGAAACTAAGTTTGCTCTAAGATTGGATCTGCTCTAAGTTTGGATGCTTAAACAAATGAAAACGAGTCTGTATTTATAGGAAAATAAAATAATGGAAATGACAAGGATGCCCTTCAGTTTGAAATTGAGAGGGAAAAACTTTCTTCTTGTGGCGCCTGCCACAAGTCCATAGCGCCCGCCATAAGAGCAAATTATGGCGCCCAAGTGAAGGTAGTGGGGAACGTGGCAGTTGAGGGAAGTTTAGCTGTGACATGTCATGGCTGGGCCTATGGCGCCAGCCACAGTGGGAGCCACAAGTGCAAAATGCTGAATTTTAGTCTTTTTAGCTCATTTTCACTCATTTTCTCGATCGGGGCTCCGATTAAAGTAAAAACCTGAAAACAAAGAGAAACATAGTAATAACATAACAAAATAACAATAAAACCACTAAAATACATGCGAAATCGGAGTCGAAAATACGGTGAAATTCAGTGTCATTAAATTCTCCCACACTTACACCCTTGCTTGTCCTCAAGCAAAACACTAAAAAGCTCATAGAAGAAGAACACGTGTCAACGAGTGATTCGGGCTAGAAAGATTTCTAAGTTCAAGTCAGGATACAACGATAGGTACTAACTGAGTGAACTAAGGGTATCGTGATGACACTTATCCGCAGACACGAACATAAACTCCATTCCTATATTAACCAACCCATATTATCCCACAATACCTAGGCCTGCTTCTTCATCTCTTTTTGTGTCCTTTTCATTCAGGCACATTCACATTAAGCCCATTATCCGTACATGCTTCATAGCAGAGTGACCTGTTAGTGATTATGATCTAAACATGGGGTTCCTGGCACATAAGTTTGTGTAAACCCTTTTATTTGACCCAACTGCAGTTGTGGGGGATCGGATCGTAATCCGCCCTACCGAGTTCAGCGCTAGATACCTCTGAACCAACTAACAACCGGTGAGTTTTTCTTTTTCTTTTTCTTTTTGTAGCATATTTTTACAACATTTTTGGTTTAAATGACTTTGTGAGGGTCACCTATACCGGAGTTGCCTTTTTGCTTTCTTTTATTTATTTCACTGGATTATTCACTTATGTTTATCGGTCCCCTACGTAGAGGATGCGTAGGCCGGAGCTGACTGCTGGAATAAACTATCGAGGGCTTATACTGAAATGATGATTAAGGCCATGGTATATGGGGTTTTGAGAGTGATTCATATATTTATGAAGTCTACGGTGCTAAAACAATACTGATGTTTCAAAAAGTTCTCCCAAGTCACCGCATCCTTACTCAAACCCGTCTTTAAAACCCAAAAACTTTCAGAATAACACTGTTTTCTTTTGCAATTTTTTTTTGGGTAGGGCTAAAGGAATGGGGAGATTAGACTGTACTAAAGATACACTATACTGGTGACTCGTCAGACTCATGCATTATCTAAAATACTCAAACTAAAAGCAAAATAAAATAAAGTAGACAACTAAAAAAAGCAATAAAGATAAATAAACTAACTAAAAACAGCAAAGAAAAAGAGAAAGCGATAAAAGTCTCCTCCCACATTTAAATCGAACATTGTCCCCAATGTTTCGAAATAAGATAAAGGGAGAGTCACCTGACATCCTACTGCTGACCACTGGTGCCTTCACCATCCTGAGGTGGACGACGGGATCGGCTACGACGACGGTCTCTCTGATCCATCCTGGCCTGTAAGGCATCCTGAGCAGTCCTCACCTCTCGAAGGTTACCCAAAATGGAACCTTGAGTGACTTCTATGAGTGCAGTATGTTGATAGCGCTCCCTCTGAGGATTATCTCTATAGGTCACGTGCATGTCATCGAAATCCTACATCCTGTAAAAGTTAAGAAAGTAATCCTGAAAATGCAAACCATTCAAATTTTAGTCTCAATGTAAAATATGATAAAATAAAAAATAAAAATAAAAATAAATAAATGCGGAAAAGTAAAATGAAAGAAAAACTATGGGTTGCCTCCCACGCAGCGCTTGTTTAACGTCATTAACTTGACGATTAGAATTTATACACCTGTAGTAGTAGGAATTGGTGGATCAATCAGAGTGTGGCTTGAGTAGTATGCTGGAATGTCTCCTCCTTCGTAGAGCTTCAGTCTTTGTCCATTTACAACGAATGGACTATAGGTATCGCTCTTGATTTCCACGGCTCCGGATCTCAGAATCTTGGATACTTCGAAAGGACCAGTCCATCTTGAACGTAGCTTTCCAGGGAAGAGTCGTAACCTAGAGTTGAAAAGGAGAACAGGATCGCCTACATTGAAGTTTTTCTTTACTATTCTTTTGTCGTGATAGGATTTTGTTCTCTCTTTATATATTTTTGCATTCTCGTAGACAGATTGCCTAAGTTCTTCTAATTTATGAATGTCTAGGGTACGCTTTTCTCCAGCGGCTAGGTAGTCTAAATCACAGTTTTAATGGCCCAATAGGCCTTATGCTCTAATTCGAATGGTAAGTGACATGATTTTCCATAAACTAATTGATAAGGAGTAGTTCCTATAGGGGTTTTGAAAGCGGTTCTATAGGCCCATAATGCTTCTTGAAGCTTCTGAGACCAGTCTCTCCTAGAAATAGAAACGGTTTTCTCTAGGATTTGTTTTATCTCCCTATTAGATACTTCTACTTGGCCACTAGTTTGTGGATGGTATGGTGTTGCTACTCTATGCCTAACTCCATATTTTCTTAAAAGTTTGTCAAATATTCTCGATATAAAGTGTGATCCTTCATCGCTTATGACTAAACGTGGTGTTCCAAATCTAGGGAAAATATAGTTTTTAAATAATTTGATTACTACCCTAGTGTCGTTTGTGGGTGCAGCTATAGCTTCAATCCACTTAGACACATAGTCTACAGCTACTAAGATATACCTGTTTCCTAAGGATGGTGGGAAAGGTCCCATGAAATCTATACCCCATACGTCAAAGAGTTCTACTTCCTGAATTTTTCTTAGAGGCATTTCATCACGTCTTGAAATGTTTCCAGTGCGTTGGCATCTATCACATTTGACAATGCAAGCATAGATATCACGCCACATGGTAGGCCAGAATAGGCCAGCTTGAAGAATCTTGGCGTATGTCTTAGAGGTGCTCGCAAGTCCACCATAGGGTGCAGAATGACAATGCTCGATAATATTATTTACCTCTTCTTCTGGAACGCAACGGAGAAAAATGCCATCTTTACCCCTTTTGAAAAGGAGTGGTTCGTCCCAATAGAAGTTTCTCACATCGTGGAAGAATTTCTTCTTGCGGTGGTAGTCAAGATCAGGGGGTACTATATCAGTAGCTAGGTAATTAACGAAGTCTACATACCAGGGTATGTTACTTATTGCTAAGGAATTTTGGGAGTGCTCATAAGGATCTAGGTTATTATCTTCAATGGTTTCTACTCTAGCTGTCAGTCTATCATAGGCGAAATCATCATTTATGGGTACTAGTTCTGGTTTTAGATGTTCTAGCCTAGAAAGGTGATCAACTACTACGTTTTCGCCCAGGCTTATACCTTTCAGGTCAGAGATATTATATCCTAAGGTTGAGGGATATCCTCGTAAAACTTCTAAAAGTTGGTTTGTTTCCTCTTGGCTCAAGGTAGCACTGACTATAACTGGACGGTTCATCTCTTCATCGAGGAACTCATATCTCAGGTTCTTAGGCAATTCCTTAAGTTCTAAGGTTGGTATCTTAGGGCATGGCATAGGATCTGGGGTAAGGGACAAACATTCGTAAAGGTTATCATCGATGTAGGGTTTCTTAAAGTCATCATCCTTCATTATGAGAGTTGATGGTAACTTAATTGTTTTTATGATTTCTTCTTGTTCTAATTCCCTAACGCATTCATCAATGATATCTAAGGCATAACATGCGTCTCCTGTCACAGGTGCCATAAGAAATTTCGAAAGTATAAATTCTATTTTCTCGTCACCTACCTCAAAGGTCAACTTTCCTCTCTTGACATCTATTATGGCTCCAGCAGTTGATAAGAACGGTCTACCTAGAAGGATTGGTATATCATTGTCCTCTTTGATGTCCATGACAACAAAATCAGTAGGGATAAATAACTGACCTATCCTAACAGGGACATCTTCTAAAATGCCTATCAGATACTTAACAGATCTATCGACTAACTGAAGTGACATCTTAGTAGGCTGCAATTCTCCTAAGTTTAACCTCTCACAAACCACTAAAGGCATTAAGCTCACACTAGCTCCTAAGTCTAGAAAAGCTTTTTCGATGACATGACTTCCCAAAAGACAAGGAATGGAGAAATTTCCAGGATCTTTATCTTTTTTGGCTAATTTATTCTCGGAAATGGAATTACATTCCAAGGGTTTCGGATCGTCAAGTCTACGTTTGTTGGTAAGGATGTCTTTGAGAAACTTTGCATAAGAAGGTATTTGGGTGATGGCTTTTGTGAAAGGGATTTCTACGTGAATTTTTTCTATAACTTTAATAAATTTTTGATATTGGTTATTGATCTGGGTTTGTTTGAGTCTTTGCGGATATGGTATAGGCGGTTTATATGGCGGGGGTGGTACGTAAGTTTTATCTTTAGGTTCTTCTCCTTTTTCTTGACCTTCCTGTTTTTCAGATTCCTCTGGTTCCTTTACTTTGTCCGTGGGTTCGGTATATTCCTTAGAAGTTTTGGGTTCACTCAATCTTGGGTTTGGTGGCTCATCATAAGCGTTCCCACTTCGTAGGGTAATGGCATTAGCTTGTCCTCTCGGATTTTGTTGAGGTTGTCCAGGGAACTGTCCTCCAGGTGTGGTCTGAGGGGCTTGGTTTAAAGCTACCTGAGAGATCTGGGTTTCAAGCATCTTGGTGTGAGTGACTATTTGGTCAACCTTGGTTCCTAACTGGGTAATCAGTTCATTAACGTGAATGTTTTGGTTCATGAACTCTTTTTTTTGTTGGGTTTGAGCAGTGATAAAATTTTCCATAATTTTCTCAAGGCTCGGCTTTGGTGGTACAGGTTGCATAGGTTGATTTGGTCTTGGGGCTTGATAACCAGGTTGTCTCGAAGGTGCATTATTTTGGATAGGGTTATTATTCTTATAGGAGAAGTTCAGATGATTCCTCCATCCAGGGTTATAAGTATTCGAGTATGGGTTCCCTTAGGTGTAGTTTACTTGCTCAGAGTGGGTTTCGTTTAATAGACTACATTCTGCAGATTGGTGTCCTTTGGTTCCACATATCTCACAATCCAACGAAACTGCGGCTGCAGTATTCGGGTTTATGCACATATGCTCGACCTTGAGGGCTAATGCATCCATTTTAGCTTGCATCATGTCTATAGAGCTTAGTTCATGCACTCCTCCTTGGGCTTCCTTCTTCTCAACTGTCGCTCGTTCGACTCCCCATGATTGATGGTTTTGAGCCATATCTTTGATGAGGGCACTAGCTTCAGGATAAGGTTTGTTCATCAGCGCACCGCCTGCGGCAGCGTCGATGGTTATCTTAGTGTTATAGTGAAGTCCATTATAGAAGGTCTGAATGATTAACCAATTTTCTAGACCATGATGTGGGCATGCTCTTAACAGCTCTTTATATCTCTCCCAAGCTTCGAACAGCGATTCTCCTTGGTTCTGGGTAAATCTAGTTATATGGTTTCGAAGAACGACGGTCTTACTTGGGGGAAAGTATCTAGCAAGGAATACTCTTCTAAGGTTATCCCAAGTCGTAATAGAATTGGGTGGAAGGGAATCTAACCATGATAGGGCTTTATCTCTAAGGGAAAAAGGGAATAATCTTAAACGGATTGCCTTAGGAGAAGCTCCATTGGTTTTAAAAGTGTCTGCTAATTGGAGAAAGATTTTAAAATGTTGGTTTGGGTTCTCAGTAGCGAAGCCTGCGAATTGTCTCTGTTGCACAAGTTGCAATAGGGAGGGTTTAAGTTAGAAATTATTAGCTGGAATGGTTGGGTTTACTATACTAGAACTAGGTTCTTCGTTGGATGGTTGGGCAAAATCTTTAAGAGGTCTTTGGTTTTGATCTTCGGCCATAGCTCTCCTAATTCTATGGAAGAATAAACATGCGTGAGCGTAACGTTCAGGTTCCGCCAGAGGGTATACTAAGCTTCCGGTGCTGCGAGTTCTTCGCATTGACCGGCGGGTAATAACCTAAGTCTAAACGATATAACAACAGGGCATGAAATTTGACGAAATTGGTCCCCGACAACGGCGCCAAAAACTTGATGCGTGCTTTTCGCAAGTATACGAACACGTTAGAGTAATATAAAAGATTGTCGAATCCACAGAGACCAAGTGTCAATCTATCGTTATCTATTGTTATGGTGTTTATCTAAGGTAATCAAAATAGGAGTTTTTTAGAGTGTGCAATGAAGAGTAAAGTGTTGAATAAAGTTCAATTAATAAAGACAGGTTCGAATGTAAGTCACATAATCAATTGATAATCCAAGTACTTGCTAATAGAACTACTTATGGGCAGTGTTTCCTACTTTGAAAAGAACCAATTTAACAGGAACTGTCGCTTTCGCGTATTCAGAACCGAGTTGTACTCCCTAATCAAATCCTCTTATTGTCACTTATAAAAAGGCGCGCATTGCGTTAGAGTAGTAAACCTATTTTTAAGAAATATAGTATCTTGACTAAGTTGAAAAGTATTTTAACCTGGATTTCTTAACCAAAAGAGGTTCTCACGAACCAGACTCTAAACTTATAAACACGTCCGAAAATAGTTTTAAAATCTCTTTTCTTCTTAAGTTAAAAACTCCTAATGAACTAAACAAAGCGCTTTCGCTGTTTTTGAAATAGTTAAAAACAATTAAGTTTAAATAGACGTTGGATGACTTTCGATCTTACCCAACGGAAATTAAGTGGGAGAAAACTTAAGTTGAAAGTTAAAATAGCCCTTAAGTGTTTCTACGAACAATTGTACGGATTATCGGTTCAATTACGATCCTTACATTCTAACCTTATAAGTTTAGTTAGACATGGTAAAGTAAAGGTGCATTTTAATTTAAATAAAAGTAGTGCGAGTGCGGAAAGTAAATAAAAGTAGTGCGAGTGCGAGAAATAAATAAAGTAGTGCGAGTGCGAGAAATAAATAAAGTAAAGCGAGTGCGAGAAATAAATAAAGTAAAGCGAGTGCGAGAAATAAATAAAGTAAAGACTGTGCGGGAAATAAAATAGATAAAGGCAAAGCTATAGAAACCTGCTCCAATCGGAGTGTTGAATAAAATGCGAAGCGGAAATGAAAATGGCGGCAGGATTAACTTCCTTCCAAAGTGCTCCAAACTCGATTACATACTCGATCACAGACTTGATTACACAATTGTGGTAACGCCCCAATGCGAAGCGATTACCACTTTAAAATACTGAATATATGCTTAAGTGAAACTAAGTTTGCTCTAAGTTTGGATGTTTAAACAAATGAAAACGAGTCTGTATTTATAGGCAAATAAAATAATGGAAATGACAAGGATGCCATTCAGTTTGAAATTGAGAGGGAAAAACTTTCTTCTTGTGGCGCTCGCCACAAGTCCATGGCGCCCGCCATAAGAGCAAATTATGGCGCCCAAGTGGAGGTAGTGGGGAACGTGGCAGTTGAGGGAAGTTGAGCTGTAATACGTCATGGTTGGGCCTATGGCGCCAGTCACAGTGGGAGCCACAAGTGCAAAATGCTGAATTTTAGTCTTTTTAGCTCATTTTCACCCCTTTTCTCGATTGAGGCTCCGATTAAAGTAAAAACTTGAAAACAAAGAGAAACATAGTAATAACATAACAAAATAACAATAAAACCACTAAAATGCATGCGAAATCGGAGTCGAAAATACGGTGAAATTCAGTGTCATCAAATAATTTGTTGAAGTTCCAGACTTAATTAAAATAGTTAGTTTGGGCCAGTGTTTATAATTTTCAGGCCGGATCCTATAAGGGCCGGAATTTTCCTTTTATTATATTAGGTCTTTCACTACTATAGTAATCCAGTTCTGAATTTTGATGATACAATATTGCTTAGAAGATTTTATGGAGAGCTAATTCCCAAAGAGCTAATCTGTTATATTCGAATTCCACTTTGAGGTTTTTATTAATTTCAGTTTAAATTTCAATTTCTTTTCAATTCTTCCTATAAACTAGTTTTCTTAATTCAATTACTTTCAGTTACTTAATTTGATTGTTTCTTATAGGATAAAGTTGATTAAATTTGATTGTTTGTATGATCCTTAACTATAATCACGTTAGCGTAGCTTTTTCGGTATCGTGTTTGATTAAGTCACGTTTGCTTAATTCGCGTCTGCTTAAATCTGTTTGCTTAATTCAAAAATTAGAAACATACATCATATAATACCAATTTGCGCTTGTCAGTGGGTATTGTAATCGAATGGGATTGAATCCGCTAGGGAATTGAAATTATAAGAATCGATGATAAGACGGAAATCGATACAATAGATTAACTTATTTATCAATTTTTCTTTTACCTTTAATAATCTTCGATTTAAGTTTTGAACCTTATAAAAACTCCTTATTTTCATTTGTTTTCATACTTGGTTAATTTGCCAAGAGTCCTTGTGATACGATACTCGAGGTGTCACTTTCCGTTTACTCTATATTATTACTCGTTTTTGACCCGTGTGCGACAGCGGATCAAATTGGCGTCGTTGTCGGGGACTCTGAAATTCTAGTTATCAGACTTTAGATGTCACACGGGTTGTTATGACATCCAATTCTGCACAGACAAGAATTATGCAGAACTTAATAGTAAGTGCAGTAAATAACACAAGTAATTATTTACCCAGTTCAGTCCAACATGACCTACATCTGGGGGCTACCAAGCCAGGGAGGAAATCCACTATCAGTAGTATTAATTCAAAGCTAAATTCACCCGTTTACAACTTGTCACTTAATCCCTACCCAATTCAATTTCAATCTTACTCTAAGATCAGAGTTCCTACTCACTCCCCCTCAATCACCTCAGTGATTACTACCTTTAATCAATATTAAAGACAACTTTGAAGTCACACTTCAAACAACTCTTGATTGTGCTTAACAACTTTAATCAAGATACACAGCACTCACGCTTAAAAGCTTTGAGCGACACAACACTTACAACTCAATGAACACCTTATGCCAAAGCAATCATCAACGTGATAAAGGCTTGGCTTACAAGATATGTCTAATACAAGACTCACAAAAATACAGCAGTGAAGTATGATGGACACACTTAATCTTCACGCCTCAAAATCCCCAAAACTGAATGAAGGAACGACTTCCTTTTATATTGCAGTACCTGGGCTTTTTCACTTGTATTCTCCTGAATTTAAGGTCACGCGAGTTCCCATAAATTCAACATCTAGGTTACTAACAAATAGGCTATTTGTTAGGTTCATTAAATGTAGCATGGTTATTGATTTCCTGGATTTTCTCTAAGTTGTTGAATCCCTGAAGAATAGCCTGAGAAAAAGCTGAAACAGAAAACTAAACAACCTACAATATAGCATATGCTGTCAGGAATGAATGTCACGACATTCAGCTTGACATCAAGGATCATATGCTGAGTCTGTTTTTCCAGAAAACAGACTGTACAATTTTGCTGACCTGTACATGACCAAAATGACCATACTACAGTAACAGCTTACATTAATAAATGTCAAAGTATCCAATTTGACATTTATACATTTGGCCTTAAGTCAGTTCTGTTATCCTCTTGAAGAACAGACTAAGAAACATACTGAAGTGTAGCAGAACACCACTCTGTCTATTATTCAGTATATATTGTCCATGATGAATGTCATAACACCCAGTTTGACATTCATATAGTAGGCCTTATGCCAGGTCTGGTTCTTCCTTGATAACCAGACTGCAAATAAATACTGAGCTCTAACAGAACACCAACTGTTCTATTCCTCAGTATCTGAATGTCACAATATCCTGTTTGACATTCAATAAATCCTGTATTAGCTAATCCTGCAGTAACTACTCAAGTGTGTCATGACATCAGTCAAGACATCAGAGTACAGTTAGATATTCTAACCTACAATGCAGTCACACATACACACCATGTCATGACATCAGTCAAGACATTAGAATCCAGCTAGTGTTTTACCATATAATGCAGCCAATTAAACACCTACAAACTCCCCCTTTGGCAAATTTTTGGCTAAAACACTTTGATCCCCATAACAGAGTTCATAGCAGCGGAATCACACATCTAGCAGGAAATAAACCTAGCTAATACACTCAGAGTGGCAGCACACTCACATATATGGAAGTTAAATAAAAACTTCACAAAACAGCACCCATACAGAAGTTAAATAAAAACTTCAACACACATCAGCTGCAGGGGAGGGAAACTTGAATCTGTCATGAACCTGTTTTTAACAGACCAAACTGTTGTCTGGGGTATCACGGTTACTCCCCCTTTTTGTCAGAAATGTTGCCAAAGCCAACAACATAAACCGAAAAAATGACAGACTTACAGACTTGGTTTTACTTCACAGTTTCAACCAAGTTAGCACCCACTTGATCTTGCTTCACAGCTTTGATCAAGTAATCACCCAATTTTGCTTTACTGTAGGTACAACCATATCAGATGCCATGACTTTGTTTCTGACATCCAGAACCACTCCTGCATGAACAGCGTCCTTGAATTCCTGCAGGTGCATAGGCCTTCTCACGTTAGGGTGTCTCCTTACCCTCTTGTTGCCACACTTGTTGCAAGTGGTATAACTATGATCTGTTGACCAATCAGAACATAGTTCCAATAAATACATTCCAAACATCATTGGTTGCTATAAGGTCTCAGAGAGACATATTCCCAGTTTGCCCCTTAAATTTTCAAACTGAGTAGCATCCAGAGCCTTTGTAAATATGTCAGCCAGTTGCAGTTCAGTGGCTACATGTTCCAAAGTAATCACCTTGTCTTCCACCAGATCTCTGATGAAGTGATGTCTAATGTCAATATGTTTGGTCCTACTGTGTTGGATGGGATTCTTGGAAATATTGATGGCACTGAGATTATCACAGAATAATGTCATGACATTCTGAATGACATTGTACTCAGTGAGCATCTGTTTCATCCACACCAGTTGGGAACAACTGCTTCCAGCAGCTATGTATTCAGCCTCTGCAGTGGACAGGGATACACAGTTCTGCTTCTTGCTGAACCAAGATATGAGATTGTCTCCCAAGAAGAAACATCCTCCTGATGTGCTTTTTATGTCATCAGCACTTCCAGCCCAGTCAGCATCACAGTACCCAGATAGGACAGGCTCAGACCCATGTGAGTACAACATCCCATAGTCACACGTCCCATTGATGTACTTGAGGATCCTTTTGACTTGATTCAAGTGGCTCACCTTAGGCTCTGCTTGGTATCTCGCACACACTCCAACTGCATAAGAAATGTCAGGTCTACTTGCAGTTAGATATAGTAGACTGCCTATCATGCTTCTATACAAGCATTGATCAACACTAGGCCCTCCATCATCTTTGGTTAACTTCAGATGAGTAGGAGCAGGAGTCCTTTTGTGCCTAGCATTATCCATACCAAACTTCTTAACGATGTTTTTGGCATACTTGCTTTGGGAGAGAAACATAGAGTCCTCCATTTGGCTGACTTACATTCCAAGAAAGTAGGTTAGTTCCCCAACCAAACTCATTTCAAACTCAGATTGCATCTGTTGAACAAAATGTGTTACCATTTGTTCTGACATACCACCAAAGACTATGTCATCCACATAGATTTGAGCAATCATGATTTTGCCGTCTTCATCCTTCACAAACAAGGTTTTATCTATTCCACCTTTTCTGTATCCATTTGAGGTCAGAAATTCGGTCAACCTTTCATACCATGCTCTAGGTGCTTGTTTCAACCCATACAAGGCTTTCCTCAACTTGTATACATGCTTAGGTTGGTTAGGATCACAGAACCCTTTAGGTTGTTCCACATAGACTTCTTCATTCAAGTAGCCATTCAAGAATGCACTCTTCACATCCATTTGGAATAGTTTAAACTTCAGAATGCATGCTACCCCTAACAACAATCTGATGGACTCAAGCCTAGCCACAGGAGCAAATGTCTCATCAAAATCAACCCCTTCAACTTGAGTGTATCCTTGAGCTACTAGTCTTGCTTTATTCCTAGTAATTACTCCTTTCTCATCAGATTTGTTTTTGTAGATCCACTTGGTACCAATGATGTTGGTCCCTTCAGGTCTTGGAACTAGCTCCCATACTTCATTCCTTTTGAACTGCTCAAGTTCCTCTTGCATGGCATTGATCCAGTATTCGTCAGTCAGGGCTTCTTTCACATTCTTTGGTTCAACCTTGGATACAAAGCAGGAATTTGAGCTTATTCCCCGTGACCTGGTAGTCACACCACTATTAGGATCCCCTATGATAAGATCCTTAGGGTGGTCTTTCTGAATTCTGATAGATGGCATTTTGGTTGTTGCATCTACTTCACATTCAGGAGGAGGTTCCTGTACTTCTTCAGACTTGACTGGAATGTCAGTTGAACTGTCAAGGAATGTTTCAACATCCTCTATGACATCGATCCCTTCCTCTTTATCATCCACAATAACATTTATGGATTCCATCAGGACATTGGTCCTGTAGTTGAACACTCTGTAGGCTCTGCTGTTAGTGGAGTATCCTAGAAATATACCCTCATCACTTTTGGGATCCAGCTTCCTTCTCTGTTCACGATCTATGAGAATGTAGCATTTACTTCCAAAGATATGAAAGTACTTCACTGTGGGTTTTCTGCCTTTCCATATTTCATATAGAGTGGAGGAGGTTCCTTTTCTCAAGGTGACTCTGTTGTGAATAGCACGCGGTATTCATAGCTTCAGCCCAAAAGTGCATGGGGAGCTTCTTTGCATGAATCATTGCTCTGGCAGATTCTTGAATAGTTCTATTTTTTCTTTTAACTATCCCATTCTGCTGGGGAGTTATAGGGGAGGAGAACTCATGACTTATTCCTTCAGATGAGCAAAACTCATCAAACTTGGAATTCTTGAACTCCGTACCATGATCACTCCTAATCCGGACCACACAACTTTCCTTTTCCCTTTGAAGTCTGATGCACAGGTCTTTGAAGACATCAAATGTATCTGACTTCTCTCTGATGAAGCTTATCCACGTGTATCTGGAATGGTCATCGACCACCACGTAAGCATATCTCTTCCCACCAAGACTTTCAACCTGCATAGGTCCCATTAAGTCCATGTGCAACAGTTCCAGAACTCTGGAAGTTGTAGGATGTCCCAGCTTCGGATGTGACATCTTGGTTTGCTTGCCCACCTGGCATTCTCCACAGACTCTTCCTTCATCAATAAGCAGCTTTGGAATTCCTCTGACTGCTTCCTTGGATATGATCTTCTTTATTCCCCATAAGTGAAGATGTCCAAGACGTCTATGCCACAACTTCACCTCCTATTCTTCCTTGGCTGAGGAGCATATTGTGGAAAAGTTAGAGACTTTAGGTTCCCACAGATAACAGTTATCTTTGGACCTGGTTCCTCTCATAACTTCCTGATTGTCACCATTAGTCACAATGCACAACTCCTTAGTAAATTGAACATAGAACCCTTGATCACACAGTTGGCTTATGCTGATGAGATTTGCAGTCAGTCCTCTTACTAACAACACATTATTCAGTTTTGGAACTCCAGAGCAGTCCAGCTTACCCACACCTTTTATTTTTCCTTTGGCACCATCAGCAAAGGTCACATAGCTGGTAGTGTGAGGTTGAATATCCACCAGTAGATTTTCCATACCAGTCATATGTCTTGAGCATCCACTGTCAAAGTACCAGTCTTCTCTGGTAGAAGCCCTTAGAGCTGTGTGCGCTAACCTAGCATACCATTGTTGCTTCTTGATGGGGACATAGCGCTTATATGTCTTATGCTTAGGCCTGACATGCGAGGTTTGGTTAGGTAAACCATGAAGCCAGTAGCAGACGGCTTTTATATGTCCAAGCCTACCACAGTGGTGACATCTCCACTCCTTGTATTTCCTCTTCTGATGATTATTCATCTTAGTTCCCTGATGTTGAGACATTGGCTTTGACTTCCGCTTGAACTTCTGAACTTTAGCCTTTGGGCGTTTGTGTTCAGCTGAGGATCTTTTCCCAAATCCTAGGCCAGATTTGGTTCCAGACTTCTGTCCCACCTTTAGAATCTCTTCCAAGGTGTCAGTTCCCTTGTTCATAATTCTGATGGATTTAGTCATCTGATTCAGCTTGGAGGTTAACAAGGCTATCTCACCATTTAGACCCTCTATGGCTGTCAGATGCTTCTGCCTCTCATCTTCCAGTTACTTGATGAGCTTCTTCTGCTTTTCTCCTTGTGCACGGACTTCTGCACTAGTGGTACACAACTTCTTATAGGCTGCAACAAGTTCATCAAAGGTCAGTTCATCTGCACTTGAGTCATCATCAGAGGCACAAACACTGGTTAGTGCAGTGACATGTTTGGCAGATTCTCCTTCAGATTCACTTTCAGAATCTCCTTCAGACCAAGTGATAGTTAGCCCCTTCTTTTGCATCTTGAGATAAGTAGGACATTCAGCTCTGACGTGTCCATACCCTTCACAACCATGACACTGGATTCCCTTGCCTTGGTTGAACTTTTTTTCAGAAGTTGATCTTTTCCTGATGTTAGACGGGATGTTCTTGACATTAGGTCTCCCTCTTTGATCAATCTTCTTCACGAACTTGTTGAACTGTCTCCCAAGCATGGCTAAGGCTTCTGATATACTTTCATCACCTTCAGTATATCCTGCTTCTGACTCCTCTTCAGCATTAGATACAAAAGCTACGCTTTTGTTCTTCTTTTCAGCATTCTCACACAAGCCCATTTCAAAGGTTTGGAGAGAACCAATGAGCTCATCCACTTTCATATTGCAGATGTCCTGCGCCTCCTCTATGGTTGTGACCTTCATAGCAAATCTCTTAGGCAAGGACCTGAGAATCTTTCTTACAAGTTTCTCTTTAGCCATTTTCTCACCTAGTCCACCAGAGGTGTTTGCAATTTCAAGAATATTCATGTGAAAGTCATGAATAGTCTCATCCTCTTTCATCCTCAGATTTTCAAACTTGGTGGTCAGCATCTGAAGTTTGGACATCTTCACCTTGGAAGTACCTTCATGAGTTACCTTGAGGGTATCCCAAACTTCCTTAGCTAGTTCACAGTGGTGCACCAGCCTGAAGATGTTCTTACTGATTCCATTGAACAATGCATTCAAGGCCTTGGAATTTCCAAGAGCTAATGCCTCTTGCTCCTTGTCCCACTCTTCTTCAGGAATCTGCACACTGATTCCATCTTCACCTGTCTTCGTTGGATGCTCCCATCCTTTGTTGACAGCTCTCCAGACTTTGCTATCTAGAGACCTTAAGAAGGCTATCATACGAGGCTTCCAGTCATCATAATTAGAGCCATCCAACATGGGTGGTCTATTTGAGTGTCCTATATCCTTGTCCATGGTACTAGAAAGTAACTTCCCTAGATCTCACCCAGAAATTCACAGGCAGGGTGCCTGCTCTGATGCCAATTGAAATTCTAGTTATCAGACTTTAGATGTCACAAGGGTTGTTATGACATCCAATTCTGCACAGACAAGAATTATGCAGAACTTAACAGTAAGTGCAGTAAATAACACAAGTAATTGTTTACCCAGTTCAGTCCAACATGACCTACATCTGGGGGCTACCAAGCCAGGGAGGAAATCCGCTATCAGTAGTATTAATTCAAAGCTAAACTCACCCGTTTACAACTTGTCACTTAATCCCTACCCAATGCAATTTCAATCTTACTCTAAGATCAGAGTTCCTACTCACTCCCCCTCAATCACCTCAGTGATTACTACCTTTAATCAATATTAAAGACAACTTTGAAGTCACACTTCAAACAACTCTTGATTGTGCTTAACAGCTTTAATCAAGATACACAGCACTCACGCTTAAAAGCTTTGAGCGACACAACACTTACAACTAAATGAACACCCTATGCCAAAGCAATCATCAACGTGATAAAGGCTTGGCTTACAAGATATGTCTAACAAGACTCACAAAAATACAGCAGTGAAGTATGATGGACACACTTAATCTTCACGCCTCAAAATCCCCAAAACTGAATGAAGGAATGACTTCCTTTTATATTGCAGTACCTGGGCTTTTGCACTTGTATTCTCCTGAATTTAAGGTCACGCGAGTTCCCATAAATTCAACATCTAGGTTACTAACAAATATGCTATTTGTTAGGTTCATTAAATGTAGCATGGTTGTTGATTTCCTGGATTTTCTCTAAGTTGTTGAATCCCTGAAGAATAGCCTGGGAAAAAGCTGAAACAAAAAACTAAACAACCTACAATATAGCATATGCTGTCAGGAATGAATGTCACGACATTCAGCTTGACATCAAGGATCATATGCTGAGTCTGTTTTTCCAGAAAACAGACTGTACAATTTTGCTGACCTGTACATGACCAAAATGACCATACTACAGTAACAGCTTACATTAATAAATGTCAAAGTATCCAATTTGACATTTATACATTTGGCCTTAAGTCAGTTCTGTTATCCTCTTGAAGAACAGACTAAGAAACATACTGAAGTGTAGCAGAACACCACTCTGTCTATTATTCAGTATATACTGTCCATGATGAATGTCATAACATCCAGTTTGACATTCATATAGTAGGCCTTATGCCAGGTCTGGTTCTTCCTTGATAACCAGACTGCAAATGAATACTGAGCTCTAACAGAACACCAACTGTTCTATTCCTCAGTATCTGAATGTCACAATATCCCGTTTGACATTTAATAAATCCTGTATTAGCTAATCCTGCAGTAACTACTCAAGTGTGTCATGACATCAGTCAAGACATCAGAGTACAGTTAGATATTCTAACCTACAATGCAGTCACACATACACACCATGTCATGACATCAGTCAAGACATTAGAATCCAGCTAGTGTTTTACCATATAATGCAGTCAATTAAACACCTACAGACTCTTGTAGATTTTAATCATTATTATAGTCATAGGTGTTTGTTTTAGCATTTTTTGCCCTAACTTTCTTGCGTCATGGTCTTTTTGCGGTTTAGGATAAAAAAATCTAGTTTTTAAGAAAATTGTCTCAGATTATTCGGATTCGTTGTCGATTCATTAGGAAAAAATCAAGGATCGAAAGCCTCTATTTGGGAACTAAATAATGGAAGCCTCTCTAAAATATCGAAATTCCATATTTTTCTATTTTTTATGATTTACTTTCTGTTTTGATAGTTTCATAAAATTCCGCAAAAATTCTCAAAATTCTTAATTGACGTTATTAGATTAATTTTCATGTTTTTGTATTTTTTTTATTTTATTTGAATCTTTTTTTTTTCTTATTTCAATTGTTTTTACTTAATATGGACATTGTCGACATTTTCCCATTTGTTGTTGCATTGCTGAATTAGTTATGTGTTTTATCATTGTTTGTTGATTTTTTTTTCTTTTCTATTGAGTTTAACATGACTGACCAAAGAAATCTGAGAGAACTTGTTGCCCCTGATGTTGATTATAATGCTTTGTGTATTGAATATCTTGTTGCTGCCAAATCCTTGATTGAGAAGATGCCACTTAACTCCCAACAGTTCACAACAAGGGATAATTTTATGGTCCAAGCAAAAGGTGTGAATGAGATTCAGGTTTCTTCTTCTAACAAAGCTCTAGAAACCAGAATTGATGAACTTACCTCTTTAGTGAAAAAATTGATGCTACCCATTCCACCACCACCACCACCATATAACCCTCCACAAGTAGTCACCTCTTCACCTTCTGAACCTTCAATAGAGGAACTTGTCAAACAAATGGTTGTAAATAATCTTCAGTTTTAACAACGAACAAATTCTAGTATTCAGACTTTGCAAACACAAATTGGACAGCTTGCCACTTCAATGAATTCCATGCATCAAGCTCAAGGATCGAACCAACTACTTGCCCAAACAATAGTTAATCCAAAAGTCCCCAATGTGAGTGCAATTTCCTTGAGATCCGAAAAAGTTGCAGAACCAGCCCCAGAAAAAAATAAAAAAATTGTTCGTGCAACATCTGAATTTTCTATTGTTGTTGAGGTTGGAAAAAAGTATGTATCACCAATCCATTTACCACAAAGAGTACTGGAAAATAAGAAGATTGACAAGGAAGAGCATTATGTTTTTCAAATAGAGCTTCTTTCTGAAGTTGTTGATGATGCTTATTCTGATTTGTTTTCAGCTGATTTTCCAACTTTATCTGGTTTTGATGATATTTACTCATGTGATGATTATACTAACACTAACATTTGTGCTGTTTGTGCTGAGATTGATGTTGCCTTATAGGGTGACAATGTAAATGAAGTTGTTTATGTAGCTGAAGCTCTTGATATCCCGACTGCCCCAAACATATCATCCATTGAACAACCACCTTCTTTAGAGTTTAAACCACTTCCCGAGGATTCATATTATTCATCACAACTTCAACTTAAGCAGAAACATAAGAAGGGAATTGGATGGACCATGGTTGACACTCATGATATTAGCCCATTCATATGTATACACAGGATCTCACTTAAAGATGAAATAAAAGTTGTGAGATGGCCCCATAATCCTTTGATTCTTGATGTTGTGAAAAAGGAGATCATTTTCACGTGCCCATTCAACACTTTTACTTATCGAAGATTCATCTTTGATCCTGAAATACAAGGCGAATGCACTAATCAAAATTTCAAGGTCAATGGACACTACCCAAAGCTACTCCATGAGAACCCGACTTTGGAAGAAGAGAGTGTAGAAGAGCTCTCTTTGGGAAATGCTGCTCATGCAATCATTTATCCGCCTTGACTCCTCGGGTGTGTTCTTTCCTTTCTCTCACTCTTATTTTATATTTATGCTCTTTCATTGAGGACAATGTATGTTTTAAGTGTGGGGGAGAAAACCATTTATTTGTTTTGTTTTCAGTTTTTCTCTGTTTTGGTTTTTGTTTGCTTTCCTAAAAAAATTTGCATGTTTTTCCTTTGTTTTTTGAGTTACAATTATGAGTATTTTTCTTTGTTCTCTTGACTAAAGTCTTGTGGTGTAATGTGAAAAACTTGTTGTGCCTTTTTAGTATGATAGGTAGGACTAAACTCTAAATTGTACATCATTTGTGGTAGATCAATTAACCTTGTGAGATTTTGAGTCTTATATGGATAACATACAAAAATCCATCTCTTTCTTTCTTGTGTGATTCACTCGTGTCTGTTAGTCTCTAGAACTTGAATTGACTCTTATTGATGATGTTGTTTACTTGTGCACGCTGATATGATAAAGGCAACTTTGTTTTTGTTTTTGTTTTGTTTTTTTAGCCAGTTAGCCAAAAAGCCAATCCTGAAATAATTTCATCCCTTGTTTGAAACCCCCTTGAGTCTATTATCTTTTTTTTGTTTAAAAGTCATTACAAACCGAGAAGTGAAAAAATGTTATATCACCCTATTCAAAGAGTTAAAAGAGTCTTGTTTTGAGTTGTGTGGGGTTGAATAACTATGTTTGTAATATTTCAGAAGTTGGTAGAAAACGAAAAGAAAATTAGAAAAGAAAAAAAAACATGAATGAAAAAAAAATAGAAGGATGTATACATGTCAATACATACTCCTTATGAAAAAAAAGAAGAGAAAGGAGAAGAAAAATATGAATGAAAACAATTAATATAGAGTTGTTGAAGTGAATGAAATATTTTTTAAATTCAACTTCCGCAGTTTCTTTCTAGTCTCTTTTGTCTCTTTGAATTTTAGCCTAGTACCCCCTTAGGATTTTCTCACCCTTACCTTGGCCACATTACAACCAAATAAAAGTCCTTTTGATTTTTGTGTGCATGTATTTAAATTGTGGATGTTAGAGTCTTTTCAAGCTTATGGTAGTACTAACTTTCATGTTATGCTTTGGGTGTAAACAGTTAACCTAAACACTTGAGAGTTAAGTGAATTTTATCTTGTGAGGATCTTACTACTTTTGGATGTACTATTTGGTAATCTGTTTTCATATCTTCTCTGAGTGTCACAAGAAGTTGCTCACTAACACCATATTCTTGAAACTTAGACCTGGAATTCTGCTTGTACCTTGTATTTTGATAACCTTTGGAATTGCATGTTTTGTTTGTTCTTGTTTTTTCTGTTTTGAGTTTTGAATTTATAATTTTGCTCGGAGTGCAAAAGTTAGAGTGTGGGGGGATTTGATCAGTGTATTTTGATGCACCTTCTTCTACTATTGTACTTAGGCAAATATATAGTTTATTATATTATTTTTACTATTTTAGTGTGTTTTAATATTTAAGTTTACTTTTGCCTTTATTTTATTTTCGTACTTTATTTTCAGCATAAATAATTATTTGATACCTTATCACTATGCAGATCATAACTTGAGCTATAAGAATTAGATTGATGCTTTATAATATGAGTTGGAAAGCTAAGTGAAAGAGCTACAAGTTTCATGTTGAAGTCAAAAACTGATTCTAAGTGAAGGAGGATCGAATAATTCGTTGAAGTTCCATACTTAATTAAAATAGTTAGTTTGTGCCATTTTTTGTAATTTTTGGGTCGGATCCTATAAGGGCCCCAATTTTCCTTTTATTAAATTAGGTATTTCACTACTATAGTAATTCAGTTCTGAATTTTGATGATACAATATTGCTTAGAAGATTTCATGGAGAGCTAATTCCCAAAGAGTTGATCTGTTGTATTCGAATTCCACTTTAAGGTTTTTATTAATTTCAGTTTAATTTCAATTTCTTTTCAATTCTTCCTATAAACTCGTTTGCTTAATTCGATTACTCTCGTTTGCTTAATTCGATTGTTTATTATAGGATAGAGTTGATTAAATTTGATTGTTTGTATGATCCTTAACTATAATCACGTTAGTGTAGCTTTTTCGTTATCGTGTTTGATTAAGTCGCGCTTGCTTAATTCGCGTATGCTTATATCCGTTTGCTTAATTCAGAAATTAGGAACATACATCATATAATACCAATTTTCACTTGTCAGTGGGTATTGTAATCGAATGAGATTGAATCCGCTAGGGAATTGAAGTTATAAGAATCAATGATAAGTCGGAAATCGATACAATAGATTAACTTATTTATCAATTTTGCTTTTACCTTTAATCATCTTAGATTTCAGTTTTGAACCTTATAAAAACTCCTTCTTTTCATTTGTTTTCATACTTGGTTAATTTTCCAAGAGTCCTTGTGATACGATACTCGAGGTGTCGCTTTCCATTTACTATATATTATTACTCGTTTTTGACCCGTGTGTGACAGCGAATCAGTTACTTAATAGAAGAAGCAATGATGATAGATGAAGAAAAACCAATTAATTTGGATTAATCCATGAATGATTGGAATTGGTTAGCATCCATGAAAGAATAACTCAATGCAATCAACAAGAACAAGATATGGGAGCTTGTCAAAGAGACAATCAAGAAGCCAATTGATGTGAAGTGGGTGTACAATCTGAAACGAAGGCCAAATGGTGAAATTTCCAAGCATAAGGCAAGACTAATGGCAAGAGGTTTTTTGAAAAAAGTTGGTATTGATTTTGATGAAGTGTATACAATTGTGGCGAGGCTAGGAACCATCAGAATTGTTGTGTCGATTACAACATACAAAGGGTGGAAAATACATCAGTTGGATGTAAGTTTAGCATTTCTGAATGGACCTCTGGAAGAAGAAGTCTATGTCAGTCAACCATCAAGATTCGAAATCAAAGGGTAGGATTCAAAGATATACAGGTTGAGTAAGGCTCTATATGGTTTGAAGCAAACCCTAAGAGCTAGGAATAAGAGAATATATAGCTTCCTGATCGAATCAAGTTTTACAAAGTATGTCTCTGAACATGGAGTGTATCCCAATGATGCAGACAAGGTAAGTCAAATCATTTTATGCTTGTATGTAGATGACTTGTTGATTACAAGTACAAATGAAACAAAGATAAGAATGGTCAAGTTGAAGCTGATGCATGAGTTTGAAATGACCGACCCAAGGAATTGATCATATTTCTTGAAGAGGTTTAAGATTAGAAACTGTAGTATAGATGCTACATCATTAGGAACTAGAGCAAAGTTGAGGAAGGAGACAAATGATGAGTTTGTAAGTGCAATAATGTACAAACAAATCATTGTATCTATGAGTTATCTTTGCAATACTAGACCAAATATCAGTCAAAGTGTTGGACTGTTGAGCAGATTCATAGAGAAACCCCAAGAATGTTATCTCACTGCAGTCAAGAAAGTGTTGAGATACACCAAAGGCACAATTGATCATGGTATGTTGGTTCTAAGACAGAAGAAGACTAAAATAAATGCATAGATATATGGCTACTTTGATTCAGGTTTCAGTAGAGATCAAGACGACAAGAAGAGTATTCTAGGCTACATATTCATGATCAAAGGCGCTCTAATCTCATGGAGCTCAAGGAAGCAAAGGATTATAGATTTGTCATCTTATGAAGATGAGTATGTGGTAGCCTCATATGAAGCATGTCAAGTAGCATGGATATAGATGTTGCTCGAAGAGCTCAAGATAATGGAACCTAGGAAAATAAAGTTGTTTGTCAACAACAAGTTAGCTATCGAACTGGAGAATCATACAATGTGTCATAGTCAAAGTAAACACGTATAGAGGAGGTATCATTTTCGTAGGTATCAAGTTAACAAAGAAAAGCTTGAAATTGAGCATTGCAAGACAGAATGACAACTAGCTGATATACTCACCAAACCCCTGAAGAAAGTCAGGTTGGACGACTTGAAGAAAAGCATTGGCATGAGAAGTCTCGAAAACATGAATTAGGTGGTGTGTTAGTTGTACTTCATAGTTTTGTAGAAAGCTAGAATTTGACTGTGTCGAAGTAGTATGAGTCAGGTGTATTCGACAGAGTCGAATACAACATATAATGGTTATGTCAAAGTGTAACTTGTAGTTTTATATTTTGTGCTTTGTAAGTTTTTGGCTTGGGATTTAGTTGCATACATAAAGGGAATGATATGATGTAATTAACAACTTCACTCAATAAGGATCCAGCTTTTCACAAATTCAGTTTATAATTTTTCTCTCTTTTCTCTCTTCTTCTTCTTCTTCTCTCATGTTTCTTGAAAACCCTTTTGTTCCAACAGTAAAAATATCAATTTAATCATTTTGATGTTTTTCCACATTTTATTTTATCTTATTTTGAGTCCTTCACAAATTGTCTCTCATTCTCTCTTAGGTTGGAATTTCTCACAATGCCTTAAAATTGAGTATTTGACCAAAGTCAACGTCTGATGGCTTGAATCACAAGCTTGTGAGTTGAAACAAGATTTTTATGAAAGAATGAATCGAATTACAGGATGAGTAAGTTAGAAAATTTAGAATTTGGTTCTAAAAGCTTGATTTGAATCAAGACCTTGCATGACTCAAATCATAAGGCACAGTGACTCGAATCATAACTTTGTTTGATTGAAATCATGAACGGACCCTCAATTTTGGAATTCAATCTGGGAATGTGTGACATGAGTCATAAGTTGGCTTTACTCGAATCACTTGACTCGAGTCATGACTTGAATCAAACGAGCAAATTTTGATTTTTTTTTCATCTAGATTCTGTCATATCCCAAAATTTGCCCTTCCCTTTTCATCTTTCCATCCAACCTTTGACTTGAGATTCATCTGCATACATTCATGTTTCATTCAATGCATCATTCATTTATGTTGAGACTTGCTAATTGCTCATCATAGATTCAAAGCTTGTGGCTTGCAAAGGTGGGGTTTGTTTATGGATCAAACCCTAGAAGTATGACATGGCTCTTCATATGCTCATAATAGGAATCAAACCCTAATTGTTTAATCTTTGAGATATGGATTCAAGGAGACCTCATCATGACATCCTTCTAGGTATAAAAACCCTAATTCTTGATTGTACTACCATGAGATATTGTGGTTGGTTCTTGGGCACTAGTTTGACCATCTAGACCCTAATTGGGGACCCATGCATTGGGAACTTGTTTATGGAGCTGCATCCTTGATTCAGAGACCTTGCTTAGAGGGTGTGCATCATGAAACCCTAATAAGGGAGATTTGGTCCTAGTGTACCTTGTTGGCTTGACTTTTCACCTTGGGTTTGCTCGAAACCCTAATTCATGCACAATCCATCATCAAATAACCTATGTGATCATGGAAATCATCCATTTAACCTACATTGTCTACATGCTTGGGATTTCATCTGATTCAAGGCTTGGTTCAAGCATCCACATGTGCATTATACTTGGCCATTCCTAATCCATTGATTCTAGGCATTTGGTGCTTTCAAGTTCATGGGTATTTGGTCATTGGCTCATGGTTCATGATTGCATTGGTTCTTAATCTTTTGGTCCGTTGTGCTTAATTGTTCCACTGTACTTCATAATGCATTGTAGTCCATTAGTTCTTGATTCATCCATGTACTTTAGTCCATTTCATTCATATTATTAATGTGATCAAAGGTGATTAATTCATTCGTGGATCAAGTTTGGTTTTACGTGGAGTTCATTCAAAAGTTAAGTTTGACTCACATTCACATCATAGTCATTTCATTCACACAATTGGTCCTTCATTCATTCATTAACATATACAATGTTCATTACAAAAAGAAATATCAAAATTTTCATTTTTTTACAAAAGTTGACTTTTGGTCAACTATTGACTTTTTGGTCAACCAGTTGACCAAAGTCAACCATCACATTTTTCATCATAAATCTTAATACTAATCACATCTTCATCATTGCATCACTTATAGATCTTCCATGGTCACACCTCCTCCATTTATCAAGTTTTGCAAAATTGGTAATTATGCCTTGAACTTGTCTTTCTTGCTTTGCATATTGACTTGCAATCTTGCCCACCATGCCTACTTTAAAGTCAGAATTCTGCATCAAGACCATTAGCCATATTAGCATACCACAGCAGTACTTAATGACATATCATTCTATTAACAAGTCACTCTAACTAAGTTGTAAAACATGACCACAAGTAATAACAATCATGGATTACCAAGCAATCATTCACTAAGCATATGCAACATCAACAATCATGCATTCATATAATCATTAAGCATCATTGAACCATAGAAATAATCCCAAACAACAATCTAAATAAATGCCTTAAAACATCACAACAACATCATTTTGCACACATGTTCAAATACCAGTTCAAAGCAAGGCAAATAGCAGGCCATAAGCATTCATATTACCTACCATGATTCTGGAACAAATCACCAAGTAGATGAGCACCAATGGATAACAATCCTGATGCAATAGCATAACCCTACGGGAATAAAACATCAACACCATGACATATGTTGCTGCTTTACCTTGCATCTTGGTTCATCATCATCATTCCTTTGTAGCCATGATCCAGTCTTGTAGCAAGTCTACCAGCAACATTACACAATCTTGGTTCAACGACTCTGCAAGTCCATATTCATATTTCCATGAAAATGCATCATTGGTAACCTTCTCGTGTTCAGAAAACCCTAACCAACCACAATACCTTGCATTGACACAGTTAGCATATTGGAATTTTACATCATTGCAATATTATCATCATGAAGTATACATGACAAATTTTCCAAGCAGCACAACTAGTATAGAAGCAGCCTTCGAATTTCAGCAAACCAACATTAACCTAGTAACAACTAACCACTAGTCCACCTGAACAAATTTAACTGAGCAATGAGACAATTAACCATTTCTCATTCAGATTCACCAATTTCACTTAACTCTAACAGAATTACACATAACTAACCTAACCAATTTTTTTCACTGAGTTCAAGACATCTAACTAAATGAGTATACAGTTAACTCAATGAGTCACTCCTAACTAACTTCTAACCTCACTCCAATCCTTCATTTGATACAAACGTCTTCCCTATATAACCTCTTTTTCACCATCATTCAATGACTTCGGATACACGCTTAGACATACTCTCATTTTGCTCTCAAAATATCTATAATCTCTCTCCATTGCCCTCACTCAAAGCTCCTCTTCAGCCATTGAAGCTTCATATCGAAGCTTTAATGCGCGCGAGCTAGACTCCCTCATCAATCTCAATTCAATCTCGAGCTCTCTCTATTTCGCTCACAGAAGAAGATAGAAGAAGGAGAAGAATCAATGAAGAAAACATAAAGGAAGGAATTCGAATTACCTGAGTTTCCATTGCCATCTTCATCCTCGATCCGCTCCGATAGTTCTTCTGAAATTCATCTCTTTCTATCCAAATTCAAGTTACCAGTTGGTTGTGTAGAGGGTGATGGTCGTTAGCCCTATGGTTTTGGGAAGAATTGAGTTGTAGCTGCTATTTAATTTCACTTTTAGTACTTAGGGTTCTTGTGCAATTTGCTATGATTCAGACTATTGAGGAAGAATCAAAGATCTTCATTATGGTATTTAAATTTAGGAGAAGGAGAAGAAGAGGTTGGTGTATGTTATTATGATTTTAGGGCTCCGCCGTCGCCGGAGGTCGCGGACGTAAGCCAAGGTCAGGGGAGGGAATTTTAAACTTTTGAATTGATGAGCCATGTGAAACATGTGAAGAACATGTGTTTTCTCTGATACATGTGGATTTCATTGCCTTGATTGTGTTCTCAATTCCGATTTTGGCTTTTCTCTTGCATACAAGCCCATAATGTTTTTCATGTTGCACCATGGATTTGTTGGCTACACCCTAACACCATTTCAGTTGGGCCTCAACGCGCTTCTAGCCCATCCATTTCACATGTTGCACCTCCCTTGAGCCCACGTACCCCTTGTTCATATTATTTATTTTTAATTTATTTTTCTTTAGATTTTAACTTCTGTTTTACATTTTTAACATGAAATTTAATTTGTAGAATTAATGTATGATTTGAGTAGTTTAGCTTTAACATTTTTAATCATGTAAATAATTATGTAATTAGATATTAATTAGGAATTAATTAGGATTTAATTAGATTTTTGGTCAAATTTGTAATTAGAATTTTGATTTAGAAACTAATCCATTTGATTTGATCCATATACATTGCCACCTTTGCCCCTAGTTTTAGAAATTTATGGGATTAATTAGTTTATTAGGAATTGATTAGATTTGTTGGAATGTGATTAGAACATTAGATAATTAGGTTTTAGCTGATTAATCTTTAGATACGTTGTACATAATTACCAATTAGTTCATTCCCTTTGATTAAGTTGAGCAAAATATATTTTGATTAACTAAATTCTTTGATTGTGTATAATCCGTCAGTCTATTTAAGTGATTAAAAGTCCATTGATCACTTGGTAAGACTAGTTCTTGTAATGACGTGGATCTCAAGGCCTCAAGTTCAAACTTCCAATCAAGGCATCTCAGACAAATCAAGCATGGACTATGCAAAGCACATCAAAGGTGTCTCTTCAAGAGCTTGTCAATCAAGATTCAAATTGTGTGACATGAGTGATCGCGACTTTATGAGTCGAATTGGGGTATTAACTGCAAGTGCACAGTTCTATCGCGTAGTTTTAAAAGATATTGATCCCACAGGGACTTATGAATCGATATACCGTTTTCTAAGGTTACTTCGTAAAGCTAAGGCGGATGATATTTTGATTGTTTGGGGGAAAAGTAAAACTAAAATTATATCTAAATTAAATATCAATTAAGCGAATATCGGTATGTAGTTCGTCGTAATTAGGGAATCAAATCTTCGTTGGTTTCTTGGTTTTAAAATAAATCTTTTCAGTAGACACTATTAATTAAAAGTCTTATCTCAAACTCTCGCTCTGTTGAATAGACTATGACTTTATATTAACGTAGCTGTCACTTATTAGTTAAGTCCAAAATCACTTTTTGAAAACAAAAGAATCTATAGAAACTTTTTTTAAGAAAACACTAACCGTTTAAACACCCTCGTCTCAAACTCTCGCTCTGTTGACTTAGATTATATAATTAAACTTAAATGCTTAACTCTCGTCCTCACATTCAACCTTTAAAAGTACTTTTTGAAAAAGATTAGAATTTAATTAACTCTAAAAATTGCTTTCGCCCTGATTTAGAATTAATGTCCAATTTACACTGTCCAGTTAAAAACTCAAACTTTCGTTCTATTGATTTTAACTTCTTTATGTCTTTTACTCTCGTACAAAAACTTTGGGATTAACCCTGTAAATTGAGGCCATAAAAAGAGTGACTTTATTTTTAAATGAAATTAAACCAACTTAGTTTCGATTCCTTCATTCCGCTTACTTTACATACCGATATCTAATTTAATTAGCCGGACATGCTAAACAGGTCTAAACAATCATCATGCTTAAATAAAACCATCTCAGGCAAACAATATAAATAAACAGCAATGCAGAGCATATATAAATTAAAACAATAAATTAAAGAACCTGAATAATTAATAGCAATCTTGAACACTCCACCACAGACCGGTTGAATTTGTTCTTGAACTCTTCAATCGGACAGGAAAATAAAAGCGAAAGAATAAAATACTATGATCTAACGTAAGGTTAGATCCAGTAAAAGATACACAATAGTTTCCGGTGTAGAAACTATTGTGTGGAAAATTAATTAAGTGCTTGAAAATTGACTGGAAAAGAAAAGGAAATAAAAGTTGCTATGGAGGTAGAATGCTGAAAAAAATAGAAAGTAGTAACAATAAAGCTATGCCAAAAACTGGAAAAAATTCTGAACTCCTTTAGGTTTCCATAATTGGTCCTATTTATACCAATCCAATAAGTGACTGTTCCCTTCAAAGCCCATTCTGTTTGCTTCAACGAGTCTACTGGTCAAGCGGAGGAAAAGGAGTAACGTGCCTTCTGTTACGCGTCAAACCCAAAAATATAGGAATGGGGGTGTGACGGTCGTCACACCTTGTGTTACGTTCGTAACACTTAGCAGGGGGCGTGACGCTCGTCACGCCTTGTGTTGCGTTCGTCACAGGTTCAGCGCTCTTGGCTTGTAATTGTGTGTTGGGCTTTTGCTTTCCTCATCTTTTTGCACCCCTTTTTTTCTTTTTTCACTTTTGCTTCAAATAAATTACCTGAGATAAATAGAAGGAAAAATACCAAGTAATCTCGAATAAAATGAAATAAATCGAAACAAATAATAATATAATTTAATTAAATCGAGTCCAAAAATGTGATATTATTTCATGTTATCAAACTCCCCCATACTTAGACTTTTGCTTGTCCTCAAGCAAGATACAGTATAGAAATCGTTTAAAAATTTAGCCAGATGAAATTTCAAAACACACATCAATTCGTACTAGGTTGCAAGTAAACCTTGGTTAGAAGTAACCTGGGTTTAATCTTGACATCAACAACTACCGTTACAACCTTAGATAACCTCACCTTATGCAAACCAGTTCGAGTCATGCGATTATAACTAGCCTAGTTCCTTTACTCTTATTTCACCCGTTTTCATTCTAGCGAAATCACATTAAGCCCTTTATCGTTTCGCGCACATAGTGGAGTGGCCGGTTAGTGATTCTGATCCCTTTTTTAGCTTGAAGTTCTGGTACATAAGTTGGATAACTTCGTTATTTAGTCCATTGCAAATTGCGGGGGATCAGACCGTAGTCCGCCCTACCAAGTTCAGCACCAGATACCTGCTGAACCAACTCATAATGGATCTTTCATATCATGCTTTTGTATGATCTGCAACCTTTAGATTAAATGATCTGGTAAGGATAACCTAACTTAATTAGTGCATTTCCTGATATATATATATATATATATATATATATATATATATATATATATATTATATATATATATATATATATATATATATATATTTTGTTTTGGGAATCATTCACTTATATTCATCGGCTCTCCACGTAGTTTGCTATTAAGATGGTGCTGACTTCTTGTATAAACTACTCGAGGTTACTATAAAACTAAAAGTTCAAGGGATTGGTATAATAGGTACTTTTCCTGATCTAACATGTTGAGGTTTGTTTAGAGTGTTGGTATGGTAATAATTTAGTCTTAATTTTACTCAAGTTTTGTAAAATAAGCAACCTTTATATTTACTGAGTGTGTTGAATTTTTTTGTTATGGCTCAAGAAAATTAAAGGGAATAGATAATAAGAAAATTTTCACACTAGGGACTTAACTTAAAATAAATATGTATTATAATTTTTTTTCATAATAATAAGAAAGGGAAATAACAATGAAAGGGAAAGTAACATACTTGAAAAGGGAAGGTTGAAAGAACAAGGTTCCCCCCCCCCCCCCCCCCCCCCCCCCGCTCCACACACTTAACTGGAACATTGTCCCCAATGTTTCAAAGAAAACAAAAGAAATAGAAAAAAGAAAAAGAAACTAAAGTCAATGCTGCCTGCCGCCTCTTGTTCTTGGACCTGGTGATCGTTGACGTACTTCTAAGTCGTCAAACCTACTGAGCAACTCAGTGAACCGCTGGTCGGTTATGGCATTTCTCGCTTCCTGTTGTTGTTGCATCTGGCGCATCATTTGCATCACTTCGAGATTCTGCGCTTGCATACCATCAATAACATCCATGATGTCGTCGTTGGTTGTTGGCCTTCTTCGTCGACGACGTCATGAGGATGGTCCAGCTGCGTTATCGGAAGGGTTGAGCGGGACTGATTGTTGTGCAGGAACCTAATCGCCTTGCTCCATTTCTTCAAACTCGTTTGTAGGCGGGTTTGCGTGTGAAGGCTCGGTAGCTTCGGGAGCATTTGGGGTTGGTGACATCTGTGAGGGCAATGTTGGGTAAAACAACGCTTGGGACTTCGTGGTTACTCACCATAAGATAATACCTTCCGCCTACCCTGTTTTTGATTAGGCGGCTGGACCGACAATAACTTATATCCATAAATAGGGGTGGGAGAGCTTGTAAATTTTGAAGTCGGTCTCCTAGATTTAAGCCAAGTGCTATTGTGGTTATTAATCCTCCAATCACGAAAGGTTGGCGGCCTCTAGCACATAGGGTGCGGATATGATGAAATAAGAAAGAAGCAGCGTTTACCTTTGTATCCATTTCAAAGACGCAGTGGAGGAAGAATAATTCCTTGGCGTTGACTTTGCTGTTGTTTGGTCTTTCAAAAACTGTGTTTTGCAGGATGCGGATAAAGTACCGGATGGTTGGGTTATGTATATGGGAAGCAAGTAGTGCATCCCAATTATCGGTTTCCACACCGGATATTTTCCTAAAGAGGTCGAAGGCGTTTATTTGCCACTGGGAGTTCGGAGGGATTCTTGGGTGGACTCGGTCTCCTACAGGGAACTGTAGCATGACACTCAGTTGATCCTGGGACAATGAGTATTCGATGTTGAACATGCGGAAGGTTGCGGTACCGGTTAAGTACTCGTCTTCACCGGTGGGAGTGTTGTACGAATAAGAACTTAAAAATTCTAAGGTGAGAGATAGGTAGGTAGGTTGATTATGAGTGCATAGAAAGGTTAAATCAGCAAGGCGGAGCATCCATTGGATACCTTGAAGTAATCCTAATTCTTGTAAACAATTTAAATCAGGATACCTGGTAGATAGGACACCTCGCTGTTGGAAACGCTCGAACTGCTCCCTTTGATAATTATCCTCTTCGGATCGGAAGATGATATTTCCGAATTCTTGGTTTCCCGCCATACTGATAAGTGGGTTGAAAGAAGTAGAAGGTAATAAAATGAAATGTATTTTATAGAATGGTTTGTGGTGTATGAAGAAAGGTATGATGGGTATTTATAGGAAAAAAATTGGAAGTTGGAAAGGGAGTGGGTGAAAAATAAATAAATGTGGGTAAATGTGAGTAAATGGGTGAATGAATGGGGAAGGTAAAAAGTGGGGTGGTGTAACGGTCGTGTCTCCAACGATTACTAACGTTCACCTAGTCTGAAGGTGTCACGCTCGTGACAGGGGTGTTACGGGCGTCACAGGCACTTGGTGTGACGACCGTGATGGCTAGTGTGACGCTCGTCACACAGTCAGCTTGCAACGGTCACTACTTGCGTGGGTGCTTCATAATTTGTTTTTATTATTATATTTTATTTTTTTATATTTTTTTTTGTTATTTTTTTTGTTATTTTTTTTTGCTTATGCTTATTTTATTTTGCTATTGTAATGCTTTTAAATTGTCTTGCATGCTATTCTACTACCATAATATATGTATTTCTTTAACAGGCATAGTAATTATTAGTATATAGTGGATATCATTATTTGTAATAGAAATTGCATAGATCAAAATAAAATAAACCAACAATGCAATAGCTTCGTAAAATAATCATAATGTAACATTGGAAAACAAAAGCAAACATGCGAAAGAAAAACAAATACTAATATTAAAAATAATGTGAAACAAAATTAATAAATAGCCTAAACTAAAACTAATAACTAAGAAAAACAACTTCTAGCCACTTGCATGATCTCTGGCTGGAGGAGCAAAGGAGTTAACACGGTTTAGCAACTCGTGGAATTGATTTGTCATACTGCTCATGTATCCCAGAAATTCTTGTCCCATGTTAGCTAACTCTTCTCTGAGGGCGTCTTGTTCTGACATCAAGGCTTGAATGATGGTGTTATAATTATTTCCGGGCATAAGATGTCTAGGATCGGGTATTGCCGACTCTTCGGTCGGGATAGGTTGAGGAGGAGGGTCAATATCGTAATAACCAGATGGTGTCTGAGGGTCAGACTCAGCATAAGGGATCTGGTCGTCACAAATCTCATAGTTCTGGATGGATTCAGTAGATCTAGCAGGAGAGGGTATTCCGTTCAGGTTGTAGAGCCAGTTATTGCGGTTATGAACACTAGTCCTCGGACTAGGCAAGGTGAATAGGCAAAGAACTTGGTTGTTAATTATAAGCTCAAACTCTTCAGGCCCGAGGTTTGCTATAAACATAATGTTGAAGAGGAAAGGTATACTCATAGTCGCAATGCCACAGAAAGGGCTTAGGTCAAGCATAGGTTGACGTAATCCGATAGCATTACCAATCATGGTTATCAATCCGCCTAATTGAATTGGTGCTCGTTCATATTGGATAAGGCGGTCAAAGTTTGCCAACATAAAAGTGGCACCATTCACAGAACTGTTCTGGGAAGCACAAAACATGATGAAGAGTTCATCACGTGATACTGTAGTAATATTTGACTTCTTCCTAAAAAGGGTGTAGGCCAGGATCTTATGGAAATAACGAAAGGTCGGGTTATGTATGTTTCCAGAAAGAAACTCATGTTCCTCGGGGTCGTCATTTCCAGTCAAATTTCCCCAAAAATGTTCAAGTTCTCTATATTCAAAAAGGTCTTCTTGGCTCACTGTGAAGGTATCAAAAGAGGTAGGGAAACCTAAAAGGTTGGTAAAATCTTGAATGTTAAACTAATACTCCACGTTGAACATTCTGAACTGAATGAAACCTCTGCTTATTCCTTTTCCATGGCTGGGTAGATAGATCAGGGAGCTAAGGAATTCTAGCGTTAGTCTCCGGTAAGTGACGAATTATCTTCGGGTAGGAGTGGTTTCCCACCCTATTTGACTCAGCAAATACAAGACACTCTCTCTTAGTCCAAAGGCAGTCATTGCTCAATCATCAGCATACAAACTAGGTAGCATCTCTCTCTCTGCTAGTTCCTCAAACTTTTGTTTCTGAGCTTTCCCTCTGAATTTGATACCCATACGATCAATTTGTCCCATCAGGTTAGTGTTAGCTAGAGAAAAGGAAAACAAGAGTTTCAGTCAGGATTTGGCCAAATGCCGAAAGAAGAAAAGAAGAAAAATAACTTATAAGTTAAAATAAATTAAGAATGAATACTAAATAAAATTTAAAAGAATAATTAAAGAAGAAATAAAAATAAAAATATTTGTGGGTTGTCTCCCACGAAGCGCTTTGTTTAATGTCGCAAGCTCGACATAAAAACTATCAAATATAATATATAACTTCTGGAGGCATTTCGTCTAAGTGCAGGACTTGTGAATCTTCATTGTTCTCTGCATAATGATAATGTTTTAGATGCTGCCCGTTTACGATAAATGGTTCCATAGATTTGCCTTTAATTTCCACAGCTCCACTTGGAAAGACATTGGTGATTTGGAAAGGGCCTGACCATCTAGAACATAGTTTTCCTGGGAATAACTTAAGTCTAGAGTTGAACAAAAGGACTATATCGCCTTGTTTGAAGATTTTTCTGGATATACGTTTATCATGCCATTTTTTCGTTCTTTCTTTGTAGATTCTGGCATTTTTGTAGGCGTCTTGTCAAAGTTCCTCTAATTCGTTTATGTCAAGAATTCGCTTTTCACCAGCGGCCTTATAGTTTAAATTTAGATTTTTAATAGCCCAGTAGGCTTTATGTTCTAATTCTACCGGAAGGTGGCAAGATTTTCCATAAATAAGCTTAAATGGGGTTGTCCCTATGGGAGTTTTGTAAGCGGTTCGATATGCCCATAAAGCTTCTGGTAGTTTCGATGACCAGTCTTTCCTTGAGGTGGCGACTGTTTTTTCCAATATTTGTTTGATTTCTCTGTTAGACACCTCCACTTGTCCACTGGTTTGAGGATGGTAAGGTGTCGCTACTCTATGTCTTATACCATACTTAAACAATAGTTTTTCGAGTATCTTAGATATGAAATGCGATCCACCATCACTGACTACTATTCTTGGGACACCAAATCTCGGAAATATTATATTCTTAAAGAGTCTAGTTACTACTCGTGTGTCGTTTGTTGGAGAAGCTATAGCTTCAATCCATTTTGATACGTAGTCAACCGCTACGAGTATGTACTTGTTACCGAAAGAAGGTGGAAAAGGTCCCATGAAATCTATTCCCCACACGTCGAAAATCTCTACTTCCAAAATGCCCTTTTGTGGCATCTCGTCACGTCTAGATATGTTTCCTGTGCGTTGACATCTATCACATTTCTTGATAGCCGCATGCACATCCTTCCATATGTTTGGCCAATAAAGACCGGCTTGTAGGATTTTGGAGCAGGTCTTGGATGTACTTGCATGTCCACCATAAGGAGCAAAGTGACAGTGTTGGATTATATTTTCTATCTCTTCTTCAGGTATACACCGACGGAAAATACCATCGGGGCCTCTTTTGAAAAGTAAAGGGTCATCCCAGTGATAATGTTTTATGTCATGGAAGAATCGTTTCTTTTGTTAGTAAGCTAAATTAGGTGGAACTATTCCGGCAGCTAAATAATTGACGAAGTCAGCATACCATGGTGTAACACATATAGCCAAGGTGGTCTCTACCTGTATATCAGCTTTATTTTCTTCCAAAGTAGCTATAAGTTTATCGTACGAGAAATCATCGTTGATCGATTTTCTCTCCGGTTCCAGGTTTTCGAGTCTAGAGAGGTGATCTGCTACTACGTTTTCAGTTCCTTTTTTATCTTTGATTTCCAGATCGAATTCTTGTAGCAACAAGATCCACCTTAGGAGTCTAGGTTTAGCATCCTGTTTTGTTAAGAGGTACTTAATGGCGGCGTGGTCGGTGTAAATGATTATTTTAGCTCCGACCAAGTAAGAACGAAATTTATCTAGTGCAAATACTACTGCTAAAAGTTCTTTCTCGGTCGTGGCGTAATTCATTTGTGCTTCATCTAGAGTTCTACTTGCGTAATATATGACGTGAAGTTTTTTATCCTTTCGTTGTCCTAAAACAGCGCCTACGGCGTAATCACTTGCGTCACACATTATTTCGAATGGTTCATTCCAATCCGGGGTCTGCATTATTGGTGCGGAGATCAATGCTTGTTTAAGCGTTTGAAATGCTTCTAAACATTTATTGTCAAAGATGAATTCAGCATCTTTCATTAATAATCCAGTCAAAGGTTTAGTTATTTTAGAGAAATCTTTAATGAATCGTCGGTAAAAACCGGCGTGTCCTAAGAAGCTTCGTACTTCTCTCACAGTTTTCGGAGGTTGGAGGTTTTCGATTACTTCTATTTTGGCTTTGTCTACTTCAATTCCTCTATTTGATATGATGTGTCCTAAAACAATTCCTTCTTGTACCATAAAGTGACATTTTTCCCAATTAAGTACTAGGTTTACTTTTACACATCGCTCTAGAACTCTTTCTAGGTTTTCAAGACATTCTTCAAAGATTTGTCCGCATACGGAAAAATCGTCCATAAATACTTCCATGATATTTTCGAGAAAATCGGCGAATATTGCCATCATGCACCTTTGAAAGGTTGCGGGAGCATTGCACAAGCCAAACGGCATTCATCGATAAGCGAAGGTACCAAAAGGACATGTGAATGTTGTCTTTTCTTGGTCATCAGGGTGAATTGGTATTTGAAAGAAGCCTGAATAACCGTCTAGATAGCAGAAATGAGAATGTTTTGCTAATCGTTCTAACATCTGGTCTATGAATGGTAAAGGGAAATGATCTTTTCGGGTTGCTTTGTTTAGTTTCCTATAGTCAATGCACATTCTCCATCCCGATTCGATTCGTTTAGTTATAGTTTCTCCTTTTTCATTTTCGATAACTGTTATACCTCCTTTCTTTGGTACTACGTGTACAGGACTAACCCATTTGCTATCAGATATAGGATATATGATATCTGCTTCTAATAACTTTGTTACTTCCTTCTTCACTACCTCACTCAGGATCGGGTTTAGTCTCCTCTGATGTTCCCTAGAGGTTTTACAGTCTTCTTCTAGCATGATGCGATGCATACAAATAGAAGGACTTATCCCTTTAAGATCGGTGATGTTGTATCCTAGTGCGGTTGGATATTTTCTTAAGATATGTAAGAGTTTTTCGGTTTCGAGTTTTCCTAGGTCTGCATTAACTATTACTGGTCGTTCAAGTTCTAAGTCTAGGAATTCATATCTCAGATTTTTGGGAAGTGTTTTCAGGTCGAGGGTTGGTTTCTTAAGGCATTGCGTAGGGTCCGGTGTTATTGCTAAACATTGGTTAAGTTTGTCTTCTACACGATAGTCAGACAATTTGTCATTTTCTAACTATGTTTCTTTTATGCATTCATCGATGATATCCATGAAGTAACATGTGTCTTCTATTGCAGGTGCTTTCAAAAATTGGGAGAGAATGAACTCAATTTTCTCTTCTCCTACTTCGAAAGTGAGTCGTCCTCGTTTTACGTCTATGATAGCACCGGCGGTTGCTAAGAATGGTCTTCCCAATATAATGGGTGTAACTTCATCTTCTCTAATATCCATAATTATAAAATCGGTTGGAATGTAGAATTGACCTATGCGCACGGGAACGTTTTCAAGAATCCCTACAGGATATCTAATAGAACGATCTGCTAGTTGCACAGACATTTTAGTTGGTCTTAATTCTCCCATTTCCAGTTTCTTTCATATGGATAAAGGCATAACACTGATACCGGCTCCTAAATCGCATAAGGCTTTATCTATAACAAATTTTCCTATGTGACAGGGTATAGAGAAACTACCAGGATCCTTAAGTTTTGGAGGCATATTCTGGATTATGGCGCTACATTCAGCAGCGAGTGTAACGGTTTCGCTATCTTCAAGTTTCCTTTTATTAGAAAGAATTTCTTTTAAGAACTTAGCATACGAGGGCATCTGCGTAATAGCTTCTGTAAACGGAATTGTGACGTTTAATTGTTTCAGTAAGTCAACAAATTTTTTAAATTGACCCGCGTCTTTGGTTTTAATAAGCCTTTGAGGGTAAGGGATAGGTGGTTTATAAGGTGGTGGAGGTACATAAGGTTCTTTCTTTTCTACGGTTTCCTTATTACTCTCTTCCTTTTCCTTAGGTTTACTTTCTTCCTCAGTTGACTTTTTAGAGTTTTGGTTTTCCATCCTTGGATCAGACGGTCCTTCTACTTCCGTTCCACTTCTTAATATGATTGCATGAGCGTGGCTTTTCGGGTTAGGTTGGGGCTGTCCAGGAAATGTACCAGTTGGGGCAGCAGTAGGCGCTTGTTGTTGAGCTACTTGTGAGATTTGTGTTTCCAGCATTTTGTTATGGGTAGCCAGGGCATCTACTTTACTTGCTAGTTGTTTAATTTGTTCGCTAGTGTGTACATTCTGGTTTAAGAAATCTTTATTGGTTTGCTGTTGAGAAGCTATGAAGTTCTCCATCATGATTTCCAAGTTGGATTTCCTAGGAACGTTATTGTTAGGTGTAGATGGGATCGGCTTTTGATATCCCAGAGGTATAACTGGGGCTTGTCCTGGTGCGTATAAAGCATTATTACTCTTATATGAAAAATTAGGATGGTTCTTCCAGTTAGAGTTATAGGTATGCGAGTAGGGATTTCCTTGAGCATAATTCACTTGTTATGCTTGGATTCCTATTAGGAGTTGACAATCTGCAGGAGTGTGACCTTGGATTCCACAGACTTCGCAATTTTGAGTTGCTGCAACCACGGTAACTGGAGGTGATACATTCAAACTTTCAATTTTCTGGGCAAGAGCTTCCACTTTTGCATTAACATGGTCAAGGCTACTTATCTCGTACATGCCACTTTTCGTTTGAGGTTTTTCTACCATTGTTCGGTCGCTTCCCCACTGATAATGGTTTTGGGCCATGCTTTCGATAAGTTGATAAGCATCGGCATAAGGTTTATCCATAAGCGCACCACCTGCGGCGGCGTCTATTGTTAATCTTGTGTTGTACAAGAGACCATTATAGAAGGTATGAATTACTAACCAGTCCTCTAAACCATGGTATGGACAAAGTTTCATCATGTCTTTGTATCTTTCCCATGCTTCGAAAAGAGACTCGTTATCTTTCTGTTTAAATCCATTTATCTGGGCTCTCAACATAGCTGTTTTGCTTGGAGGAAAATATTGGGCAAGAAAGACTTTCTTCAACTCGTTCCATGTGGTGACTGAGTTGGAAGGAAGAGACTGAAGCCATCTTCTAGCTTTATCTCTTAACGAGAAAGGAAAGAGACGAAGTCGAATTACCTCTGAAGTGACACCATTAGCTTTAACAGTATTAGCGTATTGAACAAATACGGATAAATGAAGGTTTGGATCCTCGGTAGGATTTCCAGAGAATTGATTCTGTTGCACTGCCTGTAGCAGCGAAGGCTTAAGTTCGAAGTTGTTTGCTTCGATTGCGGGTGGAGCAATACTCGAATGCGGCTCATCTTGTGATGGAGCGGCGTAATCTCGAAGAGCACGAGCTGGTTCTGCCATCTCGGGTATCGGTGAAGGAAGAAGATTTTTGAGGTCGGGCACTTCGATAGGAGGGAGATTGTTTGCAGCACGATATTCTCGAATTCGTCGTAAGACTCGGAGATATAGTTCAATATCGTTGATTCATAAGTAAAACGGCTCGCCTTGTGAGCGAGTGTGTGGCATACAAATCAACGAAATGAAAAAGGAAAAAAAAATAAAAATAAATGCCTTAGTCTCTACAGCGTAATAGAAGAGTTACGATATCGACTAAATAAAAATCTCCGGCAACGGCGCCAAAAACTTGATCGTGACTTTATGAGTCGAATTGGGGTATTAACTGCAAGTGCACAGTTCTATCGCGTAGTTTTAAAAGATATCGATCCCACAGGGACTTATGAATCGATATACCGTTTTCTAAGGTTACTTCGAAAAACTAAGGCGGATGATACTTTGATTGTTTGGGGGAAAAGTAAAACTAAAATTAGATCTAAATTAAATATCAATTAAGCGGATATCGGTATGTAGTTCGTCGTAATTAGGGAATCAAATCTTCGTTGGTTTCTTGGTTTTATAATAAATCTTTTCAGTAGACACTATTGATTAAAAGTCTTATCTCAAACTCTCGCTCTGTTGAATAGACTATGACTTTATATTAACGTAGCTGTCACTTATTAGTTAAGTCCAAAATCACTTTTTGAAAACAAAATAATCTATAGAAACTTTTTTTAAGAAAACACTAACCGTTTAAACACCCTCGTCTCAAACTCTAGCTCTATTGACTTAGATTATATAATTAAACTTAAATGCTTAACTCTCGTCCTCACATTCAACCTTTAAAAATACTTTTTGAAAAAGATTAGAATTTAATTAACTCTAAAAATTGCTTTCGCCCTGATTTAGAATTAATGTCCAATTTACACTGTCCAGTTAAAAACTCAAACTTTCGTTCTATTGATTTTAACTTCTTTATGTCTTTTACTCTCGTACAAAAACTTTGGGATTAACCCTGTAAATTGAGGCCATAAAAAGAGTGACTTTATTTTTAAATGAAATTAAACCAACTTAGTTTCGATTCCTTCATTCCGCTTACTTTACATACCGATATCTAATTTAATTAGTCGGACATGTTAAACAGGTCTAAACAATCATCATGCTTAAATAAAACCATCTCAGGCAAACAATATAAATAAACAGCAATGCAGAGCATATATAAATTAAAACAATAAATTAAAGAACCTGAATAATTAATAGCAATCTTGAACACTCCACCACAGACCGGTTGGATTTGTTCTTGAACTCTTCAATCGGACAGGAAAATAAAAGCGAAAGAATAAAATACTATGATCTAACGTAAGGTTAGATCCAGTAAAAGATACACAATAGTTTCCGGTGTAGAAACTATTGTGTGAAAAATTAATTAAGTGTTTGAAAATTGACTGGAAAAGAAAAGGAAATAAAAGTTGCTATGGAGGTAGAATGTTGAAAAAAATAGAAAGTAGTAACAATAAAGCTATGCCAAAAACTGGAAAAAATTCTGAACTCCTTTAGGTTTCCATAATTGGTCCTATTTATACCAATCCAATAAGTGATCGTTCCCTTCAAAGCCCATTCCGTTTGCTTCAACGAGTCTACTGGTCAAGCGGAGGAAAAGGAGTAACGTGCCTTCTGTTACGCGTCAAACCCAAAAATATAGGAATGGGGGTGTGACGGTCGTCACACCTTGTGTTACGTTCGTAACACTTAGCAGGGGGCGTGACGCTCGTCACGCCTTGTGTTGCGTTCGTCACAGGTTCAGCGCTCCTGGCTTGTAATTGTGGGTTGGGCTTTTGCTTTCCTCATCTTTTTGCACCCCTTTTCTTCTTTTTTCACTTTTGCTTCAAATAAATTACCTGAGATAAATAGAAGGAAAAATACCAAGTAATCTCGAATAAAATGAAATAAATCGAAACAAATAATAATATAATTTAATTAAATCGAGTCCAAAAATGTGATATTATTTCATGTTATCAATGAGCCTTAAGAAATATAGAAGGAATGAGAGTGGAGAATTCCTTAACTCATTCTGAATATCTTTGGGTACGGGACGAATCACCCAGTTGCTTATCGTATTCACCTCTATTCATAGATTTTAGTACAATTTGAATCAAATGATAGTCAAGTCTCTCTTCACAAGCAACATTGCAACAAATTAGAAGCCTCTATCAGCAACTTATCAATCATGCTCCAAGTTGTATGCCATGAGCCTTAAGTAACAAATAATGATGAGAGTTGGGCATTCATATCCTTATCTAGGATATCCTTGGGTATGGGACGAATGACCCAGTTGCTCAAGGTATTCACCTTTGCTCATAGACTTTAGTGCAATTAGGATCAAATTATTGACAAGTCTTCATCATTATAAGGAGCAACAATAATTCTTGCTCAATAACTTGAAAGTTATGATGAGAATCACATGTCATGAGCCTTAATTAGTAAAGAAGGAGTGAAAGTGGAGAATTCCTTAACTCATTCTGAATATCTTTGGGTGCGGGACGAATGAACCATTTTCTCATCGTATTCAACTTTACTCATAGACTTTAGTGTGGTTCATATCCATTGACTACCAAGTCTTCTTCATATTTCATTATCATCTTTCTTGCCTTATCAATCTCTTACTGTCTTTGTTCCGTTGTAGGAGAACTACAGAGCTCTTACTTTCTCATTGCACGATGAGAATACATAGGCACAAGGCATCAAACCCTTGGCGAGCAAAATTATTTATTCTTCCCAATTCATTGATCATTACCATACCTCAGTGGTACTATGATGTCTACTTTATGGAACCAAATACCTTATCCCTTTGGATTCCATGTATACCTTTGGGCCAATAACCAATGCCCACCTTTAAGCCAAGAGATGTTTATCTCATTCACAAACACTTAATTCTCTTTGTTTTTTGCCATTCCAATACAGTGATACCATGCCTTAGGCCTCTCACTTATTAGTTTATGCCTATTTACTCTTCAGTTCAGAGTTTATTCTTTCATGGATTCAATATACCTTTATCTTTTGGTTTCAGACAGTTTGTTCCCCTATAGTGATATACTGTTTCCTTGGACCAAACATCATACTCCTTTGGGTCTCATACATATCCTTTTAGGACGATTAATCGGAGTCCAACTTTGTACCAAAAGATGTTTGCCTTGATGCAAAACACTTAATTCTCCTTGTTTTCAGCCATACCATATAGTGGTTAATGCTTCAGCCATACCACATATCAATTAATGTTACCTTTACTCTTTGGTTCAAAGTTTATTTTCCTTTATGGGTTCCCATGCTACCATTTTCTATTGGTACAAGTTATACTTTTCATCATTGCTATCAAATATATCTTTCCTTCATTTTCGTATTTCCACAAACTATGTAGCTCTGATTTTCTCATTGCACAATGAGAATACGTAGGCACAAGGCTTCGAACCCTTGACGAGCATAATTATTCTTTCTTCTACCTTAGGGCTACATTCATATCTTTCATGATCCATCATCTATCTTCAATAATTACCATTCACCTCAATGACATACTGCCTTTCCTTGAAACCAAATACATAGTTCTTTGGAATTCGATACATACCTTTTTAGGACAATTGTCCATCTTTGTACGAAGAGTTGTTTGCCTCGTTGGCAAACACTTAATACTCTTTGTTTTCGGCCCTTCCAATATAGTGGCACCATGTCTTAGACCCCCCACATATTGGTTCATGCCACCTTTACTCTTGGTTTCAAACACCATTTCCTTTATGGATTCCAATAATACCCTTACCTTTTGGTTCCAAACTATACCCTTCAGTCACTTCTACCCAATCTTTCACTTCATATGATACACTCTCTCTTTGAGCCAAATACACTATTTCTTTGAGCTCCATCAAGTGTCTGCCATTGAATCGAGAGTTGTTTGGCTTATTGCCAAACATTTAATTCCCTTTGTTTTTGACCCAACCATATATAGTGGTACCATGCCTTAGGCCCCCCACATATGGTTCATGCCAGTTTTCCTCTTAGGTTTAGATTTTATCCCTTCATGGATTCAAACAACATTATCCTTTGGCTTAAACCATATTTGTTATCACTATTCTTTTCACCTCCCTCCATTAGTTCTATGAACTACGAAGCTCTTAATTCCTTATTGCACTATAAGGATACGTAGGCACGAGAGCCCTAATCCTCTCCGAGCACTTTATCTATTCTTTTTCTTTCTTTTATTCTTTCGCGAGTACTCCTTAGATATAACACTCATTCGAGCAAAGAACAATCAAAATGGTTCCTGTTGAGTACAATGGATATGAGAGGTGCTAATATCCTCCCCTTGCATAACCAAATTCCTTACCAATTTCTCTTTCCCCGGGTTTTATCGATGTTTTCCCTTTCCTCCGGGAATACATAAAGTTTGATGGTGACTCTGTTGTAAGTTCGAGCATGCGATGCGTTTGAGTATATTTCTGCTAGCTTCATATTTAAATCACTTTCTCACTTGATTCAAATCGTTATTTATCCACTTGACTCAAATTAAAAGTCCATTTTTTACATCTATTTTATGTCATATCTCTAACACATATAAAAACCATTCACTCTCTCTCTCTCTCTCTCTCTCTCTCTCTCTCCCTCCCTCCTTCTTTGCCTCTCTCTTTAAAATAGATCACTCACAATCTTTTAAAACCAAAATTGTTTCATAAATCATACAAGCCTTCTCTATCAAATCAACCTCAAAGAATTTTTTTTCTTATGTTGATTTCTTGAGTGGGAACAAGTGTTATGTGTGAGATTTGTTTGAAAAACTTCATCTTCAACCTCTAGTCAAAAACACCATTGTTGTGTGTATTTCTCAACTCTAAGACAAAGTGTGAGTTATGTTTGTGAGGTGGTTCATTAGGTATTCTAATGTTTTTGTGAAGTTTTTTATTTTAGTTTAAAGAATCAGATTATGTGGTGATTTTTGGAGATTGACATCGAGTGAATCAAAATAAGAGTTTCTTGTGCAAAAGGTCTAAGATTTTCTAGCCCCTTTAACAGTTCAAATACCAAAACAAGGAAATTTGGGTAGGATCGAGTGAAGATCCCTAGGGACAGAATCATGGAGTGCTTTGGTTTTGAAAATTTGGATTGATTCAAGATTAAAGACCTTGAAAGATTTGCATCCTATTGAGATGTATACATCAGAAAGAAAATCAAGATTTAGATATGTGTTAGTTAGAAGTTGGCTTTAAGTTTTCAGCTTGTTTTTGATTATCTGTTGTATTAAAAGACACTTTGTAAATTTGTGAATTAGTGGAAGACTCAACAAATTTATGATGATTCATCATCAAAGACTATATTAGGTGCAAGCATGGATGAAACATCAAACCAATTTAAGTCACAATGTAGATTTTCTCTATCTCTTTCTCTATTAATTTTTTGTATAAAATTTACATGGCATTAGGTTTTAATTACTTTCTAGTTCGCATGTGGTTAGGTTATGTTGTTCATGGTATTTTAATTTTTAAGCTTAGGTTTATAATAGATTTATTCTACTAAACATTCTTTTTGGTGAATGTATATGTAAAACTATAATATTAGATTGTTAACTCAGTTCTTTCAGAGTAATTAGCATATTGCTTATTAATGAATTCAACATCTTACTGTCATTGTATACGTTAAGTCAATCATGTAATTTCTCTACATGTGTATTTCTAAAACTTCCTCTCTCATCCATTTTAAACTCTAATTTTAGAAAACTTTTTTAATACGATTTTATTGGAGAAAAGTCTATTCAACCCCCTTCTAGATCATTTTATGCCCATATTCAACCCAACAAGAGCTAAGTCTCTTTTTTATTGATTCTTTAAATCTTTTGATGAGAGTGGCCATTTTGATTTCTTTTTATAATTCTTGCTTTATCTCATTTTCTTTAAATAACTTAAATAATTCTTCAAATACACGCTTTAAGCAAATTTTTATGATTTGTTGTTTATAGCTCGAGGCCTCAAAACATTCTTGCAAAAGAAAATTAAGTTTTAATTTTTGGTAGTGTCATACCCCAAAATTTTCCCTCCACTTTTCACTTGTATCTGACTTTTGGTCTATGGTTCATCTGCATACCCATTCGCATCATAAGATATTCATTGATGATTGTATTTTTCTGAAGTAAACACCATTGATTCAAAGGCATTTTGATGTTTATGATTAGAATGGGACTAGGGTTTCCCTAAGGGTTTAATCTAAGATATCTTGGTGTTACATTGACTAGTAATGGCCATTTCTCTTGGACTCAAAGTTGTGGAACCCTAATTATTAATCTTTGGCACTTTTAGATCATGGGGTTTGCATCATGGCATTAGGATTTGATTGTGAGTTGCAAGTTTCACATTGGTGAACCATGAAAGATTGACTTTGAATGATTAAATTTATTTATGGTCTTTTTCATTACACTAGTTCATTAGTTGTTTGGTATGGATTCAAGGCAAGTCACTATGGTTCATACAAGATTAAAGATTCAAGATTCACAATTCATGAAAGATCAAGTTTCATTCAAATTTCAAAAAGAGCCAAAATTTAAATTTTCAAATATGGAGGGAAAAGTTTCATTTTACTTAAGGCATAATTCAAGTTACATGTAGTGGTCAATCTACATTCAAAACATCAAAAAATACATTACAAGTGTAGATTTGAGATTACACAAAAAAACCTTAATTTTGACCTAAGATTGACTTTTGGTCAACTATTGACTTTTTGGTCAAATAGTTGACCAAAGTCAACTTAACCCTAGACCTATTCCCTTTTTCATTTTCATGGCTCCCACTTTGATCTCCAAGTCACCAATCTTGATTATGGCGCATCATGCAAAGTTTTGCTCATGTTCAAGTTTTGCTTATGTCATCATCTCCATGCCAAGTTAAGACAACCCTGCAATATCAGTATCCACCACACCTTGTTATTTTAAACACAAGGCAGTGCATACATTGAGACACACTTAGTTAAGGTGGATGACATGATAGTACAATGCATATACAGGCACCAATGCATAAACTAAACATCGAAACACCTACACTCACATGACAATGCAAAAAATAACACAACATGACACAACACATCATCCCAAATTCAAGTCCTAACAACCATGCTAACATCAGGCACATTTCATTTCCATAATCATGTACTAGCCATTCCAACCATTCTATCACATTCTAAAGCAAATTTCTCAAATCAGTTCAACAACATTTAACACTCAAACAAATTTCACATTTGTTCAAGCATCTTATCCTAACTAATTTTCAATTCAGATTCTAACAGGAAAAATCAATAACTAACTGAATCTAATTGCCCTAGTTAACATCTCACATTGCACTGACTTTAGAATTCAAGAAGCATATTCAAAAGAAAATTGTCTTGTTAAACTTTCTCATAGCAGTAGTTATTGACAACATTTATTCAATGTCACTAACAATAAAATCAGTTCAAAAATGACCCTAATAGTTCATTGATTCAATGTGAATTACCTACAAAACAATAGCAAAACTACATAACTAAATCATTCTAACAAGCTAATGTCATACCCCAGAATTTTCCCTCCCCTTTTCATTTTCATCTAACCTTTTGGTTTAAGATTCATTTGCATTCATGAATATCCATTTCATCTAGTGTACTAACGTCATCATAGATTCAAAGGTTTAATGCTGATTATACTTAACAAGGACCTAAGGTTTGCTTGAGGATCAATCCCTAAGAGTTGTAATGCTACAATCATTAAGAAGAGCTCATCATGGTGATCAAGGTGCAAAACCTATTTTCCAGGCGCTTGAGGCCTTCGAGGTTGAATCTTGATGTTCATTCCATACCAAACCCTAATTATTGATCTTGAGGGTTGTGGATCCTGTAGCTTGCTTTAAGGTGATGGAAACCCTGATAGAGGTTCATGGCATTGGTGGATCACTTGTGTTGTTTACTCACTTGGTTTGAGGTTTTTGATTGTTGCTTGGCTTTGAACTCTGACCTAGCTAAACCCTAGTCCTTGGATTGTTATATGATTGGTCTAAGATGTGCTTACACTCATTGACATTCTGTTCTTTGATTGCACTTCCTCCATTGGTTTTCATGGTCATCATCATCTGATCCAAGTTTCATCCCATTCTCATTCACTGGTCTCGTTATGTGTCAAGGTTCATTTAAAGTCAATTGGTCCAAGAACATATTGTCTATTTGGTCAAATAATTTCATGATCATTGAGTTTCAATTTCATTCACTCAAAGCACTTGTTTTCATTTGGTTTCATTGAAAGAAGATGGTCAATTGAATCCTATTGTTTCATTATGTCATTAGAAAACTCTTAATTAAAGAAAATACATTTCATTCATTGTATTAAATAGTCCATACATCACATTTAAAAAGATTACAAAAGTACACAATTTTTGCATAAGTTGACTTTTGGTCAACTATTGACTTTTTGGTCAACCAGTTGACCAAAGTCAACTCATCATTTCAAAATCCCCAAGTCCTAATTTCATTGGTCTTCAAGTTAGGATCATATTTGCATTGTCCATCACCTAAAAAAACAAAATCCAAAACCACATGTCACTTAAGGCATTTCAACATGTCCATTTCCAACCATGTTCAAACACATGTTCATTTCAAAACCATAACATGTCAAGGCAATTTCAAACCAACTTAAGCAAAATCAAGCATACATTTCAACACATGACAAACACGAGACCATTACCATTTCAAACCTAGCCTAGCCATGACCATTTTAAGAATTTCCAAACATATTCATTATATGCATTCAAGACCAAAACTTAAATAAGCATTAGCATGTAACCATTAAGACAACATGAATCATACATGACCATCACAAGCCTATACCATAATCATACATAACAACATGACCATTACAAACATTACATAATCCAAGTTCAATAACCTAAAACCAAAGCCAATACAAATAGATCATACATCACCGTGAGCAAAAGGCCATAACATGACAACTAAAATCTTTCAAACCATACATGGCCATGTATCATCCAACAACAGCCACGAGCATAACACAAACATCATGACATATATTACACCTTCCACACTCACACAACCATGACTGACCTGCACCAATTGAACATCAAACCTAGCATCCACATCAAGCAGGCCAGCATTCACCTCCTGTTTCAGCCAGTCAGGCCATAACCCTGCAAAAAGTCATTGCATCAACACAACAATTCACATCAACAAGTCAAGGCACCTAACAAGCAAATCGAGCAGACCAAAATTTCACATCAAGCAGACCAATTAAGCATCAAGTGAAATCGATCTAAGCATTCAATATAACACATGGAAACTAACATCAACCTAACATTTTCAATTAACTCACATTTAACAGAAGATTAAAAGACTCATTTCAATTAAACTAACTCGTATTTTTCACTCACTCATTTTCCACTGTAACTGATTCATTCCATTTGTAAATAACCTAATAAAAACTAACTAATCTAACAGATCTAATTAATAGTTTAACTCTGTGATCACATCCAACAACTTTCCCCTTCAATCATTTTAACACCGTTGAATTGCTCTCTTAATACACACATTATAAGTTCACAACCTCACTCATTAATTCATGGATCATCATTCATTTCAAACCCAGATCATTCATCATCACTCTCTAACAAATTCATCTCTCTGCAACTTTTGCTTCTCACGAACCACACTCTCCCTCTCGAAATCTCATCACGCAATCTCAAACACACATTTCAGAAGAAGAATAAGGATCTTTAGACGAGGAAGAATCAAACAGTAGAAGAGGATTCGAAAGTACAGAAAGTCTTACCTGATTTTCGAAGCTTATCTGGTGAGTTACTTTATTTCTTCATCATTTCATTTTATACGAGTTACGGAAATGTAGAAGTAGGTTAGGGGAATCAAAGCCCTAACTTCTAGTGCTTTGATTCTGGAAGAGAGGGATTTAATTTTACTTCTTAGATTTAAGGTTCTTCAATTCGTTGTCACGATTCAAATTTGTGAGGAGGAATTAGGGTATTTGAACATGATATTCAGATTCAGATGGAAAGGTTGAGGAAGATGATGTAAACATTTTGGACACTGAAGCTCCGCCACCGCCGGAGGCGACCTTCGGTGTGTCGGAGGAGGACTGAGTTCAATGGAGGGAGAAGTTACTCTGGTTCACATTTTGAAATTTTAATTTTGAATTGTAACACGTGAAGAACGTTTTTAGTGTGTTCCCCGTGTCACGTGGTTTGTAGAGTCACTCATCCAATCCCTTTCACTTCAACCTTCAATGTTGCATTGAAACCTTGGGCTTTTGGCCCAATTTTGTGCTAACTACACCTCCCACAACCATTTCACCCATGTTCCTTTAGCTGACTTAAATTTGGGCCTTGGCTTGGGCCTATGTTAATTACACCCCTGTTCAATTGTTTCATACCCCTCTATTTGACTTTATTTTGGTATTTTATTTTAATATTTTTGTTCCTTTTATTTTTCTATTCTTTTTCAATAATTGTGCATGATGATATAGGAATTAAATTGATGGTTTAAATAGATTTTTTAACGTGATTAGTTGTAAGTAGAATTAATTGATCTGGTTAGATTCTTGATTGATTATTGAAAAATGAATAGAAAAATGTGATATTATCTTAGTTCTTACTATAGGTTTAGATTGTTAATTGCATATGATGATTGTTGATTATATGAGGCGATTTAATCTTAATTCTTTCATGTTTTATAATTTTAATTCTTGATTTAGAAATTTTATTGATTAGAATTAATCTTGATCATAATTTTTAGGGTAAAATGATCTTTTAATCAATTGTTTACTTGTTAGAACTTTGATGTTAATTTCTCTTATTGAATTGTACCTTAATAATGGCATGTTCCCTTAGACTTAGGTGTTTAGGATTTAATCCCTAGGGTTTTGCTAGTTTTTTTTCTTTGTGCATGAATTTTCAACTAATTTTTCCCGATTGATTCAGTTGATCAAAGTTTGCTTTGATCAATTAAATCCTTTGACTTTGCTCATTTCCTATGTCCATTCAAGTAATCAAAAGTCTCATGATAACTTGATAAGACCATTTTCCTATACTGGATGCACTGGATCACAAGCTATCAACAAGTTCAAGACTTCAAGTCAATACAAGTCAGACATTACAGACTGACTGGATTGATGTTCAAGCACTACAAAGGTTCAACTTCAACACTTGTCAGTTATGATACAAATTGCACGTCATGAGCCTTAAGTAGTAGAGAAGGTACGAGAGGGAGAATTCCTATCCTTATTCTGAATATCTTTGGGTACGGGACAAATGACCCAGTTTCTCAGAGTGTTCAGCTCTACTCATAGACTTTAGTGTAATTTAAATCGAATAATTGACAAGTATTTCTAAACGGATATGGGACGCATACTGAAGATCAAGCTCTTAACCTTATAGGGTTTTCTTTTCCCCTTTATTTTCTTTGTTTAGTAAGACTAAATCCATTTTTGTGAATAAACTCAAAAATAATTAAAATTACGATTAGAATTGTATGCCATGAGCCTTAGGCAATGTATTTATAGGCTTTTCAAATTCTTTCCACACACTTTCAAACTTTGGCCAAAAATAGAAACTCATGGTTGCATGGGCATGTGATAGGCCCATTAAATGATGCCAAAAGGTCCATAATCAAGTGCTAATCAACCTGAAATGATAACATGGGATCATGCATTAGTGAAATGGAAATTGGACATTGAACTTACCAAATGAGACCATGCATTACACCCATGCGCGAGTCCTTCAAAAATGCTCCAAATGCCAAAAAATTTGACTCTTTGGAAAGGCGACATGAAAGGGAACAACTCTGTTGTTGAAGACTTTTCCATTTTGATCTTGGATCATGATGAATTTTGAGGTGGAAGTTGGAGAAATCAAACATAGTTGAAAAATTTCTAAGTATAAAGTCAAATGATCACTTTTTCCATCTTGAATAACTTTTGCTATAAGCTCCAAATGAAAATGGTTTCTTCACCAAAGTTGTACCTATTTCATTCCTGTTCAATTTGGTCACATATTTGACACCATTTTAATCTTGCATGAGGGAGTTATGGATTTTAGAAGTTGAGGAAAATTGCTTATTCAATGATGATGACCCAAAATGACCTAAACTTTTTCCTCTTGGCACATGCCCTTGCAAGTAGATTTTGACATTTATCAAAGAGTAAATGTTGGAGAGGAAATCTTTAAATTAATCATGAAACTTGGATGGTCTTCATATAATAAAAATGAGCAAGTTATGGTTCTTGTAAGTTGACCTTCCATCTAGGGCACAAACAAAATGACCTATAATCTTTCATCATACAAAATGACTTTCCAAGAAAATATAGCTTTTGATGTCAACATGAAAGTTGTTTGGAATGTTATAAAGAGTAACTTTTCTCTTGGAATCATTTTCATATGATGAAAATTGTAGGAGATAGGGTCTAGGGAACCCTAGATTTGACCAATTGACTTTTCTAGTCAACCTCCTTGAACCATTTTAAAAACTTGAAGTTACTTTGATATTTGGGGCTCATGGAGAATCATATGTGCATAAGATTAAGTATAATGGAGTATACCTTGAGATCTTTGACCAATTAGTGAATAAACTTATTGAGGAAGTCACACAAGATACCCTGACGAATTAGGGCTTCCAAGGGAAACAAGCTTCAAGCTCTTGATGAATTCTTGATCAACATGGTAAATGAAGAACATAGGGATCCATATATGATGCTTAGAACCATTGTGAACCTTTCCTTGATTAATCTCTTACACTAAGGGTCTGAAATCCTAGATGTGAGCTTGATGAGGCCTAGGTGGATACACACACTACCTACAAAAGAAACAAAGCCACACTAGACATATTTTTGGTATTTTGGTTAGTAAACAAATAAAAAAAATTATGACATAATCAAAAGTACTTGGTGATCTCTCCCAATGCAAACCCAATGAATGAGGGGTGAGGAGGATGCCAAGATGTGATCCCAAAGCCAATGCAAATGATGAGATATCATGAGGGATTTTAGGGGCAAATTTGGAGTCTTACAGCTTCCCCTATTTAAGGAAATTATAGTTGAGGATGTGAAAGTTACAATATTTGTATCGACTCAGTAGAATGGACTTAAATAACAACATCTAGAAACAAATTTTGGCCCTTAAGAGACCTCATAATGCATATGATATGAATGCAAAAATAATCTTTGTGGGGAATATATTACCACAAAGGAAAAAAATCTAGAGAAACTAAAAGTCCACATAAGCAAAATGCACTCCATAAGGAAAACTCACTGGGGAGACAAAGACTTTGGGGATAGAAGTTATGCGTAGGCCAGGCTACGACTTGAACTGCTGGAGATACGAGGGGATTTTCCATGAAAATAAGTCAATGGAAAGACTCGGATTGGGGAGAAGGAATCTACATATATTGGGATAACACCAATACAACAAGAAACACTAGTCGGGGTAATATGCAAATCAGAACAAGGCTGAAATACTCAAACATAAAAAGGAATTCGATTTCACAAAGAAATACGAAGCCAAACTCAACTGGGGAAGAAAAACTTCAACACATGAGTAAAAGAGATATATTATCTACTACCAGTTACTGGGTAAGAAGATAATATACTCGGACAGAGGGACATCCATTACCGGTTAGGGTAAACATATCAAGGATGACTCACTAAGGAAAAAGATGAATATTCATTACCAATTACTAGGTAAGAATAACCTACTGGGAAAAGGAAACCAAATAGTATTTACAACTACCTTTTTACTGGATAGAAGACCAAATACAGAGTATCTGTCACTGGTTAAAGTGAACATATCAAGGATAAACTCAAAGGGAAGAATATCGGTCACCAGTTAAGATGAACATATCAAGGATAGGCTGTCTGGAAAAATAGGATTTACAACTACCGATTACTTGGTAGAAGACCAAAGAGAGAGTATCCGTCATCGGTTAAAGTGAACATATCAAGGATAAACTCGGCATAGGAAATGGGATTTATATCTACCATTTACAGGGCAGAATACCGCTGTAGCGGTAAATTCATGATCATCAAGCTATGGATAAGCAAAACATCAATAAAACCAGAGTCGTCACCGCGCTTTTATTGTTTCCAAGGGAAAAGGGAAAAGTACGAACAAAACCAAAAAGTAAGAAGTTTTCAAATTAAAACTAATAAAATGTCAGAGATTACAGGTAAGGGGGTTGGTTACACAGAGGGAAGATGTTAGCACCCAAAGTGTCCTAGGTACTCCTAGGGAGCCCTTTTTTGTGTGCATATGTTTTTTGTACAAATGATGTTTACAAACAAATAAAGTGGCGGATGAGAAAAGAATTCATTAATTATATTTTTGTGTTTGACAAGACCTTCGGACTTGTGCCTATGTACCAACATAAAATGAGGGATCAAAACTTCATAGTTCGTGGTATAAATTTCAAAGTGGATGTATTGCTTTTAACAAAAATTAAGTTTGAAAGGCACAAAGGCCTAAAAATGGTTTGAATGTGTTAGTTCTTTTTGGCTTTTTGAAAGTTTAGGTCAAGTATAATTAAGTCTATTTACAAGCAAAGTTTCTAATTTGCAATATGGTCTAAGTTTAGAAAAAACTAGTACAAATAAAGAAGATTTTTTTTAAAAAGGAGGAAAAGATTTTGAAATTAAAGAAATGGGGAGAAGATGAAGAGACTAATCCTAAGCACAAAATTAAAAGTTAAGAGTTGAAAAGATCTGACAGATGGGTAGCAATCCAATAGACAAAAATGTCATATAGAAACCCAAATTCCCATGGACATTAGAATCAAGCAACAAAAAATGCATAATATATCAATCTTCAAGAGAAAGGCATCAAATAAAGATAGCCACATCCAAGCTTAGCCACTCCATGATCTTTTTAAAATTGTCCCATGTAGCAGATGAATTCTACAAGTCACAGGTTCAAAATAACAACTTCATAATGATCATGTTGCAGATGAACTCCGTAAGACCCCAATTTTGACCCTAAGATCCCTTATGTAATTCCATCATAAGCATTAGCATTGGGATCATACATTGGCATCCTCCTTACCTCTCTTTCATTGGGTTTGTTTTGGGAGAGATCACCAAGAATTTTATGGTTATATCATACTTGTATTTTATCATTTCACTAACCAAAATACCAAAAATATGTCTTTGTATTTGCCTAACTCTTTTGTAGGTATGGCATGATCTCATGGATTCATCAAGATCACATATAGGGTTTGAGACCCTCATGAACAAAGATCACAACCAAGAATTAATCCAAGAATGGTTGTGAACATCATATATGAGTCCCAATGTTCTCTACATGTTATATTGACCAAGTTTGCTTCAAGAATTTGAGGGTGATTTGCCTTGGAAACCCTAGTTTGATTGGGTATCTTGAGTAACTTCTCCAACAAGCTATCTCACCAATTGATCAAATTTCTCAAAGGGCACTTCAAATTTCATCATCTTATGCATATATGATCTACCATGAGACAAGAAAGTCAAGAGAATTGGAAGTTAGCAAGTAGGTTGATGGTGGTTGGCCAGATGAATTCATCTGATCAAAATTGGGTCTCCCTAGACCCTATCTCCTACAATTTTTGCCATATGAAAATGATTCCAAGAGAAAACTTACTCTAAATGAAATTATAAACAACTTTAATGTTGAGACCTAGAGCTAGGTTTTCTTGGAAAATCATTTTATATGTTGAAACATTATAGGTCATTTTGTCTAAACCCTAATTTGAAAGTCAACTTCCCAAGGCCATAACTTGCTCAATTTTTAGGAGATGAAAGATTTTCAAGTTGCACAATCAAATTCAATGTGTATAATGAAACTTTTGTGTTTGGAGTGGGAGCTAATTCAACTTCTTTGAACATGTGATATGAGGTTACATTATAGGTCACTTTTGACCTATACCATTGATCAAGTGATTTTTTCAATCTTCAAAAATGCATAACTCTATAATTTAAAATCCAAATGACATGAAATCGGTGACCATTTTGAAGGTATTTGATAGAGATACAACTTTGATGAAGACACTTTTCTCATTTAAAGATCCTATAAAAAGTTAAGCAAGGTGGAATATTGAGACATATGGCTTGACACTTAGAAAATTTTTGATATGTCAAAATTTTCCAAACTTCCACCTCAAATATCTCCAAGTCCCAAGCTCCAAGCTCCAATTGAAAAAATGTTCAACATCAAACTTGTTCCTCTTAATCTCACCTTTCCAAAGAGCTCAAATTGATTCATTTTGGACTTGAAATGCATAGGTTGCGCATGGCTTAAACAGACTGATATCATTTGGCATGGATCAACTTCAAACATCAATGTTCATTTGTCTTGCATTCCAAGCTTACTTCAACACATCTGATCATTCATTTTGGACTTCAAACCATCATTTCATGGGCCTATGCGCGCCCATGCACCATGTTATCATCATTTGCCTAATTTGGAAGGTTGAAAAGAGTGTGCAAATATCACATGGATTTGGCTATAAATACAGCTGCATTTGCTCAGAAATCAGACACACATTATGCCAACTTTGAATCCCCATTGAAAACCCTTCACTCTAAGAGGATAAGCCTTATAAATTTATTTGAATTTGAGCTTGAATCTCCACTATTTTGGAATTCAATTCTCCAGGAGTCCATTACTTCTAAACCTTTCCATTCCTCTCCTGCAAGCAATTGAAGTGAAGCCATGCACAATTCAGATCAAGATCTAGCAAGCTCAGACCTTCATTGAAGGTAATTTGCAAAAATTTTAAACTCTTCGATTCTCTTAAATTCTTGCTTAATTCCATTGATTCTTGAGTTGTCTGAAGTCCTACCAATGTAGGCAAGAAGATTGAGTTGCTTTGAGGCCAAATCGAAGCAACTCAGATCATGAATCTCATTTTTCAATTCCACATATCTCTTAATATATTTGGAATTGCAGGAATTTGAGGTGATATTCGTGCTCAGTGATGTTTTTTCTTTAAGATCATGTCCCTATTTATTAATTTAGTGATGGTTCATCTTAACCAGATCGGTGGAGCTCACCGGGGAAGATGCCCGGAGCTCTAGCTCCGGCGATGAGGTGTCTCACCTCTGAACCACTTGATCCAAGTCACACGTTATAATTTGGAGCATTGATGTTGATTACTTCATTTGCCACGCGGTTGACTAGGACATTGGTGGAACGTGCGTTTTGGATCATCAGATCTGCCACCTCAATTAATGAGGGAGATCTGATGGTCCACGTATTTTTGGATTTTCTGAATTTCATTTTAATTCTATTTTCTTCAATAATTCATAATAAATTTAATATTGATCCAAAAAATATGGGACTTTCACCAAAAAATTTAAAATATTTTTCTCTTTCATATTCTGAATTAAAATTATTTTTTGGATCATTATTAATATTTTTCATGAATTAAGTGATTTTTCATTTGTTTTTAATTGTTTAAAAATAATTTTAAATATCCAAAAATTATAAAAAAAAATTCTCCAAGGTCCTTTGACCTTGTTTAACCTATGATAAATCTCATGACCATTTATTTTGTGTTTTGATGAGATTTTAGGATTTAGACAACATATTTGAATTTAATGCATTATTTTATTATTTTTATATGAATAAATGTCATTTTAATTGTGTTGACCATTTGTATTGACTTAATTGAGTTTCTTATTTGTTGTTGGGCCTTGGTGTAGCACCTCAAATTTGCACCTATCATTGTACATACATTTTCATATTAAGTCATAGCATATCATGATCCATGGCATAGCATTGCATTGTCCCCAGTTGCCTCAAGAGCAAGCAAGTCAAGAATTAGGTCAAACTGATCAGGAGATCAGTCAACCAATCAAGCAAGGGTGTTTCTCAAGGAGCCAAGGCCCTAGGGTTTGTCCAACAAGTTCACATGACTTGGAGGTCCATTTGAAGTGTTTAAGTCAAATGGAATGATGACTGTCAGAAAGCTTTTGACAAAATCAAGGAGTACTTACAAAAGCCTTCAGTCCTTATCCCTCCAGTTCCAGGGAGACCACTGATAATGTACCTATCAGTCACCGAGACTTCGATGGGGTGTGTATTGGGTCAGCATGACGAGTCTGGTCGAAAAGAGCATGCCATATACTACCTAAGCAAAAAGTTTACCGACTGTGAAACAAGATATTCACTGCTCGAGAAAACTTGCTGTGCTTTGGCCTGGGCTGCTCGCCGACTAAGGCAGTATATGTTGAACCATACTACTCTGTTGATTTCTAGGATGGATCCAGTAAAATACATCTTTGAGAAGCCAGCTCTCACCGGACGTGTTGCCCGTTGGCAGATGATCTTAACGGAATATGACATTCAGTACACGTCACAGAAGGCCATCAAAGGTAGTATTCTGTCAGACTATCTTGCCGAACAACCGATCAACGATTATCAGCCAATGATGTTTGAATTCCCTGATGAAGACATCATGTACCTGAAGACGAAAGATTGTGAAGAGCCACCTGTCGAGGAAGGACCGGATCCTGATGACAAGTGGACACTGATGTTCGATGGGGCTGTGAATATGAACGGTAATGGTGTTGGGGCAGTGCTGATCAATCCCAAAGGTGCTCATATACCTTTCTCTGCCAGATTGACTTTTGACGTCACCAACAATGAAGCTGAGTATGAGGCTTGTATCATGGGGATAGAAGAAGCCATTGATCTGCGGATCAAAACACTTGACATTTTTGGAGATTCTGCTCTAGTGATCAATCAGGTCAATGGAGATTGGAATACAAACCAGCCACATCTGATTCCGTATAGAGATTACACCAGAAGAATACTGACGTTCTTCAAGAAGGTTAAATTGTATCATGTCCCCCGGGATGAGAATCAGATGGCTGATGCTTTGGCTACTTTATCCTCTATGATAAAGGTTCATTGGTGGAATCATGTGCCACATGTTGCGGTAAATCGACTCGAGAGGCCTGAATATGTGTTTGCAGCCGAGTCTGTTATTGCTATTGATGAAAAGCCGTGGTATTATGACATCAAGAACTTCCTCAAGACTCAAGAGTATCCTGAGGGTGCGTCGAAGAATGATAAGAAGACCCTGAGAAGGCTAGCTGGAAGCTTTTATCTGAATCAAGATGACGTGTTGTACAAGAGGAACTTTGACATGGTCTTGCTCAGATGCGTGAATAGACACGAAGCAGACGTGTTGATGCAAGAAGTGCACGAGGGTTCGTTTGGTACCCACGCTGGTGGGCATGCAATGTCGAAGAAATTGCTGAGAGCCGGATATTACTGGATGACTATGGAATCCGATTGCTTCAAATATGCTCGGAAATGCCACAAGTGTCAAATCTATGCTGACAAGGTGCATGTACCACCAAACCCGTTGAATGTCATGAACTCGCCTTGGCCGTTCGCCATGTGGGGCATCGATATGATTGGGAAGATAGAGCCTACTGCTTCGAATGGACATCGCTTCATCTTGGTTGCGATCGATTACTTCACCAAGTGGGTAGAAGCAGCTTCCTATGCCAACGTCACCAAACAAGTGGTTGCCCGGTTCATCAAGAAAGAAATCATCTGCCGTTATGGAGTTCCCGAGAGAATCATCACTGACAATGGTTCGAATCTCAACAACAAAATGATGAAAGAACTTTGCAGAGATTTCAAGATTGAACATCACAATTCTTCTCCTTACAGACCAAAGATGAATGGTGCTGTAGAGGCAGCTAACAAGAATATCAAGAAGATTGTGCAAAAGATGGTCGTTACGTACAAATATTGGCATGAGATGTTGCCTTTCGCTTTGCATGGGTACCGTACCTCGGTACGTACGTCGACCGGGGCAACCCCCTACTCCCTTGTGTATGGTATGGAAGCAGTCCTACCATTTGAAGTGGAGATCCCTTCTCTGAGGGTATTATTGGATGTCAAGCTGGACGAAGCCGAGTGGATTCGAACAAGGTTTAATGAGTTAAGCCTTATCTAAGAGAGACGGTTAGCAGCTGTTTGCCATGGGCAGTTATATCAGAGAAGGATGAAGCGAGCCTTTGATCAGAAAGTGCGTCCTCGGACATTTCAAACTGGCGATCTAGTTTTGAAGAGGATCCTTCCTCCCGGTACAGATAACAGGGGCAAGTGGACTCCTAATTACGAAGGTCCATATGTTGTGAAGAAGGTTTTCTCCGGTGGAGCCTTGATGCTTACAACTATGGATGGTGAAGATTTTCCTTCCCCTGTTAACTCAGATGTAGTCAAAAAATACTTCGCATAAATTGACCCGCTGGACAAAAAAGAATAAAAGAGTCCAGGCAAAAATGGGCATCCCGGCGAACCAAAAACAGAAAGAAAAGGTTCGGGCAAAAGTTAGGGATAAAATGAAAAATTGTACACCCGGTAAGTCGAAAACCCGCAAGGGCGGCTTAGGCAAAAATGGGTATCCCGGTGGATTGAAAACCCGAAAGGGCGATCCAGCCAAAAGAGGGATTAAAGCGAAAACTACAGTCTGAGTTATCTGTACTTCATCATGCTTCGTCAGCTGCCATCTCGACAGATGTGATCGGTCCAGTCAGTCTTCTCAGAAAGCAAGGAATTGGGAGGAAACTGATGATCTATGAGTTATAACAGAGTTGGGAAACAGTGAATGCCGTGTTCACATTGCCATTAGGATAGTTTATTTTCCTTTTGTGCGCAATTACCTCTTTCTAGGAATTGCTTCCCAATGTACTTGCCTTTTCAGGCACACTTTCAATCAATAAAAGTCGTTATTCAGATAAATTGCTCTCTTGTTTTACTTTTACTGTTTTGTTTGCAAAAACGTCCGAATTTTTGATAAACATTGCATATAAAAAACATGAAGGCTAAACAATGACGTGCAGAAAGATTAAAACATTTGAAAATCATTTTGAATGTTGAGGACACTTGAGCGTGTCTTGTCCATGTACTCCCCGGGGCATCTATTGTTCCGATTTGCAGGTCGTCACCTGTGAATATTTTCCCCAGTAAGGTCGTCACCTGTGAGCATTCCCCAGCAGTGCTTTCCCCAGACAGGAGTCATTCTCCTAACTATGTTTTGTTTTAGCCTTCCCCAGCGAAGCAATTATCTCTCCAGCAGAGTTCATCCTACCAGTGGATTGGACAGGTGTCCATGGCAGACGGATACCTACTTCCCCAGCTGAGTCGTTTCTACTTGTGAACATTGTGGATTGATTGGGCTATCCCCAGCAGTTTACCTTTGTTTTCCCCTATCAGAGTTGCTTTATTACTCCCCAGTAAATTGCTTTGTCCTCCTCTAGTGGATTTGTGTTGTTGGTTCCCCAGCAGTTGTTTTGTTGTTCCCCAGCAGTGGATTTATCTTGAAGATTCCTCAATACAGTCGTCCTGTGTACTTCCCCGCAGAGTTCTTATCATATTGCATTGCATATAGTAATCATTGCATCCTCAAAACTGCGTAGCATTTCCATTCCATATGGAGCATTACGCCATAGAAAAATTCAAACATATGCATTCATGTGTTCGAAACCACATCAGACTGTATCCCCGACATAGGCGGATCGTTTTGTTTAACATCAGCACAGCAAATCAGCTACAGTCGCTCCGACAGCATTCAGAATTGATTATCCCCACAGAGGTTTATTTCCTCACCCGATGGTGATAGAGGTTTATTTCCTCACCCGATGGTGACAGAAAGCTTGTTTCTCCCCAGTGAGACCCCCAGCAAGTGATCAACCTTGCCTTGGCATACCTAAGATGTCGTTCTTATGATACCAGTAAGTGTCGTGTCAGCACCCGCGTGTGTCTGGTCATTTTTGGTGTCGGTAAACACCATTGTTTCGGTGTCGGTAAACATCGAGGCTCACCCAGTCATCGGTAAATGTCTGGTCTTTTTTTTGGTGTCGGTAAACGCCATTGCTTCGGTGTCGGTAAACATCAAGTCTTTCCATTAGTCATCAGTAAATGTCTGATAATTCCCCAGCTAGAAATTCCCAGTAGAGTCATCTGTAAATGTCCTACCTGGTTCCCAGTTGCAAATATTTGTTTATCTCTCCCCAATAAATTTCATCCCCAGTCATCGGTAAATGTCTGGTCATTCTTTGTTCTCCTGTTAATAAAATCAAAATCCCCAGAGGTCGTCGGTAAACGTCTTGTCTGGTATCACCACAAAGATTTTGCTCCTCCCCAAGCGAAGATGCCATCGGTAAATGGCCCAGTTTTCTTCGATATCGGTAAATATCGAATTCCCAGTTGCAACAGCCATCGGTAAATGGTCGTGCTGAAGTTGATATCGGTAAATATCAAGTTTTTAACCATCGGTAAATGGTTCTGTTTTTTCCCAGCAGCCATCGGTAAATGGTCGTGCTGAAGTTGATATCGGTAAATATCAAGTTTTTAACCATCGGTAAATGGTTCTGTTTTTTCCCAGCAGCCATCGGTAAATGGTCGTGCTGAAGTTGATATCGGTAAATATCAAAGTTTTTAACCATCGGTAAATGGTTCTGTTTTTTTCCCAGCAGCCATCGGTAAATGGTCGTGCTGAAGTTGATATCGGTAAATATCAAAGTTTTAACCATCGGTAAATGGTTTTGTTTTTTCAGAAGTTTGTTTTCCCCAGCTGCCATCGGTAAATGGTCGTGCTGAAGTTGATATCGGTAAATATCAAGGTTCCAGTTCTTCAACCATCGGTAAATGGTTTTGCTTTTCTGAAGCTGTCATGCAGTTGTCATCGGTAAATGACGTGGTTCTCTTTGTATCATATCCAGTCGGTGCAAATTTCTACGGTTCTTTTGTATTCAATCCCTGTTTACCCTGAAAGTCTGACAGCCGCTGCTATCATCCGTTCGGGTTCCCAGTTGATTGAATAGGGGCAGCTGTAGCACCTCAAATTTGCACCTATCATTGTACATACATTTTCATATTAAGTCATAGCATATCATGATCCATGGCATAGCATTGCATTGTCCCCAGTTGCCTCAAGAGCAAGCAAGTCAAGAATTAGGTCAAACTGATCAGGAGATCAGTCAACCAATCAAGCAAGGGTGTTTCTCAAGGAGCCAAGGCCCTAGGGTTTGTCCAACAAGTTCACATGACTTGGAGGTCCATTTGAAGTGTTTAAGTCAAGGGTTGGATGTTCAGAAGCCATCAGTTCATGCACAGACAGTCAGAAACCCTAAAAAGTCAAAGTTGGTCAACTGTGGTTGATTTTATGGTTTTGATGGATGGAAATGGTTTGAGAGAGTTTATTCATGTCCCAATAGGCCTCATATATCATGGCAATCAACATCATTGAAGAATTTGAAGCCAATCAGAAAATTTCCAAAAATAGAAACTGGACCTGTAATTTTAACTGCCAAAAATGGAAACTTCTTGATCCTCAACTTGCATCATGATACAAGCTTCAAATGAATTTTTGCCCAACATGAAAGTTGAAGATCTTGTTCTCCCATTTTCAAAAAGTCCAAGAACACCTAAATCCCATGAATGGTTTGCAAGATATGATCATTTCATTTTCACATTTTCATGAACTTCAAAAGGCCATATCTCATGATTCCTTTGGCCAAATTTGATGGGATTTTTTCCTACAAACTCCATTTAATCCCCTCTTTCCAAAAATATAAACATCATGTACCAAAACCTTGCCAATCAAAATGGCCTTTTTTGACTTGTTTCATTTAAAATTCAAGTTTGACCAAAGGTTGACTTTTTGATTTAATTGTTTTCAGCACATTTGGCCATTTGGAATTGATTTAGAATGTCATTTGCAACATGTTCCAAGCCCAAATTCGTGCACTTGCTATCATATACCACCATTTTGGCCAAAAGTGCAAAATTAGCAATTTGATTAAAATGAGCAAAGTTTGGTTAGCACTTGATTAAGCTTTGTTAAACAGCAAATATAAAGTGTTTTTTCTGTCATTCTAAACCCTAGCCACAGCCTCCTATCACATAGAATTCCTTCTTCTCTCATTCTTGCATTTTCACACTTTGAGAATTTCTGACCAAAAGCTTCAAAGTGCTCGAGCAACACTTGATTGTTTCATCACTTGGCCAACCTTTGGAAGCTACTTTGGACCTTGTTCCTCGACTGTAAGCAGAGGAAACTCACTGTTCTATTGCAAGCTCTCTCATGGCAGATTACGGTTCAAGCTATCTTGTGCATTCTTGAGCTGAAAGAACTTCATTATCCATCATTTCAAAGCATAAAGCACATCTGTTTCAAGCTTTGAAGGCCAAATAACCATTACAACTCAACTGTTCTTCAATCTTGGTAACATTTCGAATCTCACCTTTTACCAAATTATGCTATGCTTAGGATAGGTCTTTGTATGCTGATTCCATTGCAACTTGTATCATTCAAAATGGTTATGATATGCGTGAGAAATCTGAATTTCCATTTGTGTGCTCAAACTTATTTTCACTCGATTTGCCTTGCTTAGGATGAGTTAGTGAGATTGGTTGTCATATTTGTGTTGTATGTGGTCTGATGATGCCATTGATGTATGTGATTTGTTGTTCTGGGCATAAAAAATTTCGAGTTGATTTGAAGATGATGAAGTATACTGTAGCGTTAAAACCCTAGGTGCCATTCCAATTTTCTGGGTTTTTCACGTATCATGCACGCCGTGTTACTGTTGTATTGAAGCTGACCAATCAGAATATTTGTTTCCTTGAGCCTGTACGCTGCGTTTAGTTAAGTGGATGTGGTATTTACCAAATTGCCACGCTGGTCAACCTTTGACTCATTAAATCATGTTCTTTGTTCATGTTTGTTCCAAATGATCACTCCACTTCCAAAATTCATTTCTCACTCAATTTAACTCCAAAAATCATGGAATTTTTTGCATTATGTCCTGTTGAATGTCTACTATTTTATCATGATTTTTATTGAATTTTTGGTTGGCTGGATTTTTAATGGCTTTAGGTTTCTTGACAAGTATGCTTAATTTGTACCTTTTGCCATTCCTTTTGTGAAATGATCATGTTGCATCCAATGACTCTGAAATTTTTTGTGGTTATTCTACACTCATTCATACTCATTTTGATGTAAAGTTTGTGCATTTATCATATGTGGTTGCTGAGATACAAATTTCTGAAGTAGGGTGTGACAATTTGTGTCACACCAATGATATGCAAGTTCATGATTTTTGTTAACATACTTCTTGACCTTCAAATAAAGTGAAATTTTGCATGAGCCATCGCTTATATGTCTAGTTGATGTGTGAATTTTCCTGGAATTAATTATGGCATTTCCAAATTGTTTGAGATTTTATCCCCTGTTTGACCAAAATGTTGACTTGTGTGATACATCTTGCCATTCCCTTTGTGAAATTCTCATACCTTATTGGATGATCATGAAATTTTACATGTGCATACTAGACATATTGAGCTTTACATTGGTGTTGATCCCGTTCACTTCTCATCTGTTTTCATTTAGTTGTGATTTTTTGAAGTTGACCCATGTTTGTTTGACTCCTTTGTGCTTACTTGAAATTGTGTTGACTTCTTGATTTTAATTGGCTGCCTTCCACTTATCCAAATGCAATGAAATTTGACATGCTTACCATGCTAGGTGTTAGGATTGAACTTGATTTATTTGGTGATTTTTGAAATTGTTTGAGTTGACTTTTGATGCAAGTCATTCTGTTGACTTTTTTGTGCTTTCATTTGCCATGCCTTGCCTTCTTTGGTTTGTGAAATGATGATGATGCATGATATGAATATGAATCCAATTGTGATTGCTTCTTAAATGTTTGAACTTGACTTTGGTTGATTTTTCTTTGCTGTTTTGACTTTTCTTTCATCCTTGACCCTAGGCTAGTCCTAGTGGTCTTCCTGGCTTATGTTTGAGTTCATTGTTTCAGGTTAAGCATCAACGCTTCAAAGAAACCATACAAATTTGATTGATGTCTATTTGTTTATCATGTGCTAACCTTTGTTTTGTAGGTGGTATGACTCATATAGTTTGAGTCTTGAGCTTTGCACCTTGGTCCCTCTGTATTGACTGTTGATCCAATTTCTTTTGATTTAAACTGTTGAACTGTTTACTGATTAGTTTGACTTTTTCAGGTACTCTTAGTTGCTTAAGTTCTCTGAACTTGCTTTGCTTTGCTTTTTAGCAACTTGCTTGAGGTATAATCTCTTTTACTTCATGTAGTCTGGAGACCCGGCCTGTTATTTGGCCGGGCAAACTGTCTGAAGTCCTCCTTAAGAGGCAATGCTTGTGTGTGTTTAATTTTGTCCCCAAGCAGGAAAAGTCCTTCAAGTAAGGCAATTGATGGATACAAGAGATAAGCAATCTATCTCCCACTATTCAGTGAGTCTTCTCAGTGCTCCCATTACATGGTTGTAGCATTGAGATCATAGCCCAAGATCTATCGAGTCAATAATGTGGAAAGAGCTCCATCTTTCTGAGCTCCCACACTTTCTCATTTTCAGATGCTCTCCCTGGCCAGGGATAAGAGCAATGAGGCACACCCCTCATCTCCTTTCATCTGCTTCACCTTAGCCTCTCAATGGCAAGGTTAAGAGCAACCTCTGACCCTATTCCAGTTGGCCTCAGTGCCTAACCCTTGTGTGAGCCTCTTGGATGTATATAGTGTGTGCTTCCTGTGATTGTTTGTTTGCTTTGCCTCTTTAGGTTTAGCTTAGACTTGCCCTGGTGCAAGGTAGGTTGTGCTTGACTTGCTTCCTGTGCAAGTCAAGTGTGTGTGGCTTGCTTCCTGTGTGAGCCATGCTTAGAATAGTCTAGCCGAACTACGGCAACTCTGATTCTCATGTTCAGATGAGATACGTAGGCACGAGATGCGATGTCTTGTCGAGTTTGACTAACAACTAATACTAATTCTTTTCTCTCGCCCTCGTTGCGATTGAGACCCCCCCCTTTCTCTTGCCCTAGTTGCAATCGAGACCCTTGCTTCCTGTGCAAGCCGTGTCTAGGATAGGTTGGCCCTTGTGCCAGTTAGCTAGAAACCTTAACTTAGGGTTGACTTTGCATGACAACATCTAGGCTCGAGTCGTAGTCTCCCTAGAGTTGTGTCTCCCTCTGTTATCTGGTTAGGCTAGATCTTTGTCCCTGCGTAGGGGAACTACATCGCCCTGATCTTCATACCAGATGAAGTATGTAGGCAGGAGATTGAGCTGATCTCTCCGGGCGCCTTTTCTTTTCTTTTGTGTGTGTTGTTTAACAGTTATAGGCTCGAGTCCCCGACTCCCTATTAACCTGTTGTGTTGTTGTGTGCTTGGAAGCCGATGTAAGTCCATCGAGTGGCATTTGGGTTCCAGTGTGGGTGTGTTTAGGTTCGGATGCTGACATAAGTCCAGTGATTGGCAGTCGGGCTCCATGTTTGCCTGTGTGTCTCTGTTTGTGTGCGTGTTGTAACACCCTTCCAAATACCCCAGAATTTTTAATTAAAATAACAACATATCAATCAGAGTAATTATGCCCCGAAGGGTGTCACACAATCATTTCACAACAATTATCAAAATATCCTGTCATGCTCATTTATTCAATCAAAATAAAACTCTTTTGCATAATTCGCAGCGGATAAAATATCGACATTCAAATCATGTCCTACATTGCATGTAAAGTTGATCAACAACTAAATTAAAACATAGTCAAACATCCCCTCCCGATGTTACATCTACCAGAGCATGACCCACTAAGGACGACACTAGACTCCATAGCACTAGCTTCTACTCAACTCATTGCTCGTTACCTGAAAAATAGTTGTAAGGGTGAGTTCCTCAATCAATATAATAAGCATTATAGAACGACATGTAATGCTAAGTAAATAACACATCAATTCACCCTAATCAGACTAATCACTCAGCAACGGCAATATTCGTTCAAACATCATATTCAACATCAACAACACAACACACAACACACATATAATACTGGAATACATCCATTCACATTATATGCCATACATTCATTATGCAATGAGACTCCACACATGCGGTACCGACTATTCTCGAACATATAGTTCAAGCTCACCGATCAAATCCAGATACGGCTACTAAGCTCACTAGTCCCACTCATTTGAGATCTAATGACTCACTCACTAATTCCTCACCGTGGGAATTAGCTACAGCCCCGAAGGCTAGACTATGCACACTAATCATCTAGCATGCAAACATCAACAACAATTCCACAATAATTCACTCACTAATTCCTCACCATGGGAATTAGCTACAGCCCCAAAGGCTAGAATATGCATGCTAATCACCTAGCAATGCAACAACGACAACAACAATTCAATAATAGACATAAGCTCACACTCTAAGCCATAAAACAGTCTATTCACAATGCATACATAACTGATACATTCACAGCATCATGCTTATCATCACACATCATTAATACATTTTATCACAAAAGCATATCACATCATGCCACATAACCAAATACAGTATTAGCACATTCTACTAATACCTATACTACTCAAAACAACGGGAAATGATCCTGACTACATCATACATCAGCTAAGTACATCACTCAGCCTAAACAACCAAAAACTGCACAACAACAGCACAGAAAAATCACAATTCTGCCCATACGCGTATTGCCTATGCCCATACGCGTATTGCCCATTCCTGACCAAGTCCATACGCGTATTGGCCATTCCCATACGCGTATGCTACGCGTATCACTTCCCCATACGCGTACCACCAGAGACCATCTCACGTTCAAAATTTCATCTTCCTCATCCATACGCGTATTGCCTAGTGCCATACGCGTACCAGGCCATCTCATACGCGTATTGCCTAGTGCCATACGCGTATGACCAGAAACCAGATTTCCAGATCTGCAATGGCTTTCTCTGCTACGAGATCTACCCAATACAACCTTCCACAGTCCAATTTCTACACAGAAATCGTTCTTATTTTCAACACAATTCATATCTTATTCGATTACACAAAATCTGACACTTTTACATCTAATTTCTACGAATTCTTTCTCAAATATGTCCCAATTTCGTTTATCCAAAAAGTTCACAAATTCATCATGCATCAATCTAATCAGAGGTAAAACAATGGTTATCACTACCCAGTACATATTATCACATAATGCCCTTTAACCGATGATAAACCCCCCTTACCTGAGTTAATCCAGCAATCTCTGAGCTCCAAGCTTTTCCTCTTCTCTTGCTCTGCCTTTTTGCCCTTTTTCCACTTTCAACCGCTTCTCTGTGTTTTCCTTTTCACGTGCAAACCCTTTTTACCAAAAATGGGACTTTTTATTATTCCAACTTATTTTATTCCAATAAATAATTATCCCAATAATTATTATTCCAAAATAATAATAATAATTCAATTATCTAATTAAATTAATAAACATATTATTAACTTAATTTAAATTAATAATAATCTCTTTACCCCGCAATTGCTTCAACTCTCGATCCTCGATCCTCATAGGTGATGTTTCCACAGTCAGGTTATCTCTCACCTGTACATCATCTATTTGGACTACATGCGACGGATCATGAATGTACCTCCTCAACTGAGACACATGAAAAACCTCATGCAAATTCGCAAGCGACGGCGGTAAAGCGATACGATAGGCTACCTCTCCTATCCTCTCCAAAATCTGATAAGGACCAATAAATCGAGGTGTCAACTTCCTTGACTTCAAAGCTCGACCAACACCAGTTATCGGAGTAACACGAAGAAACACATGATCTCCCTCTTGAAACTCAAGTGACTTCCTCCTCTTATCATGATAACTCTTCTGACGACTCTGAGCAATTCTCATCTTCTCCTGAATCATCTTAATCTTTTCCGTAGTCTGTTGAACAATCTCCGGTCCAACCACAACACTCTCACCGGACTCATACCAACATAAAGGTGTCCGACATCTCCTGCCATACAAAGCTTCAAACGGTGCCATACCAATGCTTGAATGAAAACTATTGTTGTAGGTAAACTCAATCAAAGACAAATAACAATCCCAAGCACCTCCCTTTTCCAAAACACAAGCTCTCAAAAGATCCTCTAATGACTGAATCGTCCTCTCAGTCTAACCATCAGTCTGCGGATGATATGCAGAACTCAATCTCAGCTTAGTTCCCAAAGCTCTCTGCAAACTTTCCCAGAACTTCGATGTAAATCTGGGATCTCTGTCCGAAACAATACTAGACGGAATACCATGTAAGCTTACAATCTTCTCAATATACAACTCGGCTAATCTCTCTAACGGGTAATCCATTCTGATCGGAATGAAATGAGCCGACTTCGTCAATCTATCAACAATCACCCAAATAGCTTCAAAATTCTTACTTGTCCTCGGCAAACCAGAAACAAAATCCATACTGATACTATCCCACTTCCACTCTGGAATAGCTAACGGTTGCATTAGCCCAGATGGCTTCTGATGCTCAATCTTTGACTTCTGACAAGTCAAACAGGAATAAACAAAACTCGCAATTTCTCTTTTCATTCCCGGCCACCAAAATAGCTTTTTCAAATCATGATACATCTTCGTAGCTCCAGGATGAATACTCAAACCACTACGATGTCCTTCTTCAAGAATGCTCTTCTTAAGCTCAGTAACATCCGGAATACACACCCGATTACCAAATCTCAAAACACCATTCTCATCAACTCTGAATTCACCACCTTGACCTTGATTCATTAAAGTCAACTTATCAACCAAAAGCATATCGGATTTCTGACCCTCTCTAATCTCATCCAAAATATTACTCGTTAACTTCAGCATTCCCAATTTAACACTGTTGTGAGTACTCTCACACACCAAACTCAAATTTCTAAACTGCTCAATTAAATCCAACTCTTTAACCATTAACATAGACATATGTAACGATTTCCGGCTCAACGCATCAGCTACTACATTTGCTTTACCCGGATGGTAATTCAAACCAAAATCATAATCCTTCAGAAATTCTAACCATCTCCTCTGTCTCATATTTAGCTCTTTCTGATCAAACAAATACTTCAAACTTTTATGATCACTGAAAACCTCAAATCTCGATCCGTACAAATAATGCCTCCACAACTTCAGAACAAATACCACAGCTGCCAACTCTAAATCGTGCGTCGGATAGTTCCTCTCATGAACTCTCAGTTGTCTCGAAGCATAAGCTATAACCTGCTTATTCTGCATCAACACACCACCCAAACCCAACAATGAAGCGTCACAGTAAACCTCAAATGATTCCGACGAACTTGGTAATATCAGAATAGGAGCAGTAGTCAACCTTCTCTTTAACTCTTGGAAACCTTCTTCACATTTTGAGTCCCAAACAAATGCTTGCCCCTTTCTAGTCAACATTGTCAACGGTAACGCCAACTTGGAAAATCCCTCGATGAATTTCCTATAATATCCAGCCAAACCAAGAAAACTCCTTATCTCAGAAACTGACTTAGGAGCTTCCCACTTAGACACCGCTTCTATCTTAGAAGGATCAACAGCAACACCACCTCTTGAAATTACATGACCAAGAAAACTAACCTCTTCTAACCAAAATTCACACTTAGACAGTTTAGCAAATAACTTCTTTCCTCGGAGGACTTCTAAAACCACTCTCAAATGCTCCGCATGTTCTTCTTCAGATTTCGAATACACCAAAATGTCGTCAATAAACACCACAACGAACTGATCTAGATACGGATGGAAAATCCTATTCATATACTCCATAAATACTCCAGGCGCATTAGTCACACCAAAAGGCATCACAGAATACTCATAATGTCCATACCTTGTTCTGAAAGCAGTCTTCTGAATATCCTCAGTTTTCACACGTATCTGATGATACCCAGATCTCAAATCTATTTTGCTGAACACACTCGCACCAACCAATTGATCCATCAAATCATCGATCCTCGGCAAAGGATACCGATTCTTGATCGTCACTTTATTCAGTTGCCTGTAGTCCACACACAACCTCATAGTACCTTCCTTTTTCTTAACCAACAACACTGGTGCACCCCACGGTGACACACTCGGACGAATAAATTTCTTATCCAACAGATCTTCCAGCTGACTCTTCAATTCAGCTAACTCAACAGCAGACATACGATATGGAGCCATCGATATCGGTCTAGTACCAGGTACCAAATCAATCGAGAACTCAACTTCACGCTCTGGCGGCAATTCATTCACCTCTTCCGGAAACACATCAGGAAAATCACACACCACAGCTAGATCACCAATCACCAGTTTATCTTTAGCTTCCATAGTCGCTAACAGCATAAACAACTCTGCACCATCTACTACTGCCTCATTCACCTGTCTTGCAGATAGGAACAAATTCTTTCCTTCCTCAATCTCAGGAAAAATCACAGTCTTATCAAAACAGTTGATATAGACTCGGTTAAACACTAACCAGTTCATACCCAGGATAACATCAATCTGCACTAGTGGAAGACACACAAGGTCTATCCCAAAGTCTCTACCAAAAATACTCAAGGGACAACTTAGACAAACTGAAGTAGTAGTTACTGAACCCTTCGCAGGAGTATCAATCACCATACTTCCAAGCATCTTAGATATCTCTAACTTAAGTTTCACAGCACAATCCAAAGATATAAAGGAATGAGTAACACCGGTGTCAATAATAGCTACAAGAGGAAAGCCATTAATATAACACGTACCTCGGATCAAACGATCATCTGCAGAAGTCTCAGAACCCGATAAAGCAAAGACCTTGCCTCCTGACTGATTCTCTTTCTTCGGCTTAGGACACTGTGGACTGATATGACCCAACTCTCCACATTTGAAACAAGTCACAGTCTTCAACCGACACTCTGCAGCCAAATGACCACCTTTTCCACACTTGAAACACTTCATCTCAGCACTGGTACACTCATGAACACGATGTCCAGCCCGACCACATCTGTAACACTTAACAGGAGCACTAGAGTCTCCCCCATTAGGCCTCTTCATCCCACTCTGACCCGGAAAACCTTTGCCAGCTGCATACGGTTTTCCACGATCGTTCTGGTTCTTACCTTTTCTATCAACCCTTTGCTGATAGCTCTCTGCTCTAGCCTTGGAATCCTGTTCGAAAATCCTGCAACAGTCAACCAAATCAGAAAACACCCTGATCCGCTGATATCCAATCGCCTGCTTGATCTCGGGACGCAACCCGTTCTCAAACTTCACGCATTTGGAAAATTCCCCAGCAGCCTCACTATAGGGAGTATAATACTTTGACAGCTCTGTGAACTTAGCAGCATACTCTGTAACAGACTTGTTACCCTGCTTCAATTCCAAGAATTCTATCTCTTTCTTCCCTCTAACATCCTCGGGAAAATACTTCCTCAGGAATCTCTCTCTGAACACAGCCCAAGTGATCTCAGCATTTCCAGCAGTTTCCAACTCAATGCGGGTAGCAACCCACCAATCATCAGCTTCTTCTGACAGCATATGCGTACCGAACCTGACCTTCTGGTTATCGGCACACTCAGTCACTCGGAAGATCCTCTCAATCTCCTTCAACCACTTCTGAGCACCATCTGGATCGTATGCTCCCTTGAACATTGGAGGATTGTTCTTCTGGAACTCACTCAGTTGACGAGCAGCTCCCATTCCCACAACATTCGGATTTCCTCCAAGTACTCCAGCTAGCATACCCAGAGCCTCAGCAATTGCAGCATCGTCTCTACCTCTTCCAGCCATCTCTATTCTGAAAACCCAAACAACTAAAACAATTAGTACTGATAGGGTTACACAACGCCTATCCCGTACAGGGGAAACAGAATAATTACGACTCGACTCGACCGACTATGCTCTGATACCACTAATGTAACACCCTTCCAAATACCCCAGAATTTTTAATTAAAATAACAACATATCAATCAGAGTAATTATGCCCCGAAGGGTGTCACACAATCATTTCACAACAATTATCAAAATATCCTGTCATGCTCATTTATTCAATCAAAATAAAACTCTTTTGCATAATTCGCAGCGGATAAAATATCGACATTCAAATCATGTCCTACATTGCATGTAAAGTTGATCAACAACTAAATTAAAACATAGTCAAACATCCCCTCCCGATGTTACATCTACCAGAGCATGACCCACTAAGGACGACACTAGACTCCATAGCACTAGCTTCTACTCAACTCATTGCTCGTTACCTGAAAAATAGTTGTAAGGGTGAGTTCCTCAATCAATATAATAAGCATTATAGAACGACATGTAATGCTAAGTAAATAACACATCAATTCACCCTAATCAGACTAATCACTCAGCAACGGCAATATTCGTTCAAACATCATATTCAACATCAACAACACAACACACAACACACATATAATACTGGAACACATCCATTCACATTATATGCCATACATTCATTATGCAATGAGACTCCACACATGCGGTACCGACTATTCTCGAACATATAGTTCAAGCTCACCGATCAAATCCAGATACGGCTACTAAGCTCACTAGTCCCACTCATTTGAGATCTAATGACTCACTCACTAATTCCTCACCGTGGGAATTAGCTACAGCCCCGAAGGCTAGACTATGCACACTAATCATCTAGCATGCAAACATCAACAACAATTCCATAATAATTCACTCACTAATTCCTCACCATGGGAATTAGCTACAGCCCCAAAGGCTAGAATATGCATGCTAATCACCTAGCAATGCAACAACGACAACAACAATTCAATAATAGACATAAGCTCACACTCTAAGCCATAAAACAGTCTATTCACAATGCATACATAACTGATACATTCACAGCATCATGCTTATCATCACACATCATTAATACATTTTATCACAAAAGCATATCACATCATGCCACATAACCAAATACAGTATTAGCACATTCTACTAATACCTATACTACTCAAAACAACGGGAAATGATCCCGGCTACATCATACATCAGCTAAGTACATCACTCAGCCTAAACAACCAAAAACTGCACAACAACAGCACAGAAAAATCACAATTCTGCCCATACGCGTATTGCCTATGCCCATACGCGTATTGCCCATTCTTGACCAAGTCCATACGCGTATTGGCCATTCCCATACGCGTATGCTACGCGTATCACTTCCCCATACGCGTACCACCAGAGACCATCTCACGTTCAAAATTTCATCTTCCTCATCCATACGCGTATTGCCTAGTGCCATACGCGTACCAGGCCATCTCATACGCGTATTGCCTAGTGCCATACGCGTATGACCAGAAACCAGATTTCCAGATCTGCAATGGCTTTCTCTGCTACGAGATCTACCCAATACAACCTTCCACAGTCCAATTTCTACACAGAAATCGTTCTTATTTTCAACACAATTCATATCTTATTCGATTACACAAAATCTGACACTTTTACATCTAATTTCTACGAATTCTTTCTCAAATATGTCCCAATTTCGTTTATCCAAAAAGTTCACAAATTCATCATGCATCAATCTAATCAGAGGTAAAACAATGGTTATCACTACCCAGTACATATTATCACATAATGCCCTTTAACCGATGATAAACCCCCCTTACCTGAGTTAATCCAGCAACCTCTGAGCTCCAAGCTTTTCCTCTTCTCTTGCTCTGCCTTTTTGCCCTTTTTCCACTTTCAACCGCTTCTCTGTGTTTTCCTTTTCACGTGCAAACCCTTTTTACCAAAAATGGGACTTTTTATTATTCCAACTTATTTTATTCCAATAAATAATTATCCCAATAATTATTATTCCAAAATAATAATAATAATTCAATTATCTAATTAAATTAATAAACATATTATTAACTTAATTTAAATAATTATTATATTATTATCGGGGTGTTACACGTGTCAGCCGAGCTACGAATGCTCTGATTCTTCTCTCGTCCGAGAAGATACGTATGCATAGGATGCGATATCCTAGCGAGCATGTGTCGTCTCTGTAAGACCCCAATTTTGGGCCCTAAGATCCCTCATGGCCCATATCATATCATATCATGGCCTCAAGGATCACTGCATGCCTTTGCTTCCCTCCTAGTGGGTAGATTACCTTGTGGGTTGATTTCTTGATCACCAAGCATGCCTTGCATTTGTATATCTTTGCCTTTCATATGTTTACTAACCAAAAAATACAAAAATATTGTCAGTTTAACCTTGTTGATTGCAGATGAAACAATTAGGTCAAAGACAGTCAACAGTCAGTCAAAGCAATGGATGGTGGCCATTCTTGCAGAATTTGGGCACCATGATCATTAATCAAGAGCTCATATAACTTAGGACATCATTTGAAGTCAATATCTCAAGGAATCAGGGTTTGGAATTCATCAGAAGTGGTTCAATCATGCAAAACCCTAGAAAAGTCAAACTTGGTCAACTGTTGATTTAATCAAGGATTTGATGGATAGAATTGATTTGAAGGAGTTTATTCATGCTTATACAAGCCTCATATATCATGTCAAACCTCATCATGGAAGAAAATCAAGTCAAATCAGAAATTTCCCAAAATAGAAAGTGGACCTGTAATTTCAACTGCCAAAAATGAAAACTTCTTGATCCTCAACTTACATCATGATACAAGCTTCAAATGAATTTTTGCCCAACATGAAAGTTGAAGATCTTGATCTCCCATTTTCAAAAAGTCCAAGAACTCTCAAATCCCATGGGTGGTTGTCAAGATATGATCAATTCAATTTCAAAAATTTGTGAACTTCAAAGAGCCATATCTCATGAACCATAAGGCCAAATTTGGTGGGGTTTTTTCCTACAAACCACATTTTTCCTCCTCTTTCCAAAAATATAAATTTCATGAACCAAAACCTTGCCAATCAAAATGGCATTTTTTGACCTATTTCATTTAAAAATCAAGTTTGACTCAAGTTTGACTTTTTGAATTATTGGTTTTTTCTCCATTTGGCCAATTGGGATTTGCTTCATATGTTATTTGAAACTTGCTCCAAGCTTAAATTCATGCTCATGCTTTCATCATACCATCATTTTGGACCAAAATGCAAAATTGGCAAATATGCAAGATAGCTTCATTAAGTAAAAGCAAGGTTAGCATTTCATCAGCAGACCAAAAACAGCATTTTGTAAAGGCCATTGGCAGCTGGTTTCAAAGCCCAATTCGTGCAGCTACACCCTCCATTTTCCACTTATGTGCAAATTAGCAAATTGGCAATTAGTGATTTTTGAACTAAGCTAGCTTAACACTTCCATTACCATTGCTAAACAGAAGTATAAGATGATGTTTTCTGCTCATTTCACAACCCTAGTTACAGCAGCCACGATCAGAAAAGCTCCTTTCTCTCATTCTTGCAATTTTGCATATTTGAATTTTCTGCTCAAACACCAAAAACCCTTGAACAAACCTTCATTGTTTCTTCATCTAGACATCTTTGTGAGCTCCTTTGAACCATCAAATCTCATCTGCACAACCATCTTCATGTTCTGTTTTCACCAAGGTCCAACCATGGCAAGTCGAGCTGTGAAGGTTCTCATGCACCATTGAGCTAAACAACCTCAAGTATCCTTCATTACAAAGCATAATCTCCACCTGTCTGAGCTCGAATCACTCAAAGAACCACTGTTTTACAAATTGCTTCAAAAACAAGTAAAATCTCGACTCCTTTTTTTCTCTATGCTATGCTATGTTTAGGGTAGATTCTTGTATGCTAAACACATTGCAACTTGTATCGTGGCAAATGGTTACTTGATGGCTGAGAAATCTGAATTTCTTTTTCTGTGCATGAAGTTGTTTTCAATCGATTCCTGAATGTTGGTGTGATTTAATGAAAGCCATTGTTGGATTTATGCTGCATGATGTTTGATGAAGCCATTAGTGTGGTTAATTTTCATTTCTGGGCATTTCGAATTTCTTGTTTGAATGATGATGATGAATGTATGCTGTTGTGTTTAAACCTAAGACTCTGCCCAGAAAGTTTTCATGATTGTGTTGGTTTGTTGTTTATAATGTGGTTACATGAAGAACATTATTACTGCCATTGCTGTGTGTTTGACTCTATTTGAAAGTTGTTGTTTAATGATGAACATTGATGATGAAGTTCATGACTGTTCATAAACCCTAGTTTCCAGATTTCTTTCCCCATCATGTTGGCTTCCCTGTTGCTTAATGTTACATGATGCTGTTTGCCAGAATGCCGTGCTGTTTATTTGAGTGTTGTTTTGATGTTGGTAATAACACAATGTTGAATGCCTTGCTGCAAAAACCCTAGCTTGTTTCCAGTTTTGTTTTCCCAGAACTCATATGCATTTGGTTTGTTGTTGTTTTGCACGAACCGTGTCAATGCCATGTTGTTTGTGTGCTATGTTGGAATTTCGATTGCCATGATTTTACATGAAATGCCATGCCCTGCTGCTAAACCCTAAGGGTTTCTAAAACCAGAAAATTTGAAGTTCATTGGCCAGCTGCACTGTTCCATTGGCAACAGCCAATGAGAACATTTCGTTCTCTCCCCCCAAAACGCACAGCTTCAATTAGTGGCACACCTATTTACATCTTTGCCATGCGCTGCCACTGTTGACCATTGTTTGACTTGTTCCTCCATGTTATTTGCTTATGTTGCTACAATTTATTCCTCAACTTGCAAAAATCATTTCTAATTCATTATTCATCCAAAAATTCTGAAATTTTTTGCATAATCTTCACATGGATGTCTAGTATTTGATTATGATTTTTAATTAATTTTTCATTGGCTGGATTTTAATTGGTAATTGGTTTCCTAACATGTATGCACATCTGACACCCTTTGCCATTTCAATTGTGAAATACTCATGATGTATCCAATGAGCCTGAATTTTTTTGTGGTGAAACTAGACTCATTTACCTTTGTTTCCATATAGAGTTTATGCATTTCTCATATGTGGTTTGTGAGTTACAAATTTTTGAAGTGAGGTGTTGCATTTGGTGCTACATGAATGATATGCATTTTCCCAATTTTTGTTCACATGTCTCCTGGCCTCCAAATGATCCCAAATTTTGCATGATCCCTCCCTTATATGTCTAATTCATGTGTGAATTTTCTTGGAATTGATTGTGCTGTTTTCCATTTATTTGAGAATTTTCTTCCCTGCCTAGTCAAATGTTGACTTTTTGTGCTACACATTGCCATATCCTTTGTGAAATTCTCATACCATATTGTATGATCATGAAATTTCATATGTGATAACTAGACATCTTGAGCTTTGCATTGGTGTTGATCTCATTCATTTCTCATCTGTTTTCAATTTGATATGATTTTTTGAAGTTGACCCATGTTTGTTGACCTTCATTGTGCTTACTTGAAATTATGTTGACTTCTTGATTTTCATTGACTGCCTTCCTCTCATCCAAATGCAATGAAATTTGACATGCTTGCCATGCTAGATGTTAGGATTGAATGTGATTTATTTGATAATTTTTGGGATTGTTTGGGTTGACTTTTGAATGAAGTCTTGCTGTTGACTTCTATATGCTTTCCTTTGCCATGCTTTGCATTCTTTTGTGTATGAAATGACATTGATGCATGATATGAGTGTGGATCCAATTGAGATAGCTTCTTAAATGTTTGAACATGAATTGGGTTGACTTTCCTTTGCTGTTTTGACCTTTTCTTTCATCTTTGACCCTAGGCTAGTCCTAGTGGTCTTTTGAGCTTACAATTGAGCTATTGTTTCAGGTTAAGCACCAATACCTCAAAGATCATTCAAATTTGATTGAGTTGAATTATATATCATGTGCTAACCCTTGTTTTGTAGGTGTGACTCATATAGTTGAGTCTTGTGCTTTGCACATTGGTCCCTCTGTGGTTGACTGTTGATATCCATTCCTTTTGTTTTGAACTGTTGACTTGTTTACTAATAAGTTTGACTTTTTCAGGTACACTTTAGTTGCTTTAGTTGCTTGCTTTGCTATTTAGCAATTGCTTTTGAGGTATAATTACTTCTTCTTCATGTAGTCTGGAGACCCGGTCTGTTATTTGACCGGGCAAACTGTCTGAAGTCCTCCTTAAGAGGCAATGCTTGTGTGTGTTTAAATTTGTCCCAAGCAGGAAAAGTCCTTCAAGTAAGGCAATTGGTGGAAGGTAGGGATAAGCAATCTATCCCCCACTATTCAGTGTGTCCTCTCTTTGCTCCCATTACATGGTTGAAGCATTGAGATAAAAACCCAAGATCTAATCGAGTCAATAATGGGGAAAGAGTTCCATCTTTCTGAACTCCCCCACTTTCTATTATTTAATGCTCTCCCTGATCAGGGATAGAAGCAATGAGGCACACCCCTCATCTCCTTTTCATCTGCTTCACCTTAGCCTCTCAATGGCAAGGTTAAGAGCGACCTTTACCCATTACAGTGGACTTTCATAGTCAAACCCTCTTGTGTGAGCCCCCCTTGTTTGGCTATAGAGTGTGCTGTTTGATATTCATTGATTGACTGATTGCTTCATATGCACCTGTTTGCTTATATGTTGTGCATTTATCATCATAAATTGCCATTAATGCATGATCATCTCATCTGTCTTTGTGATGCTATCATTGTTGTTTGCCCATTGAGGACAATTGTAAGTCCATTGCTTTGGCATTTGCTCCTATGATATGGAAGGATAGAGTGTAAGACCTCATTGGTCACTCATATCTTCTGTTGTTTGATTTGTATGTGAGGATACAATTATAAGTCCCTGTAAGTTGGCATCTGTTGTCCTATGATCATAATTTGATCTGTTTGATTTGTATGTGAGGTTGCAGTTATAAGTCCCTGTAAGTTGGCATCTGCTTTCCTGTGATCATAATTTGGTTTGTCTGATTGTATGTGAGGTTGCAATTATAAGTCCCTGTAAGTTGGCATTTGCATTCCTGTGATCATATTGTTGCTTTTGTTCTTGTATGTGAGGATCCATTGTAAGTCCCTGTAATGTGGCATTGGATTTCCTAGGACCATACTGTGGAGTTAACCTAAGTCCAGACAGATTGGCAGTTGACTTCCATGTTTCATCTTTGTTTTCTTTTGAGGAGATTAGTGTAAGACCATTGAGTGGCCTCTGATATCCCATTTTGTTTTAGGAGATTGGTATAAGACCAGTGATTGGCATCCGGTATCCAAGTTTCTTTTTGTTTAGGAGATTAGTGTAAGACCATTGAGTGGCATCTGATATCCAGTTTTATTTTAGGAGACTGGTGTAAATCCATCTATTGGTATCCGGTATCCGCCTTTTATTTCTTTGTTTGAGGAGATTAGTGTAAGACCATTGAGTGGCATCTGATATCCAGTTTTATTTTAGGAGATTGGTATAAGACCATTGATTGGCATCCGATATCCGCTTTTCTTTTGCTTTGTTTGTTTATTATTATCCATTGCTATTCCAAAGGACACACTTGAATCATCTCCCATATGATTTCAAGAAGTGAACCTTCTAAGAAGTTTTACAATCCATTCTCATCCATTCATCATTCATTATGTCCTAAACCTTTTCACACTTTATCTTTCAAACTTGACATAAGTATTGTGCAAACATCTTCATGCTTTTCTAATTAAAAACCTGGACCCCAAGTCCTTGACTTCTTTTCAAACTCCATTTCATAATACTTCTTTGAATTAATCTAATCATACTTTGACTCCACTTTCATAATCACAATCAATTAACTTCACTCATTCACTTGTTTTGGCTTTGTCCATTAATCTTTTCATGCATTAGCCATAGGTTTCAATTATCATTGTGGTTGATGTAAATCTTGCCTATCCTTAGTGAGTCGACAGTAAGACTTCCGTACTGAAAACAGGGCTAACCCCTCTAGTACGTCGAAGCTATCCTCGCATGGTGGATGTTGTTCTTGGTCGAGTGTTCTCCCATTGATAATGAAAAGCCTCAGTGCTGGTGTTTAAAATTGAATCCACCAACTTTTTGGAAATCTTTTAGCCGAACTACGGCGTTTTGATCCTTACCTTTGATGGAAGGTACGTAGGCAGCGGGTTCATCCGTTCAAACCCAACAATAAAAAATGTATATTCTTTTCTCATCATCCCAATCATGTTTGCACAATATTTATGTCATAACAAATAACAATCTTTTACAACAAGTGTGAAAAGGGCTCCCTAGGAGTACCTAGGACGTAGTGGGTGCCTAACACCTTCCCATTGCGTAATTTACCCCTTACCCAGACTCTCTGATCTTTTTATTAGTTTTCTACGTGTAAAACTTCTTAGGCTTTTGTTCGCTTTTTAGCCAGTCCTTTGGATAAATAAAAGTGCGGTGGCGACTCGAAATTTCAATGTATCTCTTAGCTTATGGTTTAATCGATAAATCATATAGCGACGAATACACCGCTACAGAAAAGTGGCGACTCCACTGGGGACCTCTCACCAGAATCCTTGGTTGTATTGCCTACTTTTCACCCTTGTTGTGCTATATTATTATCTGTTATATGACATATTTTTGTACAATTTGGGATCACTGTATTGATTGTAATGTGTGAATTGCTTGATATACACTTGCTGTTTGCTTTGGTGATCTGTGAGATGAGTTCTATACCCGAACTCGAGTGCACTCTAGGATAGGAGAATGGCATAGTCTTGTCGATTGGTGTGGAGTATTCCTTAGCCAGTTGACTTGCGAGCCCATTCACTTGGTGGAGGTCATGTTGAACTAATAATGTCACACAAGTTATTTGTGGTTAGGCATTATTCTTTCAATCATGTCCCGCAGAAGCCAAGGACCTTAGTTTACCAAACCCATCTTGGCCTATTTTTAGGACCGTAGTGCGGAGGTCGTTCAGATGTCAGTTCTGATACGATTGTTACGCGATACTACACTCATAAGAGTTTCTCTTGAGAATATTCTTGGAATACGAGTATTCGTTCCTCCGATAATATTCGAAAGATGGAACGATGATTATGGGAACCTCTGATAGAACATGTCTGGCAGGTTTAAACCCTAGTACACTCCCTTTGGGTGGTTATTAACCGAGACTCCATGCTCGTGACTCTCAACAAACCCGTGATTCGTGGTTGAGTCGTTCAAACATTGTTAATATCAATGGATCCCGGATCAGGTGTAAAACCTAAATCCATCAAAGCGGCTGGTTGATATTAAGAATGTCTGAACCGGTTCATGTACCGTTAATATCAATGGAACTTGGGTGTCGATAGGGTGAAAAACCTAAATCCACCAAAATGGATGATTGATATTAGGGATACATAGAGCTTTCCCACGACCTTTGTTTGGTGTGCTTTGTTTGATCCTTGAGTGTGTTTGTTGCATTCATGCATTCACGCATTCATCCGCATCCATATCATCAAAAAAAAAAAAAGAAAATTTTCAAGGAACTCAAAGGAGTTTATTTGCAAAAAATTTCAAAACATGAAAAAAACCGATTTTTTTTTTTCACCTGATATATCTGATGAGATATTCTCATGTATGATCAAAATGCTTAAATCTTTCAAAGTTTGCAAATAAAACCCTCGGGTTCCTTTGATATAAAAAACAAGCATATGCATAAACACTTCATGCATCATTTGCATAAACAGGTGTTTTGGTCCGGTCTCCCGTCCCGTGGTCTGACCCTGCGATCTTCATTTATTTTGAGACGCACCTTCGCCGGTATTATACCAGAGCTATCTCTGCCAGATTGATGGATCAGATTGAACAAGAGAGTTGTGAACTCGAGGAGGATTTTGCCAGCCTTGGTGTTTTTAATGGATTTATTCCTGTTGATGGATTTATTCCTGGTTAACCAATCCCGGGCTGGCATTGGCTATGGTTCTGGGGCATGCAACGAGCAAGGTTTGTTCACCAGTGGAGGATTCATTCATGCTGATCAACCTGTAGAAGAGGAAGCTTCTGCTGTCATTGAAGAAGAAGATGCAGAAGATCTGAACAATTTTGTTATTCCTGGTGGTGTCTGCCACAATTGGGTCGCTGTGGATGTTCCTACAGTTATCCATAGATCAGAGTAATTGTTCATTTTGTTTAAAACCCTTCTCCCATGCCAAAAGGAGAAGTGATGACATTGTTGGCAAAGCATATATACAATGATGTTTTCATTCAATTTTTGCATTGTTAAACATTTGTTTTTCCTTTGTTTTCACTTTTTGCTTTTCTTTATGAAATCAGTGATCACAAAAAACCATAAAAACAAAAACAAAAAGCAATAAAAGCAACATTTTTCATCTGCATAATGATTTGTTTGTTTAAATGCTAAAGTTTTTTTCCTTAACCAAAATCATTATGCAGGTTGATCCTAAAACCCATTGAACATAATGATCCAACGCCATCTCCCAATTTTGAATTCCCTGTATTTGAGGCAGAGGAAGATGATGTTGAAGAGATTCCTGATGAGATCACCCGTCTCCTTGAGCACGAAGAGAAGATCATTCAGCCGCATCTCGAAGACTTGGAAACAGTCAACTTGGGGTCCGAAGATTGTGTTCGCCTGGTGAAGATTGGGGCACTTCTTGAAGTGTCTGTTAAGGAAGATTTGATCAGCTTGCTACGAGAATATTCAGATATCTTTGCTTGGTCCTATGAAGACATGCCGGGTTTAGATACAAATATTGTGCAACACTTCCTGCCTTTGAAGCCTGAGTGCGTGCCTGTGAAGCAGAAGCTCAGAAGAACTCATCCAGATATGGCAGTGAAGATCAAAGAGGAAGTTCAGAAGCAAATTGATGCGGGGTTTCTGGTGACTTCGACATATCCTCAATGGGTGGCCAACATTGTGCCTGTCCCTAAGAAGGACGGAAAAGTCCGTATGTGCGTTGATTACAGAGATTTGAATAAAGCTAGCCCAAAAGATGATTTTCCTCTACCACACATTGACATGTTGGTAGACAATACAGCTAAATTCAAAGTCTTTTCCTTTATGGACGGATTTTCTGGATATAATCAAATCAAGATGGCACCAGAGGATATGGAGAAGACAACATTCATCACACCTTGGGGAACATTCTGTTATCGAGTGATGCCCTTCGGTTTGAAGAACGCCGGAGCCACGTATCAACGAGCTATGACCACCTTGTTTCATGATATGATGCACAAGGAGATCGAAGTCTATGTTGATGATATGATTGCTAAGTCCCGAACGGAAGTTGAGCATATTGAGCATTTGTTGAAGCTTTTCCAGCGTTTGAGGAAGTTCAAACTTCGCCTGAATCCAAACAAATGTACCTTTGGAGTCCGTTCCGGCAAGTTGTTGGGTTTTGTGGTAAGTGAAAGAGGTATTGAGGTTGATCCTGCAAAGGTCAAAGCAATACAAGAGATGCCTGCACCCAGAACTGAGAAGCAAGTTCGAGGTTTTCTTGGCCGCTTGAACTACATTTCCAGATTTATATCCCACATGACCGTCATGTGTACGCCGATATTCAAGCTCCTCCGGAAAGATCAGCCTCATGATTGGACCGAGGATTGCCAGAAAGCTTTCGACAGTATCAAGGATTATCTGTCCGAACCTCCGATTTTGTCTCCGCCTGTGGAAGGAAGACCTCTGATTATGTACTTGACAGTTCTTGAAGATTCGATGGGTTGTGTACTCGGTCAACAAGATGAATCAGGGAAGAAGGAGTTTGCTATCTACTACCTCAGTAAGAAGTTTACTGATTGTGAGTCTCGGTACTCAACGCTTGAGAAGACGTGCTGTGCTTTAGCTTGGGCAGCTAAGCGTTTGCGCCAGTACATGATAAATCATACAACTTGGTTGATATCCAGAATGGATCCAATTAAGTATATCTTCGAGAAGCCTGCTTTAACTGGGAGGATTGCCCGTTGGCAGATGTTGTTGTCTGAGTATGATATCGAGTATCGAGCTCAGAAAGCTATCAAAGGTAGTATCTTGGCTGACCACTTAGCGCACCAGCCAATTGAAGATCATCAGTCTGTTCAGTATGACTTCCCTGACGAGGAAATTCTGTATTTGAAGATGAAAGATTGCGTTGAGCCTACACTTGATGAAGGTCCGGAACCTGGTTCCAGATGGACGATGGTGTTTGATGGCGCTGTTAATCAATATGGAAATGGAATTGGGGCAGTAATTGTTAATCCCCAGGGATCGCACATTCCATTTACAGCAAGGCTAACTTTCAAATGCACGAATAATATGGCGGAGTACGAAGCCTGTATTATGGGACTTGAAGAATGCATTGATTTGAGGATCAAGTATCTTGATGTCTATGGTGATTCAGCCTTAGTTGTCAATCAGATCAAGGGTGAATGGGAGACGAATCAGCCAGGTCTCATCCCATACAGAGATTATGCAAGGAGAATTTCAACTTTCTTCACAGAAGTTGAATTTTATCACATTCCTCGAGAGGATAATCGGATGGCAGACGCCCTTGCTACGCTTGCTTCTATGATAGTTGTCAGATGGTGGAATGATGTTCCTAACATCACTGTGATGCGCTTGGACAGACCCGCTCACATATTTGCAATCGAAGACGTGAAAGATGACAAGCCTTGGTATTTTGATATCAAGAATTTCCTCCAGAACCAGGCCTACCCACCTGGGGCATCTGTGAAAGATAGGAAAACTTTGAGAAGGTTGTCAGGCAGTTTCTACCTCAGTGGTGAAGTGCTGTACAAAAGAAATTTTGACATGGTTTTGCTCAGATGCGTGGATAGACACGAAGCAAACCTGTTGATGACTGAGGTCCATGAGGGTTCATTTGGTACTCATTCCAATGGACATGCCATGGCTAAGAAGATGTTGAGAGCAGGCTACTATTGGCTGACAATGGAGTCTGACTGCTGCAAATATGTGAAGAAATGTCACAAGTGTCAAATTTATGCGGATAAGATTCATATTCCTCCGACACTCCTGAATGTGATTTCATCACCATGGCCTTTCTCTATGTGGGGAATCGACATGATCGGTATGATTGAGCCGAAAGCGTCCAATGGACATCGATTTATTCTCGTAGCAATTGATTACTTCACCAAATGGGTTGAAGCCGCGTCGTACGCGAATGTAACCAGACAGGTGGTTGTGAAGTTTATCAAGAACCAGCTGATTTGCCGTTATGGTGTGCCAGAGAGGATCATTACTGATAATGGATCTAATCTGAACAACAAGATGATGGATGAGTTGTGCGCTGAATTCAAGATTGCACACCATAATTCCTCTCCTTACAGACCTAAGATGAATGGGGCTGTTGAAGCTGCTAACAAGAATATCAAGAGAATTATCCAGAAGATGACTGTCACGTAGAAAGATTGGCATGAGATGCTGCCATTTGCTTTGCATGGATATCGTACGTCTGTACGCACTTCAACAGGGGCAACCCCTTTCTCTCTTGTTTATGGCATGGAAGCCGTTCTCCCAGCAGAGGTGGAGATCCCATCAATGCGAGTCTTGATGGAAGCCAAGTTGACTGATGCTGAATGGATTCAGAGTCGTTATGACCAACTGAATTTAATCGAAGAGAAGAGATTGACTGCCATGTGTCATGGTCAGTTATATCAGCAGAGAATGAAGAAAGCATTCGACAAGAAGGTCAAGCCTCGTGTGTTCCGAGAAGGTGACCTCGTGCTCAAGAAAGTTTTGTCTTTCGTGCCCGATTCCAGGGGCAAGTGGACTCCAAACTACGAGGGTCCATATGTTGTTAAGAGAGCCTTCTCAGGCGGAGCTTTGATGCTTACAACAATGGATGGGGAGGATTTCACTCGTCCTGTGAATTCAGATGCAGTTAAGAGATACTTTGCCTAGAAAAAAAGTATATGCAAATGAAAAAAACAAAGGGAAAAAACAGAATAGCTAGCTAAGTTGAAAACCCGAAAGGGCGGCTTAGGCAAAAATGAGCGTCTCGGTGGAGAACCCGCAAGGGTAATCCAGGCAAAAATTAGAGACTTGAAAAAAGAGATATATTTGCATCCCGCTAGATTGAGTACCTCACTCTGGGGCAATCTAGGCAAAAATTAGGGATTTGGCAAGTAACTGCATCCTGACAAGACTTTCTGGTTTATCAGTCGTCATTTCGTCAGAAGATCCTCGATTCGTCGTCAACTAAAGCTTCGGATACATCGAGATTCAAATTGGTAGAGAAAGGATCATTATGTTCAATGTAGCCCTCTTCCAATATATATCACTGATTTCAAATTTGTACAGATCTATGGAGTCTTGCCATTTGCAGACTACCATTCTATCAAATCAATTTGAGCTTTTTATCCAATTATTTGCATTCTTATTTGTTTCAAATCAACAAATGTTTTGCATGTTTTAAATTGATAAAATGTCATTGTTTTAAACAAATTAAATTTTTCAAAATTTTTGTTTTAAACAAAGTGAACATTCACAAGATTGAAAGGATACTCAAGAATATCTCAGTGCTCTCCCGAAGGTGGCATGATTCCCAACAGGTAAGACATTTGTTCATATTCCTGGTTTGGTGGTATCTTCTTTCTTCAGATCTTTGTTGAGGTTGTTCCTCAAACAGAGTTGTTGTTGGGGTTGTTCCCCAGTACAGTCGCAAACAGAGTGTTGTTGAAGACTCCGTTTTCTCCAGCAGCAGTTTCTTCCCCTAGCATGGGTGTTTTTCTTGTAGAAGTTTCGGCGGTTGATGGTCTGTCATCTTGGTGCCCCGTCACTTTCTCCAGTGGGTCGTACGCCCCAGACTTTATTTGTCTCCTCAGCACAGTCATGAGTATAACTGATGGATTGATATTCCCCTCTGAGTCGCGAGTAGAGCTGTTATTGATATCCCCACCAGGGTTGCAAGTGGAGTTGTTACCGCTTTTCCCCATGCAGTGTGCCAGCAGGAACTGTCTGTTTCCTCAGCATGATCGCTTTCTTTTTGAAGACTCGGTAAGTCAGCGGTTTGATACCCGGTACTTTACCTTTTCCCCCGGCGAAGACGTCTGCGGAATTGTTGCTGTCTCTCCATCAGAGTTTTTCTCCTCAGCAGAACAAGATTTATTTTCCTACTCAGTGGTTGATTGGGTTGACATCCCAGTGTTGCAACCATCTTTTCCTCAGCTTAGTCTGCAGAATGTTCGTCGTGGCAGTTTTCGCCTGTTGAATACTCCTTCAATCCCCAGTATGTTTGGATGATGGCTTTGACATCCAGTGAACGGATTAATTTCCTGACTGTTTGTGATCCCCAGTAGAGTGGCTTATATTGCAGAATCTACTTGTTGTGATCAGTTTGCTATGTATATTCTCCCCAAGTGGAGTGGTTCGTTGCAGAATCTGCTTGTTTGATCTGTCCTCCCTCAGTGGTTTGTTCCCAAGAGAGTAGCCGACAGTTTTCCCCAGTAGAGTTGCTTATGCAGTAAGATTCTATTTGGAGGATATCATTCCCCCTCAGTGGGTGGACCCCCAGTGGAGTTATGTGGATTTGCTTCTGCAGCAGTTCGTGCTTATTCATGCACTTTTGTTTCTCAGTCGACACTGGGATCCCTTGCAGATATCTTTGGGGATTTCTCTTGTTCCCCTACAGATTCGTCTTAGTGGCTGTTTTGCCCGTTGTGACTTTCTGTACCCTGATTGGGTCGTTTCCTGATATTTCCGATTCTCTGCTTCTTCAGCAGTACTCGCAGATCTTTGCTTTACAGCATGTAGATCTCCGCAGAGTGGCTCTCCAGTTGGTTTTTCCCCTGGAAGTATAATACTGGACGTTTGGTTCTTGAACCTGTTCGTGTCAGAATTGTCAGTTTTGTCAGCATTCATCAAACATAAATCACGCATATCCATGCATACTCATTAAACATTCAGATATTCATGTTGCATTTTTTGCCATATATCCTTTGTTTGTCGCGTCTCCTGCTATGGTGATATAGATCTCTTTACAGATCTCCCCAAGCAGATGTCGGGTGTTATAAATCTCTCCATATAGAGTCAGCCCGTAAGCAGAAAATGTTGTCTTTCCTTCTGCAGTTCCCCACTGAGATATATCCTCGTGGATGACGGTTTCTTCCGTTTCCTCCCAACACATATATTGGGATGGATTTTCCTATTTGAGTTACATCCTCATTAGGACGTGTCTTTATTCAGTCTGTCTTTTCGGATCATTCCCGAATTGGCTATTTGTCAGATGTCTTGTGCTTCCCAGCGGGTTGTTCCCCGGCGGAATGTTTTTGGGCCTCTACCCTCATAACCGGTAGTTGTAAGTCCTATCTTTCCTGGCTTTCTTAACAGAATTTGTGGTTATACACCTTTTATTCTCCAGCCAGAGTTTTTGGTTTTCTACCTACTACCCGGTAGTTGTAAATCCTATTTTCCTGCTCTTCGGCAATTTGCGTTTTGTTAAACCCTATTTTGGTTTCCCGTGCGGATTTGTGATTTGTTCTATCCCCACATGGAGTTTTTGGTCTTCTACCCCGTATTCGGTAGATGTAAACCCTAATTTTGTGGTTATCTTCATCTAGTATTTGATGTTGATTTTCCTTTGCTTGTATAAGTTGCTCAGATCAGCACTTATATCCTTAGCAAGTCTTTTGTGGATAATTTCCGTATGCTAGCAATTTTATCCCCAGTGGGTCCTTTCACCGTTTTGCTAGTGATTTGTTCCCCGGATCATTGGTGGTATACCAATGCATCCCCAGCTAGTCTTCTGTCGATAATTGCCGGATGCTTGCAATTTATCCTCAGCAGTTCGCCTTTCATTTACCCTTTTGTCGGTAATGTCTGTTGCTCCTTTTGATTGGTCATCATTATATACCTATTCTGGTATCCCGATGCCTTTCTTTTCGGATTTTTATCCTTAAACAACCCAGTAACCGGTTCAGGATAATCTTCCATGCGAGTATATTATTCACGGTCTGCCGGTAATGAATAATATGTCTCATGCGCTCTTTAGTTGGAATCCTTTGTTGATTTTCCCCAACTGAGCAAGATTCGTATTCTTTGTAGAATCGAATAGCCATCCTTTAACCAGTTTGCGTTTTGGATGATGAGTGTTTTGGAACACACACCAATTCACGTTTTTTGACCATCCTTTAAACAAGTCTGCTGTTCTAGCTTTCTTTCGGATGATGAGTGTCTTGGAACACACACCAATTCACGTTTTTTGACCATCCTTTAAACAAGTCTGCTGTTCTAGCTTTCTTTCGGATGATGAGTGTTTTGGAACACACACCAATTCACGCTTTGTTTGTCCATCCTTTAAACAAGTCTGCTGTTCTAGCTTTCTTTCGGATGATGAGTGTTTTGGAACACACACCAATTCACGCTTTGTTTGTCCATCCTTTAAACAAGTCTGCTGTTCTAGCTTTCTTTCGGATGATGAGTGTCTTGGAACACACACCAATTCACGCTTTTTTGCCCATCCTTTAACCAGTTTGCGTTTTGGATGATGAGTGTTTTGGAACACACACCAATTCACGTTTTTTGACCATCCTTTAAACAAGTCTGCTGTTCTAGCTTTCTTTCGGATGATGAGTGTCTTGGAACACACACCAATTCACGTTTTTTGACCATCCTTTAAACAAGTCTGCTGTTCTAGCTTTCTTTCGGATGATGAGTGTCTTGGAACACACACCAATTCACGTTTTTTGACCATCCTTTAAACAAGTCTGCTGTTCTAGCTTTCTTTCGGATGATGAGTGTCTTGGAACACACACCAATTCACGCTTTTTTGCCCATCCTTTAACCAGTTTGCGTTTTGGATGATGAGTGTTTTGGAACACACACCAATTCACGTTTTTTCAGCCATCCTTTAAACAAGTCTGCTGTTCTAGCTTTCTTTTGGATGATGAGTGTCTTGGAACACAAACCAATTCACGTCTTCGGATTTTATCCTTAAACAACCCAGTAACCGGTTCAGGATAATTTTCCTTTTGAGTATATTATTCACGGTCCGCCGGTAATGAATAATATGTCTCGTTCACTCTTGGGTCAATCCTTTGTTGCTTTCCCCTCAGAGTAAGATTCGTATTCTTTGTAGAATCGAATATCCATCCTATAAACAAGTTTGCTTTCGCTCTCTTCAGGATGATGAGTGTTTTGGAACACACACCAATTCACGTCTTTGGTCGGTCACCTATTATATACCCAGTAACCGATATCCTTGGTGTTCCTTCCTTTCTGCTCCCTATTATGACCTCGGTCCCCCTGTGGAGTCAGATTTTCCTGAGTTTGTTACCCTTATACCCAGTAACAACTCATTTTCTTTGGTGCTTCCTCAGTGAAGTTTTCTTGTTGCTTCTCCCCAGGAGTCAGCTTGTGTCTCTCCAATGGATTTATTTTCCTTTGGAATTTTTTTTCTTTTCCCCAGTGTGAGTCCTTTACTCCCCAGTGAGTTCTCCAGTTTGTTTTCTGTTATCTTTTAATCAGAGTCGTGTCTTGTTTACGCTGTGTCAGTTTTGTTTATCCCCAATTAGAGTCTTGTCAAAGTCTCTGTTCCTGTTGAGTGAACTACTCCGATGGATCGTCTTTTCTTCTGTGAGAATCATATTCCCCACAGAATTTTGTCCTTTGCATGCATACATTTGCATCATGAGGTCTCTTAGGGACCAAAATTTGTCTCATTACTGTTATTTAAGCCCATTCTACCGCGTCGAGATGAAGATTTCTAAACTTCACTTCTCCGGCTAGAATGACCTTAAATAGGGGCATCTGTAAGACCCCAATTTTGGGCCCTAAGATCCCTCATGGCCCATATCATATCATATCATGGCCTCAAGGATCACTGCATGCCTTTGCTTCCCTCCTAGTGGGTAGATTACCTTGTGGGTTGATTTCTTGATCACCAAGCATGCCTTGCATTTGTATATCTTTGCCTTTCATATGTTTACTAACCAAAAAATACAAAAATATTGTCAGTTTAACCTTGTTGATTGCAGATGAAACAATTAGGTCAAAGACAGTCAACAGTCAGTCAAAGCAATGGATGGTGGCCATTCTTGCAGAATTTGGGCACCATGATCATTAATCAAGAGCTCATATAACTTAGGACATCATTTGAAGTCAATATCTCAAGGAATCAGGGTTTGGAATTCATCAGAAGTGGTTCAATCATGCAAAACCCTAGAAAAGTCAAACTTGGTCAACTGTTGATTTAATCAAGGATTTGATGGATAGAATTGATTTGAAGGAGTTTATTCATGCTTATACAAGCCTCATATATCATGTCAAACCTCATCATGGAAGAAAATCAAGTCAAATCAGAAATTTCCCAAAATAGAAAGTGGACCTGTAATTTCAACTGCCAAAAATGGAAACTTCTTGATCCTCAACTTACATCATGATACAAGCTTCAAATGAATTTTTGCCCAACATGAAAGTTGAAGATCTTGTTCTCCCATTTTCAAAAAGTCCAAGAACTCTCAAATCCCATGGGTGGTTGTCAAGATATGATCAATTCAATTTCAAAAATTTGTGAACTTCAAAGAGCCATATCTCATGAACCATAAGGCCAAATTTGGTGGGGTTTTTTCCTACAAACCACATTTTTCCTCCTCTTTCCAAAAATATAAATTTCATGAACCAAAACCTTGCCAATCAAAATGGCATTTTTTGACCTATTTCATTTAAAAATCAAGTTTGACTCAAGTTTGACTTTTTGAATTATTGGTTTTTTCTCCATTTGGCCAATTGGGATTTGCTTCATATGTTATTTGAAACTTGCTCCAAGCTTAAATTCATGCTCATGCTTTCATCATACCATCATTTTGGACCAAAATGCAAAATTGGCAAATATGCAAGATAGCTTCATTAAGTAAAAGCAAGGTTAGCATTTCATCAGCAGACCAAAAACAGCATTTTGTAAAGGCCATTGGCAGCTGGTTTCAAAGCCCAATTCGTGCAGCTACACCCTCCATTTTCCACTTATGTGCAAATTAGCAAATTGGCAATTAGTGATTTTTGAACTAAGCTAGCTTAACACTTCCATTACCATTGCTAAACAGAAGTATAAGATGATGTTTTCTGCTCATTTCACAACCCTAGTTACAGCAGCCACGATCAGAAAAGCTCCTTTCTCTCATTCTTGCAATTTTGCATATTTGAATTTTCTGCTCAAACACCAAAAACCCTTGAACAAACCTTCATTGTTTCTTCATCTAGACATCTTTGTGAGCTCCTTTGAACCATCAAATCTCATCTGCACAGCCATCTTCATGTTCTGTTTTCACCAAGGTCCAACCATGGCAAGTCGAGCTGTGAAGGTTCTCATGCACCATTGAGCTAAACAACCTCAAGTATCCTTCATTACAAAGCATAATCTCCACCTGTCTGAGCTCGAATCACTCAAAGAACCACTGTTTTACAAATTGCTTCAAAAACAAGTAAAATCTCGACTCCTTTTTTTCTCTATGCTATGCTATGTTTAGGGTAGATTCTTGTATGCTAAACACATTGCAACTTGTATCGTGGCAAATGGTTACTTGATGGCTGAGAAATCTGAATTTCTTTTTCTGTGCATGAAGTTGTTTTCAATCGATTCCTGAATGTTAGTGTGATTTAATGAAAGCCATTGTTGGATTTATGCTGCATGATGTTTGATGAAGCCATTAGTGTGGTTAATTTTCATTTCTGGGCATTTCGAATTTCTTGTTTGAATGATGATGATGAATGTATGCTGTTGTGTTTAAACCTAAGACTCTGCCCAGAAAGTTTTCATGATTGTGTTGGTTTGTTGTTTATAATGTGGTTACATGAAGAACATTATTACTGCCATTGCTGTGTGTTTGACTCTATTTGAAAGTTGTTGTTTAATGATGAACATTGATGATGAAGTTCATGACTGTTCATAAACCCTAGTTTCCAGATTTCTTTCCCCATCATGTTGGCTTCCCTGTTGCTTAATGTTACATGATGCTGTTTGCCAGAATGCCGTGCTGTTTATTTGAGTGTTGTTTTGATGTTGGTAATAACACAATGTTGAATGCCTTGCTGCAAAAACCCTAGCTTGTTTCCAGTTTTGTTTTCCCAGAACTCATATGCATTTGGTTTGTTGTTGTTTTGCACGAACCGTGTCAATGCCATGTTGTTTGTGTGCTATGTTGGAATTTCGATTGCCATGATTTTACATGAAATGCCATGCCCTGCTGCTAAACCCTAAGGGTTTCTAAAACCAGAAAATTTGAAGTTCATTGGCCAGCTGCACTGTTCCATTGGCAACAGCCAATGAGAACATTTCGTTCTCTCCCCCCAAAACGCACAGCTTCAATTAGTGGCACACCTATTTACATCTTTGCCATGCGCTGCCACTGTTGACCATTGTTTGACTTGTTCCTCCATGTTATTTGCTTATGTTGCTACAATTTATTCCTCAACTTGCAAAAATCATTTCTAATTCATTATTCATCCAAAAATTCTGAAATTTTTTGCATAATCTTCACATGGATGTCTAGTATTTGATTATGATTTTTAATTAATTTTTCATTGGCTGGATTTTAATTGGTAATTGGTTTCCTAACATGTATGCACATCTGACACCCTTTGCCATTTCAATTGTGAAATACTCATGATGTATCCAATGAGCCTGAATTTTTTTGTGGTGAAACTAGACTCATTTACCTTTGTTTCCATATAGAGTTTATGCATTTCTCATATGTGGTTTGTGAGTTACAAATTTTTGAAGTGAGGTGTTGCATTTGGTGCTACATGAATGATATGCATTTTCCCAATTTTTGTTCACATGTCTCCTGGCCTCCAAATGATCCCAAATTTTGCATGATCCCTCCCTTATATGTCTAATTCATGTGTGAATTTTCTTGGAATTGATTGTGCTGTTTTCCATTTATTTGAGAATTTTCTTCCCTGCCTAGTCAAATGTTGACTTTTTGTGCTACACATTGCCATATCCTTTGTGAAATTCTCATACCATATTGTATGATCATGAAATTTCATATGTGATAACTAGACATCTTGAGCTTTGCATTGGTGTTGATCTCATTCATTTCTCATCTGTTTTCAATTTGATATGATTTTTTGAAGTTGACCCATGTTTGTTGACCTTCATTGTGCTTACTTGAAATTATGTTGACTTCTTGATTTTCATTGACTGCCTTCCTCTCATCCAAATGCAATGAAATTTGACATGCTTGCCATGCTAGATGTTAGGATTGAATGTGATTTATTTGATAATTTTTGGGATTGTTTGGGTTGACTTTTGAATGAAGTCTTGCTGTTGACTTCTATATGCTTTCCTTTGCCATGCTTTGCATTCTTTTGTGTATGAAATGACATTGATGCATGATATGAGTGTGGATCCAATTGAGATAGCTTCTTAAATGTTTGAACATGAATTGGGTTGACTTTCCTTTGCTGTTTTGACCTTTTCTTTCATCTTTGACCCTAGGCTAGTCCTAGTGGTCTTTTGAGCTTACAATTGAGCTATTGTTTCAGGTTAAGCACCAATACCTCAAAGATCATTCAAATTTGATTGAGTTGAATTATATATCATGTGCTAACCCTTGTTTTGTAGGTGTGACTCATATAGTTGAGTCTTGTGCTTTGCACATTGGTCCCTCTGTGGTTGACTGTTGATATCCATTCCTTTTGTTTTGAACTGTTGACTTGTTTACTAATAAGTTTGACTTTTTCAGGTACACTTTAGTTGCTTTAGTTGCTTGCTTTGCTATTTAGCAATTGCTTTTGAGGTATAATTACTTCTTCTTCATGTAGTCTGGAGACCCGGTCTGTTATTTGACCGGGCAAACTGTCTGAAGTCCTCCTTAAGAGGCAATGCTTGTGTGTGTTTAAATTTGTCCCAAGCAGGAAAAGTCCTTCAAGTAAGGCAATTGGTGGAAGGTAGGGATAAGCAATCTATCCCCCACTATTCAGTGTGTCCTCTCTTTGCTCCCATTACATGGTTGAAGCATTGAGATAAAAACCCAAGATCTAATCGAGTCAATAATGGGGAAAGAGTTCCATCTTTCTGAACTCCCCCACTTTCTATTATTTAATGCTCTCCCTGATCAGGGATAGAAGCAATGAGGCACACCCCTCATCTCCTTTTCATCTGCTTCACCTTAGCCTCTCAATGGCAAGGTTAAGAGCGACCTTTACCCATTACAGTGGACTTTCATAGTCAAACCCTCTTGTGTGAGCCCCCCTTGTTTGGCTATAGAGTGTGCTGTTTGATATTCATTGATTGACTGATTGCTTCATATGCACCTGTTTGCTTATATGTTGTGCATTTATCATCATAAATTGCCATTAATGCATGATCATCTCATCTGTCTTTGTGATGCTATCATTGTTGTTTGCCCATTGAGGACAATTGTAAGTCCATTGCTTTGGCATTTGCTCCTATGATATGGAAGGATAGAGTGTAAGACCTCATTGGTCACTCATATCTTCTGTTGTTTGATTTGTATGTGAGGATACAATTATAAGTCCCTGTAAGTTGGCATCTGTTGTCCTATGATCATAATTTGATCTGTTTGATTTGTATGTGAGGTTGCAGTTATAAGTCCCTGTAAGTTGGCATCTGCTTTCCTGTGATCATAATTTGGTTTGTCTGATTGTATGTGAGGTTGCAATTATAAGTCCCTGTAAGTTGGCATTTGCATTCCTGTGATCATATTGTTGCTTTTGTTCTTGTATGTGAGGATCCATTGTAAGTCCCTGTAATGTGGCATTGGATTTCCTAGGACCATACTGTGGAGTTAACCTAAGTCCAGACAGATTGGCAGTTGACTTCCATGTTTCATCTTTGTTTTCTTTTGAGGAGATTAGTGTAAGACCATTGAGTGGCCTCTGATATCCCATTTTGTTTTAGGAGATTGGTATAAGACCAGTGATTGGCATCCGGTATCCAAGTTTCTTTTTGTTTAGGAGATTAGTGTAAGACCATTGAGTGGCATCTGATATCCAGTTTTATTTTAGGAGACTGGTGTAAATCCATCTATTGGTATCCGGTATCCGCCTTTTATTTCTTTGTTTGAGGAGATTAGTGTAAGACCATTGAGTGGCATCTGATATCCAGTTTTATTTTAGGAGATTGGTATAAGACCATTGATTGGCATCCGATATCCGCTTTTCTTTTGCTTTGTTTGTTTATTATTATCCATTGCTATTCCAAAGGACACACTTGAATCATCTCCCATATGATTTCAAGAAGTGAACCTTCTAAGAAGTTTTACAATCCATTCTCATCCATTCATCATTCATTATGTCCTAAACCTTTTCACACTTTATCTTTCAAACTTGACATAAGTATTGTGCAAACATCTTCATGCTTTTCTAATTAAAAACCTGGACCCCAAGTCCTTGACTTCTTTTCAAACTCCATTTCATAATACTTCTTTGAATTAATCTAATCATACTTTGACTCCACTTTCATAATCACAATCAATTAACTTCACTCATTCACTTGTTTTGGCTTTGTCCATTAATCTTTTCATGCATTAGCCATAGGTTTCAATTATCATTGTGGTTGATGTAAATCTTGCCTATCCTTAGTGAGTCGACAGTAAGACTTCCGTACTGAAAACAGGGCTAACCCCTCTAGTACGTCGAAGCTATCCTCGCATGGTGGATGTTGTTCTTGGTCGAGTGTTCTCCCATTGATAATGAAAAGCCTCAGTGCTGGTGTTTAAAATTGAATCCACCAACTTTTTGGAAATCTTTTAGCCGAACTACGGCGTTTTGATCCTTACCTTTGATGGAAGGTACGTAGGCAGCGGGTTCATCCGTTCAAACCCAACAATAAAAAATGTATATTCTTTTCTCATCATCCCAATCATGTTTGCACAATATTTATGTCATAACAAATAACAATCTTTTACAACAAGTGTGAAAAGGGCTCCCTAGGAGTACCTAGGACGTAGTGGGTGCCTAACACCTTCCCATTGCGTAATTTACCCCTTACCCAGACTCTCTGATCTTTTTATTAGTTTTCTACGTGTAAAACTTCTTAGGCTTTTGTTCGCTTTTTAGCCAGTCCTTTGGATAAATAAAAGTGCGGTGGCGACTCGAAATTTCAATGTATCTCTTAGCTTATGGTTTAATCGATAAATCATATAGCGACGAATACACCGCTACAGTCTCCCCAGTCCGAACTACTTCGACTCTGATGTCTATGCCTGATAGACTAAGTAGGCCCAGGATGCGACATCCTGCCGAATCAGTTTCAGTCAGTTTCTTTTGTCTCTTTCAGCCGGAGTGTGTGAGTTTGAGCAGTGTTTAGCAACCATTTTCCTTCCTTTTGTGCGTGGATCCCGTAGAGTACTACGGATGCGTAGGGGTGCTAATACCTTCCCTTCGCATAACCGACTCCCGAACCCATTCTCTTTGGTCGCGAGACCATGTTCTTTCCTAGGTTTACTTCGAGCGTTTCCTTTCCCTCTTTTGGGATAAATAACGCACGGTGGCGGCTCTGTTGTTTCTTTCTTTTCCCGCCGGTTTTTCGCGTGATGCGACAGCTGGCGACTCTGCTGGGGATAACAATCAAGTTGACCTATGCTGGTCCATCTTCCCTGAGCGAGTCTCTCCTAGCGCTCTCTAGGATTAGGGTTTTGGTTGCTTTCTGCTTGTTGTATTTTATTGTATTCATTGTATATATGTACATTTATTGATTGCATTGATTGTGTGCATTAATGTTTGCATTCATATTCATTGTTCATTCTGCCTGGCTGGTTGTCTGCTTTTCTGTGTGGGGTGGGTGTCAGTTGAGGTAAAAGGTCCAATACCCAGACCATAAGTGAAAATCTAGGATGATTAGGAATAGAGTGATTCATGGGAAGCGGGTGGTATTGCGCCACTTAGCGGAACATTGATATCACGAGCAGTTCAGACCCTGGTGGGGTACTGTCGTTACATACTTCCGGTGTGTATATGATGGTATTCTGCGAAAGGTTATTTATGCTGCGTTTCTCTCAGCTTTACCCTGGCCTAGACTACACCCGTGAGTGGGGAAGGGTTATTCATTACAGGTACCGTTGGTGACTTGGTTCTGTTGGTGACTCTAGTTCAGACAACAGTGTGATCAGTTTGACCATAAGTTGGATTTATGTTCTGATTTTGACTGAAGCTTCGACCTAGTATCAGAGTTTGCACAACCAGCCAGTCCAGTCTGCATCATGTGCATCATAGCATATTTATTTTTCAAAAGAAACGCAATGATAAAAAAAATCGGAAAAAATCAAAAAAAAAGAAAAGAAAAAAAAACTAATCTCTGCATGCATATCATTTCTCAGGTACATTCCCGAGCTTGACTACTGATAGAGATGGCAACAGTCTCAGAGCCGAAGCGGAAGACCTGTTCCTACAGTTTCCATCGTGAGCCGTTGACCCCACTAGTTGAGCTGGGTAGCCTCGTGACGGACGATCGCCTGAAGAGTTTTGTTGGGCAGTATGGAGATATCTTGACAGTGCTGAAGACAGTAGTGGATCCGGTGCCTCTGCAGACACTACTACAATTCTATGACCCAGAGCTCAGATGCTTCACATTTCAAGATTATCAGCTAGCACCTACTCTCGAGGAGTACTCTATTCTGATGAATGTCCCTATTCAGCATCAGACACCTTTCTTGGACGTCCCAAAGGAGGTTGATTTCAGATTAGTTTCCAGAGCTCTCCGGTTGAGTGTTAAGGAGGTTGGTGAGAATTGGAAGCCCTGTGGGGAAGTTGTGGGTCTGCCATTGAAGTTTCTGTTGAGGATTGCTAGAGATGAAGCAGAGAAGGGAAATTGGGAAGTTTTTCACGCACAGCTTGCTGCCATGATCTATGGGATCATCCTGTTTCCCAGTATGCCAAATTTCATTGATTATACTGCCATCAGCATCTTCATCAGAGGGAATCCAGTCCCTACCTTGTTAGCTGACACTTACTATGCCATCCACAGTAGGCATGGTAAGGGAGGAGCCATCAGGTGTTGCTTACCTTTTCTGTTCAAATGGTTCATGTCTCTCCTGCCAGCCAATGGACCATTTGTGGATACCCAGAGCACTCTTAAGTGGACTCAGAGGGTCATGTCGCTTACTTCTTACGACATCAGATGGCAGTCGTACCGGATGGATGTGAAAGACGTTATCATGAGTTGTGGTGAATTCCGGAACGTGCCACTTGTGGGAACCAAGGGTTGCATCAACTACAACCCGGTTCTCTCCCTTCGCCAGCTAGGGTTTGTTATGAGTAGAAGACCACTTGAAGCTGAGATAGCTGAGAGTGTGTGTTTTGAGAAGAAGGATGACCCTGTTAGGTTGGAGCAGATAGGGAAAGCCTGGAGATCTCTTGGGTCAGGGATGGATTTGTCTTAGGGAAGAAGTTTGCCATTGCAATGCCCGATTACACCGATTGGGTAAAGAAGAGAGTGGAAACTTTGCTGCTACCCTACGATAGGATGGAGCCGTTGCAAGAGCAACCACCTTTGGTTCTTGCTGATAGTGTGCCTGCTGAACACTATAAGCAAGCCCTGATGGAGAGTCGTCGTCTGAGAGAGAAGGAGCAAGACACTCAGATGGAGCTGTACAAAGCTAAGGCTGATAAGCTGCACTTGGCCCATCAACTCAGGGAAGTGCAAGGAGAAGATGCTGGCAGAGCAGGGAGTAAGAAGAGGTCATATGAGGAGATGGAGTCCATGTTAGATGCAGAGCATAGGGAATGTCTGAGGCTACAGAGAGCAGAAGTCAACTATCAGAAGAAGATCAGAGACTTGGAGAAACAGCTCAAAGACAAAGATACTCAGTTGAAGAAAGAGATGGAGTTGAGACAGAAGGCAGAGGAATATCTCGGAGGAGAAGTCTTGGAGCTTAGAAGACAGTTGAAAGAGAAGATCACTCCTCTACCAGATTGTTCAGAATGCTCACTGTTGATAGACCAGTGTCATTACTTGAAGACCCTCATTCCAGAAGGCCGTCTGCCGTAGACTGTATCTCTGTTTGTATTTTGTTGAGAATCACCTCCAGGCTTGTTGGGTGGGATTCATTTGTGTGTAATCCATCTCTTGGATCTTTCATTGAGAATCACCTCCAGGCTTGTTGGATGGGGTTCTTTTTCTTTGTACTCAGATTATCTGAATATTCTGCTGATTTTGGTTGTATGACCTTTTTACCCTTATGTATAGATAAGGTTATCAGTATTTCCCTGTTGCTTTCATTTTCCCTGTATTTGTCTATTCTCTTGTTGCTGCAGGTTGCCATTTTTCAGGTTGGGTCAGGCTCTTTGAATGCCTGAGAAATGAGCATCTCATGTGCATCATGCATATCATTAAACATCATAATCATATCATTTGCATAACAGGTGTTCTTGTGCCGTCTTCTTACTGTGGGTTCCTGTGTTGAGGCAGGATAGCTGATCAAAGACAACACCGCTACTCAACGAGGCTCAACCATCAACGCAACATGGATCAAGTACAAGCCGAGTTGGCAGAGATGAGGGCAAACATGGCCCAGTTTATTCACATGATGCAAGGGGTTGCACAAGGGCAAGAAGAACTCCGAGCACTGGTCCAGAGGCAAGAAGCTGTATTGCCACCGCCCAACCAGCCTCTGCAAGAAGGAAACCCGGTTCCTGATGTTCCTGCTGCTGCTATTCCCGTCAACAACTATGCTGTAGGAGAAGAGTTGAGGGGTATCCGAGTTGACGGTCAACCAATTGCTCCAGATGCTGCTAGTGCCAGAGTCATTCATGCTCCGGCCCGTAACAGAATTCCGATTGTTGACAGACAAGAGGATTTGTTCACTATGTTCAGCGAAGACGAAGATATTCTGGGAAGAAATGATGCGAGAGATCGCAAAGTTGAGGCCCTTGCTGAGAAGATCAGGGCAATGGAATGTCAAAACTCCCTCGGTTTTGATGTTACAAACATGGGATTGGTTGAAGGACTGAGAATCCCGCACAAATTCAAGGCGCCGTCATTTGACAAATACAACGGTACCTCCTGCCCTCGCACCCATGTGCAGGCATACTACAGAAAGATATCCGCATACACTGACGATGAAAAGATGTGGATGTATTTCTTCCAAGACAGCCTATCTGGGGTGTCCTTGGATTGGTATATGGAGCTGAAGCGGGATTCCATCAGATGCTGGAGAGACCTGGGTGAGGCGTTCCTCAGGCAGTATAAGCATAACATGGACATGGCTCCGACCAGGACTCAGCTGCAGAGTCTTTGTCAGAAGAACAACGAGAGCTTCAAAGAGTACGCCCAGAGGTGGCGCGAATTAGCTGCAAGAGTTCAACCCCATATGCTGGAAAGGGAGTTGACTGATATGTTCATCAGTACTCTTCAGGGTGTTTATATGGACCGGATGGGGAGCTGCCCATTCGGAAGTTTTTCTGACGTCGTTATCTGCGGCAAAAGAACAGAGAGTCTAATCAAGGCTGGGAGGATCCATGATGCAGGTTCCTCATCTTCGTCCAAGAAACCCTTCTCTGGGGCACCTCGCCGTAGAGAAGGAGAAACAAATGTTGTACAGCACAGAGGGGGTGCGTACAGAGCCAGTACTAATAGGGACCAGTATCGTCCAGTGGCTGCAGTGACTATTCCTGCACCTCAACCTCGTCCGCAACAACAAAGGGTTCAGCAACAACAAAGGGTTCAGCAACAACAGCAGCAACGTCCTTATCAGCAGAGGCAAAGGTTGCAGCCTGATAGAAGATTTGACCCGCTGCCTATGTCTTACGCAGAGCTATTGCCCGAACTACTCCGGTTAGGGTTTGTAGAGTTGCGTACGATGGCCACTCCGACAGTGCTGCCTCCTGGCTATGACGCAAATGTCCGATGCGACTTTCACTCTGGGGCACCAGGCCACCATACTGAAAGATGTAGGGCTCTGCAGCATAAGGTTCAGGACTTGATCGATGCTAAGGCGATCAATTTTTCTCCAGTCCCAAATGTCGTGAACAATCCTATGCCTCAACATGGCGGGCATAGAGTTAATAATGTTGAAGGGGGAGAAGCTGAAGACTTGATTGTAAATGTTGAAGATGTGCAGACTTCTCTGTTGGTAATCAAGGGCCGTTTTCTGAAAGGGGGTGTTGACCCAGGCTGTGCAGAGGGCTGTGTGGTTTGTGCAGAAGCTGCAAATGGTTGTGACCAGCTGAAGGCTGGTATTCAGAAATTGATCGATGAGGGCTGTCTTCAGTTCAGCCGGGCCGTTAAAGGTAATGGGGCAGTGTCTACTGTCACCATATTTTACAAGCCGTCTGAAGGACGAGGGCATGGGACTGTCAGTGCACCCACAACGAGCAATGCTCCGGTTACCATTCCAGCTCCGGTAACCATCCGTGCACCAGCTACTATTGTGGCGTCCGGCAGAGGACGAATTGAGAACAGTAATGCTGTGCCGTGGAGATATGACAATGCCTATCGCCGTGATAGAAGGGCTGGTAATCAAACAAGACCAGCTGTGCAAGCACCTGTTACAATCAGTACTCCGGTGGGAACTCCTGCTGTTGCAAGTCCTGTGGTGGACAATGTTGGAGGGCCAGGAGGTTTCACTAGGAGTGGACGACTGTTTGCTCCTCAACCTTTGAGAGATGCTAATGCTGAAGCATCTGCAAGGGCTAAAGGCAAACAAGCAGTGGTTGACGAAGAACCGGCTCAGAAGGAGGCTGAGGGTTCTTTTCAAAAAGATGTTGAGGAGTTCATGAAAATCATCAAGAAGAGTGACTACAAGATTGTGGATCAGCTCAACCAGACTCCGTCAAAGATTTCGATACTCTCTTTGCTGATGTGTTCTGAGGCACATCGGGACGCTTTGCTGAAGATGCTGAATATGGCATACGTCCCGCAAGAGATATCCGTCAACCAGTTGGAGGGTGTACTAGCCAATGTGAGTACCAGGCACGGTGTAGGTTTCACTGACCTAGACCTAACGCCTGAGGGACGCAATCATAACAAAGCTTTGCACATCACTATGGAGTGCAAAGGTGCTGTATTATCTCACGTGCTAGTGGACACCGGGTCGTCCCTAAATGTCCTGCCCAAGCAGATATTGAAGAAGATCGATGTCGAGGGAGTTGTGCTCACTCCCAGTGACCTGATTGTGCGTGCCTTTGACGGATCCAAACGGTCTGTGTTTGGTGAAGTCACCTTGCCGGTAAAGATAGGTCCGGAGGTATTCGACATCGTATTCTACGTGATGGACATTCAGCCTGCTTATAGCTGTTTGTTGGGGCGTCCTTGGATTCACGCCGCTGGAGCAGTCTCGTCGACTCTCCACCAAAAACTCAAGTATGTCTGGAACGGTCAGATTGTGACCGTGTGTGGCGAAGAGGAAATTCTGGTGAGTCATCTCTCCTCATTCAAATATGTTGAGGTGGATGGCGAGATCCACGAAACCCTGTGCCAGGCATTTGAGACTGTGGCGCTTGAAGGGGTTGCTTGTGCTGAGCAGAGGAAGCCAGGTGCTTCAATTTCATCATACAAGCAGGCCAAAGAAGTGGTTGATTCCGGGAAAGCTGAGGGCTGGGGCAAGATGGTTGACTTGCCTATCAAAGAAGACAAATTCGGCATCGGGTACGAGCCTCTCCAAGCAGAGCAGCATGTACAAGCAGGTCCGAGTACCTTCACCAGCGCTGGGCTGATGAACCATGGGGATGTCTTTGCTACTGATGGTGAAGACCGGGATTGTGATTTGGATGTCTGGGTCCGCCCTTGTGCACCAGGCGAGGTCATCAACAACTGGACGGCTGAAGAAGTGGTCCAAGTTACTCTACTGACAGAGTAATTTTCTTTTGTTTTCATTTTGCATGAAAACCCTACGTTTTGCCCAGGGCGTAATGGTTCATTGTAGGGCCACATCATGTTCACAATGTTTATAAATAAAGGACGTTTTTTCAATCAAATTTTGAGATCTTTGTCTTTCTATTTTCTGTTTTCCACTTTTTCAAAACAATAAAAATGGCAATGTTTTTTGTTTTCTGTGACTTTATTGAAATCTTTTTCTAAAAACAAAACATTAAACATGCAGAAGTGATCTTTTGGCATCCACTGTGAACGACTCTGTTATGGCTCAGTATGATTTTGATAATCCCATCTACCAAGCTGAAGAGGAGAGTGAGGAAGATTGTGAACTCCCTGCAGAATTGGTCAGACTACTGAAGCAAGAAGAAAGGGTCATCCAACCTCATCAGGAGGAGTTGGAAACTGTTAATCTGGGTACTGAGGACGCCAGAAGAGAGGTCAAGATTGGGGCTGCTTTAGAAGACTCTGTCAAGAGGAGGCTAATTGAGATGCTGAGAGAATATGTAGAGATATTCGCCTGGTCATACCAAGATATGCCTGGGCTGGATACAGACATTGTGGTGCATCGGTTACCTCTCCGAGAAGAGTGCCCGTCGGTCAAACAGAAGCTTCGCAGAACTAGTCCTGATATGGCTGTCAAGATCAAGGAAGAGGTTCAGAAGCAGTGGGATGCAGGTTTCCTGGCTGTTACAAGTTACCCACCGTGGGTTGCCAACATTGTTCCCGTACCGAAGAAGGATGGCAAAGTCAGAATGTGTGTCGATTACCGGGATCTGAACAGAGCGAGTCCGAAAGACGATTTCCCATTACCTCACATCGATGTATTGGTTGATAATACGGCTCAGTCCTCGGTATTCTCTTTCATGGATGGTTTCTCAGGCTATAACCAGATCAAGATGGCGCCAGAGGACATGGAAAAGACGACATTCATTACACCTTGGGGCACATTCTGCTACAAAGTGATGCCGTTTGGGCTGAAGAATGCCGGTGCTACCTATCAGAGGGCAATGACGACTCTCTTTCATGACATGATGCACAACGAAATCGAAGTGTACGTGGATGATATGATTGCGAAGTCGCAGACGGAAGAGGAGCACTTGGTTAATTTGCAGAAGTTGTTTGACAGACTGGTCAAGTTCAAACTGAGGCTGAATCCGAACAAGTGTACGTTTGGGGTGAGATCAGGGAAGCTTTTAGGCTTCATTGTCAGTGAGAAAGGGATTGAGGTAGATCCAGCTAAAGTCAAAGCTATTCAAGAGATGCCTGAACCAAAGACGGAAAAGCAAGTCCGTGGGTTTTTAGGGAGGTTGAACTACATTGCAAGGTTCATATCTCATCTAACTGCCACATGTGAACCAATTTTCAAACTACTCAGAAAGAATCAGGCAATCAAATGGAATGATGACTGTCAGAAAGCTTTTGACAAAATCAAGGAGTACTTACAAAAGCCTTCAGTCCTTATCCCTCCAGTTCCAGGGAGACCACTGATAATGTACCTATCAGTCACCGAGACTTCGATGGGGTGTGTATTGGGTCAGCATGACGAGTCTGGTCGAAAAGAGCATGCCATATACTACCTAAGCAAAAAGTTTACCGACTGTGAAACAAGATATTCACTGCTCGAGAAAACTTGCTGTGCTTTGGCCTGGGCTGCTCGCCGACTAAGGCAGTATATGTTGAACCATACTACTCTGTTGATTTCTAGGATGGATCCAGTAAAATACATCTTTGAGAAGCCAGCTCTCACCGGACGTGTTGCCCGTTGGCAGATGATCTTAACGGAATATGACATTCAGTACACGTCACAGAAGGCCATCAAAGGTAGTATTCTGTCAGACTATCTTGCCGAACAACCGATCAACGATTATCAGCCAATGATGTTTGAATTCCCTGATGAAGACATCATGTACCTGAAGACGAAAGATTGTGAAGAGCCACCTGTCGAGGAAGGACCGGATCCTGATGACAAGTGGACACTGATGTTCGATGGGGCTGTGAATATGAACGGTAATGGTGTTGGGGCAGTGCTGATCAATCCCAAAGGTGCTCATATACCTTTCTCTGCCAGATTGACTTTTGACGTCACCAACAATGAAGCTGAGTATGAGGCTTGTATCATGGGGATAGAAGAAGCCATTGATCTGCGGATCAAAACACTTGACATTTTTGGAGATTCTGCTCTAGTGATCAATCAGGTCAATGGAGATTGGAATACAAACCAGCCACATCTGATTCCGTATAGAGATTACACCAGAAGAATACTGACGTTCTTCAAGAAGGTTAAATTGTATCATGTCCCCCGGGATGAGAATCAGATGGCTGATGCTTTGGCTACTTTATCCTCTATGATAAAGGTTCATTGGTGGAATCATGTGCCACATGTTGCGGTAAATCGACTCGAGAGGCCTGAATATGTGTTTGCAGCCGAGTCTGTTATTGCTATTGATGAAAAGCCGTGGTATTATGACATCAAGAACTTCCTCAAGACTCAAGAGTATCCTGAGGGTGCGTCGAAGAATGATAAGAAGACCCTGAGAAGGCTAGCTGGAAGCTTTTATCTGAATCAAGATGACGTGTTGTACAAGAGGAACTTTGACATGGTCTTGCTCAGATGCGTGAATAGACACGAAGCAGACGTGTTGATGCAAGAAGTGCACGAGGGTTCGTTTGGTACCCACGCTGGTGGGCATGCAATGTCGAAGAAATTGCTGAGAGCCGGATATTACTGGATGACTATGGAATCCGATTGCTTCAAATATGCTCGGAAATGCCACAAGTGTCAAATCTATGCTGACAAGGTGCATGTACCACCAAACCCGTTGAATGTCATGAACTCGCCTTGGCCGTTCGCCATGTGGGGCATCGATATGATTGGGAAGATAGAGCCTACTGCTTCGAATGGACATCGCTTCATCTTGGTTGCGATCGATTACTTCACCAAGTGGGTAGAAGCAGCTTCCTATGCCAACGTCACCAAACAAGTGGTTGCCCGGTTCATCAAGAAAGAAATCATCTGCCGTTATGGAGTTCCCGAGAGAATCATCACTGACAATGGTTCGAATCTCAACAACAAAATGATGAAAGAACTTTGCAGAGATTTCAAGATTGAACATCACAATTCTTCTCCTTACAGACCAAAGATGAATGATGCTGTAGAGGCAGCTAACAAGAATATCAAGAAGATTGTGCAAAAGATGGTCGTTACGTACAAATATTGGCATGAGATGTTGCCTTTCGCTTTGCATGGGTACCGTACCTCGGTACGTACGTCGACCGGGGCAACCCCCTACTCCCTTGTGTATGGTATGGAAGCAGTCCTACCATTTGAAGTGGAGATCCCTTCTCTGAGGGTATTATTGGATGTCAAGCTGGACGAAGCCGAGTGGATTCGAACAAGGTTTAATGAGTTAAGCCTTATCTAAGAGAGACGGTTAGCAGCTGTTTGCCATGGGCAGTTATATCAGAGAAGGATGAAGCGAGCCTTTGATCAAAAAGTGCGTCCTCGGACATTTCAAACTGGCGATCTAGTTTTGAAGAGGATCCTTCCTCCCGGTACAGATAACAGGGGCAAGTGGACTCCTAATTACGAAGGTCCATATGTTGTGAAGAAGGTTTTCTCCGGTGGAGCCTTGATGCTTACAACTATGGATGGTGAAGATTTTCCTTCCCCTGTTAACTCAGATGTAGTCAAAAAATACTTCGCATAAATTGACCCGCTGGACAAAAAAGAATAAAAGAGTCCAGGCAAAAATGGGCATCCCGGCGAACCAAAAACAGAAAGAAAAGGTTCGGGCAAAAGTTAGGGATAAAATGAAAAATTGTACACCCGGTAAGTCGAAAACCCGCAAGGGCGGCTTAGGCAAAAATGGGTATCCCGGTGGATTGAAAACCCGAAAGGGCGATCCAGCCAAAAGAGGGATTAAAGCGAAAACTACAGTCTGAGTTATCTGTACTTCATCATGCTTCGTCAGCTGCCATCTCGACAGATGTGATCGGTCCAGTCAGTCTTCTCAGAAAGCAAGGAATTGGGAGGAAACTGATGATCTATGAGTTATAACAGAGTTGGGAAACAGTGAATGCCGTGTTCACATTGCCATTAGGATAGTTTATTTTCCTTTTGTGCGCAATTACCTCTTTCTAGGAATTGCTTCCCAATGTACTTGCCTTTTCAGGCACACTTTCAATCAATAAAAGTCGTTATTCAGATAAATTGCTCTCTTGTTTTACTTTTACTGTTTTGTTTGCAAAAACGTCCGAATTTTTGATAAACATTGCATATAAAAAACATGAAGGCTAAACAATGACGTGCAGAAAGATTAAAACATTTGAAAATCATTTTGAATGTTGAGGACACTTGAGCGTGTCTTGTCCATGTACTCCCCGGGGCATCTATTGTTCCGATTTGCAGGTCGTCACCTGTGAATATTTTCCCCAGTAAGGTCGTCACCTGTGAGCATTCCCCAGCAGTGCTTTCCCCAGACAGGAGTCATTCTCCTAACTATGTTTTGTTTTAGCCTTCCCCAGCGAAGCAATTATCTCTCCAGCAGAGTTCATCCTACCAGTGGATTGGACAGGTGTCCATGGCAGACGGATACCTACTTCCCCAGCTGAGTCGTTTCTACTTGTGAACATTGTGGATTGATTGGGCTATCCCCAGCAGTTTACCTTTGTTTTCCCCTATCAGAGTTGCTTTATTACTCCCCAGTAAATTGCTTTGTCCTCCTCTAGTGGATTTGTGTTGTTGGTTCCCCAGCAGTTGTTTTGTTGTTCCCCAGCAGTGGATTTATCTTGAAGATTCCTCAATACAGTCGTCCTGTGTACTTCCCCGCAGAGTTCTTATCATATTGCATTGCATATAGTAATCATTGCATCCTCAAAACTGCGTAGCATTTCCATTCCATATGGAGCATTACGCCATAGAAAAATTCAAACATATGCATTCATGTGTTCGAAACCACATCAGACTGTATCCCCGACATAGGCGGATCGTTTTGTTTAACATCAGCACAGCAAATCAGCTACAGTCGCTCCGACAGCATTCAGAATTGATTATCCCCTCAGAGGTTTATTTCCTCACCCGATGGTGATAGAGGTTTATTTCCTCACCCGATGGTGACAAAAAGCTTGTTTCTCCCCAGTGAGACCCCCAGCAAGTGATCAACCTTGCCTTGGCATACCTAAGATGTCGTTCTTATGATACCAGTAAGTGTCGTGTCAGCACCCGCGTGTGTCTGGTCATTTTTGGTGTCGGTAAACACCATTGTTTCGGTGTCGGTAAACATCGAGGCTCACCCAGTCATCGGTAAATGTCTGGTCTTTTTTTTGGTGTCGGTAAACGCCATTGCTTCGGTGTCGGTAAACATCAAGTCTTTCCATTAGTCATCAGTAAATGTCTGATAATTCCCCAGCTAGAAATTCCCAGTAGAGTCATCTGTAAATGTCCTACCTGGTTCCCAGTTGCAAATATTTGTTTATCTCTCCCCAATAAATTTCATCCCCAGTCATCGGTAAATGTCTGGTCATTCTTTGTTCTCCTGTTAATAAAATCAAAATCCCCAGAGGTCGTCGGTAAACGTCTTGTCTGGTATCACCACAAAGATTTTGCTCCTCCCCAAGCGAAGATGCCATCGGTAAATGGCCCAGTTTTCTTCGATATCGGTAAATATCGAATTCCCAGTTGCAACAGCCATCGGTAAATGGTCGTGCTGAAGTTGATATCGGTAAATATCAAGTTTTTAACCATCGGTAAATGGTTCTGTTTTTTCCCAGCAGCCATCGGTAAATGGTCGTGCTGAAGTTGATATCGGTAAATATCAAGTTTTTAACCATCGGTAAATGGTTCTGTTTTTTCCCAGCAGCCATCGGTAAATGGTCGTGCTGAAGTTGATATCGGTAAATATCAAAGTTTTTAACCATCGGTAAATGGTTCTGTTTTTTTCCCAGCAGCCATCGGTAAATGGTCGTGCTGAAGTTGATATCGGTAAATATCAAAGTTTTAACCATCGGTAAATGGTTTTGTTTTTTCAGAAGTTTGTTTTCCCCAGCTGCCATCGGTAAATGGTCGTGCTGAAGTTGATATCGGTAAATATCAAGGTTCCAGTTCTTCAACCATCGGTAAATGGTTTTGCTTTTCTGAAGCTGTCATGCAGTTGTCATCGGTAAATGACGTGGTTCTCTTTGTATCATATCCAGTCGGTGCAAATTTCTACGGTTCTTTTGTATTCAATCCCTGTTTACCCTGAAAGTCTGACAGCCGCTGCTATCATCCGTTCGGGTTCCCAGTTGATTGAATAGGGGCAGCTGTAGCACCTCAAATTTGCACCTATCATTGTACATACATTTTCATATTAAGTCATAGCATATCATGATCCATGGCATAGCATTGCATTGTCCCCAGTTGCCTCAAGAGCAAGCAAGTCAAGAATTAGGTCAAACTGATCAGGAGATCAGTCAACCAATCAAGCAAGGGTGTTTCTCAAGGAGCCAAGGCCCTAGGGTTTGTCCAACAAGTTCACATGACTTGGAGGTCCATTTGAAGTGTTTAAGTCAAGGGTTGGATGTTCAGAAGCCATCAGTTCATGCACAGACAGTCAGAAACCCTAAAAAGTCAAAGTTGGTCAACTGTGGTTGATTTTATGGTTTTGATGGATGGAAATGGTTTGAGAGAGTTTATTCATGTCCCAATAGGCCTCATATATCATGGCAATCAACATCATTGAAGAATTTGAAGCCAATCAGAAAATTTCCAAAAATAGAAACTGGACCTGTAATTTTAACTGCCAAAAATGGAAACTTCTTGATCCTCAACTTGCATCATGATACAAGCTTCAAATGAATTTTTGCCCAACATGAAAGTTGAAGATCTTGTTCTCCCATTTTCAAAAAGTCCAAGAACACCTAAATCCCATGAATGGTTTGCAAGATATGATCATTTCATTTTCACATTTTCATGAACTTCAAAAGGCCATATCTCATGATTCCTTTGGCCAAATTTGATGGGATTTTTTCCTACAAACTCCATTTAATCCCCTCTTTCCAAAAATATAAACATCATGTACCAAAACCTTGCCAATCAAAATGGCCTTTTTTGACTTGTTTCATTTAAAATTCAAGTTTGACCAAAGGTTGACTTTTTGATTTAATTGTTTTCAGCACATTTGGCCATTTGGAATTGATTTAGAATGTCATTTGCAACATGTTCCAAGCCCAAATTCGTGCACTTGCTATCATATACCACCATTTTGGCCAAAAGTGCAAAATTAGCAATTTGATTAAAATGAGCAAAGTTTGGTTAGCACTTGATTAAGCTTTGTTAAACAGCAAATATAAAGTGTTTTTTCTGTCATTCTAAACCCTAGCCACAGCCTCCTATCACATAGAATTCCTTCTTCTCTCATTCTTGCATTTTCACACTTTGAGAATTTCTGACCAAAAGCTTCAAAGTGCTCGAGCAACACTTGATTGTTTCATCACTTGGCCAACCTTTGGAAGCTATTTTGGACCTTGTTCCTCGACTGTAAGCAGAGGAAACTCCCTGTTCTATTGCAAGCTCTCTCATGGCAGATTATGGTTCAAGCTATCTTGTGCATTCTTGAGCTGAAAGAACTTCATTATCCATCATTTCAAAGCATAAAGCACATTTGTTTCAAGCTTTGAAGGCCAAATAACCATTACAACTCAACTGTTCTTCAATCTTGGTAACATTTCGAATCTCACCTTTTACCAAATTATGCTATGCTTAGGATAGGTCTTTGTATGCTGATTCCATTGCAACTTGTATCATTCAAAATGGTTATGATATGCGTGAGAAATCTGAATTTCCATTTGTGTGCTCAAACTTATTTTCACTCGATTTGCCTTGCTTAGGATGAGTTAGTGAGATTGGTTGTCATATTTGTGTTGTATGTGGTCTGATGATGCCATTGATGTATGTGATTTGTTGTTCTGGGCATAAAAAATTTCGAGTTGATTTGAAGATGATGAAGTATACTGTAGCGTTAAAACCCTAGGTGCCATTCCAATTTTCTGGGTTTTTCACGTATCATGCACGCCGTGTTACTGTTGTATTGAAGCTGACCAATCAGAATATTTGTTTCCTTGAGCCTGTACGCTGCGTTTAGTTAAGTGGATGTGGTATTTACCAAATTGCCACGCTGGTCAACCTTTGACTCATTAAATCATGTTCTTTGTTCATGTTTGTTCCAAATGATCACTCCACTTCCAAAATTCATTTCTCACTCAATTTAACTCCAAAAATCATGGAATTTTTTGCATTATGTCCTGTTGAATGTCTACTATTTTATCATGATTTTTATTGAATTTTTGGTTGGCTGGATTTTTAATGGCTTTAGGTTTCTTGACAAGTATGCTTAATTTGTACCTTTTGCCATTCCTTTTGTGAAATGATCATGTTGCATCCAATGACTCTGAAATTTTTTGTGGTTATTCTACACTCATTCATGCTCATTTTGATGTAAAGTTTCTGCATTTATCATATGTGGTTGCTGAGATACAAATTTCTGAAGTAGGGTGTGACAATTTGTGTCACACCAATGATATGCAAGTTCATGATTTTTGTTAACATACTTCTTGACCTTCAAATAAAGTGAAATTTTGCATGAGCCATCGCTTATATGTCTAGTTGATGTGTGAATTTTCCTGGAATTAATTATGGCATTTCCAAATTGTTTGAGATTTTATCCCCTGTTTGACCAAAATGTTGACTTGTGTGATACATCTTGCCATTCCCTTTGTGAAATTCTCATACCTTATTGGATGATCATGAAATTTTACATGTGCATACTAGACATCTTGAGCTTTACATTAGTGTTGATCCCATTCACTTCTCATCTGTTTTCATTTAGTTGTGATTTTTTGAAGTTGACCCATGTTTGTTTGACTCCTTTGTGCTTACTTGAAATTGTGTTGACTTCTTGATTTTAATTGGCTGCCTTCCACTTATCCAAATGCAATGAAATTTGACATGCTTACCATGATAGGTGTTAGGATTGAACTTGATTTATTTGGTGATTTTTGAAATTGTTTGAGTTGACTTTTGATGCAAGTCATTCTGTTGACTTTTTTGTGCTTTCATTTGCCATGCCTTGCCTTCTTTGGTTTGTGAAATGATGATGATGCATGATATGAATATGAATCCAATTGTGATTGCTTCTTAAATGTTTGAACTTGACTTTGGTTGATTTTTCTTTGCTGTTTTGACTTTTTCTTTCATCCTTGACCCTAGGCTAGTCCTAGTGGTCTTCCTGGCTTATGTTTGAGTTCATTGTTTCAGGTTAAGCATCAACGCTTCAAAGAAACCATACAAATTTGATTGATGTCTATTTGTTTATCATGTGCTAACCTTTGTTTTGTAGGTGGTATGACTCATATAGTTTGAGTCTTGAGCTTTGCACCTTGGTCCCTCTGTGTTGACTGTTGATCCAATTTCTTTTGATTTAAACTGTTGAACTGTTTACTGATTAGTTTGACTTTTTCAGGTACTCTTAGTTGCTTAAGTTCTCTGAACTTGCTTTGCTTTGCTTTTTAGCAACTTGCTTGAGGTATAATCTCTTTTACTTCATGTAGTCTGGAGACCCGGCCTGTTATTTGGCCGGGCAAACTGTCTGAAGTCCTCCTTAAGAGGCAATGCTTGTGTGTGTTTAATTTTGTCCCCAAGCAGGAAAAGTCCTTCAAGTAAGGCAATTGGTGGATACAAGAGATAAGCAATCTATCTCCCACTATTCAGTGAGTCTTCTCAGTGCTCCCATTACATGGTTGTAGCATTGAGATCATAGCCCAAGATCTATCGATTCAATAATGTGGAAAGAGCTCCATCTTTCTGAGCTCCCACACTTTCTCATTTTCAGATGCTCTCCCTGGCCAGGGATAAGAGCAATGAGGCACACCCCTCATCTCCTTTCATCTGCTTCACCTTAGCCTCTCAATGGCAAGGTTAAGAGCAACCTCTGACCCTATTCCAGTTGGCCTCAGTGCCTAACCCTTGTGTGAGCCTCTTGGATGTATATAGTGTGTGCTTCCTGTGATTGTTTGTTTGCTTTGCCTCTTTAGGTTTAGCTTAGACTTGCCCTGGTGCAAGGTAGGTTGTGCTTGACTTGCTTCCTGTGCAAGTCAAGTGTGTGTGGCTTGCTTCCTGTGTGAGCCATGCTTAGAATAGTCTAGCCGAACTACGGCAACTCTGATTCTCATGTTCAGATGAGATACGTAGGCACGAGATGCGATGTCTTGTCGAGTTTGACTAACAACTAATACTAATTCTTTTCTCTCGCCCTCGTTGCGATTGAGACCCCCCCTTTCTCTTGCCCTAGTTGCAATCGAGACCCTTGCTTCCTGTGCAAGCCGTGTCTAGGATAGGTTGGCCCTTGTGCCAGTTAGCTAGAAACCTTAACTTAGGGTTGACTTTGCATGACAACATCTAGGCTCGAGTCGTAGTCTCCCTAGAGTTGTGTCTCCCTCTGTTATCTGGTTAGGCTAGATCTTTGTCCCTGCGTAGGGGAACTACATCGCCCTGATCTTCATACCAGATGAAGTATGTAGGCAGGAGATTGAGCTGATCTCTCCGGGCGCCTTTTCTTTTCTTTTGTGTGTGTTGTTTAACAGTTATAGGCTCGAGTCCCCGACTCCCTATTAACCTGTTGTGTTGTTGTGTGCTTGGAAGCCGATGTAAGTCCATCGAGTGGCATTTGGGTTCCAGTGTGGGTGTGTTTAGGTTCAGATGCTGACATAAGTCCAGTGATTGGCAGTCGGGCTCCATGTTTGCCTGTGTGTCTCTGTTTGTGTGCGTGTCAGCCGAGCTACGAATGCTCTGATTCTTCTCTCGTCCGAGAAGATACGTATGCATAGGATGCGATATCCTAGCGAGCATGTGTCGTCTCCCCAGTCCGAACTACTTCGACTCTGATGTCTATGCCTGATAGACTAAGTAGGCCCAGGATGCGACATCCTGCCGAATCAGTTTCAGTCAGTTTCTTTTGTCTCTTTCAGCCGGAGTGTGTGAGTTTGAGCAGTGTTTAGCAACCATTTTCCTTCCTTTTGTGCATGGATCCCGTAGAGTACTACGGATGCGTAGGGGTGCTAATACCTTCCCTTCGCATAACCGACTCCCGAACCCATTCTCTTTGGTCGCGAGACCATGTTCTTTCCTAGGTTTACTTCGAGTGTTTCCTTTCCCTCTTTTGGGATAAATAACGCATGGTGGCGGCTCTGTTGTTTCTTTCTTTTCCCGCCGGTTTTTCGCGTGATGCGACACTTGGTTAAGGTTGATTTGACTTTGTCAAGTTAATATTATTGGATTTAGGGGATTGATGGGATGTACATTCCATCTCCCAAAACGAATGAATAATATTAATTTGGTAAAAGTCCTCCTTTGACCAATTTGTGATCTCATTCATACCCTTCCCTCTTCATATAATTCCCCTTCTTCATCCATTCATTTTCAATTGGCCAATGACATCTCAAAATCCTAATGCTAGTTGATTGAAAGATTAACATGAGTATGGATGAGATTAGGCCACACCTTTTGCATATTTTTTGTGTGTGGTATGTTTAATGAGCATAGTTCATAATACTATGTCTCCAACATGCATTAACACCAAAAGTCTATTGCCAGACCTCAAATAGTTGTGACTTCTACATAAGTCCAATTACGATTGCTTAACATAGCGCTAAATTTGTAACACAAAAGGCATAAGCATTCTAGTTAGTGAGATTGTAAGTCTCCCCTCTTCCATGGTATTGTGTGGAAACTTGGCCTTCTTTCCTTCATTTGGAAGATGTTTTGGTTCAAGGATCCATGCTTGTGGCAAGTGGGTTGAGTGTTCTCCAAAGAATGTCTTGAAATCAAAAGCAAAACAAAACTAACTACTAACTTACTAACCATTAACTTTTAATTTCAAGTCTTTACTTTAATGCAATTTACTTCTAGTATTTTATATCATTTGCCATTATACATATCATTTTAATTGTTTATGTTAATGTAATTTTCACTTTGTCCATTTGGACCATATTGTGTGATATTATTTTGTTTGTGTATACCTTGTTTGCTTGTGTGGTCTTTGACCATTAATATACATAATAATAACAAAAACCCTAAAAAACTTTTGAGTGGAATGTTGGTTTAATCTTGCCCAATTGGACTTAGAATTTAGGCAACATTCCTTTGCTAATGGACTTGGACAATGCCAATTTGTTGAAGAACCAAGTACTTGCAATTTGAAATTCATCAGATACATCATTCAAGATCTCTCCAGTTCATCTGTAAAATTGATCATTGTTAAGCTGTTATGTTGAACCTGTGACTTGTGGAATTTATCTGCTATATGGGCTACTTTGAAGAAGATCATGAATTGGATAAGCTTGGATGAGGCCATCTTTGTTTGATGCCTTTTCTCTTCAAGATTGATATAATTGTGCATTTGTGTGATGCCTGATTCTAAAAAGTCCAAGGGAATTCTGGGTTTCTATTGACATACTTGTCTATTGGATTGCTCCCATTTGGTCAGATCTTTTCAACTTTAAACTTTTAAATTCTTATGCATAGGGTAGTCTCTTCATCTTATCCCCATTTATTTAATTTCAAAATCTCTCCCTCCATTTTCAAAACCTTCTTTGTGTGAACTACTTTTGTTCTAAAATTTGACCACTTTTGCAAGAAAAGATAGAAACTTTGGCCTTATGCCATTGCATTTTCAAACTTATTTTCTCAAATCAAACTTTTAAATGAACTTAACTATACTTGACTTAAACTTTCAAAAATCCAAAAAGAACTAACTCATTCAAACCATTTTCAGGCCCTTGTGCCTTTCAAACTTAACTATATTGGCTTTGCATATTTCTATGAATTGCAAAGAGGATGCTTTATCAAATGTGCTAGTTGACACCGGTTCTTCACTCAATGTGCTTCCGAAGTCAACATTGTCAAAGTTATCTTATCAAGGAGCTCCCATGAGGTATAGTGGAGTAATTGTCAAAGCCTTCGATGGTTTGCGCAAGACAGTTATTGGAGAAATTGGCCTTCCAGTTAAGATAGGTCCGAGTGATTTTCAAATTACTTTTCAAGTAATGGATATCCATCCGGCCTACAGCTATTTATTGGGAAGACCATGGATTCATGAGGCAGGGGCTGTTACTTCCACTCTGCACTAGAAGCTCAAATTTATCAAGAATGGCAAGCTGGTGATTGTAGGAGGTGAGAAAGCACTGTTGGTTAGCCATCTGTCATCTTTCTCATATGTGGAAGCTGAGGATGAAGTTGAAACTCCATTCCAAGCCTTATCTATTGCTGCTGAGAAGAGAGTTGAGGCACCTATGTCCTCTCTAAGAGATGCACAGAAGATTGTTGAAGAAGGTCCTATTGATCAGTGAGGGCGTGTGGTAGAGGTCGCCGACAACAAAGGAAGAGTTGGTTTGGGGTTCCAGAAGGGCTCGTCAACCATTAGATCTGAAGAGATGCAACTCAGCTTCCGTAGCGGAGGGTTCATTCATGGGAATGAACAACACTTAGTTGTTGTGCTGGAGGATAGTGAAGAGGAAGACTGCACCAACTTTGTGACGCATGGACATACATGCAACAATTGGACTGTTGTTGATATTCCTGTTATTTTGCATCGATCTAAGTAATTACTTTTATATTTTAAAATCCTTCTCCTATGCCTAAGGGAGAAGTGAACATTGTTTGGGCATTTTAAATTGATTATCAATAAAATTAATTCTATTCATCCACATCTTTGATGTTTTGTTTTTACTTTTTGCTTTATTCTGAAAATGGTAATCACAGAAAACATAAATAAACAATATAATTGTCCATCTGCATTATATTTGGTCACAAATTCACTTCTCTAAAATCAAAATATCAAATCATTATGCAGGTAGGTTCTTAACCCCATTGAATACAATGATCATTCTCCTTCTCCAAATTTTGAATTCCCTGTGTTCGAAGCCAAGGAGGAAAGTGATGTAGAAGTGAGTGATGAATTGTCTCATCTTCTTGAGCAAGATGAAAAGATTATTCAGCCGTTTGAAGAGCAGATTGAGCTAGTTAACTTGGGTTCCGAAGATGATGTGAAGGAAGTCAAGATTGGGTCTCGACTATGTCCAGATGCTAAGAAGGGGTTGGTTGATCTTCTTCGAGAGTATTCAGATGTGTTTGCTTGGTCCTATCAAGACATGCCTGGGTTGGATTCTAATATTGTGGAGCATAGATTGCCGTTGAAACCAGAATGCCCGCCAGTCAAGCAGAAGTTGAGAAGAACGTATCCTGATATGGCTGTGAAGATCAAAGAGGAAGTTCAGAAGCAGATCGATGTCGGTTTCCTTGTGACTGCTGAGTATCCGTAATGGGTGGCCAATATTGTGCCAGTGCCTAAGAAAGATGGAAAAGTACGCATGTGTGTTGATTATAGAGATTTGAATAAAGCCAGTTCGAAAGATGATTTCCCTCTACCACACATTGACATGTTGGTAGACAATACTGCTAAATTCAAAGTCTTTTCGTTTATGGATGGATTTTCCGGATATAATCAGATTAAGATGGCACCCGAGGATATGGAGAAGACCATATTCATTACACCCTGGGGAACATTCTGTTATATAGTGATGCCTTTTGGTTTAAAGAATGCTGGTGCAACTTACCAGAGAGCAATGACTACTCTTTTTCATGATATGATGCATAAAGAGATTGAAGTCTATGTCAATGACATGATTGCTAAGTCAATTGATGAAGAGGAACGTGTTGAGCATTTGTTGAAGCTATTCCAGCGTTTGAAGAAGTATAAACTCCGCTTGAATCCCAATAAGTGTACTTTTGGTGTTCGTTCTGGTAAATTGTTGGGCTTTATTGTCAGCGAGAAGGGTATTGAAGTTGATCCTGCCAAGATCAATGAAATACAAGAGATGCCTGCTCCCAAAACTGAGAAGCAAGTCAGAGGTTTTCTCGGCCGCTTGAATTATATTTCCATATTCATTTCCCACATGACTGCCACATGTGCGCCTATATTCAAGCTTCTTCGGAAAGATCAGTCTTGTGATTGGACTGAAGACTTCCAGAAAGCTATTGATAGTATCAAAGAGTATCTGCTTCAACCTTCGATTTTGTCTCCACCTGTTGAAGGAAGACCGTGGATCATGTATTTGACTGCGCTAAAAGATAGTATGGGTTATGTTCTTGGTAAGCAAGACGAGACTGGGAAGAAAGAATTTGCAATTTACTACCTCAGTAAGAAGTTCACGACTATGAGACTCGGTATTCGATGCTTGAGAAGACGTGTTGTGCATTGGCTTGGGCTGCTAAGCGTCTGCGCCAATATATGTTGAATCATACCACTTGGTTGATATCCAAAATGGATCCAATCAAGTATATATTTGAGAAGCCTGCTTTAACTGGGAGAATTTCGCGTTGGAAGATGTTGTTATCAGAGTATGATATCGAATGCCGGTCTCAGAAAGTGATCAAAGGTAGTATCTTAGATGACCATTTGGCTCACCAACCAATTGAAGATTATCAGTCAGTGCAGTATAATTTTCCTGATGAAGAGATTTTGTACTTGAAAATGAAAGATTGTGATGAACCATTGCTAGAAGAATGGCCAGAACCTGGTTCCCGTTGGGGCATGGTATTTGATGGAGCTGTTAATCAATATGGAAATGGAATTGGGGCAGTGATTATTACTCCTCAAGGCACGCACCTACCATTTACAGCTAGATTGACTTTCAAGTGTACAAACATCATGGAAGAATATGAAGCTTGTATTATGGGGCTTGAAGAGGCCATGAATCTCAGAATCAAGTATTTGGATGTCTTCGGTGATTCGGCTTTGGTTGTGAATCAAATCAAAGGTGAATGGGAGACAAATCCACCCGGTTTGATACCATATAGAGATTATGCGAGGAGGATTTCAACTTTCTTTACAAAGGTTGAGTTTCATCATATCCCTCGAGATGAGAACCGGATGGCAGATGCTCTTGCAACGTTAGCATCAATGATTGTAGTAAAGTATTGGAATGAAGTTCCCAATTTATCTGTGATGCATCTTGATAGGCCAGCTCATGTGTTTGCTGTTGAAGAGATCAAAGACGAGAAACCATGGTATTACGACATCAAATGTTTCCTCCAAAGTCAGATTTACCCACCTGGGGAATCTTTGAAAGATAAGAAGACTTTGAGAAGATTAGCCGGTAATTTCTACTTGAATGGTGATATACTGTACAAGAGAAACTTCGACATGGTTTTGCTCAGATGTGTGGATAGACACGAAGCATACTTGTTGATGACCGAAGTGCATGAAGGTTCCTTTGGTACTCATTCCAATGGATATGCAATGGCGAAGAAGATGTTGCGAGCAGGTTACTATTGGCTGACAATGGAATCTGACTGTTGCAAGTTTGTGAAGAAATGCCACAAGTGTCAAATATATGCTGATAAGATTCATGTTCCTTCGACACTTTTGAATGTTATCTCTTCCCCATGGCCCTTATCCATGCGGGAAATTGATATGATTGGGATGATTGAGCCCAAAGCTTCGAATGGACATCGTTTTATTTTGGTGGAAATTGACTACTTCAAAAAATGGGTCGAAGCGACATCATATGCAAATGTAACCAAGCAAGTTGTTGTAAGGTTTATCAAGAATCAGATTATATGCCTCTATGGTGTGATAAGTAAGATCATTACTGATAATGGATCGAACTTGAATAACAATATGATAGAAACTCTTTGTAAAGACTTCAAGATTGCACATCATAATTCTTCTCCCTACATACCCAAGATGAATGGGGCTGTTGAAGCTGCGAACAAGAATATCAAGAAGATTATCCAGAAGATGGTTGTCACGTACAAGGATTGGCACGAGATTCTCCCGTTTGCTTTACATGGGTATCGTACATCCGTCCGCACTTCAACAGGGGAAACCCATTTCTCTCTTGTTTATGGTATGGAAGCAGTGCTCCCCGTAGAGGTTGAGATCCCTTCATTGCGAGTGCTCATGGAAGCCAAGTTGACTGAAGCAGAATGGTGCCAGACCAGGTTTGACCAGTTGAGTTTGATTGAAGAGAAAAGATTGACTGCCATGTGTCATGGTCAGTTATATCAGTAGAGAATGAAGAAAGCTTTTGATAATAAGGTCAAACCTCGTGTGTTCAGAGAAGGTGACCTTGTGCTCAAGAAGATTTTGTCATTCAAACCAGATTCCAGAGGAAAATGGACTCCCAATTGTGAAGGCCCATATGTTGTTAAGAGAGCCTTTTCAGGCGGTGCATTGATTCTTACAACTATGGATGGTGAAGAGTTCACTCGTCCTGTGAATGCAGATGCAGTCAAGAAATACTTCGCCTAAAAAAGGAAAAGAACAGCTCGCTAAGTTGAAAACTCGAAAGGTCGACTTAGGCAAAAATGAGCGCCTCGGTGGATTGAAAACCCGAAAGGGCGATCCAGGCAAAAATTAGAGACATAAAAACAGAAAGAATTTCCCGATAATTTAAGTACCCCACCTTGGGGAAACTTATGCAAAAATTAGGGATTATGGTAAGTAATTGCATTCTGTTGATCTTCAGTGATTTTGAAGACTTGTTTGAGCACAAGGGTTGACATCAGTTCATCATCCCAACAACGGTCCAAAGTACAGTGGATATCAAGATTTGGTAGAAGGATTAAGGATCATTTGTATTAAATGTAACCCTTTTCCATGTAAATTACCATTTTCAACTTTGTAAAATCTATGGAGTCTTGTCATTTACAGACTACCATCCTATTAAATAAAGTTGAGCTTTTATCCAATTGTTTCTACTCTTATTTACTTCAGCCAATAGTTTTAAATTTTATTATGATCATTTTGAAATTAATTTTTTAAATCAAAATCAAGTTTTCTTTAAAATATATAAGCAAGAACTTTTCCAAAGCAAGTAAAAAGAATATCAACAGCATTTCAGTAAGAAGCAAGTTCTTAAGTGCGAAGCATCTAAGGTTCCCCAAGCAGTTAACTCTTCGGGTATCCCTAGACATTTGTGTTGATTCAGTTCCTCGGCGGAGTGTTTGATTCCCATTGGAGCTTATTTCTTTTTCCCCAACTGAGTTGGTTGCGGCGTGTCCTTGTCCCCAACAGAGTTTCGGCCTTCCAAGCGGAGTTCGTTTTTCCTCAGCAGGTGGATCGTCATCAGAAGATGTTCGATCTTTCCCCAGTAGATCGCTTTGGTGTTTTCACCAATCTTCATCTATCTTTACTCCCCAATCAGAGTTTTTTCCTGGTTTCTGAGCAGCTTTTTGTTGATCCTTCCCCAGTAGGGTTGTCTCCTATTTTTATGGTGTTGACCTAAAATTCCCTACGGATTGGATGTTTTATCCTCAACAGATCTCCTCCCCCAGCCAGGGGTGAGCCTTTGGGATGTTGATCTCTCTGTTCTCCAGCAGTTTGTCTCCATGATTTGTGGATTGACCAAGGATTGTACCGGTGGTTCAACTTCTTTGCGACACTTCTGTATCCTTCGTGATCGTTTTGTCAGCATAATCACCATATATACATACGCATATACATTCATATAAATTCATGATTTGCATATCCTGCATCTTCATATTTGATTTGTTTGAGATTTTCATTCTCTGTTATGGCGGTACTTTATCCCCATACCAAATTTGGTGTCTGTCCTCTTTCAATTGTAGAGTGTCAGCCCCTAAGCAGAAAAAACTTTAACCTTTCTCTGTTTCTCCACTGAGTTTGTTTTCTCGTGGATGGTTGTTATTTCAGTTTCCTCTCCAGCAAATTTTCTGGATGGAATTACTCCCCTTGAGTTATGTCTTCATTGGGTTGAGTCTTGATTAACCGTTTTCTTGCTAGCTCTTACCTAGATAGATATCTTGGTCCCCTAAGAGTCTATTACCCAGTAACTGGTAATATTCTTCTTGGTTGGTAGTTTGTTACTTCTTGCCCAATACCCGACAAAAGTACCCTTTTTCTCCTCAGTAGAATCCCTAATGGATCTATTCCTCGAAAAGTATATCCTTGATATGTTCATCCTAACTGATGACGGATGTCTTTTCTTCCCCCGTGGAGTCTATCCTTGATATGTTCACTTTAATCAGTGACAGATATTCTCTTCTTTGGTATTCTACCCAGTAAAAAGGTAGTTGTAGTTCCTATTTTGGTTCCTCAGAGAGTTAATCCTTGATATGTTCATTTTAACCGATGACGAGTTTTCTTCTCCTTGTTGGTTTTCTACCCAGTAACTGGTAGTTGTAAATCCTACTTCTTTTTCCCCTGTGCGGAGTCTATCCTTGATATGTTCACTTTAATCAGTGACACATTTTCTCTCTCTTGGTATTCTATCCAGTAACTGATAAATGTAATCCCTACTTTTATTCCCCATTTCAGAGTCTATCCTTGATATGTTCACTTTAGCCAGTGACCCTTTGATTGGTCTTCTATCCAGTAACCGGTAGTTGTAAATCCTGCTTTTGTCCCCTCACAGAGTGAATCCTTGATATGTTCATCCTAACTGGTGATGAATTTTTCTCTTCGACGGTTTTCTATCTAGTTTTCGATAGATGTAATTCCCCCTTTTTTTTGTTCAGTTGGTATGTCCTTGATATGTTCATCTTAACCGATGATGGGTATCCTCCTTAACATCCCCAGGTAAGTCTATCCTTGATATGTTCATCTTAACTGATGACAGATTTTCTTCCCTGTTGAGTTTATCCTTGATGTGTTCATCCTAACCGACGACGGATACTCTCACCCTTGGTCTTCTGCCCAGTAACTGGTAGTTGTGAATCCTATTTTTTCTGCAGTTTTTCCCAGCAAGGCTATTCTTACCCAGTAACCGGTAATGAATATTCCCTCCTGGCTTTTCCTCAGCGAGTCATCCTTTCTATGTTCATCCTAACCGATGACGGATGTTCTCCCTATCAGATCTTTATTATCTCCTTACCTAGTAACAGGCAGTGGATAATAAATTTCTGCTCCTCCTGTGTTGAATTTCATTTTTCTCCCCAGTCGAGTTGAGTGCGCATTTCCTTAGTGAAATTGTTTTCCCCTGCACGAGTCAGGTATTTCAGTTTTATTCTGACTTATTCGCATCCCCTGCAGGCTTTGTGTTTGTTTCCCCGGCTGAGTCTTTCCATTTTATATGGATTTCCTCGAGTCCCCCAGTAGTTTTAAGTCGTAGCCTGACCTACGCATAACTCCTTTTTATTCCCCCTAGAGTCTCTGTCTCCCCAGCGAGTTTTCCTTATGGAATGCATTGTGCTTCTGCGAACTTTCGGTCTCTCTGATTTCTTTCCCTTTGTGGCAATATTTCCCCACAAAGCATTGACTTTTGCATTCATATAATTTGCATCATGAGGTCTCTTAGAGATCAAAATTTGTTTCTATATGTTGTTATTTAAGCCCATTCTACTGAGTCGAGCCGAAGATTATAACCTTCACCTCCTCAGTTAGAATGTCCTTAAATAGGGGCAGCTGTAAGACCCCAATTTTGACCCTAAGATCCCTCATGCAATTCCATCATAAGCATTAGCATTGGGATCATACCTTGGCATCCTCCTTACCTCTCTTTCATTGGTTTTGTTTTGGGAGAGATCACCAAGCATTTTGTGGTTATATCATACTTGTATTTTATCATTTCACTAACCAAAATACCAAAAATATGTCTTTGTATTCGCCTAACTCTTTTGTAGGTAGGGCATGATCTCATGGATTCATCAAGATCACATCTAGGGTTTGAGACCCTCATGAACAAAGAGCACAACCAAGAATTGATCCAATAATTGTTGTGAACATCATATATGAGTCCTAATATTCTTTGCATATTATATTGACCAAGTTTGCTTCAAGAGTTTGAGGGTGATTTGCCTTGGAAACCCTAGTTTGATTGGGTATCTTGAGTAACTTCTCCAACAAGCTATCTCACCAATTGATCAAATTTATCAAAGGGCACTTCAAATTTCATCATCTTATGCATTTATGATCTACCATGAGCCAAGAAAGTCAAGATAATTGGAAGTTAGCAAGTTGGTTGATGGTGGTTGGCCAGATGAATTCATCTAATCAAAACTGGGTTTCCCTAGACCCTAACTCCTACAATTTTCGCCATATGAAAATGATTACAAGATAAAACTTACTCTAAATGACATTATAAACAACTTTTATGTTGAGACCTAGATCTAGTTTTGCTTGGAAAATCATTTTCTATGTTGAAACATTATAAGTCATTTTGTCTAAACCCTAATTTGAAAGTCAACTTCCCAAGGCCATAACTTGCTCAAATTTTAGGGGATGAAATATTTTCAAGTTTCACAATCAAATTAAATGTGTATAATTCAACTTTTATTTTTGAGTGGAAGCTAATTCAACTTATTTGAACATGTGATATAAGGTTACATTATATGTCACTTTTGACCTATACCATTGATCAAGTGATTTTTCCAGACTTCAAAAATGCATAACTCTATAATTTATAATCCAAATGACATGAAATTTGTGACCATTTTAAAGGTCTTTGATATAGCTACAACTTTGATGAAGACACTTTTCTCATTTAAAGATCCTATAAAAAGTTAAGCAAGGTGGAATATTGAGACATATGGCTTGACACTTAGAGGATTTTTGATATGTCAAATTTTGCCAAACTTACACCTCAAATATCTCCAAGTTCCAAGCTCCAATTGAAAAAATGTTCAGCATGAAACTTGTTCCTCTTAATCTCACCTTTCTAAAGAGCTCAAATTCATAAATTTTGGACTTGAAATGCATAGGCTGCGCATGGCTTAAACAGGATGATATCATTTGGCATGGATCAACTTCAAACATCAATGTTCATTTGCCTTGCATTCCAAGCTTACTTCAACACATCTGATCATTCATTTTGGACTTCAAACCATCATTTCATGGGCATATGCACGCCCATGCACCATGCTATCATCATTTTCCAAATTTGGAAGGTTGAAAAGAGTGTGCAAATATCACATGGATTTGGCTATAAATACATCTGCATTTGCTCAGAAATGAGACACACATTGCACCAGCTTTGAATCCCCATTGAAAACCCTTTACTCTAAAAGGATAACCCTGATAAATTCATTTGAATTTGAGCTTGAATCTCCACTGTTTTGGAATTCAATTCTCCAGGAGTCCAATGCTTCTAAACCTTTCCATTCCTCTCCTACAAGCAATTGAAGTGAAGCCAAGCACAATTCAGATCAAGATCTAGCAAGCTCAGACCTCCATTGAAGGTAATTTGCAGAAATTTTAAACTTTTCGATTATCTTAAATTGTTGCTCAATTCCATTGATTCTTGAGTTGTCTGATGTCCTACCAATATAGGCAAGAAGATTGAGTTTCTTTGAGGCCACATCGAAGCAAATCAAATCATGAATATCATTTTTCAATTCCACATATCTCTTAATATATTTGGAATTGGGGGAATTGGATGTGATATTCGTGCTCAGTGATGTTTTTTCTTTAAGATCATGTCCCTGTTTATTATTTTGGTGATGGTTCATCTTAACCAAACCGGTGGAGCTCACCGGGGAAGATGACCGGAGCTCTGGCTCCGGCGATGAGGTGTCTCACCTCTGAACCACTTGATCCAAGTCCCACGTTATAATCTGGAGCGTTGATGTTGATTACTTCATTTGCCACGCGGTTGACTAGGACATTGGTGGAACGAGCGTTTTGGACCATCATATCTGCCACCTCAATTAATGAGGGAGATCTGATGGTCCACGTATATTTGGATTTTCTGAATTTCATTTTAATTCCATTTTCTTCAATAATTCATAATAAATTTAATATTGATCCAAAAAATATGAGTCTTTCACCAAAAAATTTAAAATATTTTTCTCTTTCATATTCTGAATTAAAATTATTTTTTTGGATCATTATTAATATTTTTCATGAATTAATTGATTTTTCATTTGTTTTTAATTGTTTAAAAATATTTTTAAATGTCCAAAAATTATGAAATTTTTTCTCCAAGGTCCTTTGACCTTGTTTGACCTATGATAAATCTCATGACCATTTATTTGGTGTTTTGATGAGATTTAAGGATTTGGACAAAACATATTTGAATTTAATGCATTATTTTATTATTTTTAATTGAATAAATGCCATTTTAATTGTGTTGACCATTTGTATTGACTTAATTGAGTTTCTTATTTGTTGTTGGGCCTTGGTCAAGGTTAATTTGACTTTGTCAAGTTAATATTATTGGATTTAGGGGATTGATGGAATGTACATTCCATCTCCCAAAATGAATGAATAATATTAATTTGGTAAAAATCCTCCTTTGACCAATTTGTGATCTCATTCATCCTCTTCCCTCTTCATCTAATTCTCCTTCTTCATCCATTCATTTTCAATTGGACAATGACATCTCAAAATCCTAATGCTAGTTGATTGAAAGATTAACATGAGTATGAATGAGATTAGGCCACACATTTTGCATATTTTGTGTGTGTGGTATGTTTAATGAACATAGTTAATAATACTATGTCTCCAACATGCATTAACACCAAAAGTCTATTGCCCGACCTCAAATAGTTGTGACTTCTACATAGGTCCAATTACGATTGATTAACATAGCGCTAAATTTGTGACACAAAAGGCATAAGCATTCTAGTTAGTGAGATTGTAAGTCTCCCCTCTTCCATGGTATTGTATGGAAACTTGGCATTCTTTCCTTTCTTTGGAAGATGTTTTGGTTCAAGGATCCATGCTTGTGGCAAGTGGGTTGAGTGTTCTCCAAGGAATGTCTTGAAATCAAAAGCAAAACAAAACTAACTACTAAGGACCTGTTTGAATTCCTTTCCAAAAATAGTTTTTTAGTTTTTAAAAATTAAAAATTAAAAAATCTATTTGGAAAGCTAATTTTTAAAAATTGTTTTCTAAAACTCTTTTTAGTTTTTCAGTTTTTAAATATAAAAAACAAAAATAGCTTTTGATATGTTTTAGTTTTTATTTTTCTTTTCACTTTCCAAATCCTACCATTGAATTGAATACACACGGGAAATAGATTTTTTCTATAATTTTCATTAATGGCAGCTTTCGTAATTATAACCATAATTTTATTAATCTCTATAATTAATTTTTTCTTAATACTTTTCAGACATATATAAAACAAAGTAATATATTATCATCCATATAATAATAAGGTGTTATACCAAATACAAAGAAAATAACTGTGTTTATTTAATTTTAAAAATATTTTTATTAGCATTTTTTTCTAAAAGAATATTTATAATTTATAAATATTAATAATTTTTTTTTATTTTTTTTTTAAAAATTGACAAATTTAGATTTCCTCTCAATTTTTTTATAACAACTTGACCTTTTATAAAATTATATATATTTATTTCATTTAAAAAATAATAAATATTTTTTATTAATAATAATTGTTTAAGAAAATTGACCGGTCATCGAATCGGTGAGAGTGTACTGGTTCATTGTTCCCATTGGATCATTAGTCGAATCGCATAACATAATCGGATTAAATCAGATAATTTGGTTGAATAAATCGGTATCTATAACAAAATTATAGTTATTAAATCGTCGAATCGGGTGACCCAATCTCTAAAAAAAATCATGACTGCTAATTTTTTTTAAAATTTCAAATTTTCAGAATATCATAATTTCAAGAATTCATTCTTTAAATTAAAATTTTAAATATACACATAACAAAATAGTACAAAATACAAATCTATATAAATTTTGAACAAAGTCTAATGGAAACAGAAATTGAATAACAAAATAAATGTATCGTCTAATAAATTTAATTTTAAGGTGGAAAAGTTGTTCTAAATAAATTTTGAACAAAATCTCTGTATACTTTAATTTTATTTTAAAAAAATAATTATCAAAATGATGACATTTTGTCGGAGGAAAAAAAAGCAAAAATTTAATCAGTTGATTCTCAATTTTTATCAGTTTTGGTCGATTCTAACCGATTCCCACAAATATAATACTTTAATAAATCCAACAATCAAACAATATCGGTGACTCATCCGATTCTCAATTCAATCAATTTGATCCGTTGATTCAATCCGATTTTTAAAATATATCACTTATTTTCCAATTGGAGTAGATAATAAACATGAATATTTAAAAAGTAAAATGCTTCTAACTAAAAATACTCTTACAATATTTCTTAGTAAAGTTATAATTTTAATAATACTCAAATAATAAAACTAATTTAATAAGAAAAATCAATAAGAATTAAAATTTTCAATCATATTATAGTATAATTTATATTTCTTATAAAATTGAGGAAGAGAAAGTGATTAATTATAAAGAAAAATAGTAATGATGAATGTCATGAAAATGATTTAAATTATTTGTTTGAAATTATGTGTCAATCTCTTCTTATTTAAATAATATTTTATTAATTATATAATTAATATTAAAAAAATATTTGACATTCATTCTTAGATCTTATATTAAATAATTAGTGACTAAATTATATTTATATTTATAAATAACGAAATATATTTTATTATTAATTAAAAAGAATTATCTATTTAAATATATTTTTAATCTCTTATTGAAAATTGTATTGAAAATTAAACTACCAAATAAATTTTTTTAATTTTCACATTTCAAAAACAATTTTTAAAAACTAGTCTATCAAACAAATATTTTTGATAATTCTCTTCCTAAAAACACTCTTTAAAATTAGATTTCAAAAACAAATTTTAAGAATGAAAACCCAAAAGTATTTCAAACAGGCCCTAAGTTACTAACCATTAACTTTTAATTTCAAGTCTTTACTTTAGTGCAATTTACTTCTAGTATTTTATATCATTTGCCATTATACATATCATTCTAATTGTTTATGTTAATGTAATTTTCACTTTGTCCATTTGGATCATATTGTGTGATATTATTTTGTTTGTGTATACCTTGTTTGCTTGTGTGGTCTTTGACCATTAATGTACATAATAATAACAAAAACCTTAAAAGGCTTTTGAGTGGACTGTTGGTCTGATCTTGCCCAATTGGACTTAGAATTTAGGCAACATTCCTTTGCTAATGGACTTGGCCAATGCCAATTTATTGAAGAACCAAGTACTTGCAATTTGAAATTCATCTGATACATCATTCAAGATCTCTCCAGTTCATCTGCAACATTGATCATTGTTAAGCTGTTATGTTGAACTTGTGACTTGTGGAATTCATCTGCTACATGGGCTACTTTGAAGAAGATCATGAATTGGATAAGCTTGGATGAGGTCATCTTTTTTTGATGCCTTTGCTCTTCAAGATTGATATAATTGTGCATTTGTGTGTTGCTTGATTCTAAAAAGTCCAAGGGAATTCTGGGTTTCTATTGACATACTTGTCTATTGGATTGCTCCCATTTTGTCAGATCTTTTCAACTTTAAACTTTTAAATTCTTGTGCATAGGGTAATCTCTTCATCTTCTCCCCATTTCTTTAATTTCAAAATCTCTCCCTCCATTTTCAAAACCTTCTTTGTGTGAACTATGTTTGTTCTAAACTTTGACCACTTTTGCAAGAAAAGATAGAAACTTTGACCTTATGCCATTGCATTTTCAAACTTATTTTCTTAAATCAAACTTGTAAATAAACTTAAATATACTTGACTTAAACTTTTAAAAAGACAAAAAAAAACTAACTCATTCAAACCATTTTCAGGCCCTTGTGCCTTTCAAACTTAAATTTTGTTAAAACCAACACACTCATTTTGAAATTTATAACACGAACTACGAGGTTTTGATCCCTCATTTATATGTTGGTACGTAGGCATAAGATCGAAGGTCTTGTCAAGCACAAAAATATAATTAATGAATTCTTTTCTCATCCCCCCATTCTATTTGTTTGTAAACATCACTTTGTACAAAATACATATGCACACAAAAAGGGCTCCCTAGGAGTACCTAGGACACTTTAGGTGCTAACACCTTCCCTCTGTGTAACCAACCCCCTTACCTGTGATCTCTAATTTTTATTAGTTTTTATTTGAAAACTTCTTACTAATTGGGTTTTGTTCGTACTTTTTCCCTTTTTCCTTGGAAACAATAAAAACGCGGTGGCGACTCTTGTTAATTGATCTTTGGCTTGTCAATAGCTCGAGGATCATGAATTTCCCGCTACAAACTCAGAGGGATCTTCAATGATGTATCATATGAGATTTCAAATTGCAAGCACTTGGTTTCATGAAATTTAGCATTGGCCAAGTCATTTGCATAGGGATGTTGCCTAAATTCTAAATTCAATTGTCCAAGATCAAACCAACAGTCCACACACAAGTTTTTTAGGGTTTTAGTTTCTTATTATGTACATTAATGGTCAAAGACCACACAAGCAAACAAAACATACACAAACAAGTTATATCACAGAATATGGTCCAAGTGGACAAAGTGAAAATGACATTAACATAAACAATTAAAATGGTATGAATAATTGCAAATGAATAAAGACTTGAAATTAAAATGCATTAATGTAAATGGATTGAAATTAAATGTTAGTTGTTAATGAGTTAGAAGTTAGTATTTCTTTTGCTTTTGCTTTTCATTTAAGTCATTCTTTGGAGAATACTCAACCCACTTATCACAAGCATGGATCCTTGGACTAAGAAATCTTCCAAAGGAAGGAAAAAGGCCAAGTTTCCACACAATACCATGAAAGAGGGGAGACTTACAATCTCACTAACTAGAATGCTATGCCTTTTGTGACAAAAATTTAGCGCTATGTTAAGCAATCATAATTAGACTTATGTAGAAGTCACGACTATTTGAGGTCGGGCAGTAGAATTTTAGTGTTAAAGCATGTTAGAGACATAGTACAATGGACTATGCTCATGAAACATACCACACACAAAAAGAATATGCAAAAGAGGTGGTCTAATCTCATCCATACTTATGTTGATTTTGCAATCAACTAGCCTTAAGATTTAGAGATATCATAGGTCAAATGGAATGAATGCATAAAGAAGGGGAATTAGATGAAGAGGGAGGGGAATGAATCAAAACTCAAATTGGTAAAAGGAGGACTTTTACCAAATTGAAATTCTGGTGTAGTCAGGTTTCAGATGTTCTACTCCAAGTCATGAAATCTGATCCAACATTGTAACTAATACTGCAAGACAGTTATTAAACCCTGTACTAATATGCACACGTTCACAGATGTCACGACATCTGCTTCTATATCACCCTAGAATGGAGGAACACCTAGTTCTGTCCATCTAGTGCAAACACACAGTAGAGATCAAACATAGCCCTTATGTTTATTTATCCTGCCCAGTTATCAGCATGATGTCTCAACATTGGTTTGAACATCACCCGTCCCAACATTACAGATGAGTGAACTGTAACAGATCAACCAGTCCATCAATATCAGCAGTCAATGGTGAATGACATAACATTCTGTTGTACATTCAGACTGCAGGCTATGTGTCATATCTGTTATTCCCTTCATAAACAAACTAAACCAAACTGAGTTATAACAGACAAAATATAGTGTGCAGAAGGTAAAAACACAAGCAATTGTTAACCCAGTTCGGTACAACTCACCTACGTCTGGGGGCATACCAAGCCAGAAAGAAGATCCACTATCAGCAGTATTAATTCAGAGTTAAACTCCCCCGTTTACAACTCTTCACTTAATCCCTACCCAATGCAATCTATACCTAGGAACTCCTAGATAGAAACCTCCAGTTTCCATTCCTATCACTACAAATACAATGTAATGTTAAACCAACTTGAACTTGCTTCACAGCTTCATTCAAGAACATAATCACTCTTGCCTACAGGCTTTGAGTTACAAATACTCTCAGCTTTTAACACTGAGAAACACATGGTAACCTTCCCACAGATTGGGAGGTTTACCTCACACACACCCCTAAATTTTCATTCTATGAGGCTTACAAAAACTAGGTTACAATAAGCTATTTATAACCTAATCACCCAACTGGATTTGGGCCTTCAAAAATCGCAGCAAACTTGTTCTTTGCTGTTACAACATCAGCAGAAACTTTCAGCTACAAACAAGGTCTTCAATCTTTTAGTTCCTAAAATATCTCCATATTTAGTTCCTAAAATATCTCAAGACCTCCACAAATAATGCCACATAGGATTCTAACTAATTTCCACATATTAGTGTGCTAACAAATAGGGCAAAACTTCCCCATTTCTTTTATACCTTCCGTGCGTCTCCGATCTTGTGGCATGTCAATCCATCCTATTGCAAAGAGGTAACTGCCTAAGACTCGATTCAGCGAGCTGCGACACCTACTGCTAGGACGTGAACACATTGCCCACTCTCCTTTGACACAACTAGTGTCCTCCTTTGTAAGTCCATGTTCAGATGGCAATCCCTATGTAGCCGAACTACGACAACTCTGATTCTCATGTTCAGATGAGATACGTAGGCACAAGATGCAAGGTCTTGCCGAGTTAGACTGACAACTAACAACTAATCTTTGTTTGTTTTCGCCCTCGTTGTGATCGAGACCTTCCCTTTCTCTTGCCCTAGTTGCAATCGAGACTTTTGTTCCCGTTAGTTAGCCGAACTACATTATACTCTGATTCTCATTCCAGATGAGATATATAGGCATAAGACGCGATGTCTTGGCGAGCACACATCTCTTTCACCCATAGGTAGCCGAGCTACGAAGACTCTGATTCTCATATTCAGATGAGATACGTATGTAGTGGATGCGACATCCGTGCGAGTCATTTTCTTTTGACCTTTTCTTTTAGTAAATAGTACATTAGATAAACACACACCCTTTAGACAAGAACAACAAGAGTGGATCCCGTAGAGTACTACGGATGCGTAGGGGTGCTAATACCTTCCCTTCGTATAATCGACTCCCGAACCCAAGATTTGGTTGCGAGACCTTGTCTTTTTCCTTTCCTCTCTTCAGGTTTACTTCGAGCGTTTCCTTTCCCTCCTTAGAGATAAATAACGCACGGTGGCGACTCTTCTGTCACTTCTTTTCTCGCCGGTTGTTTTTTCGCACTACTGTATTTTTCAGGTTACGACAACTTCCTTACTTAGATCAGAGATAAACTGATCCAAGTAACCACCATCAAGACTATGATGTCTTCTTCTTCTTGTACACACCAAGGCTGAACATGTTTCTTGCCAGGAAACCTTTTCAGAGATCATATGCTTTTGCTGCCACCAAAGAGATAGATCATAAACCAATGTACTATCCTTCCTGTGATTCTGCACAGGGTCTTGAAGAAGAGATGTTCCAACATCTTTAAGAACATCAGTTATCTTGAGCTCCAAGGATAATCAATTAAATACTTGTACTTGGCACAAGTTGACATTGATCTTAAATCCTTTCCCAATATTCCTTTCAGATACTTCCACCATAAGACTACTTTGAAAATACTCTTCTAGTGTCACATCTTCTGCTTGCAAGCACTTCAACAGTTTTGAAAGTCTTCTCTGATTAAATTCACCCTTAGGAATGAGAGAGATGAATTCTTCCTTGCAAATGTGTCACACAACAGCCAGAACCCATGTGACACAGGTCAACAGCCAACCAGACCCTAGGCTGACCAAACGTGAGGAGGTTAGCCAAACTCCCCCTCAAATTAACAATCATGGACACTCCACACCAATATCCACGCATTGTACAAACATGTCTCAACATGACATACACCATCCCTACCAGTGGCACCTAACTCTATGAGTTATACCTATACATACTCCAATCACACCAATCAGACTTCAGCTGACCATACGTACTAGTGAACGAAAACAATACCAGTCAATAGTAGATATGCATTGCCAAAGCATACTACCTCAACCAACTTCTGAATCTTCATATTCTCACTCCTTGAAAGAACTGCCACTTCTGATCGTGGTGTTTGAATAACAAGATCCATGGTCTCAATCCTCTTAAATGGAATAGCAGTCAGGTTACCCCATTATTGACTTCTATCATCCAAGGGACTTGTCTTCCAGTACACCATAGTACTTCAGGGAACAACTATCCAACCCTGATCAGTCTACAGGAATAAGGCACACAGCAGGGATTGCACAATGTCACATCTCAACCAGCTCCACTTCTAGAGATCAGACTTCTAAAAGTGACCTTCTTGAGCATACACACAGTTGACCCTACCCTTGTCAACTTAGCTCACACAGATGTCTCCTCTTCCAGATCAGGAGTAGGTTCCAAACAAAAGTATCCCTTTGTTTGACACCTAAATAACATCTGCTCTTCAACTAGTAGCTGCATACTTGTTGAACAACATGTTCTAACATCCCATAGAACATTAGTTCCACATCCTTGGAACAAACCCTCCTTGAAGGACTTCAAGGTCTTCATATACACTACCCAAGAGAGTAAAAGAATCAGTGATTAGGTGATTCTTATCATCCTGAAGTGAGAACGTCATGATGAGTGGACTTGAGGATACTCAAGTATCTTTGACATCTTCAGTAGATTATGATGACATCTTGAATGCAGCAGCCTTTCATCCATATGAGGGGAAACTACATCAGAGTTTGAGTTTTGCCAGGTATTATGCAGCGGAAATCATAGTACAACTCAACCTATGAACCAACACTTCACTAGATCAGCCTCCAAGACCATACCAAGTTTGAATGTGATTCAATACTGGCACAGCTGTCCCACACAAAGGCCAATTGCCAACCTCCAGAGACAGGTACACACCATTCCAGTCATGAACAGTCCATACACCTACTTCAAGGGACCATTCAGGGGAATCACAGAACCTTCCAACGATTCCACCATCAGTACTAACATAACTCCTTGCAAGATACCAGAAAGTATCACCCATGGATCTCATCCAGAAACAGAACAGGATGCCTACTCTGATACCATTTGAAATTCTGGTGTAGTCAGGTTTCAGATGTTCTACTCCAAGTCATGACATCTGATCCAACATTGTAACTAATACTGCAAGATAGTTATTAAACCCTGTACTAATATGCACACGTTCACAGATGTCACGACATCTGCTTCTATATCACCCTAGAATGGAGGAACACCTAGTTCTGTCCATCTAGTGCAAACACACAGTAGAGATCAAACATAGCCCTTATGTTTATTTATCCTGCCCAGTTATCAGCATGATGTCTCAACATTGGTTTGAACATCACCTGTCCCAACATTACAGATGAGTGAACTGTAATAGATCAACCAGTCCATCAATATCAGCAGTCAATGGTGAATGACATAACATTCTATTTTACATTCAAGACCTCCACAAATAATGCCACATAGGATTCTAACTAATTTCCACATATTAGTGTGCTGTCAGGAATGAATGTCACAACATTCAGTTTGACTTCCAAATCATTAACCATATGCTAAGTCTGTTTTTCCTGAAAACAGACTGTACAATTTGCTGTACTGTACAGAACCAATCTGTCCATACTTCAGTATCAGCGTACATTAATAAATGTCAAAACATCCAATTTGACATTCACACATAGAGCCTTACATCAGGTCTGTTATCCTCTTGATAAGCAGACTGAGTTGCATACTGAAATGTAGCAGAAAACCAATCTGCTTATTGTTCAGTATATGCTGTCAATGATGAATGTCATAACATCCAGTTTGACATTCAGACAGTAGGCCTTATGCCAGATCTGGTATTTCCTTGATAACCAGACCGAAAATAAATACTGAGTTTTAACAGGACACCAACTGTTCTATTCCTCAGTATCTGCTGACAGGGATGAGTGTCATAACATCCAGTTTGACATTCAATGAATCCTGTATTAGCTAATCCCGCAGTACACTACTCAGAATGTCATGACATCAGCCAAGACATCAGAGTACAGCTAGGTATTCTAACATATAATGCAGTCAAGCTAACATCTCCATAGCATGTCATGACATCAGTCAAGACATTAGAATCCAGCTAGTGTTTTACCATACAATGCAGCCAATCAAACATCTACAAACTCCCCCTTTGGCAAATTTTTGGCTAAAACACTTTGGCTTCACAATAGAGTCCATAGCAGCGGAAATCACACATCTAGCAGGAAATAGACCTAGCTAATACACTCAGAGTGGCAGCACACTCCACAAGCCAGCACACATACAAAAGTTAAATAAACACTTCTAATTGTAGCACACACAACCTCTGTCTTGAATATCTGCAAAACAATCTGTTGTCCTGGGGTATCTCCTGTTACTTCCCCTTTTTGTCAAAAATGTTGCCAAAGCAACACTTTAAACTGCAGACCAATGTTACACATAAATGACAGATACACAATCTTGATTTTACTTTACAGTTTCAATCAAGAATACCCCCTCTTGATCTTGCTTTACAGCTTTGATCAAGACACTACCCACTTGATCTTGCTTCACAACTTTGATCAAGTAGTCACACACTGTCTTCACAGCAGGTATATCAGGTGTCATACCTTGTTATCTGAGAACACATAGACCACAAGCTTGATGATTACTTGTAGCACAAAGACAAAACTCCCCCTGTCATGAACAACCAACTCTCCTCTTGAAACTTGGAGATCACACATGAACATATCCTACACCCCAAAGTTGGACCTTCACATACTTCCTGATTCAAAGAGAACCCAGACCACTTGATGAATGGAAAACATAAGATTCATCTTCATGTCTTCAAGAGCACACCCTCTGTTCAACCCTCTTGGCTGAACACATCCACACTCTGTGTCAATCTTTCTTCTAACCAGAACAGGAAACCACTTCACAAAATGTTCTAACATTAGTTAGGACATCCTTCACAACATGACAAGGAACACCATCTGATAATCTTCAGATATCACTGAGTCACCAGCTTGATCCAAAAGAACCCAGACATAAATTGGGACATATACATTCTCATCCCATTACGAGAGATAATCTTCCATAGATAGCTCAGAGCTCCTACCACAAGCTCCAAGAGATGAATAGAAAACACCTCCTTTTATCTTCAACTTACTACTTTTCTGCTCAAAAGTAATTTGTCTCAGACTTTCCTCAAGAATAATCAGCTGCCATATGTGGATTATCTTGATTCTTCGAACTCACTTCTGAGATAGACCAAATGCCACTGGTTGATTACCTCCTTCATGAATCCTCATATGAAAAAGTCAAATGCCATTCTTTGACCTCTCCACGTCTATCAGACCTCTCCCAAAGATATTCTGACCTTCCAAGTGAGACTTGAAGTTCAAGCTACATGTTGTACAAAACTTAGATTTTCTAAGACATGAACATGTAACATCCTTTCTATCCAACAACTCCAAAGAACTGCAACGAGGACGACCTTTTTGAAGTATCCAATCTACAACCCTATAGACCCTTCTATCTCAAGTTGATGTGCCACTTCACCAACTAAGAATCTGATGTTGAACCAAATGTCACAACATTGTGATTTGACATCTAGCTGTTGAATTCAGCTCTTTCTTCTGCCACTTGAAGGAACTTCCTCCCTTCACAGAACAAGAGTTCAATGTTCTCATAGACTTGATTGTGGAACCAAGTTTGAGTAAACAACCTCCATCCTGCAGGTTTGCAGTTAAGTCATCCAAGCTCACACCTTGATGAATTCCTGCTTCTTTTCCAAAGACATCAGACACTCTGATGCATGAGTCTTCAGAAGGACCAGTTAGAAACTAACCCTTCAGCTATACCAAGGATTCCACTTCCTAAAGCAAGGCTGTTTCCATGATGTTAAGAGTGCTGCCACTTGTTCTTAACTTCACAGTGTGCATTAGCCAATGCACTTCTGTCATACCCCGATTTTGACCCTGAAATTTTTTCCCAGTCAATCACCCGTATGGTCATAAAATTTTGCTTCATGCTCAGATGATGGCCCAAGGTTTGATTGGATTTAAGTTTTGTGTTGTCATGTGGACGAGTTGGTATATCAGGTACCATAGTGTAGTTTTGAATCAGGGGAAAGTTGATTTCAATGTAGTGTTGGATCGGAGGAAAGTTGGTTTTGGGTTGAATGCTTGGAATTTGAGCCATCATGAATATTTGTTAAGGATGAAAGACAAATAATCCCGCTAATAAATAGATAACCCTTGTTGATGTTTTGATCACTCTATTGTATTATGGATTAGAGCGTATTGAATGAATCAATGGCCGGCATTATTTATTTCCTTTAAACGGTCAAGTATGTTCTTGAGAATGGATTAGCTTTAGAGAATCTTACTCTTTGAAGGGTACATTTTGCAAGATCACAACATACTTGGAGTGTACATTTGGTAATAATGGAAGTAGCTATTTGTCCACGTGCAGCAGAAGCCGGTTTTCATGTGTCCTCTGTAAGTCAACAACAAGAAATTGATGTTTAGGAAAGGGGCTCAATATTGGCGCTGAATTGTTTGGGAGGAAAGACTCATCACCTATGCCATTCAGCGCAATTGTACAGTCTCATTTATGGTAAAGATAATTTTTGAGACAGTAGATGGCAAGGCTGCTATATCATACACTCCAGTCTGATTTTGAACCAAATTCATCAATGATTATTAATATGATAGTTGAAGTTAAAAAAAAAGGGAACATCATAAGCACAATATAAGCATTGTTTTGAAATTTCCAAACTAGAGAAATTAATGAAAAGTACTGGTGGAGAAATAATTCAAGTTCGAAGAGGATAACAATAATAGTTTACAAAACAATTAAAATGGTCATCCGGGCGGGAAATTCAGACTTCTGGTTACGAGTTTGCAGTAGAACCATAATCATTCAGGTTTCATCAATCAAGTATTGATAATGATGCTGTCGCGTTTTTCCGACGAGTTCTGTTGGCAATTCGATGAATTTTCAAAGCCCTCTTCTTACTAGAATCCAACTGGATCTCAGGCTCCTTCTTGACAGATTTTGCAGGCTACCTTCTTTGTCCATTGGAGTGTACGCTCTTGGCTTGGGATGTCCTCCCAACACCGCCGACAAAGTTTGCAAACTACCTGAGTCCAAATGTAAGAATATTGGACAAAGCCATTGAATCTTCAACTTCCTGCATAATACACACAAAATAGCCATTTCATTATAACCCTGTTTTCCAGCACATCACAACAGTCCATGTTTCGGTTACAAAAGCCACAACAGAAATTGAAAAGAACATAACAGCATCAAGAAAAAAAAACTCACCTTAACCTCTTGAACTAGTTTGGTTTTTCCAAATCCACAACAAAAAAAAAACAACAAACTCAGCATATGCCTCTCACTGCAGCACTCGATGTTACTTGTTTTTGATCGGATCCTTCTAACTTTCCATTTCCAAAAGATAAGCCATGGATGATTCAGCGTGTTACTTGCATCTCTTTAGATGAAGGACCTTCACCCATTGATAGCCGGCATCTAAACAGACCTCAAACCTGCAGGTTTTGGTTCCCAAACAAACAAAACAAATTGTACATCAGTTCAATAATAATATTAAACCAGATCGTGTAACAATGGTAGCAGTTTTAATAGCTTGTATTCATTCCGGTCTTGTAGCACAAGGGCAATTGCTATTTAGACAAATGATAGAAGTCTACGCAAATAAATTCAACGATTAAACACTATTCTTGTATGGACCGTCTCTTTGGAAGAGATGGTCTTATTGACAAAGCAAAGGAGTTTGGAAGTACAAGATTATATATGTACGGTTACCGTCATACTAAGACCCACCGGAGTCATTTCAAGACGGTTAAATTCTTAAACTGACTATTGTGCTTCAGCTTCATCGAGATACAAGCCAAGCACCTGTTATTAAAATCAACCAGCGGCCAATGCAATTTCGTGCAGAATTCCAAACTTGACAAACCTGCAGCGGAAAGAAATGAAGGTTAAGCCTGTCAATCTAACAGAGCAATCTTATGCAGGTAAGAATCAATAGAGGTGAGCAGTGGAAATGCAGAAGAAAAGTGCAAGATGAAAGCGTAAGGCAATTGGAATACAAGCTGCAGAACGCAGCTTGCAGCATAGAATGCTTGCAACACCAAGTACATGTGAAGATGCAAAATGTCCAAAGTAAGCTTGAAGCACATGCGAAACGCAGTAAACGACGAGACCTGCACATCCAAATTCAAAAATACCTGCATTTTTTCGAACCATCCATGATAACAGAAGCTGCATTCATCATAGAGAATCAAAAACTATCTGAGTTTCAACGGTTAACAACCTGCAGAACCTGCACACCGGCATACCTCCAATGCATTACACATGACCAATGTAAACCACTTTGCTCACCACATAAACCTTGTATCCAATTTGACATTGCCAGACATGAGCACAAGGCTAACAAGCTGCAGTAGGAAAATACAACAAATCCAGAACAATTCAGGCTCACTCTCAGTTAGAAATCCTGCAGCAACAAATCCAAGCAAAGCCAAGGCCACGTGAAAAGAACCGTGTTTGAGCTCCTCATGTTTTCATTTTTTTATTGCAGTAACAAAACACAAAGCAATTGGCAAGTCAGTTGAAAATCCAGAAAAATTCCAAATTAGAATAGAAACAAAATTCAAAGAGAAAGTTTGAGCTCAGATTACCTGTTCCAAATCTAGTATCAAAGAGGCCAATCCAATTTCTGAGCACCAAAAAGACTTCTGGAAATTTTCTTCTTTGAGCTTTTGAGTACCAAATCCGAAAACCCTAATCTGCGAGCATAAAAGGAGAAAAAGAAATCAGTGAGAAGGACGAAAAAACTTGGAGGCGGAAAACTCCACAAGAGAACCCTAATCCCCAAATAAGGAACCTATTGGAAGGAGTGAAGGAGGGAGATTCGTTACCTGAGCTGTCGTCACCGTCGAAGGTCCGAAGGTGAGCTCTTTGTTTCTGCTTTAGCCGTGTTTTTTTCGTGTGTGAGAGAGACTTCGTTGAGAGCGTGAGCGTGTTCGTTGATGAGCGATTTTGAGGTAGAGAGATTTCGTCGAGAGACTTCGAGAGAGAGGCTTGAGAGACGACGCGAGCGATTTCGTGAGGGAGACGAGAGAAGCGAGTTCGTAAGAGGGATACGTTGAGTGGAGAGAGCGAGTTTGTAAGATTGGGGAGAGAGTGAGGTTGAGGGTAGTCTGTAACTATTCCATTTTTTTTCTTTCTTTTAATTTACTTTAAGCAGAATAAACCATTAAAAACGTTTAAAATTCCTAGGTCTTTAGTTAATAATTGTTTTTTTTGTTTTCAACTTATCCCTCATTGAAAAACCCATCAGCCAAGCGGCTGGGTTTGATTATGGTAGTCCAACAGTTTTCCTTTTTTATTAGTTTTTTTATTTTAATTCTAATTTTTATTCTATCTTAGTTTATTTATCCAAACTAGCATCAAAATAATAACTAGTCATAAGTGGCCCGGTGGAGAGGGGTGGGTTCTTTGGTCTTTAGTGGGGTGGGTTCAATACCCACCTATGTAGCATTGCTTTCTTTTGGCATTTTATTTCTTTTAGCTATTTTATTTTCTTTTAGCATTTTCATTTCTTTTTATGTTTATGCCTTTATTATATTCATAGTTTCATTTGTTAATAATGCAAATTTGTTTTCTTTTAATTTCATCATTCATTCAAAACCATTTTAAAACTATTAAAATCATATTTTTCTCGATTCAATGTCGAGCCCATTTCCACACCCTTGTAAGTCGATTGCTTTTTAAGCATCGCCATCAACCTCACATAGCTTACTCTTGGGCTTTCTTACAATGAGCCGGTTCTCTTGCACTTACACTCATATTTCGCATCATTTGTTGTTTGGGCCCGATTTAATTATTTCATGATTTTGAATCCTCATTCGACAAAATGTACCCCACTTCCCCAATGTGTATATAATTTTGTATTGTTTTACTTCTCTATTCGTTTTAGATACTAACACAAGAGTAAAATCCACCATTTCTAGAAAAATACAAAAAATGTGACTCGATCCAATGTCGAGTATTTTCTCAATAAACAAATCAATTCATTTCGCCCTCCTATTCTATTCCTTTTCTTTCAAACTTTCATCAAATGCTTGATTCAACGTCAAGCCATTTTTCCTGATAAAAACTCAAAAAATATTAATTCATAGTCAAGACTTTTTCAATAAAGATGGAAGTGGAACGTGGTGTATACCACGCACTCCTGAGACTAGGATTCGAGATGTATATCTCGCCAATCCTAGCTCTCGCCATCATCCAATTTACCCACTTTGTTTTCTCAAACACTCATTCAAATCTTTCTCAAACGTCCATCAATACTTGATCTAGGTCAAGTCATTTTCACAACAAAACTCAAAATACCTAATTCCTATTTAACACTTTTTCAATAAATGTGGAAATGGAACATGGTGTATACCATGCACTCCTGAGACTAGGATTCGAGATGTATATCTCGCCAATCTTAGCTCTCGCCATCGTCTAAAATTGTCAATGCGGTTTCTTCAAACCCTTTCTCAATCAAACCTAAAAATACTTAATCTCTATTAAACACTTTTGCAAATAAAGATGGAAATGGAACATGGTGTATACCATGCACTCCTGAGGCTAGGATTCGAGATGTATATCTCGCCAATCCTAGTTCTCGCCATCACTCAAAGCACATCCAACCAATCAAACTCTTTTTCTCGCCGCCGTGCGACCAATCAAAAACCTTTTAAAATGAAAGATATATTGTCTTAAGAGATACAAAATAATGTTTCGGCCACGATTGTTTCGGCCACATATTGCATGACAACTCTAGGGCAGAACTTCCCCATTTCTTTTATACCTTCCGTGCGTCTCCGATCTTGTGGCATGTCAATCCATCCTATTGCAAAGAGGTAACTGCCTAAGACTCGATTCAGCGAGCTGCGACACCTACTGCTAGGACGTGAACACATTGCCCACTCTCCTTTGACACAACTAGTGTCCTCCTTTGTAAGTCCATGTTCAGATGGCAATCCCTATGTAGCCGAACTACGACAACACTGATTCTCATGTTTAGATGAGATACGAAGGCACAAGATGCGAGGTCTTGCCGAGTTAGACTGACAACTAACAACTAATCTTTGTTTGTTTTCACCCTCGTTGCGATCGAGACCTTCCCTTTCTCTTTCCCTAGTTGCAATCGAGACTTTTGTTCCCGTTAGTTAGCCGAACTACATTATGCTCTGATTCTCATTCCAGATGAGATATGTAGACATAAGACGCGATGTCTTGGCGAGCACACATCTCTTTCACCCATAGGTAGCCGAGCTACGAAGACTCTGATTCTCATATTCAGATGAGATACGTATGTAGTGGATGCGACATCCGTGCGAGTCATTTTCTTTTGACCTTTTCTTTTAGTAAATAGTACATTAGATAAACACACACCCTTTAGACAAGAACAACAAGAGTGGATCCCGTAGAGTACTACGGATGCGTAGGGGTGCTAATACCTTACCTTCGTATAATCGACTCCCGAACCCAAGATTTGGTTGCGAGACCTTGTCTTTTTCCTTTCCTCTCTTCAGGTTTACTTCGAGCGTTTCCTTTCCCTCCTTAGAGATAAATAACGCACGGTGGCGACTCTTCTGTCACTTCTTTTCTCGCCGGTTGTTTTTTCGCACTACTGTATTTTTCAGGTTGCGACAGCTGGCGACTCTGCTGGGGAACCGGTTTCCCTAAGCGAGTCCCTCCTAGCTTTTGTAGATTTCTTATTTGTTGGGTGTTTATGCTTTTGTACAGTCGTTTACTTTCAGCATTTACCTGCTTTATCTTATTGCATTCATGTACATATGTTTGTTGTATCTGTGGGTTCCGTGGGTTGTTTGTTTGTTGGGGTGGGATGTTTTATGAGAGATAAGCCCACTACCCAGGCTTGAGCGTACATATAGGTTTTAGAGTGGATAGTCATGAGGCTTGCGTGGCATGTTGCTGCATTAAGTCGTTCATGAAGACCCACATTCCAGACGAGGTTTCTGTTGGATATATTTTGTCCCATGGGTGTTCCATAACGACAGATATTCCTTTAGAAATCGTCGACTCTGGTGACCATTTCCCGAGAACTCAGTCGAGGCCTCTCCTCCGAGACGTGATTATGTTAGCTCTGGTGGGCGCATTCTCGCTGCTCAATCCGAGGACGTCGAGACTAGGAACTTCCTTTAGGATGTCCTGTTGAGGGGAGTCAGTGGAGGTCTTTTATCCCGAAATAATACCAAACCTTCAATGGTAAACGTATTATTCTCGACTGAAGGGCTGAAGCTGACAAACTTCTGTTCTTAGAACCTACCAGTGAGGGGCGGGCTAAATTCAGGGAACCTTAACCTTCAACCAACCCGGTTTTCTGGAGCAGAATTTTGATCTTATATTATATTCTTCAGTGGGTTTTCTCTTCAGACAGTGCAACCCAACAGATGTTCAAGCAGATACAGCAGTCCTGATTTCCATGTCACTGCATTGCATCACATCATTTTGCATTCATATCACTTAATACATGTTTATCTATTCCCAGGGGTTTATATCTTCTTCTTGATTCCGGTCGGGGTTCTCTTGTTTTTCTACGATGGACATTGGCAGAAAGAGACACGTCGCCTACAAGTTTCCTGTGGTTTGTTTGGAGCCTATTCAACAGATGACGAAGTTAATGAATCACGATTCTCTAGAAGGATTCCGGAAGGAGTACGGGTTGATTCTAAGTTTCGTCACGGTTCTTTCCAAGGATCAACATGATGCTCTCTTCACACTGTTGCAGTTCTATGACCCTCCATTGAGGTGTTTCACATTCCCGGATTATATTTTGGTCCCTACTTTGGAGGAGATTTCCAGTTTTCTCAGAGTTCCTATCAAGTCACAGTTGTTATTCTACAGTTCTGAGCTTCTGCCCGATCTCAGCATGGTTGCTTGGCCATATATTTGGGGAGATCAGTCTTGAAGGCTAATATGTGTCAGAAGGGAGGAGTCAGTGGTTTTCATTTAAGTTTCTTACTGGGAGAAGCAAAGAAGAAGCTTGAAGATGGTGACCAGAGGGGTTTCAATGCTGTGTTGGCTCTTTGTGTGTATGGGGTTGTCCTATTCCCTAATGTTGCAAAATTTGTGGACATAGACGCCGTACGCCTCTTTGTATTGGGAAAATCCAGTGCCGACCTTGCTAGGAGATTTCTTTCATTCGGTGCACCACAGGAATGAGAATAGAAAAGGAGGATTGTTGAATTGTTGTGCGCCTTTGTTTTATAAGTGGTTCAGTTCTCACCTACCCAAATCAGGAGCGTTCGTTGATGTCGAGGACTCGTTGAGTTGGTCGAAGAGATTGATGGGGTTGAGAGCTGAAGATATTTCTTGGTGGTCTGACCGGAGCTTGCTTCGGGCGGATATTATTCACAGTTGTGGGAACTTCCCAAATGTACCGTTGGTAGGAAGAAGAGGAGGAATCAACTATAATCCTTCTCTAGCGGTTAGACAGTTTGGATATGCTTTAAGAACTCCGCCTTTGGAAAAGGACGTGGAAGAATCACTGTTTTTCCATTCTTCGCCTGATTTGACTGTATCCCGTAAGGCAGCAGAGGCCTGGCTCAAGGTGATCAAGAGAGAGTCGAAGAGTTGGGCCTGCCATTTCCTATAGAAGAACCTTTGTATCCACCGACTCCTGCGCAGTCAACAATGGTGAGCCGAGAGGAGTATGCAAATTGAAGAAAGCCATGGAGGAGCTTCAAACCGAGAACTCGGAGTTAAGTGCGAAGTTGCAAAACTATATGCATCAATTCTATGAGGCAGAATATCAGAAGAGGGAAGCCGTCAGATTGCAAGAGGAAGCAGAAAGGAAATTAGTTGTAGAGGTGGACTTCTTCAGGAAGACATACAAGGCCTTGGGATCATCCAGTTCTGAGTTGAGGCGAGTCAAGCAACAATTAATGGATGCTCATGGTAAATTGGCAGGGTGGCAAGAGCAATGGGATGCATTTTCAACTTCTCGGAAGGCAAAGGAGGAGGAGATGGTGACCGAACTGACTGGTCAGATGGAGAAATTGAAGACTTTGCTGAAGGAGAAGAACAATGAGCTTCTATGCGCCCGTTCTACCAATGGTTACATCACCGATCAACTCAATGAGGCTCGAGGACAGATTGAGGAACTTAAGGTGTTGGCAGGTTTGAAGAAATCCAGACTTGAAGAGGTATTCGGAGAAGATGACGGGAATTACTACAGAGAGCACATCAACGAGTTGGATGGAGTTATTCACCAGAGGAATCTGCATTGCTGACACGACAGCATTGCTGGCTGAAGTGAGGAGCAGTCCTCATGGTTTGTACACAGGAGGCTGAGTCCTGATTATTGCTCCTCCCTTTACTTATTGCTTTATTGTTGTGTAGTGATGATCCACAAGCTTGTTGTGGAGATTCTCTTTTGATGTACTTTCGGCTAAGGCCCCTTTCCTTGAACTTGTTTGTATGATGGTTTCCCTTTATTGCATATTGATCTCAGAAGTTTATCCATGACTCGGTCTTCTTGCACTATTCACCTGATGTGAGACTGGAATCAAGGGGGTAGAATACCTTTTGGATTTGATAAACATGTCATTGCATTTACATATTCATTTTCATATCTTGCATAACAGGTACCGCTGCGGTGTTCTCATATTATTTGGTGTTCCACTAGCAGGATAGCTGATTCAGGAATTCACTGGTACGGAACCCGCAGAAACCAGCAGAAAGCAATGGAAAGTCTACAAGCAGAACTTGCTGAGATGAGGGTCCGCATGAACCAATTCATGGATGTGGTTCAGGGAGTAGCTCAAGGAAAGCAAGAGATTAGACAAATGATACAAAGGAATCCCGCAACTACTCAACCAGAGGTCGTGACTGATCCTCCAATTGCAGAGGTTAATGGACCGGGGCCTGTCCCGATCCCACATAACAACCACGATCAACAACCCATTCACGATGATCAAGATGATTAGTTCTTGCTGCCAGAAGACTTTGGCATGGGCCATGGCATGGATCCCATGTTCAGGAGATTAGAGGAGAGGCTGAAGGCGGTAGAAGGACAAAACCCCCTGGGGGTAGATGTTTCTGACTTGGGATTGGTCCCAGGCGTGAGGGTCCCACCAAAGTTCAAAGTCCCAATCTTTGACAAGTACAATGGTAGCTCTTGCCCGAAGACCCATGTGCAAGCCTACTTCCGAAAGATGGTTGCATACTCTGATGACGAGAAGCTACTTATGTACTTCTTCCAGGACAGCCTAGCTGGGGCATCCCTGGAATGGTACATGAGGTTGGATAGAGCCCACATCCGTTGCTGGAGGGATTTGGCGGAAGCTTTTGTGAAGCAATACCAGTATAATGCAGACATGGCCCCAGACAGAACTCAACTCCAGAACCTGTCTCTTAAAAGCAATGAGTGCTTCAGGGAATACGCTCAACGCTGGAGGGAGACAGCTTCCCGTGTTCAACCTCCCATGTTGGAAAAGGAAATGGCCAACATGTTCATGAATACGTTGCCTGGACCTTACCTGGAGCGTCTGGTGGGGTGCAATGCCTCCAACTTTGCTGATGTTGTCTCTACCGGAGAGAGGGTAGAGAATTACCTGAAGACCTACAAGAGCCACAATGGCGGTGGATCTTCATCAGGAGTAAAGAAGCCATTTATGGGAGGACAGAAGCAGAGGGAGGGGGGTGTGAATTCTGTGTCTTCATATCAAAACAGGAGGAATAATTTTCAAAACTATCATCAGCAACCGTATGTTGCAGCTGTGACTATTCCGGCTGCAGCACCACTACGACAACAACAACCACAACGTCAGCAAACTCAGTATCAACAACAACAACAACCAGGTAACAGACCCGCCTATCAACATAGGCAGAGGATGATGGACCGGCGTTTCGACACTCTTCCAATGTCGTACGCTCAGCTGCTTACAAGTCTTCAACAACTACAACTTGTGCAGTTACGCACTCTGGCTCCTCTGGTTGGTAGACTTCCGGTGGGTTACGATGCCAATGCTAGGTGTAGTTTCCACTCTGGGGCACCTGGCCACAATATTGAGAACTGCAAAGCTTTTAAGCACGTAGTTCAGGACCTCATAGATTCAAAGGCTATCAACCTTGCACCGGCTCCTAATGTCGTCAACAATCCCATGCCACAACATGGTGGTGCAAACGTGAATATGCTGGAAGAAGAAGCCAAGTCCGTTAAGGATGTGTTGAAGTTGAAGACTCCGTTGTTGGAAATTAAGGAATGCTTGTTGAAGGCTGATGTTTTCCCCGGTTGTGGGAAAGGTTGTTTGGATTGCGCTACACAGGGTAAGGATTGCTTGAAGCTGCAGCAGGGTATCCAGGTCTTGCTTGACAATGGTACCCTCCAAGTTGAAGACTTGTCTGTCAAAGAGTTTGCTGGAGGGGTAGTTGAAGAGGTGTTTGAAGATGCTGTTGAAGAATTCACAGATGTTGTTCCTGCTGACTGTGTATTTCCCATTGATGTATTTAATTTTTCAAATGTTGTTGCTGATATACCAAACAATGTGTCTGATTTTGATGTAACTGAACCTGATTCCGATGTTCCGGATGTTTTTGTTTCAATGAATGAGATTCCTGAGTATGACTATGATGTCGCTACTATCACCATCTTTTACCCGACTAATCAGATCAGTGTGCCAGAAGCACAACCAGTGCCACCAGTGCGACCGGCCGCTATGACAATCACAACCCCTGGTCCTTTACCTTTCACAAGCGATAGGGCCATTCCTTGGCATTATGGGGGGAATGTATACACACACGATCATGGGGTGGAACGACCTTTGAAGGTAGAAGAGGGTCAAAAGTCTGAACTCGAAGTTGAAGGTCCCGCAGTGGACAATGTTGGTGGAATCGGGCGATTCACCAGGAGTGGCAGACTATTCTCGCCACCCGTTACCCAAACCGAGAGCACTGATGCCGTGGTTAAGGCCAAAGGCAAACAAGTTGTAAATGAGGGCACTTCTGCACCCCAGACTGGCTCAGAGCCTACTTTCTCGAATGATGCGGACGAGCTCTTAAGAATTATAAAGAAAAGCGACTACAAAGTAGTCAATCAGTTGATTCAGACGTCGTCTAAGATATCCATTCTCTCACTCCTGTTGTGTTCAGAGGCACACAGGGAGGCACTTCTGAAGGTCCTTAATGCTGCATATGTGCCTCAGGAGATCTCAGTAAACCAACTAGAAGGGATCATTGCAAATGTTCATGCAAGCAACGGGTTGGGTTTTACTGATTCTGACTTAACACCAGCTGGACGCAACCATAACAAAGCTTTGCATATCTCAATGGAATGCAAAGACACCGTGTTATCTCATGTTCTGGTGGATACAGGTTCCTCTCTCAATGTGCTACCCAAGAGAGCCCTGTCAAGGTTAGAAGTAGAAGGTTTGATCTTGAAACCTTTCGATCTCATGGTGAGAGCCTTCGATGGTTCTAAGAGGTCGGTGTTTGGAGAGGTAGAATTGCCAATTCAGATTGGATCACAAACCTTCAACACCGTATTCTATGTGATGGATATCAGTCCCTCGTACAGTTGCCTTCTGGGTCGTCCTTGGATCCACAATGCTGGGGCAGTCTCCTCAACACTGCATCAGAAGATCAAGTTCCCAATCAATGGAAGAATTGTCACCGTCTGTGGTGAGGAGGACATACTGGTAAGTAACCTGTCTACCTTCAAGTACGTAGAGGTAGAAGGTGAAATTCATGAGACTCTCTGTCAGGCCTTTGAGTCAGTTTAGATCAAGGATGCAGCTCCGGTGGAAGGGGTTAAAGCAGGTGCCCCTATCTCATCTTTCAAGCAGGCGCAAGCCTTGGTGGATTCAGGTATTGCTCCCGGTTGGGGACGTCTGTTGGAGTTACCAATGAAAGACGACAAGTTCGGGATTGGGTATCAACCAGCGCTGACTTCTACAACTTCAGCACTTCAGACTCGTCAGGGGCCGATTACTTTCTCTAGTTCTGGCGTCATCCAATATGGCCAGATCTCTGCGATCAACGATGAAAATGGAGATAGTGATTGCGACATCGACAACTGGGTGCGTCCGAGGATCCCTGGTGAAGTCATCAACAATTGGTCTTCCGAGGAAATTGTCCAAGTCACTCTTCTAGAGGAGTAATTTTTCTTTGTTTATTCATGCAAGTCCAAGTCTTACGTTCCGCCCAGGGCGTAATGACTCATTGTAGGGCTCATCTATGTGAATACCTGCATTATTTATCATAAATGAAGGACGTCTTTTGCATTCAAATATTTTGTTCACTGTCTTTCTATTTTTTGCAGTTTTCAAAATTTCAAAAGAATAAAAATATTTGGCAATGTTTTGTTTAGTTTTCACTCACTGTTCACACTCATAAGCACATACCATCACTCATGCAGATGCACATCACCGGATCCTATTGATAACGATTCTGCTATGGCTCGCTTCGACTTCGAAAACCCAATCTTCCAAGCTGAAGAAGAGGGTGATGAAGACTGTGAACTCCCTGAAGAACTTGCCAGGCTGTTAAAGCAAGAGGAAAGGGTCATTCAACCACATCAAGAGGCTACTGAAGTGATTAATCTCGGCACCGAGGGCGCCAAGAGAGAAATCAAGATAGGGGTTGCTTTGGAAGACGATGTAAAGAAGGGGTTGATTGAACTGTTGCAAGAGTATGTTGACGTCTTCGCTTGGTCTTATCAGGATATGCTAGGGCTTGACACAGACATTGTGGTACACCGTTTACCTCTCAAAGAGGGTTGTCCTCCGGTCAAGCAGAAGCTCAGAAGAACAAGACCAGAGATGGCTGTCAAGATAAAAGAAGAAGTGCAAAAACAGTTGGATGCAGGGTTTCTATCGGTTACCAATTATCCGCCATGGGTCGCAAACATCGTTCCAGTACCTAAGAAGGATGGAAAGGTACGGATGTGTGTCGACTACCGGGATCTGAACAGAGCTAGCCCTAAAGATGATTTCCCATTACCTCACATCGACGTTTTGGTGGATAACACAGCTCAGTTCTCGGTATTCTCCTTCATGGATGGCTTTTCTGGCTATAACCAAATCAAGATGGCACCAGAAGACATGGAGAAGACAACTTTCATAACCCCATGGGGCACCTTCTGCTATAAGGTGATGCCGTTTGGTCTGAAAAACGCTGGGGCAACATATCAACGAGCTATGGTGACTCTGTTCCATGATATGATTCATCATGAAATCGAGGTTTATGTGGACGATATGATTGCCAAATCTCAGACAGAAGAAGAACATCTGGTGAATCATCAGAAACTGTTTGAACGGTTAAGGAAATTCAAGTTGAGGCTTAATCCGAACAAGTGCACTTTTGGGGTGAGATCTGGAAAATTGCTGGGTTTTATTGTTAGCGGAAAAGGGATTGAGGTGGATCCTGACAAAGTGAAAGCAATACAGGAAATGCCTGAGCCAAGAACAGAGAAGCAAGTCCGTGGTTTCTTAGGGAGGTTGAACTACATTGCAAGGTTCATCTCTCACCTAACAGCCACGTGTGAGCCAATTTTCAAATTGCTGAGGAAAGATCAGTCTATCAGGTGGAATGACGATTGTCAAAGGGCTTTTGAAAAGATAAAAGAGTATTTGCAGAATCCCCCTATCCTCATGCCTCCAGTCCCAGGGAAACCGCTGATTATGTACTTGACAGTACTTGACAATTCTATGGGTTGTGTTCTCGGTCAACACGACGAGACAGGTAGGAAAGAACATGCCATCTACTACTTGAGTAAGAAGTTTACAGATTGCGAGTCGAGATACTCAATGCTTGAGAAGACATGTTGTGCACTTGCATGGGCTGCTAAGCGATTGAGACAATATATGTTGACTCACACAACTTTACTGATCTCCAAAATGGATCCAGTCAAGTACATATTTGAGAAGCCAGCTCTCACCGGAAGGGTTGCTCGTTGGCAAATGGTACTGACAGAGTACGACATCCAGTATACATCCCAAAAAGCCATCAAAGGGAGTATTCTGTCAGACTATCTTGCTCAGCAACCGATTGATGATTATGAGCCGATGAAGTTTGATTTTCCAGATGAAGACATCATGTTCCTCAAGATGAAAGACTGCGAAGAGCCAATTGTTGAGGAGGGACCTGATCCAGATGAAAAGTGGACTTTAATGTTTGATGGGGCCGTCAACGCCAGAGGAAGTGGAATTGGTGCTGTCATTACAACTCCGAAAGGTGCCCACATGCCTTTCACCGCTCGTCTGACTTTCGAGTGCACCAATAATGAAGCTGAGTACGAGGCCTGTATCTTGGGTATTGAGCAAGCCATTGATCTGAGAATCAAGACTCTGGACATCTTCGGAGATTCAGCTCTAGTGATCAATCAAGTGAATGGTGATTGGAATACTCTCCAGCCCACTCTGGTCCCCTACAAAGATTACACGAGAAGACTGTTGACTTTCTTCACAACAGTAAAGCTGTATCATATACCTCGTGATGAGAACCAGATGGCAGATGCTCTTGCTACTCTATCCTCCATGATCAAGGTGGTTCGGTGGAACCATGCTCCTAGGATCGATGTTATGCGCCTCGATAGGGCCGCGTATGTGTTTGCCGCTGAACTAATGGTCGATGATAAGCCCTGGTATCACGATATCAAGTTCTTTCTGAAGAATCAAGAGTACCCTGCAGGGGCATCCAACAATGACAGAAAGACTTTGAGAAGATCGGCAGGCAGTTTCTTCTTGAACAAAGACGATGTGCTGTATAAGAGGAACGTCGACATGGTTTTGCTCAGATGCGTGGACAAACACGAGGCGGACATGTTAATGCAGGAAGTTCATGAAGGTTCCTTCGGTACTCATGCCGGCGGACATGCAATGGCTAAGAAATTGTTAAGGGCGGGTTATTACTGGATGACCATGGAATCAGATTGTTCCAAGTATGCTCGGAAGTGCCATAAATGCCAGATTTATGCTGATAAGGTGCATGTACCGCCGAATCCTCTGAATGTGATGTCTTCGCCGTGGCCGTTTGCAATGTGGGGCATTGACATGATTGGAAAGATTGAGCCGACTGCTTCCAATGGGCATCGCTTCATCCTTCTTGCCATCGACTATTTCACCAAGTGGGTCGAAGCAGCATCGTTCGCGAGTGTCACCAGACATGTGGTTGCCCGTTTCATTAAGAAGGAAATCATTTGTCGCTATGGGATTCCCGAGAGAATCATTACTGATAATGGTTCTAATCTCAATAACAAAATGATGAAGGAGTTGTGCCAGAACTTCAATATTCAGCATCACAAATCTTCCCCCTATCGTCCTAAGATGAACGGTGCTGTTGAGGCAGCAAATAAGAACATAAAGAAGATTGTGCAGAAGATGGTCGTTACGTACAGAGATTGACACGAGATGCTACCCTTCGCCTTGCATGGGTACCCCACTTCAGTACGTACGTCGACCGGGGCGACCCCTTACTCCCTGGTGTATGGTATGGAAGCAGTCCTACCTGTTGAAGTGGAGATTCCTTCTCTAAGAGTCCTGTTGGATGTCAAGCTAGATGAAGCTGAATGGATTCGGACAAGGTTCAATGAGTTGAGTCTTATCGAAGAGAAGCGAATGGCAGCCATTTGTCATGGGCAGTTGTATCAGAGTCGGATGAAGAGAGCCTTTGACCAGAAAGTGTGCCCTCGATGTTTCCAAGTCGGAGATTTGGTGTTGAAAAGAATCCTTCCTCCTCAGACGGATCACAGGGGCAAGTGGACTCCTAACTATGAGGGACCGTATATCGTCACCAAGGTTTTTGATGGTGGGGCCTTAATGCTTGCAATGATGGATGGAGAAGACTTCACTTCCCCGGTAAACTCAGACGCAGTTAAAAAGTACTTCGCATAAAATAGACCCGCTGGACGGTAAAAAGAACAGTCCAGGCAAAAATGGGCATCCCGACGAACCAAGAAAATGAAAAGGTTCGGGCAAAAATTAGTGATTTAAAAATGAAAAGATTGTACACCCGGTAAGTTGAAAACCTGAAAAGGCAACTTAGGCAAAAATGGGTATCCCGGTGGATTGAAAACCCGAAAAGGGAAATCCAGGCAAAAGTTAGGGATTTAGCGAATGACTGCGTTCTGAGTTAGTTCTGAATCTCATCTCATGTCGGTGACTGGAAACTTTCAAAAGGGTAGGAAACAGTCCAATCACTTTTTTAGAAGGCTGATCATTTGGAGGATCTTGAAGACGGACAAGTCATAGTATAATTGAAACCCAGTAGAAATCCATTTCACATTGCCACTAGATTAATTTCTGTTTTGCGATTACCTCTTCCTAGGGATTGCTTCCTGATGTAAATGCCTATTCAAAGGCCATTCAATCAATAAAATCATGTTACTCAATATAGCTCTGCTTTCATTTTCATTTTACTGTTTTGTTTGCAAAAATGACGTCCGAATTTTTGATAAACATTGCATCATGACACATAAGGGCTTTACAGGTATATGCTTAATAAACATTTAAAGTTGATGTGAATTTTAAGTGCTTTGGATCATCTATTCAGAACAGATACCCTCGGGGCATTTCCTAAGCATGTGTGTCAGACTATACACTCCCCAGCGGAGTTGACAGTACCAGATTGTATCTTCCCAGCAGAAGCAGTTGCTCCTTAGAGTTCGATACCAGATCGAGGATTTCAATCCCAGATCGATGATCTCTTTCCTGGAAGCATAACCTCGGTACCGTATCGGTGTTTGCTCCCCCCTGCTGAGTCATCTCTCGAAGATTATGGTTGCCAGAACCACTATCGCTTCCCCCAACAACAGGTTTGCAGCGCCGTTCTCTGCCCAGTCAGAGTCTCGGTATCTCGTCATTGCCAGAACACCGCGTGGCCGGTCATTTCCCCACATAGTTCATTATGCTGTGCATCTCCAACAGTAGTGCCAGGGTCCAGAAGATTGTGATCATTTCCCCAACAGGATTCCTTGCTTCAGCTTGGCATTTTCCCCAGCATTTCGCATCCCTGCATGTAGAATCATATTGCATTGCATCCTCCCAAATCGCGTAGCATTTCCATTTTCATGGAGCATTACGCCATCACAAAATTCAAACATACGCATGTAAGCATAAAACATTCTCGGTATCCCAAGTGATAAGCCAGAAGTTTGTTTCCAGTGCTCAGACTGAAGGTTGTTCATGACTTATTATCCCCAGCATGGGTCGTTGGCCCACGTGCCGCCTCAATTATCATTTTCCCTATTTCTGCCGAGGCTGATAGGCATGAAGTTTCCGGTATCCAGACCGAAGTGGCATTCAGGCCAGTTTTTTCGATATTCAGATCGAAGAAGTTTCCGACAATCAGGTCGAAGTACTTGTGGCATTCAGGCCAGTTTCCGGTATTCAGACCGAAGTGGCTTTCAGGCCAGTTTTTTCCGATTTTCAGATCGAAGAAGTTTCCGACAATCAGGTCGAAGTACTTGTGGCATTCAGGCCAGTTTCCGGTATTCAGACCGAAGTGGCATTCAGGCCAGTTTTTTCTGATTTTCAGATCGAAGAAGTTTTCGACATTCAGGTCGATGCAACTTGTGGCATTCAGGCCAGTTCCTGGTATCCAGACCGAAGTGGCATTCAGGCCAGTTTTTTTCCGATTTTTCAGATCGAAGAAGTTTCCGACGATCAAGTCGAAGTACTTGTGGCATTCAGGCCAGTTTTCCGATTTTCAGATCGAAGTGGTGTTCAGACCAGATTTCCGGTGATCAGACCAACATTGATACTCTCATATTCCGATGCTTAGTGTTCAGACTAATGTGCGGCGTTCAGGCCATGGGTATTCCTGTGTTACCATTTATTTTGGTATCTAGGTCAACTTTCTGTTTCGGTACTCAGGCCGATTTTCACCGTACCAGACGGATTCTTCTTTTGAGATTGCTTCTTTGCAGATTCTGACAGGCATTGTTAAATATTTCATAGGGATTCAGGATCAAAATCCGGGTCTTCTTAGTATTTAACCATCTCCCGCTATGATCATATGAAGAGTGTCCTGCTTCATATTCTCTAGTTGAAGATACTTAAATAGGGGCAACTGTCATACCCCGATTTTGACCCTAAAATTTTTTCCCAGTCAATCACCCGTATGGTCATAAAATTTTGCTTCATGCTCAGATGATGGCCCAAGGTTTGATTGGATTTAAGTTTTATGTTGTCCTGTGGACGAGTTGGTATATCAGGTACCATAATGTAGTTTTGAATCAGGGGAAAGTTGATTTCAATGTAGTGTTGGATCGGAGGAAAGTTGGTTTTGGGTTGAATGCTTGGAATTTGAGCCATCATGAATATTTGTTAAGGATGAAAGACAAATAATCCCGCTAATAAATAGATAACCCTTGTTGATGTTTTGATCACTCTATTGTATTATGGATTAGAGCGTATTGAATGAATCAATGGCCGGCATTATTTATTTCCTTTAAACGGTCAAGTATGTTCTTGAGAATGGATTAGCTTTAGAGAATCTTACTCTTTGAAGGGTACATTTTGCAAGATCACAACATACTTGGAGTGTACATTTGGTAATAATGGAAGTAGCTATTTGTCCACGTGCAGCAGAAGCCAGTTTTCATGTGTCCTCTGTAAGTCAACAACAAGAAATTGATGTTTAGGAAAGGGGCTCAATATTGGCGCTGAATTGTTTGGGAGGAAAGACTCATCACCTATGCCATTTAGCGCAATTGTACAGTCTCATTTATGGTAAAGATAATTTATTGAGACAGTAGATGGCAAGGCTGCTATATCATACACTCCAGTCTGGTTTTGAACCAAATTCATCAATGATTATTAATATGATAGTTGAAGTTAAAAAAAAAGGGAACATCATAAGCACAATATAAGCATTGTTTTGAAATTTCCAAACTAGAGAAATTAATGAAAAGTACTGGTGGAGAAATAATTCAAGTTCGAAGAGGATAACAATAATAGTTTACAAAACAATTAAAATGGTCATCCGGGCGGGAAATTCAGACTTCTGGTTACGAGTTTGCAGTAGAACCATAATCATTCAGGTTTCATCAATCAAGTATTGATAATGATGCTGTCGCGTTTTTCCGACGAGTTCTGTTGGCAATTCGATGAATTTTCAAAGCCCTCTTCTTACTAGAATCCAACTGGATCTCAGGCTCCTTCTTGACAGATTTTGCAGGCTACCTTCTTTGTCCATTGGAGTGTACGCTCTTGGCTTGGGATGTCCTCCCAACACCGCCGACAAAGTTTGCAAACTACCTGAGTCCAAATGTAAGAATATTGGACAAAGCCATTGGATCTTCAACTTCCTGCATAATACACACAAAATAGCCATTTCATTATAACCCTGTTTTCCAGCACATCACAACAGTCCATGTTTCAGTTACAAAAGCCACAACAGAAATTGAAAAGAACATAACAGCATCAAGAAAAAAAAACTCACCTTAACCTCTTGAACTAGTTTGGTTTTTCCAAATCCAAACTTGACAAACATGCAGCGGAAAGAAATGAAGGTTAAGCCTGTCAATCTAACAGAGCAATCTTATGCAGGTAAGAATCAATAGAGGTGAGCAGTGGAAATGCAGAAGAAAAGTGCAAGATGAAAGCGTAAGGCAATTGGAATACAAGCTGCAGAACGCAGCTTGCAGCATAGAATGCTTGCAACACCAAGTACATGTGAAGATGCAAAATGTCCAAAGTAAGCTTGAAGCACATGCGAAACGCAGTAAACGAAGAGACCTGCACATCCAAATTCAAAAATACCTGCATTTTTTCGAACCATCCATGATAACAGAAGCTGCATTCATCATAGAGAATCAAAAACTATCTGAGATTCAACGGTTAACAACCTGCAGAACCTGCACACCGGCATACCTCCAATGCATTACACATGACCAATGTAAACCACTTTGCTCACCACATAAACCTTGTATCCAATTTGACATTGCCAGACATGAGCACAAGGCTAACAAGCTGCAGTAGGAAAATACAACAAATCCATAACAATTCAGGCTCACTCTCAGTTAGAAATCCTGCAGCAACAATTCCAAGCAAAGCCAAGGCCACGTGAAAAGAACCGTGTTTGAGCTCCTCATGTTTTCATTTTTTTACTGCAGTAACAAAACACAAAGCAATTGGCAAGTCAGTTGAAAATCCAGAAAAATTCCAAATTGGAATAGAAACAAAATTCAAAGAGAAAGTTTGAGCTCAGATTACCTGTTCCAAATCTAGTATCAAAGAGGCCAATCCAATTTCTGAGCACCAAAAAGACTTCTGGAAATTTTCTTCTTTGAGCTTTTGAGTACCAAATCCGAAAACCCTAATCTGCGAGCATAAAAGGAGAAAAAGAAATCAGTGAGAAGGACGAAAAAACTTGGAGGCGGAAAACTCCACAAGAGAACCCTAATCCCCAAATAAGGAACCGATTGGAGGGAGTGAAGGAGGGAGATTCGTTACCTGAGCTGTCGTCACCGTCGAAGGTCCGAAGGTGAGCTCTTTGTTTCTGCTTCAGCCGTGATTTTTTCGTGTGTGAGAGAGACTTCGTTGAGAGCGTGAGCGTGTTCGTTGATGAGCGATTTTGAGGTAGAGAGATTTCGTCGAGAGACTTCGAGAGAGAGGCTTGAGAGACGACGCGAGCGATTTCGTGAGGGAGACGAGAGAAGCGAGTTCGTAAGAGGGATACGTTGAGTGGAGAGAGCGAGTTTGTAAGATTGGGGAGAGAGTGAGGTTGAGGGCAGTCTGTAACTATTCCATTTTTTTTCTTTCTTTTAATTTACTTTAAGTAGAATAAACCATTAAAAACGTTTAAAATTCCTAGGTCTTTAGTTAATAATTGTTTTTTTTGTTTTCAACTTATCCCTCATTGAAAAACCCATCAGCCAAGCGGCTGGGTTTGATTATGGTAGTCCAACAGTTTTCCTTTTTTATTAGTTTTTTTATTTTAATTCTAATTTTTATTCTATCTTAGTTTATTTATCCAAACTAGCATCAAAATAATAATTAGTCATAAGTGGCCCGGTGGAGAGGGATGGGTTCTTTGGTCTTTAGTGGGGTGGGTTCAATACCCACCTATGTAGCATTGCTTTCTTTTGGCATTTTATTTCTTTTAGCTATTTTATTTTCTTTTAGCATTTTCATTTCTTTTTATGTTTATGCCTTTATTATATTCATAGTTTCATTTGTTAATAATGCAAATTTGTTTTCTTTTAATTTCATCATTCATTCAAAACCATTTTAAAACTATTAAAATCATATTTTTCTCGATTCAATGTCGAGCCCATTTCCACACCCTTGTAAGTCGATTGCTTTTTAAGCATCGCCATCAACCTCACATAGCTTACTCTTGGGCTTTCTTACAATGAGCCGGTTCTCTTGCACTTACACTCATATTTCGCATCATTTGTTGTTTGGGCCCGATTTAATTATTTCATGATTTTGAATCCTCATTCGACAAAATTTACCCCACTTCCCCAATGTGTATATAATTTTGTATTGTTTTACTTCTCTATTCGTTTTAGATACTAACACAAGAGTAAAATCCACCATTTCTAGAAAAATACAAAAAATATGACTCGATCCAACGTCGAGTATTTTCTCAATAAACAAATCAATTCATTTCGCCCACCTATTCTATTCCTTTTCTTTCAAACTTTCATCAAATGCTTGATTCAACGTCAAGCCATTTTTCCTGATAAAAACTCAAAAAATATTAATTCATAGTCAAGACTTTTTCAATAAAGATGGAAGTGGAACGTGGTGTATACCACGCACTCCTGAGACTAGGATTCGAGATGTATATCTCGCCAATCCTAGCTCTCGCCATCATCCAATTTACCCACTTTGTTTTCTCAAGCACTCATTCAAATCTTTCTCAAACGTCCATCAATACTTGATCTAGGTCAAGTCATTTTCACAACAAAACTCAAAATACCTAATTCCTATTTAACACTTTTTCAATAAAGGTGGAAATGGAACATGGTGTATACCATGCACTCCTGAGACTAGGATTCGAGATGTATATCTCGCCAATCTTAGCTCTCGCCATCGTCTAAAATTGTCAATGCGGTTTCTTCAAACCCTTTCTCAATCAAACCTAAAAATACTTAATCTCTATTAAACACTTTTGCAAATAAAGATGGAAATGGAACATGGTGTATACCATGCACTCCTGAGGCTAGGATTCGAGATGTATATCTCGCCAATCCTAGTTCTCGCCATCACTCAAAGCACATCCAACCAATCAAACTCTTTTTCTCGCCGTCGTGCGACCAATCAAAAACCTTTTAAAATGAAAGATATATTGTCTTAAGAGATACAAAATAATGTTTCGGCCACGATTGTTGAGTAGAGATAGATGACGCTTTTCCGAATATAGATTTGTAAATCCTAACACCTTAGTACATATTGCATGACAACTCTAGGGCAGAACTTCCCCATTTCTTTTATACCTTCCGTGCGTCTCCGATCTTGTGGCATGTCAATCCATCCTATTGCAAAGAGGTAACTTCCTAAGACTCGATTCAGCGAGCTGCGACACCTACTGCTAGGACGTGAACACATTGCCCACTCTCCTTTGACACAACTAGTGTCCTCCTTTGTAAGTCCATGTTCAGATGGCAATCCCTATGTAGCCGAACTACGGCAACTCTGATTCTCATGTTCAGATGAGATACGTAGGCACAAGATGCAAGGTCTTGCCGAGTTAGACTGACAACTAACAACTAATCTTTGTTTGTTTTCGCCCTCGTTGCGATCGAGACCTTCCCTTTCTCTTGCCCTAGTTGCAATCGAGACTTTTGTTCCCGTTAGTTAGCCGAACTACATTATGCTCTGATTCTCATTCCAGATGAGATATATAGGCATAAGACGTGATGTCTTGGCGAGCACACATCTCTTTCACCCATAGGTAGCCGAGCTACGAAGACTCTGATTCTCATATTCAGATGAGATACGTATGTAGTGGATGCGACATCCGTGCGAGTCATTTTCTTTTGACCTTTTCTTTTAGTAAATAGTACATTAGATAAACACACACCCTTTAGACAAGAACAACAAGAGTGGATCCCGTAGAGTACTACGGATGCGTAGGGGTGCTAATACCTTCCCTTCGTATAATCGACTCCCGAACCCAAGATTTGGTTGCGAGACCTTGTCTTTTTCCTTTCCTCTCTTCAGGTTTACTTCGAGCGTTTCCTTTCCCTCCTTAGAGATAAATAACGCACGGTGGCGACTCTTCTGTCACTTCTTTTCTCGCCGGTTGTTTTTTCGCACTACTGTATTTTTCAGGTTACGACAACTTCCTTACTTAGATCAGAGATAAACTGATCCAAGTAACAACCATCAAGACTATGATGTCTTCTTCTTCTTGTACACACCAAGGCTGAACATGTTTCTTGCCAGGAAACCTTTTCAGAGATCATATGCTTTTGCTGCCACCAAAGAGATAGATCATAAACCAATGTACTATCCTTCCTGTGATTCTGCACAGGGTCTTGAAGAAGAGATGTTCCAACATCTTTAATAACATCAGTTATCTTGAGCTCCAAGTGTAACACCCCGATAATAATATGGTAATTATTTAAATTAAGTTAATAATATATTTATTAATTTAATTAGATAATTGGATTATTATTATTATTATTATTTTGGAATTATTAAATTATTATTATTATTGGGATGATAATAATATAAAGTGGAAAATATATAAGTGTGAAATAAGGAAAAAGAGTCTCATTTGGAAAAGAAAGTTTTCACGTGAAACAGAGAAGCGATTGAGAAAGTGGAGAAAGGGCAAAGAGGCAGAGCAAGAGGAAGAAGATTGGAGAAGAGAAAACATTGAAGCTTAAAGATTCGCCGGATTAACTCAGGTAAGGGGGGTTTATCGTCGTTTAATGGGTATTATGGGTTAGCATGTAATGGGTAGTGATAAACCGTTGAATTGACCCTAATTGGGATTTGAAATGCTGAGAAATTGTGATGAATAAGTTGTGTGAAAACCGTAATTGAATCGATAATGGTGTGTGTCGTAATATTCCAAACGTATAGCTTTTTACGGAATTGGAATCGGAGGTCCGGAAGTCCTCCAACGGCGGAAAATGCGGAGAATTCTGCATTCTGCCTTGTGTTAGCGCAGGAACAACTTCTGTCTTGCGTTAACCGGTTAACCCAGGGTGTTAACCGGTTAACACTGTTATGTATTTTGAATAATTGCTGTTTTATCTGCGTTAACCGGTTAACCCAGGGTGTTAATCGGTTAACACTGTTGTGAATGTTGAGATATGGCTGTTTGTGCTGCGTTAACCGGTTAACCCAGGGCGTTAACCGGTTAACACTGTTATGTATTTTGAATAATTGCTGTTTTATCTGCGTTAACCGGTTAACCCAGGGTGTTAACCGGTTAACACTGTTGTGAATGTTGAGATATGGCTGTTTGTGCTGCGTTAACCGGTTAACCCAGGGCGTTAACCGGTTAACACTGTTAAGTTTTGGGCAGGAAGCGTGTTTGTGCTGCGTTAACCGGTTAACCCAGGGCGTTAACCGGTTAACACTGTTGAAAAGTGGGAAAATTGGTATTTTAATATTGTGAACATAATTGGGGATTGGCCTATATCGGTGTGTGATATAGTAGGGATTAATTCCCGTTGTTTTGAGTAGGATAGGTATTAGTAGAGTGTGCTAATACTGCGATTGAATTATTTGGCATGACATGATATAATTATGTGATAAATATGCTGATGATGTGTGAAAATATGCATAATGCTGTGAATGTATATATTATGCATGTGTTAGTGAATGGACTGTTTTATGGCTTAGAGTGTGAGCATGTGTCCATTGTGAATTGTTGTTTGATGATGTTGCATTGCTAGGTGAATTAGCATGCATATTGTGGCCTTTATGGTGGTAGCTAATTCCCATGGTGAGGAATTAGTGAGTAAATCATTGTAGATTGTTGTCGATGTTTGCATGCTAGGTGATTAGCGTGCATGGCATAGCCCTTGGGGTGGTAGCTAATTCCCATGGTGAGGAATTAGTGAGTGAGTCACTAGGTCTCAAATGAGTGGGATTAGTGAGCTTGGTAGCCGTACCTGGATTTGGTCGGTGAGGTTGAACTATATGTTCACGAATAGTCGGTACCGCATGCATGGAGTCTCATTGCATAATGTATGTATGTATGGCGTATAATATGAATGGATGTATTCCAATATTATACGTGTGTTTTATTGATGTGTTGAGTTTGAGTATGATGATGATGATGATTATGAGTTGATATTGCCGTTGCTGAAAATGTGTGATCTGATTAGGGTGATGATATGTGTTAGATTACTTAGCATTGCATGACATTTCATAATGCTTATTATATCGATTGAGGAACTCACCCTTACAACTATTTTTCAGGTAACGAGCAATGAGTTGAGTAGAAGCTAATGCTTGGAGTCTAGTGTAGTCTCCCTAGTGGGTCATGCTCTGATAGATGTAACATCGGGAGGGAACATTTTAATTGTATTGTTGACGATTGTTGAATCAGTTTACATGTAGTATGTGCATGTTTTGAATGATCGATTTGATCTCTATCCGCTGCGTACTGTGCAATATTTTATGATTGAGTTAAATAATGAGCATGACTAAATATTATGATAAATGGTGCGAAATAATTGTGTGACACCCTTGATTGCATAATTACTCTGATTTATATATGTTGTTATTTTAATTAAATATTTGGGGTATTTTAGAAGGGTGTTACATTAGTGGTATCAGAGCATAGTCGGTCGAGTCGAGTCGTAATTATTCTGTTTCCCCTGTACGGGATAGGTGTTGTGTAACCCTATCAGTACTTATTGTTTTAGCTTGTTGGGTTTTCAGAATAGAGATGGCTGGAAGAGGTAGAGACGATGCTGCGATTGCTGAGGCTCTGGGTATGCTGGCTGGAGTACTTGGAGGGAATCCGAATGTTGTAGGAATGGGAGCTGCTCGTCAGCTGAGTGAGTTCCAGAAGAACAATCCTCCAATGTTCAAGGGAGCATACGATCCAGATGGCGCTCAGAAGTGGTTGAAGGAGATCGAGAGAATTTTCAGAGTGACTTAGTGTGCCGAGAACCAGAAGGTCAGGTTCGGTACGCATATGCTGTCAGAGGAAGCTGATGATTGGTGGGTTGCTACCCGCACTGAGTTGGAAACTACTGGGAATGCTGAGATCACTTGGACTGTATTCAGAGAGAGATTTCTGAGGAAGTACTTTCCAGAGGATGTCAGAGGAAAGAAAGAGATAGAGTTCTTGGAATTGAAACAGGGTAACAGGTCTGTTACTGAGTATGCTGCTAAGTTCACAGAGCTGTCAAAGTATTATACTCCCTATAATGAGGCTGCTGGAGAATTTTCGAAATGTGTGAAGTTTGAGAACGGGTTACGTCCCGAGATCAAGCAGGCTATTGGATACCAACGGATCAGAGTGTTTTCTGACTTGGTTGACTGTTGCAGGATTTCTGAACAGGATACCAAGGCCAGAGCGGAGAGCTATCAGCAAAGGGTTGATAGGAAAGGCAAGAATCAGAATGATCGTGGAAAACCGTATGCAGCTGGCAAAGGTTTTCAGAAGCAGAGTGGGATGAAGAGCCCTAGTGGGGGAGACTCTAGCGCCCCTGCTAAGTGTTACAGATGTGGTCAGGCTGGACATCGTGTCCATGAGTGTACCAGTGCTGAGAGGAAATGTTTCAAGTGTGGAAAAGGTGGTCACTTGGCTGCAGAGTGCCGGTTGAAGACTGTGACTTGTTTCAACTGTGGAGAAGTGGGTCATATCAGTCCACAGTGTCCTAAGCCGAAGAGAGAGAATCAGTCAGGAGGCAAGGTCTTTGCCTTATCGGGTTCTGAGACTTCTGCAGATGATCGTTTGATCAGAGGTACGTGTTATATTAATGGCTTTCCTCTTGTAGCTATTATCGACACAGGTGCTACTCATTCCTTTATATCTTTGGATTGTGCTGTGAAACTTAAGTTAGAGATATCTGAGATGTTGGGTAGTATGGTGATTGATACTCCTGCGAAGGGTTCAGTGACTACTACTTCAGTTTGTTTAAATTGTCCTTTGAGTATTTTTGGTAGAGACTTTGGGATGGACCTAGTGTGTCTTCCACTAGTGCAGGTTGACGTTATTCTGGGTATGAACTGGTTGGTGTTTAACCGAGTCTCTATCAATTGTTTTGATAAGACTGTGATCTTTCCTGAGATTGAGGAAGGAAAGAGTTTGTTTCTATCAGCAAGGCAGGTGAATGAGGCAGTAGCAGATGGGGCAGAGTTGTTTATGCTGTTAGCAACTTTGGAGGCTAAAGATAAACTGGTGATTTGCGATCTAGCTGTGGTGTGTGATTTTCCTGATGTGTTTCCGGAAGAAGTGAATGAATTACCGCCAGAGCGTGAAGTTGAGTTCTCGATTGATTTGGTACCTGGTACTAGGCCGATATCGATGGCTCCGTACCGTATGTCTGCTGTTGAGTTAACTGAATTGAAGAGTCAGTTGGAAGATCTGTTGGATAAGAAATTTATTCGTCCGAGTGTGTCACGTGGGGTGCACCAGTGTTATTGGTTAAGAAGAAAGAAGGTACTATGAGGTTGTGTGTGGACTACAGGCAACTGAATAAAGTGACGATCAAGAATCGGTATCCTTTGCCGAGGATTGATGATTTGATGGATCAATTGGTTGGTGCGAGTGTGTTCAGCAAGATAGAATTGAGATCTGGGTATCATCAGATACGTGTGAAGACTGAGGATATTCAGAAGACTGCTTTCAGAACAAGGTATGGACATTATGAGTATTCTGTAATGCCTTTTGGTGTGACTAATGCGCCTGGAGTGTTTATGGAGTATATGAATAGGATTTTCCATCCGTACCTAGATCAGTTTGTTGTGGTGTTTATTGATGACATTTTGGTGTATTCGAAATCTGAAGAAGAGCATGCTGAGCATTTGAGAGTGGTTTTAGGAGTTCTGCGAGAAAAGAAGTTATTTGCTAAACTGTCAAAGTGTGAATTTTGGTTAGAAGAGGTTAGTTTTCTTGGTCATGTGATTTCAAGAGGTGGTGTTGCTGTTGATCCTTCTAAGATAGAAGCGGTATCTAAGTGGGAAGCTCCGAAGTCTGTTGCTGAGATTCGAAGTTTCCTTGGTTTGGCTGGTTATTATAGGAAATTCATTGAGGGATTTTCTAAGTTGGCGTTACCGTTGACGACGTTGACTAGAAAGGGGCAAGCGTTTGTTTGGGACTCAAAATGTGAAGAAGGTTTCCAAGAGTTAAAGAAAAGGTTAACTACTGCTCCTATTCTGATATTACCGAGTCCGTCGGAACCATTTGAGGTTTACTGTGATGCTTCATTGTTGGGTTTGGGTGGTGTGTTGATGCAGAATAAGCAGGTTATAGCTTATGCTTCGAGACAACTGAGGGTTCATGAGAGGAACTATCCAACACACGATTTAGAGTTGGCAGCTGTGGTATTCGTTCTGAAGTTATGGAGGCATTACTTGTATGGATCAAGATTTGAGGTTTTCAGTGACCATAAAAGTTTAAAGTATTTGTTTGATCAGAAAGAGCTGAATATGAGACAGAGGAGATGGTTAGAATTTCTGAAGGATTATGACTTTGGTTTGAATTACCATCCGGGTAAAGCAAACGTAGTGGCTGATGCATTGAGTCGGAAATCATTGCATATGTCTATGTTAATGGTTAAGGAATTGGATTTGATTGAGCAGTTTAGAGACTTGAGTTTGGTGTGTGAGAGTACTCACAAGAGTGTTAAATTGGGAATGTTGAAGTTAACGAGTGGTATTCTGGATGAGATTAGAGAGGGTCAGAAATCCAATGTGCTTTTGGTTGATAAGTTGACTCTAGTGAATCAAGGTCAAGGTGGTGAATTCAGAGTTGATGAGAATGGTGTTTTGAAATTTGGTAATCGGGTGTGTATTCCGGATGTTACCGAACTTAAGAAGGGTATTCTGGAGGAAGGACATCGTAGTGGCCTGAGTATTCATCCTGGAGCTACGAAGATGTATCATGATTTGAAAAAGTTATTTTGGTGGCCGGGAATGAAAAGAGAAATTGCGAGTTTTGTTTATTCCTGTTTGACTTGTCAAAAGTCAAAGATTGAGCATCAGAAGCCATCTGGGCTAATGCAACCGTTGGCCATTCCAGAGTGGAAGTGGGATAGTATCAGTATGGATTTTGTTTCTGGTTTACCGAGGACGATTAAGAATTTTGAAGCTATTTGGGTGATTGTTGATAGATTGACAAAATCGGCTCATTTCATTCCGATCAGAATGGATTATCCGTTAGAGAGATTAGCTGAGTTGTATATTGAGAAGATTGTAAGTTTGCATGGCATTCCGTCGAGTATTGTTTCGGATAGAGATCCTAGATTTACATCGAAGTTTTGGGAAGGTTTGCAGAAGGCTTTGGGAACTAAGCTGAGATTGAGTTCTGCATATCATCCGCAGACTGATGGTCAGACTGAGAGGACGATTCAGTCACTAGAGGATCTTTTGAGGGCTTGTGTTTTGGAAAAAGGAGGTGCTTGGGATTGTTATTTACCTTTGATTGAGTTTACCTACAACAATAGTTTTCATTCGAGCATTGGTATGGCACCATTTGAAGCTTTGTATGGTAGGAGATGTCAGACACCTTTATGTTGGTATGAGTTCGGTGAGAGTGCTGTAGTTGGACCGGAGATTGTTCAACAAACTACGGAAAAGATTAAGATGATTCAGGAGAAGATGAGAATTGCTCAGAGTCGTCAGAAGAGTTATCACGACAAGAGGAGGAAGGCACTTGAGTTCCAAGAGGGAGATCATGTGTTTCTTCGCGTTACTCCGATAACTGGGGTTGGTCGAGCTTTGAAGTCGAAGAAGTTGACACCTCGATTTATTGGTCCTTATCAGATTTTGGAGAGGATAGGGGAAGTAGCCTATCGTATCGCTTTACCGCCGTCACTTGCGAATTTGCATGAGGTTTTTCATGTGTCTCAGTTGAGGAAGTACATTCATGATCCGTCACATGTAGTCCAAATAGATGATGTACAGGTGAGAGATAACCTGACTGTGGAAACATCACCTATGAGGATCGAGGATCGAGAGTTAAAGCAGTTGCGGGGTAAAGAGATTGCTTTGGTAAAGGTAGCTTGGGGAGGACCAGCAGGTGGCAATGTGACTTGGGAACTTGAGAGTCAGATGAAGGAGTCTTATCCGGAGTTATTCGATTGAGGTATGTTTTCGAGGACGAAAACTCTTTTAGTGGGGGAGAGTTGTAACACCCCGATAATAATATGGTAATTATTTAAATTAAGTTAATAATATATTTATTAATTTAATTAGATAATTGGATTATTATTATTATTATTATTTTGGAATTATTAAATTATTATTATTATTGGGATGATAATAATATAAAGTGGAAAATATATAAGTGTGAAATAAGGAAAAAGAGTCTCATTTGGAAAAGAAAGTTTTCACGTGAAACAGAGAAGCGATTGAGAAAGTGGAGAAAGGGCAAAGAGGCAGAGCAAGAGGAAGAAGATTGGAGAAGAGAAAAGATTGAAGCTTAAAGATTCGCCGGATTAACTCAGGTAAGGGGGTTTTATCGTCGTTTAATGGGTATTATGGGTTAGCATGTAATGGGTAGTGATAAACCGTTGAATTGACCCTAATTGGGATTTGAAATGCTGAGAAATTGTGATGAATAAGTTGTGTGAAAACCGTAATTGAATCGATAATGGTGTGTGTCGTAATATTCCGAACGTATAGCTTTTTACGGAATTGGAATCGGAGGTCCGGAAGTCCTCCAACGGCGGAAAATGCGGAGAATTCTGCATTCTGCCTTGTGTTAGCGCAGGAACAGCTTCTGTCTTGCGTTAACCGGTTAACCCAGGGTGTTAACCGGTTAACACTGTTATGTATTTTGAATAATTGCTGTTTTATCTGCGTTAACCGGTTAACCCAGGGTGTTAACCGGTTAACACTGTTGTGAATGTTGAGATATGGCTGTTTGTGCTGCGTTAACCGGTTAACCCAGGGCGTTAACCGGTTAACACTGTTAAGTTTTGGGCAGGAAGCGTGTTTGTGCTGCGTTAACCGGTTAACCCAGGGCGTTAACCGGTTAACACTGTTGAAAAGTGGGAAAATTGGTATTTTAATATTGTGAACATAATTGGGGATTGGCCTATATCGGTGTGTGATATAGTAGGGATTAATTCCCGTTGTTTTGAGTAGGATAGGTATTAGTAGAGTGTGCTAATACTGCGATTGAATTATTTGGCATGACATGATATAATTATGTGATAAATATGCTGATGATGTGTGAAAATATGCATAATGCTGTGAATGTATATATTATGCATGTGTTAGTGAATGGACTGTTTTATGGCTTAGAGTGTGAGCATGTGTCCATTGTGAATTGTTGTTTGATGATGTTGCATTGCTAGGTGAATTAGCATGCATATTGTGGCCTTTATGGTGGTAGCTAATTCCCATGGTGAGGAATTAGTGAGTAAATCATTGTAGATTGTTGTCGATGTTTGCATGCTAGGTGATTAGCGTGCATGGCATAGCCCTTGGGGTGGTAGCTAATTCCCATGGTGAGGAATTAGTGAGTGAGTCACTAGGTCTCAAATGAGTGGGATTAGTGAGCTTGGTAGCCGTACCTGGATTTGGTCGGTGAGGTTGAACTATATGTTCACGAATAGTCGGTACCGCATGCATGGAGTCTCATTGCATAATGTATGTATGTATGGCGTATAATATGAATGGATGTATTCCAATATTATACGTGTGTTTTATTGATGTGTTGAGTTTGAGTATGATGATGATGATGATTATGAGTTGATATTGCCATTGCTGAAAATGTGTGATCTGATTAGGGTGATGATATGTGTTAGATTACTTAACATTTCATGACATTTCATAATGCTTATTATATCGATTGAGGAACTCACCCTTACAACTATTTTTCAGGTAACGAGCAATGAGTTGAGTAGAAGCTAATGCTTGGAGTCTAGTGTAGTCTCCCTAGTGGGTCATGCTATGATAGATGTAACATCGGGAGGGAACATTTTAATTGTATTGTTGACGATTGTTGAATCAGTTTACATGTAGTATGTGCCTGTTTTGAATGATCAATTTGATCTCTATCCGCTGCGTACTGTGCAATATTTTATGATTGAGTTAAATAATGAGCATGACTAAATATTATGATAAATGGTGCGAAATAATTGTGTGACACCCTTGATTGCATAATTACTCTGATTTATATATGTTGTTATTTTAATTAAATATTTGGGGTATTTTAGAAGGGTGTTACACCAAGGATAATCAATTAAATACTTGTACTTGGCACAAGTTGACATTGATCTTAAATCCTTTCCCAATATTCCTTTCAGATACTTCCACCATAAGACTTCTTTGAAAATACTCTTCTAGTGTCACATCTTCTGCTTGCAAGCACTTCAATAGTTTTGAAAGTCTTCTCAGATTAAATTCACCCTTAGGAAAATGAGAGATGAATTCTTCCTTGCAAATGTGTCACACAACAGCCAGAACCCATGTGACACAGGTCAACAGCCAACCAGACCTTAGGCTGACCAAACGTGAGGAGGTTAGCCAAACTCCCCCTCAAATTAACAATCATGGACATTCCACACCAATATCCACGCATTGTACAAACATGTCTCAACATGACATACACCATCCCTACCAGTGGCACCTAACTCTATGAGTTATACCTATACATACTCCAATCACACCAATCAGACTTCAGCTGACCATACGTACTAGTGAACGAAAACAATACCAGTCAATAGTAGATATGCATTGCCAGAGCATACTACCTCAACCAACTTCTGAATCTTCATATTCTCACTCCTTAAAAGAACTGCCACTTCTGATCGTGGTGTTTGAATAACAAGATTCATGGTCTCAATCCTCTTAAATGGAATAGCAGTCAGGTTACCCCATTATTGACTTCTATCATCCAGGGGACTTGTCTTCCAGTACACCATAGTACTTCAGGGAACAACTATCCAACCCTGATCAGTCTACAGGAATAAGGCACACAGCAGGGATTGCACAATGTCACATCTCAACCAGCTCCACTTCTAGAGATCAGACTTCTAAAAGTGACCTTCTTGAGCATACACACAGTTGACCCTACCCTTGTCAACTTAGGTCACACAGATGTCTCCTCTTCCAGGTCAGGAGTAGGTTCCAAACAAAAGTATCCCTTTGTTTGACACCTAAATAACATCTGCTCTTCAACTAGTAGCTGCATACTTGTTGAACAACATGTTCTAACATCCCATAGAACATTAGTTCCACATCCTTGGAACAAACCCTCCTTGAAGGACTTCAAGGTCTTCATATACACTACCCAAGAGAGTAAAAGAATCAGTGATTAGGTGATTCTTATCATCCTGAAGTGAGAACGTCATGATGAGTGGACTTGAGGATACTCAAGTATCTTTGACATCTTCAGTAGATTATGATGACATCTTGAATGCAGCAGCCTTTCATCCATATGAGGGGAAACTACATCAGAGTTTGAGTTTTGCCAGGTATTATGCAGCGGAAATCATAGTACAACTCAACCTATGAACCAACACTTCACCAGATTAGCCTCCAAGACCATACCAAGTTTGAATGTGATTCAATACTGGCACAACTGTCCCACACAAAGGCCAATTGCCAACCTCTAGAGACAGGTACACACCATTCCAGTCATGAACAGTCCATCCACCTACTTCAAGGGACCATTCAGGGGAATCACAGAACCTTCCAACGATTCCACCATCAGTACTAACATAACTCCTTGCAAGATACCAGAAAGTATCACCCATGGATCTCATCCAGAAACAGAACAGGATGCCTACTCTGATACCATTTGAAATTCTGGTGTAGTCAGGTTTCAGATGTTCTACTCCAAGTCATGACATCTGATCCAACATTGTAACTAATACTGCAAGACAGTTATTAAACCCTGTACTAATATGCACACGTTCACAGATGTCACGACATCTGCTTCTATATCACCCTAGAATGGAGGAACACCTAGTTCTGTCCATCTAGTGCAAACACACAGTAGAGATCAAACATAGCCCTTATGTTTATTTATCCTGCCCAGTTATCAGCATGATGTCTCAACATTGGTTTGAACATCACATGTCCCAACATTACAGATGAGTGAACTGTAACAGATCAACCAGTCCATCAATATCAGCAGTCAATGGTGAATGACATAGCATTCAATTTTACATTCAGACTGCAGGCTATGTGTCATATCTGTTATTCCCTTCATAAACAGACTAAACCAGACTGAGTTATAACAGACAAAATATAGTGTGCAGAAGGTAAAAACACAAGCAATTGTTAACCCATTTCGGTGCAACTCACCTACGTCTGGGGGCATACCAAGCCAGGAAGAAGATCCACTATCAACAAAATTAATTCAGAGTTAAACTCCCCCGTTTACAACTCTTCACTTAATCCCTACCCAATGCAATCTATACCTAGGAACTCCTAGATAGAAACCTCCAGTTTCCATTCCTATCACTACAAATACAATGTAATGTTAAACCAACTTGAACTTGCTTCACAGCTTCATTCAAGAACATAATCACTCTTGCCTACAGGCTTTGAGTTACAAATACTCTCAGCTTTTAACACTGAGAAACACATGGTAACCTTCCCACAGATTGGGAGGTTTACCTCACACACACCCCTAAATTTTCATTCTATGAGGCTTACAAAAACTAGGTTACAATAAGCTACTTATAACCTAATCACCCAACTGGATTTGGGCCTTCAAAAATCGCAGCAAACTTGTTCTTTGCTGTTACAACATCAGCAGAAACTTTCAGCTACAAACAAGGTCTTCAATCTTTTAGTTCCTAAAATATCTCCATATTTAGTTCCTAAAATATCTCAAGACCTCCACAAATAATGCCACATAGGATTCTAACTAATTTCCACATATTAGTGTGCTAACAAATAGGCTATTTGTTAGGTTCCTTAATTGTAGCTTGGTTGTTGGTTTCCTGGATTTTAGCCTGAGAAAAATACTGAAACAGAAAAACTAAACAACCTACAATATAGCATGTGCTGTCAGGAATGAATGTCACAACATTCAGTTTGACTTCCAAATCATTAACCATATGCTAAGTCTGTTTTTCCTGAAAACAGACTGTACAATTTGTTGTACTGTACAGAACCAATCTGTCCATACTTCAGTATCAGCGTACATTAATAAATGTCAAAACATCCAATTTGACATTCACACATAGAGCCTTACATCAGGTCTGTTATCCTCTTGATAAGCAGACTGAGTTGCATACTGAAATGTAGCAGAAAACCAATCTGCTTATTGTTCAGTATATGCTGTCAATGATGAATGTCATAACATCCAGTTTGACATTCAGACAGTAGGCCTTATGCCAGATCTGGTATTTCCTTGATAACCAGACTGAAAATAAATACTGAGTTCTAACAGGACACCAACTGTTCTATTCCTCAGTATCTGCTGACAGGGATGAGTGTCATAACATCCAGTTTGACATTCAATGAATCCTGTATTAGCTAATCCCGCAGTACACTACTCAGAATGTCATGACATCAGCCAAGACATCAGAGTACAGCTAGGTATTCTAACATACAATGCAGTCAAGCTAACATCTCCACAGCATGTCATGACATCAGTCAAGACATTAGAATCCAGCTAGTGTTTTACCATACAATGCAGCCAATCAAACATCTACACAAATTAAGATCATTCATTCATTTTGGGAGATGGAATGTACATTCCATCAATCCCCTAAATCCAATGATCTTAACCTACCAAAGTCAAATAAACCTTGACCAAGGCCCAACAACACAAGTCAAACTTATACAAACCATCAAAATGTCTCAACACAATTATTTGGCATTTATTCAATTTAAAAATATTAAAAATAATGCATTAAATTAAATATGGTTTGTCAAATTCCTAAAACCTCATCCAAACACCAAAGAAATGGCCATGAGATTTATCATAGGTCAAACAAGGTCAAAGGACATTGGAGAAAAAATTTCAAAATTTTTGGAAACTTAAAAGTATTTTTAAACAATTAAAAATATTCAAAAAATCAATTAAATCATGAAAAATATTAATAATGATCCAAAAAATAATATTAATTCAAAATATAAAAGAGGATTTTATTTAAATTTTTTTGTAAAACTCTCACATTTTTTTGGATCAATATTAAAATTAATATGAATTAATGAAAATCAAAGGAAATAAAATAAAAATCAAAAAATCAAAAAAACGTGGACCACTTGATCTGCCTCATTAATTGAGGTGGCAGATCAAGTGGCTGAGCACACGCAATCCACCATGCACTTGAGTCAACTAATCACACGCATGGTAATCAGCTTGTACGCTAATGATTAAAACATTTCAAATGAGATCAATGGCTCAGAACCTGTCCAGCACACCACCGACGTTGGACCTCCGGTCACCTTCTCAGGCGAGGTCCACCAGACTGGTTCACTCATCACCATCAAAAAATGAAAAAGGAGGACATAATCTGAAAGAAAAAATGGCGTATTGCACGAATCTGACCTCAATTTCATCTAATTCCAAATATATAGAAAGATATGAGGAGTTGAATTTTGAGGTGTGTCAACTGAGTTGCTTCGATTTGACCTCAAAGCAACTCGATCTTCTTGCCTACATTGGTAGGACTTCAGACAACCAAAGATCCAAGAGAATTGATGAGAATTGAGTGAGAATTAAAGAAAAGAAGATTTCTGAAAATTACCTTCAATGTTGTGCAGAAATGGACCTTGCTTGCTTCAAACTTGACTTAATCACACTCGAGGAGCTTGCAGAAGTGGTTTGGAAATGGTACAAAGCTTTAGATCATGGAGTTTTTGAATCTCAAAACAGTGAGATTCAAACTCAATTTTCAAGTTGAAAATTCGCAGGTTTTCCTTTGAATGGTGATGGATTGAATTGGGGGGCAAAGCTAGCGCGCAAGGTGTGTTTGAAATGAGCTCAGAGGCCTTGTATTAATAACATTTTGGATTGATAATTGCACACTTAAAAAATTGCTAAATTTGATAATGTGATGCACAAGCTTGCATGGGTGTGTATAGGCCCATGAAGCAATCCATTATGATCCAATTGAAACTGTACTAAAGTTCAAATCATGCTTGAATGGCAAGGCAATGTGAAATGGATTTTTGGACATTTGATTTTTTCCAATGATGCAGACCTGTTAAGACCATGCGCAACCCTAGCAAACCTCATCCAAAATGCATGAAATATGACTCTTTGGAAATCTTGGATCAAGGGGAACAACTTTGATGTTGGATACTTTTTCATTTGGAACTTGGATCATGGTGAATTTTAAGGTGGAAGTTTGGAAATTTCAACATGTTGAAATTTTTTCTAAGTGTTAAGCCATATATCTCAATATTCCACCTTGCTTAACTTTTTATGTGAGCTTCAAATGAGAAACATGTCTTCATAAAAGTTATAGATATTTCAAATACCTTAAAAATGGTCACAAATTTCATGTCATTTAGATTAAGAATGATAGAGTTATGCATTTTTGAAGTTGAGGAAAATCACTTGTTCAATGGTATAGGTAAAAAATGACCTATAATGTATCCTCATATCACATGCTCATAAAAGTTGAATTAACATTCACTCCAAACATAAAAGTTAAATTAGACATATTGAATTTGATTTTTCAACTTGCAAATATTTAATCTCATAAAAATTGAGCAAGTTATGGACTTGGGAAGTTGACTTTCAAATTAGGGTTTAGACAAAATAACTTATAATGTTTCAACATAGAAAATGTTTTCCAAGCAAAACTAGCTCTAGGTATCAACATGAAAGTTGTTTGTAATGTCATTTAGAGTAATGCTTTTCTTGGAATCATTTTCATATGGTGAAAATTGTAGGAGATAGGGTCTACGGGGACCCCGTTTTGATCAGATAAATTCATCTGGCCAACCACCATCAACCAACTTGCTAACCTTCAATTCTCTTGACTTTATAGGCTAATGGTAGATCATATATGCATAAGATGATGAATTTTGAAGTTTCCCTTGAGAAATTTGATCAATTGGTGAGATAGCTTGCTGAAGAAGTTACTCAGGATACCTAGTCAAACTAGGGTTTCCAAGGCAAATCACCTCCAAACTCTTGAAGAATACTTGATCAATATAACATGTAGAGATCATTGGGACTCATATATGATGCTTTGAGACATTAGTGGAACAATGCTTGGTTGTGCTTATCGCCATGAGGGTTTTAAACCTTAGATATGAGCTTGATGGATCAATGGGGATCATGCCCTTCCTACAAAAGAGTTAGGCAAATACAAAGACATATTTTTGGTATTTTGGTTAGTAAAATGATAATATACAAATATGAAACAATCACATGGTGATTGGTGATCTCTCCCAAAACAAACCCAATGAAAGAGGGGTAAGGAGGATGACAAGGTATGATCCCAATGCCAATGCATATGATGAAATTGCATGAGGGATCTAGGGTCAAAATTAGGGTCTTACAACTGCAAATAGGAGTTACAACTACCAGTTACTGGGTAGAATACCATAAATAGAGAAAATTCGTCACCGGTTAAGATGAACATATCAAGGATATACTCTATGGGGAAAGAGGAATTACAACTACCTTTTTACTGGGTAGAATACCAAGCAGGAATAATATCTGTCACTGGTTAAGATGAACATATCAATGATAGACTTGCTAGGGAAACGAAAAAAAAATGAATCCGCTGGAGAAAAATAAAAGAAGTAAATTACCTTTTACCAGGTACTGGGTAAATTAACACATGTAAAGTACTCAACATCAAGAAGAATATTACCAGTTACTGGATAATAAACTCTTGGGGGACCAAAAGATCTATCTAGGTAATAACTAGAAAGAAACAGTCAAACAAGACTTAACTCAATGAGGATATAACTCAATGGGAGTTGCTCCATCCAGATAATGAACTAGGGAGGAAAAAAATAACAATCATCCACAAGGAAATAACTCAGTGGGGAAAGAGAATGGATAAACTCTTTTTCCGCTTAAGGGTCTGACACTCTACAATTGAGGGAGGACAGACACACTAATTCTGTATGGAGAATAGTATCACCAAAGCAGGGGATCAGAAAAACAGGTCAATATGATAAAAAAATGCACAATGAAATATCTGATGATGTGATTTATGCACATATATGCATGAATATGTATATGATAATGTTGACAAATGAGCACAAAGGATACAAACAATGAAGATCTGAATTATCACAACTAGATACTCAGCTAATCTCAACAAGAATGAATTACCAACTGGAGAACCTGCTAGGGATGAAAATAAATCATTGAGGATATAAATCCTTAATGCAAAATAAATTCAATTCTCGGGGATGGCGTACAATCACGACTCAAGGGAGAATGAGGATACATTAATCAAAGCTCAATTCTGACTGGGGAAGGCATGGAGAATATGCGTCCAACCTAAAGTGTTAAGGATAAACAGGGGTCTGATGAGGATCCTTATCAGAGAAACAAGTCATCACTGCGGGGAATTTTAAGTCAACACCATATTAAATGGGAGACAACCTTGCAGGGGACATCATCAATACTGCTCAAAACCAAATACTGCCTGAAGGAAGAAATCTTCTATCAGAAGATGGAATTCCGCTAGGGTCTCAAGTCACAAAAACTCTGAGTGGGGAGAACCAGACAATCTACTAGGGATTCTAAAAGCATCTCTCTGGGGCTTCGTTGGGGAATCCAACAATCTTCCAGGAAAAATCAAAGACCACACGAGAATACAACGATCAACAAAAACTTCCTCAAAAGGAAAATAATAGTCATCAGACTCTTCTTGGAGATTGAGAAATAAACCTATTTCAAGGTACCAAGATATCAATCGGATCCGCGGACTCATGTAGGGGGGAAACTGCCACGGCTATCTAACACATAGATAAATGCTTTGGGGATCTGGAGACCAAATAAAGGTTCCAAGGAATCCATGGTTCATTCACCAATATACAAATTGATAAAAATGAAAAAACACGAACGCCTCAGCTGGGGAAGGATGAATTGCAAAGGGAATAACACATCAACTCTACTGGGTATGATAAATTTCTTGAGGAGCAACTCATCGACCAATGCTATGGATGAACGAAGAACTGTTGTGGAGGTAAAGTCACCAATCAACTGCTATGGGAAGACCAACAATGTTTCACATATCAAGACTTACCGTTCTTAGATTGTTGTTGACATTCCTTTTTGAAATCGATTATTCTAAAAGTAAATTCCTTATTATTTAAGAAAAATGATTGTTCATTGATTTATTTATTTCAAAATTATCATCATAAAAAATCAATTTTTAAAACAGAAACAAATAAGAATAATAAATAATTGGATAAAAGCTCAACTTTATTTGATAGAATGGTAGTCCGCAAATGGCGGGACTCCATGGATCTTTACAAAGTTTTGAAAATGGTAATTTACATGGGAAAGGGATACATTGAATACAATGACCACTACTCTTCGTATCAACTTTGAAATCCACTGTGTGTTTGTCTTCGGTTGAGAATGATAAATCCGAACCAAATGACTGCTCAAAACTGCTTCTAAGATCATGACCGACCGGATGTAGTTACTTGCCATAATCCCTAATTTTTTCCTAGATTTCTCCAAGGTGGGGTACTCAATCTACTGGGATAAATTTTTTATTTTATGTCTCTAACTTTTTCCTGGATCGTCCTTTCAGGTTTTCAATCCATCGAGACACTCATTTTTGCCTAAGCCGACCTTTCGGGTTTTCAAATTAACGAGTTATTCTTTTTTTAAGCGAAGTATTTCTTGACTGCATCCATGTTCACAGGACGAGTGAACTCTTCACCATCAATAGTTGTAAGAATCAAAACACCACATGAAAAGGCTTTCTTAACAACATACGGGCCTTCATAATTAGGAGTCCACTTGCCCCTAGAACTAGGTTTGAAAGATAGAATCTTCTTGAGCATGAGGTCACCTTCTCTGAACACACGAGGCTTGACCTTTTTATCAAAAACTTTCTTCATTCTTTGATGATATAATTGACCATGACACATGGAAGTCAATCTCTTCTCTTCAATCAAATTCAACTGATCATATCTGGTTTGACACCATTCAGCTTCTATCAACTTGGCTTCCATCAATACACACAATGATGAGATCTCAACCTCCACGTGGAGCACAACCTCCATGCCATAAACAAGAGAGAAAGGGGTTGCCCTTATTGAAGTGCGGATGGATGTAAGGTACCTATTTAAAGCAAATGGGATCATCTCATGCCAATCTTCATATGTCACAACCATCTTTTGGATGATCTTCTTAATGTTCTTATTTGCAGCTTCAACAACCTCATTCATCTTAGGTCTGTAGGGAGAAGAATTATGATGTGCAGTCTTGAAGTCTTTGCAAAGGGCTTCCACCATATTATTATTCAAGTTTGATACATTATTCGTAATGATCTTGCTTGGTGTAAGACCCTAATTTTGACCCTAAGATCCCTTATGGCATCATTACATTGCTCATTGCATTTGCCTCAAGGATCATGGCATCTTAGATCTTTTACCCTTGGGCTGGAACTTGTGTGAGTTGGTTTGAGACCACCAAGCATGCTTGAATTGTATATTATTGCTTTTCTTATTTTGCTTGCTAACCAAAAGCACAAAAATATGTCACTAACTTGTTTTGTTTTGAAGCTTAAGCAATCATGTGATCCAAGGCTCCTAGGAGGCCCCTATGCTCAAAGAATGGCTAGATGAAGATGAAAGCAAGCATGAAAATGGTTCACAAAGCTCTCAACCATCATATATGACTCCCAAGTGTCTCAATTTGTCAATTTGATCAAGATAAACCAAAGGGCTTGAGGATTGTTTCCCAAGGAAACCCTAATTGAACTGTGCATTTACCGTGCCTTGCTCATGAATCAACCTCAACCTATGATCAAATAAAATCAAGTGAAGTTCTTTCATTCATAATTTTATGCATATATGGGCTAATATGGGTATCCTCAATCATTCATTCATCAAGATTTGAAGTTTGGACTTGAGAAGTTGATCAATCAATTCATCTGACTATTTTAAAATCCACTGAGACCTAACTATTGATGTGATTGTCAAATGATGATGACCCCAAGAGATAAAATGTTCTTAAGAACCATATGAACAACTTTAATGTTCATCAAAAATCCTTTTGAAACTTGGAAGGTCATCATTCATTTCAAAACATTATAGGTCATTTTGACTGAAACCCTAATTTGGGTCAACTTCCCAAGGACCTAACTCCTTATTTTTTTATGATTTTGAGGTGAGACCTAACGCATTTGAAAGTTTAATATGTATACTTCAATTGTTTTGTTGGAAAAAATTTCATAATCCTAAAATAAACACATGTGATAATACAAAACATTATAGGTCACTTTGGACCAAAGCCATTGAAATGTGAAAAAGTCTAACTTCAAGTGCCCATACCTTTCTCATAAAAACTCCAAATGATACAAAATATAAGTACAAAGTGATTGTATTGAAAATATCTACAACTTTTATGTTTAAGGTTTTGTCATTTGAGGCTTTCATCATTGAAACAGAAGGGCTTGAAGTTGGTTCATTTTGGCAAATTTTTCAAATGCATGTTTTATACCTTGAACTTCATGGCTAGTTTTCAATATTTTCCAAACTCCAAATGAATTTTTGTTCAACATAGATTTTGTTCCTTATGTCAAGATCTTTCCAACCATTACTTGCATGCCTATGTTTCAAATTTCCAATTGGCATTTTCGAAGAGGTGAAGTTTTGTGATCATTTATGGAAACCAAGTGAAATCTTCTTGCACACTCCAATGCATTGCCATTTGCACGTCCAAACTTCATTCATTAGTGTTCAACATTCATTTGCAAGTGGTTTTGGGCCTCACATGCTCCTGTACAGGCCCATGCATGGAGGACCCAACTTCACATGCACACGAGTTCTTCACATCTTTGCATCAGTTGTGGCTATAAATAGAAGCTTCATTTCATTCAATTGGCAACCTAAAGGCGCCTGAAACTCTGCTGAACTGATTCCCTAACCTCTCACCAAAGGAATTTTCAATTTACGTTCATTTTTCAAGTGTGATTTTCAACAACATCAATTGATTATGATCACTAATTCTTGAGCCTAGCTCTCATACCAAGCATCCAGATCAAGCTGCAAGCAAAGGATTGGTTGAATTGTGCTCTTGAAAGCTGCTCTACAAAGGTTTATTCTCCAACTGTTTTCCTTCGAATCTCTTTGAATATTATGCATTGCTTGGCATTTCTGAAGTCCTCATTTGAGAGGCAAGCCCGCGGGGCTTTTAATTTTGTGATTTGGTTAACTTCAGATTGAACACCAAGTTTTTCAACCTTAGATTTCTTCTTCCATAAGAGTCTTGAGCAAACACTAAGGTTACAGGGGTGATGTACATCACCTCAGCTTTCGATTGGTATATGGATCGCGTGTTATAGTTGAGGTTTCAAAACCTGCAACTGGTGGCCGGAAGAGGCCTTCTCACCGGAGAAGACGGTGGTTTCCACCACCGTCTCCACGCGTCAAAACCCTGGCCATTGGATGATGAGTCTCAGATCTAATCTTGGCTGTTGGTTGTTATGACTTATTTTAATGCTGAATGACACGCTGTTGACCAAGGTGTACCATACGCGTGCGCTTCTTGTTCCTTCGATCAACCACGTCAATTAATGAGCGCTGATACAAGCGCTGTGGATTTTTCTAATTTCTGAATTTTCATTTTAATTTCTTTTATTCCATTTTATCTTAAAAATTCATAACTTCTTTATTTGGAATCACAAAAATATGGGACCAATTGCAAAAAATTTCTCTTAAATTCTTGTTTCATAAAATGATTTTTAATTATTTTTGTGATTCCCTTTAATATTTTTTGTGAATTATTTCATTTCTGATTTTTTTTAATTCATTTAAAATACTTTTTGATATTCAAAAATGCCAAAAATATATTCTTAACATCTTTGGATGATGATGAATCTATGAAAAATATTCTCATCAATTTCTTAACTGGTTTGAGATTTATTTGAGATTTTAGTCCAATTATGTTATTTTTCTTCATTTTTAATTGTTTAAAATTAGTTTCTGTTTTCAAAAAATGTTGAGAAAATTTGTCAAACTTTGTTTGACCATGTTAGACTTATGATGATCCAATTGGACTTATCCAAGTTGATTTGAATTAGATTTGAAGTTTGACCTTTATTTGTTCATTTCATTTTATGTATTATTTTAATTCCAAAAAAATACCAAAAATATGTTTGACCTTTCTTGACTTCTAATCTTCATTTTACTTCTGTTTACCATTGATTGATGTTGATTCCATTCATGTTTGATCAATGTGTTTTGGTTATGTCTTTTGAATACCAACTTTGTACATTCCATTTCCATCTTCATCTTCTTCTTTTTCTTTTGACCAATGAGTTAATGATTTGTGGTTAGCCTTGACATATGAGAGGCTTAACCTTCTTTGATCCAAATCAAATTCATCTTGATCAAAGATCAAATGAATTGCTTTGTGTCAAAGATAGGTTTCTTCTTAGTCAAGCAAAAAAACCTAAAATCCATACAAGGTCATTCTTCTTTTCTTTTGGGCATGACAAGTTGTAGGAGCTTGGCTTACTAGTCATGATCTATAACTTGTGTTTATTTGCCTATAGTTTTATTGACCGGCCTCAGATAGGTGTGACTACTACATTAGTCCACTTACGATTGCTTAACATAGCTCTAAATTGCCTTATGGCACCCTAACACTAACTACTAATTACTAACTTTTAATTCAAGCATTTAGTTCTTGCAATTTACTTTAATGCAATTTAATTTCTTGCTCATTTATTCATATTGTCTTTTTCCCTTTTGCTCACTTGAGCTCATGTTTATGTTTATGCCATTTGTCTTTTGCTCAATTGAGCACATTATTGTGTATATATTATTGCCTTGTGCTTGTTTTATTTTTGTTTGTGTGAACCCAATGAAAATGGAGAAAGGACTTAGGTTTAGGACCTTACCTATGCTTAATGGAGTTTCAAGAGCAACTAGGCCTCATGCCTTTAGAATGCTAAAATATGTTGAAGAGCAACTAGGCCTCATGCCTTTAGAATGCTTAATCTTGAAGATGACTTGAAAGGACCTCTAATTCTAAACTCACTCTTGTCCATTCTTTCTATTGCATTGTGGAACTTTTTGATTTGTTTGTTCTTGTGTGGTAGGGATCCCAAAGTTGAGCCAATTAGAAGGACCATTGTCATGAGCATCCAAGATAAGAGAGAGAAATCCAAATTGGAAGATCCTAGGAGCTTGATTGATTATTTGCTTGATCGCTTGAGTTAATTGCTTATTGCTTGCTAAGTCCAAAGGAAATGAGCAACTTGGATCATATTTATGATCTCAAGAAGGGAACTCCAAGGGTTTTATTTATCTTCTCTCATCTTTGCATGTTTAGGAACTAGCCCTTCTCTTCTTCTCTTCACTCTAACCCAAGCCAAACTTATTTTGTGCAAACATTGACATTGTTTTTTTCAAAATTAGAAACCTAGGCACTATGCCTTTGATTTTTCAAACTCTTTTCATAATACTTATTTTGAATTGAACCTTAAGTCAACTTTGACTTTATTTTGTGAATACTTCTAATTTGTAAATACAACTCACTCAATTTTTTTTGTGGTTCCAATGGCCACTTTTGCCAAAGCTTTTCATAAACACTAGCTATTAGGTTTGAGTTATCATAGAGGTTGATGTAAACCTCACCTGTATCCTTAGTCATTTGACTATAAGTCTTCCATACTTATTATAGGGTGGATCCCTCACTAGTATGTCGAAGCTCTCCTCACATGGTGGATTGTGGTTTAGGTTGATTTTTCTTCCTTTGATAACAAAAGACCTTAAGGCTTTTGACCAATCAATTCACCAACTTATTTTGAGATTTTTACCCCGAACTACGAGGTTTTGATCCTACCTTTGTGATGATACGTAGGCAATGGGTTCATCCATTCAAACACAAAAATTGTAAATAATTTGTATATTCTTTTCTCATCTCCCCAATCATGTTTGCACAAATATTTTCACAAATACCAACCTACCATACAACATTTGCAAAAAGGGCTCCCTTAGAGTACTAAGGATGTTTTGGGTGCTTAAAACCTTCCCATTGCATAACCAACCCCCTTACCCGGATCTCTGACATTTTTATTAGTTTTTGATTTGATAAAACTTCTCAGTTTTTGTTCGCTTTCTAACCTTTCCTTTGGATAAATAGAAGTGCGGTGACGACTCGAATTGTATGATTTACTTTTGATTTAGTCAATAAATCTAAAGGTAACGAATACCCCTCTACACTTGGCACATCATAACGACATATAATTTGATTCTTGATAAACCTTACAACAACTTGCTTGATCATATTTGCATACGATGCCTCTTCAACCCACTTTATGAATTAATCAATAGCCACTAAAATGAAACGATGTTCGTTTGAAGCTTTGGGCTCAATCATATCAATTCCTCACATGGAGAAGGGCCACGGGGAGGAAATGACGTTTAACAGTTATGGAGGAACATGAATCTTATCTGCATATATTTGACACTTGTGGCATTTCTTCACAAACTTGCAACAGTCAGATTCCATAGCCAATAATAACCTGCTCTAAACATCTTCTTTGCCATAACATATCCGTTGGAATGAGTACCAAAGGAACCTTCATGGACTTCAGTCATCAACAGGCCTGCTTTGTGTCTATCCACACATCTGAGCAAAAACATATCGAAGTTTCTCTTATAAATCACATCAGCATTCAAGTAGAAAAAATTGCCAGCTAATCTTCTCAAAGTCTTCTTATCTTTCAAAGATGCCCCATACGGGTAAATCTGACTTTGGAGGAAACATTTGATATCAAAATACCATGGATTTTCATCTTTGACTTCTTCAATAGAAAATACATGAGATGGCCTATTAAGACACATCACAGTCAAATTGGGAACTTCATTCCGAAATTTCACCACGGTCATGGAAGCCAACGTTGCAAGAACATCTGCCATCCGATTTTCATCTCAAGGGATATGATGAAACTTAACCTTTATAAAAAAAGTTGATATCCTCCTTGCATAATCTCTATACGGTATCAAACCAGGTTGATTCGTCTCCCATTCACCTTTAATCTGATTCACCACCAAGGTTGAATCTCCATAGACATCAAGATATTTAATTCTGAGATCAATGGCTTCTTCAAGCCCCATAATGCAAGCTTCATACTCAGCCATATTATTGGTACATTTGAAGGTAAATCTAGATGTAAATGGAAATGAGTGCCTTGAAGAGTAATAATCACTGCCCCAATGCCATTACCATATGAATTAACAGCTCCATCAAATACCATGCTCCAACGGGAACCAGGTTTTGGCCCTACTTCAAGCAATGGTTCATCACAATCTTTCATCTTCAAATACAAAATATCTTTGTTAGGAAAATCATATTGCACTGATTGATAATCTTCAATAGGATGGTGAACCAAATGGTCAGCCAAGACACTACCTTTAATAGCTTTTTGAGATCGGTATTCAATATCATACTCAAACAATAACATCTGCCAATGGGCAATCCTCCCAGTTAAAGCAGGCTTCTAAAATACTTACTTTGTTGGATCCATTTTGGATATCAACCAAGTAGTATGATTAAACATATACTGGTGTAGACGCTTAGCAGCCCAAGCCAATATGCAGCATGTCTTCTCAAGCATAAAATATTGAGTCTCGCAGTCAGTGGATTTCTTACTGAGGTAGTAAATTGCATATTCTTTCTTACCATATTCATCTTGCTGACAAAGAACACAACCCATACTTACTTCAAGCACAATCAAATACATGATCAAAGGTCTTCCTTCAATAGGTGGAGACAGAATCAGAGGCTTAAGAAGATACTCTTTGATACTATCAAAAGCTTTCTGGAAATCTTTGGTCCAATCACAAGACTGATCTTTCCGAAGAAGCTTGAATATAGGTGCACATATGGCAGTCATATGCGATATAAATCTTGAGATATAGTTCAAGCGACCGAGAAAACCTATAACTTTCTTCTCAGTTTTGGGCGCAGACATCTCTTGTATTGCTTTGGCCTTGGTAGAATCAACTTCAACACCCTTCTCGTTGACAATAAAGCCCAACAAATTACCAGGGCGAACACCAAAAGTACACTTATTGGTTTTCAAGCGGCCTTTATACTTCCTCAAACGCTGGAATAACTTCAACAAATTCTCAACATGTTCTTCTTCATTACTTAATTTAGTAATCATTTCATCAACATAAAATTTAATCTCTTTATGCATCATATCATGAAAAAGAATGGTCATAGCTCTCTGGTACGTTACACCAACATTCTTTAAACCGAAAGGCATCACTCGATAACAAAATGTTCCCCAAGGTGTAATGAATATGATCTTCTCCATATCTTCGGGTGCCATAAACGGAAAGACTTTGAATTTAGCTGTATTGTCTACCAACATATCAATGTGTGGAAGAGGAAAATTATCTTTCGGATTAACTTTATTCAAATCTCTATAATCAACACACATACGGACCTTTTCATCCTTCTTAGGGACATGCACGATGTTGAACACCCATTACGGATACTCAAAGGTAACAAGGACACCAACATCAATCTGCTTCTACACTTCCTCTATAATATTCGCTGCCATATCGGGATGGGTGCTTCTCAATTTCTGTTGGACCAACGGGCATTCTGCCTTCAAAGGTAATCTATGCTCCATAATATCATAATCCAAACCTGGAATGCCTTGATAGGACCAAGCAAACACATCAGAATACTCTCGAAGAAGATCAATCAATCCCTTCTTAGCCCCTGGACACAATTTAAACCCAATCTTAACTTCCTTCACATCATCATCGGAACCCAAGTTGACTAATTCAATCTGCTCTTCGAACGGCTGAATGGATTTTTCCTCGTGCTCAAGCAAAGAGGATAACTCATCAGATACTTCTTCATCATCATTTTCTTCCTCGGCTTCAAACACAGGGAAATCAAAGCTTGGAGAGGGATTAGGATCATTACATTCAATGGGTTTGAGAACCAACCTGCATAATGATTTGATATTTCGATTTTAGAGAAATGAAGTGCGAACAAATATTATGCAGATGGAAAGATTATTATTTATTTATGTTTTTTGTGATTACCATTTTCAGAAAAAGCAAAAAGTAAAAATAAACATCATAGATGTGGATGAATAAAAATTGTATTTTATTGATAATAATAGTGAAATGCCCAACAATGTTTCACTTATCCCTTAGGCATATGAGAATGATTTTTCTTAAACAATAAAACAAATTACTTCGAACGGTGCATAACAACAGGAACGTCTACAACAACCCAATTGTTGCAAGTTTGGTCATGTGTCACAAAGTTGGTACCAACTTCGTCTTCATCATCATCTTCAATAATGGCAACTGAGGTGCTGATCATCCTTGTGAATGAACCCTCCGTTGTGGAAAACTTCTTGCATAGCCTTGACATTAGCGTTGAATGGCCCTTGATGAAATCCCAACCCTACTATATTCTTGTTCTCAATAACTTCCACAAAACGACACCATTTGTCGGTGCTACCATCTTGAATAACCTCTTTGGCATCCTTTAGAGAAGACATGGGTGCCCCAGCCTTCTTCACAAATTTCAACTTCTGGTGCAGAGTAGACGTCACAGTGCCACCCTCATGGATCCATGGTCTTCCCAAGAAACAACTGTAGGCTGGGTGAATATCCATCACTTGAAAAGTAATTTGAAAATGACTCATACCTATCTTAACCGAAAGGTCCACTTCTCCAATGACATTTTTTCGAGAACCGTCAAACGCTTTAACCACTACACCACTGTACCTCATCAGGGCTCCTTAATAAGAAAGTCTTGCTAGATTTGACTTGGGCAACACATTCAATGATGAACCAATACATTGGACAGAGCGTCCTCTTTGCAATTCATTGAAATATGGAACGCCAAGTTGTGATTTCTACCTTCCTCCGGAAGTTCTTCATCACAAAAGCTCAGGTTGTTACAAGAAGTAATGTTGGCAACAATGTGGTCAAACTGATCCACAGTAACATCGTGCTCCACGTTGTCATACCTCAAAATTCACCCTACCTTTCACAAAGTTCATCTAGGTTACTAACCCCAGTCATATGTATGTCTTCATATCATTCATATCAGCTGCATAACCATGGTCCAATACAAGAGGACATGTATCTTGGATTCCTAGCTTTGTGCTTGCATTTAGTAGAAGTTAAGGGTTCTCTGCAACTAAAGGTGGCTCAATCAATCAAACCATAAGTGAAGGCAGCTCTTGAAGCTTGTGTTTTATGTTCAATATTGGTGATTCAACTATGGCTTCTTGGTGAAGCAAAACCCTAATTTGGGATCCCCACTCGATCATGGTTTCCACAAACCCTAAATAATGTCCCATGCCCTTGTGGGTGGCTTCCTACCCCTAATTTCATCTGATCATTCCTTTGTGGCTTGATTCTTTTTCTTGGTCAAGGTTCATTTAATAACCTTTTGTGCATGACCATTCATGTTTTTCTCTTGCCATTAATCATAAGTTTTTGGTCCCACCATTTTCATCCATTCCACAACACTTCACCTTACAATCTCGTCATGCCTAGCCCATGGCTTGACAGTGCCTTTCTTGGGTCCATTTCATCTAGTCATCCCAAGTGCATGGTCCGTTCATGGTTTGTTTTTATCTTGTCATGGATCATAAATCCACTTCATGCCATTGGTGTTTGATCCATGGGTCTTTGGTTATGTCATAGTCATTTCCTATTTCGGCCCTTGCTAGGTCCATGGTTCATTCACAATTGGTATCCATTGGTTCATGTTAATATGGTTCATGGATTATCTTTCATTAGTGCATGTCCATATCCAATCCAAGTATTTTTCATTTCAATACCAAACCATACAAGATCATTCAAACAACAAGTTCAGTCATTCAATGTGAATTTCACTCATATAATTTCAAATTCCATTACATAAGTCATACAAATGTTCATACATGAAAAATTACATAAAATAACAACTTTGAACGAACGTTGACTTTGGTCAATAGTTGACTTTTTGGTCAACTTTGACCAAAGTCAACCTAATCCTAAAAAACCCTAAAATCCCAAATCCCTAATCCTAAACTCCTTTCCTAATCATTCAAGGTCCACCACGATCCAAAGATTGGCCATTTATACAAAGGGGTAACTTGATGCCATTTTTCCTTGATTCAACCAAACTCCATGTGCACATGATCAAGCTACCAAGGGAAATGAACCAAGGGACCTACATGAGCCGCAAAAAGGAAACCACAAGCCAAGTCAAAAGCTGTTTAAAAATGGCACATGGTATGAAATAAGCTGGCACTAGTCTAAGAATAGGAGCCATGCTTGATGCGGCATTTGAATCATATCAAGGTTCACCGAAATACAATTCTACATGCATTCAACCTACAGTCAACCTGCAATGCCCGATGTAGCAGTATCCACCAACACTGTACCTGCAGCGTGCATACCATAATCACTTGCTACATGAATTTCCAAGTTAGAACCTGCAGAACCTTGGCCCTGCGATCATTAGGACTCAGGCATACCTTTAACATTACAATTAACCCAAGTATCACTACAATGCAACATCAATAACCATCCCACATTCATGATAGTAGAACTCAGATTGCATATTAATCATAACATACGAAATATCTCCATTAGCCATGTTACAAGATTTGGGGAGGCTTCTGCTAAAAAGTTTCTCAAGTGGAGGAAAGTAAAGTAAAGATTTTGATCTTGGTCGCTCGGTATGATACGGCATGTCAGTGAACTGATGAAAGGATTTTGGAAATGGTGTTTGGTACTGTTTGTAATTTCTAGGAGAAATAAGTGATTTAAAGATGCATCAGATAAGTTTTGGTGGATATACAATTGACTCCTTGATACCTAATACAAACAACTATCAAGTGCTCGCAAATCAGCCATACACCCTGAATCAGATAAAAGAACAACTTGTTGCAATGAATAACGGATTGACTATCATAGAGACTTGTATTAGCAATGATGTAGGTGTGTCTGGGTTTAAATTGGCAGATGAAGATTTCGTAGATACCGATGAATTGAGCACTGATAGTTCTTCACTCGCCACTTTTTCAAATGAAACTGAGAGTGTTGCTGCTAGAAGCAAGTTACAAGGATTCACAAGTAATAATGAGCTTAAGTTAATTGGAGAAATAACTGAAGAAAAGGTGCCCCTAAAGTCTGAAAGAGGCATAATAATTCAATTGATGACGCAGAATCAGTTATGCCACATGCTCCGCAATCGACCCAAAAAAAATACTGAAATCGTTATTTTGCTTAACAATGCAAGGAAAGTGGATAGAGCTCGAACTTGTGGCGATGACCTTTTCGAATCTGACCAGTTTACTGAAGCCTGCTCAACATATGGAGATGGTTTTAAAGTATACCCCTTCGAATTTTGTCCAGTATCGCAATACAGCAGCATGTTGGTATAAGCTCGGCCAATGGCAAAGAAATCGATTGAAGAACTCTAACCAAACCTTATGTTACCGACCAAATTATATGAAAGTTCTTCGTTGAAGGGATACATCATTTAACAAGCTAGGAAGATGGGAAGAATTAATTCAAGACTACGAGGTCTTGCGAAAGGATTCTCCAAACGATAACACTACCTCCTGGTGGTGAAGTGGAACAAGCATCAGGTCTTGAGCAGTTTAGAAGTGCATTGTTTTCATCAGGTTGTTCTGCTGTCCATTTTGGAGCTGCATCAAAACTACAAAGTCAATCTTAATCTGAAAAAGCAAATAGCAGTGGAGGAAATCGAAAATAGTGACAGTTGTGTTATGAAATTCGGTGGGTCTTCCGTTGCCAATGCCGTGAGGATGAAAGAGGTTGCTAACCTTATACTGAATTTTCCTGAAGAAAGGCCTATCATCCTTCTATCTGCTACGGGAAAGACTACTAATAGGTTTTTACTGGCCGGAGAAAAAGCTGTAAGCTGTGGAGTTACTAATGTCGATAGTATCGACGAGCTCAGTGATATAAAAGACTTGCATCTTAGGACAGTGGAGGAACTTGGAGTTGAAAGAGATGGAACCCAAGTTGACTGAGGCTGAATGGGTTCAGAGTCGTTATGACTAGCTGAACTTGATTGAAGAGAAGAGATTGATTGCCATGTGCCATGGTCAGTTATATCAGCAAAGGATGAAGAAAGACTTTGATAAGAAGGTCAAGCCTCGTGTGTTCCGAGAAGGTGACCTCGTGCTCAAGAAAGTTTTGTCTTTCGCGCCCGATTCAAGGGGCAAGTGGACTCCAAACTATGAAGGTCCATATGTTATCAGGAGAGCCTTTTCAGGCGGTGCTTTGATGCTTACAACTATGGATGGGGAGGATTTCACTCGTCCTGTGAATTCAAATGCAGTCAAGAAATACTTCGCCTAAAATAAAAATAAAATAGCTCGCAAAGTTGAAAACCCGAAAGGGCGGCTTAGGCAAAAATGAGCGTCTCGGTGGATTGAAAACCCGAAAGGGCGATCCGGGGAAAAGTTAGAGACAAATAATAATAATACTAATAAATATATATCCCGCTAGATTGAGTACCTCACCCTGGGGCAATCTAGGCAAAAATTAGGGATTTGGCAAGTAACTGCATCTTGACAAGACTTTGCTCTACAAGCCGTCTACTGTCAAAGATTCTCGCTCAGTCATCGTCAACTGAAGCTTCGAATACATGGGATTCAAAGTTGGTGGAGAAATGGTCATTATGTTCAATGTAGCCTTTTCCAATATATATCACCAATTTCAAATTTTGTAAAGATCCATGGAGTCTCGCAATTTGCGGACTACCATTCTATCAAATAAATTTGAGCCTTTATCTAATTCTTTGCACTCTTATTTGTTTCTGTTTAGCAAATGTTTGCATCTTTTAATTGATAAATATCATTGTTTTAAACAAATAAAGTTTTTATAAACTGTTTTTAAACAAAGTGAACATTCACAATGAATGAAAGGATAAATGGAATGTCTTCAGTGCTCTCCCAAAGATAGTATGATCTCCAAAAGGGTTAGACATTTGTTCATATTCTGGCATGTTTGTTTTCTCTTCATCATCTTTCAGGTTGTCTCCTTAGCGAGCGCAGAGGAAGGTGATACATCATCAATTCCCCAGAGGCCTGGAGTTTTGGCCTTGATCTTTTAGAGATGTGTATACCTCTATCTCAAACATCCTTAACTCCCCTGAGAGTCTGAGTCTAGCATCTTTGTTTTATCAACTATATGGTTGTCATCCCTTGTGTGGACTGACCTAAAATCCCTTATAGATTGATAAAAATCGATATGCTATCTACCTTCGAGGAAGTTGGTTTCCCTCAGCATAAATAGAAATCTCCCACAGAGTGAGCAGGAATTCCCAGCATGAGTGGAAATCTTCAGCAGGTTGGCTTTCAGTTTCTCCCCAGCGGGTTTGCCTACAACTCATCCCAAGTAGGGTTGCCCACGAAGATTATCCCCAGGTAGATCGCTGACAGTCTATCCCCAGTAGAGTTTCTTCTACAACGGAATCTTATCCGTGTTGAGTTCCCCAATAGAGTTTCCTCTACGATGGATCTTTTGTCTGTTCAACAGCAAATACCTGGCGGTGACTCTATAGCTTCCCCAGCTGAGACGTTTTCTGATCCCAGTCTGACGTTGGAAGATGTGTTGTTTCCTTCCCCAGCGGAGTAATTTGCTCTTTCTCCCGGTAGCAGAGATGTTTCTTCAGCCGTTAGAAGAGAATGTTTGATTGATGTGCTTCTGATTGGTGGTTGATCCCCATAGAATTTCATATTACTGTCTGATAAGATCCCCTGTAGAGTTCTTCTCTGACAGATCTTATCAATATCTCTGCATGTTCCCGAGAATTGTTGGAGGATCCCCAGCATTTGGTAATTGTGATCTTTGCTCATCCCCAATAGCGGTCTCTGATCTCCAGCAGTAGTCTTTGTCCCCCAGCGGTGATTGGTATTTCCGGGTATTTGATGCTCCCCACCATATTGGATTTCTCCTATGGGCCTGGCTTTTCTCTTCCGAGATGTTATATCGGATGTCCGTCCATTGATTCTTGGACCTGTTTGTATTAGATATGTCTTTTTGTCAGCATTAACCACACATAAACCGCGCATATACATGCATAATTTTAGCATTCAGATATTCATGTTGCATTCTTTGCCATATATCTTTGCTTGTTATCTCCTGCTATTGGTGAAATATTCTTTCCCAAGCAGAGGTTTGTGTCTGATCTCTCCATTTAGAGTCAGCCCTATAGGCAGAAAATGTCTATCTTTCCTTCATCATTCCCCACTGAGTTATGTCCTCGTGGATGATTGTTGTTTCAGTTTCCTCCCTAAATATGCATTGGGATGGAATTACTCCCCTGATAACATGAAACTATATCACATTTTGGACTTGATTTAATTAAATTATATTGTTATTTGATTCAATTTATTTTATATTATTCGATATTACTTGGTATTCACTTATTATTATTTCAGGTAACATTATTTGAAGCATGTGTGAAAAAGAAAGAAAAGGGGTGCAAAAAGAAGACTTTCTAGGGAAAGCAGCTCACCAAAGCCCAACCCACGCCAACTACAAGGAAAATGGCTGTGACGACCGCCACACTCACGTGCCGAGCGTCACGCCCCTCTACTTAGTGTTACGACCGTAACACATGGTGTGACGGACGTCACACACCCCACTCCTATTTTTTTGCTTTGACGTGCGTAACAGAAGGACGTTCTCTCCTATTTTTCCTCTTGACTCATTGACGCTTTAGAAACCCTACGAAGATACCTTTGTGAAAACGGTTACTTTATGGATGAATATAAATAGACCTCAAAGGATCCAATTGATAGCTCTCTACGCCGTGCAATATTTTCCCTGCTTTCTAATTTTCCAGCATTCTATTTTCTTAGCATTTTATTTTCTTTTCTTCGCTAGCTTAATTTACTAAGTATTCAATTTATTTTCTCACAATAGTTTCTACACCGGAAACTATTGTGTAATTTTTATTGGATCTAACCTTACGTTAGATTATAGTATTTTATTTCCTTGTTTTTTTTATTTACCTGTCCGATCAAGAATTGTGAAGAACAAATCCAACCGACTTGTGGTGGAATGTTCGAGCATCGAAGCTAGGAACAAAACCAAGATTTCTAGTAATTTTCCAGGTTCATTAATTAACTGATTTATTGTTTTAATTTACATATGCTTTGTGCTGCTGTTTATATATATTGTCTGTTTGATATGGCCGTATTTATCCATGATTATTGTTTAGGCATCTTTAGCATGTCCGGCTAATCAATTTAGATATCGGTATGTAAAGTAAGCGGAATAAAAGAATCAAAACTGAGTTGGCTTGAATTTATTTCAAAATATAGTCACTCTTTTTCTGGTCTCAATTTACAGAGTTAATACCAAAGTTTTTGTACGAGAGTAAAAGACATAAAGAAGTTAAAATCAATAGAACGACGGTTTGAGCTTTTAACTGGACAGTGTAAATTGAACATTAACTTTAAATCAGGGAGAAAGAAATTTTTAAAGTTAATTAAATTCTAATCATTTTCAAAAATTATTTTTAAAGGTTAAATGTGAGGACGAGAGTTAAGCATTTAAGTTTAATCATATAGTCTAAGTCAACAGAGCGAGAGTTTGAGACGAGGACGTTTAAACGGTTAGTATTTTCTTAAAAAGAGTTTCTATAGATTCTATTGTTTTCAAAAAGTGATTTTAGATTTAACTAAATAGTGAGAGCGTACGTTAATATAAAGTCATAGTCTGATTCAACAGAGCGAGAGTTTGAGGAAAAGACTTTTAATTAATAGTGTCTACTGAAATGACTTATTTTAAAACTAAGAAAAAGACCAACGAAGATTTGATTCCCTAATTACGACAAACTACATACCGATATCCGTGTTATTTGATATTTAATCTAGATCCAATTTTAGTTTTACTATTCCCCCTAATCATCGAAGTATCATCCGCCTTAGCTTTACGCAGTAACCCTAGAAAAACGGTATATCGATTCATTAAGTCCCTGTGGGATCGATATCTTTTAAAACTACGCAATTAGACTGTGCACTTGCAAAAACTTGATCGCGACTTTATGAGTCTATCGGCGTATTAACTGCAGCCGCTTAATCAAAAATAGGGTAGGCGGGAAGTATTATATTTTGGTGAATTCAACATTGCCCTCACCGATGTCACCAACCCCAACCGATTCATCTACGATCTGAATGCTCCCGAGCCTACTCAAGCAAACCCGCCCCCAGACGAGTTTGATGAAATGGAGCAAGATGATCAAGGTCCTGAACAACATTCGGTCCCACATAATCCTTCCGATAATGTGGCTGGTCCATCCTCCCGACATCGTCGAAGAAGAAGGCCCGCAACAAATGATGACATCATGGATGCTATTGAACATCAAGCCCAACGGCTTGATGCCATGCATGCGCAGAATAACGAAGTATTGCAACTGATGCGCCAGATGCAACAACAACAAGAAGAGAGGAATGCAATAACCGACCAGCGGTTCGCTGACTTGCTTAACAGGTTTGATGACTTGGAAGTACGTCAACGATCACCGGGTCCGCGAACAAGAGGACGCAGGCAAAATTGAGTTTGGGTTCCTTCTTTTTTCTTTTTTTTTTTTTTGGAACATTGGGGACAATGTTTTATTTAAGTGTAGGGGGGAAAACTTTGTTTCAGTTATATTTATTTCTCTTTCAATATTTCCCTTTCATACATTAAAAAAATAATTATTTTTAGTCAAGTCCCTAGTGTGAAATTATTTTATTATCTATTCCCCTCAATTTTCTTGAGCCATAACAAAATTCAACACACTCAATAAGTATAAAGGATGCATATTTTATAAAACTTGAGTGAAATTAAGACAAAATTATTACCGCCCCAGCACTCTAAAAACCTCAGCATGTTAGATCAGGATAAGTACCTATTATATCAATTCCTTGCATTTTTAGTTTTATAGTAACCCCGAGTAGTTTATACGAGAAGTTGACACCATCTTAATAGCAAACTACGTGGAGAGCCGATGAATATAAGTGAATGATTCCCAAAATAACATATTAAGAACCAAGGAAATGCACTAATTAAGATAGGTAATCCTTACCCGATCATTTAATCCAAAGGTTGCGTACCCGACAAAAACATAGTATGAACGATCCATTGTGAGTTGGTTCAGCGGTTTCTGGTGCTGAACTTGGTAGGGCGGACTACGGTCCGATCCCCCACAATTTGCAATGGACTAAATAACGAAGTTATCCAACTTATGTACCAGAACTTCTAGCTAAAAGGGGATCAGAATCGCTAACCGGTTACTCCACTATGTGCGCGAAAAGATAAAGGGCTTAATGTGATTTCGCTTGAATGAAAACGGGTGAAATAAGAGTAAAAGAACTAGGCTAGCTATAATAGCATGACTCGAACTGGTTTGCATAAGGTGGGGTTATTTGATGTTGTGACGGTAGTTGTTGATGTTAAGACTAAACTCAGGTTATTTCTAAACGATATTTACTTGCAACCTATTACGAATTGATGTGTGTTTGGAAATGTTATCTGGCTAATATTTGAAATCGATTTCCACATTGTATCTTGCTTGAGGACAAGCAAAAGTCTAAGTGTGGGGGAGTTTGATAACATGAAACTATATCACATTTTGGACTTGATTTAATTAAATTATATTGTTATTTGATTCAATTTATTTTATATTATTCGATATTACTTGGTATTCTCTTATTATTTATTTCAGGTAACATTATTTGAAGCATGTGTGAAAAAGAAAGAAAAGGGGTGCAAAAAGAAGACTTTCTAGGGAAACCAGCTCACCAAAGCCCAACCCACGCCAACTACAAGGAAAATGGTTGTGACGACCGCCACACTCACGTGCCGAGCGTCACGGCCCTCTACTTAGTGTTACGACCGTAACACATGGTGTGACGGACGTCACACACCCCACTCCTATTTTTTTTCTTTGACGTGCGTAACAGAAGGACGTTCTCTCCTATTTTTCCTCTTGACTCGTTGACGCTTTAGAAACCCTACTGAAGATACCTTTGAGAAAACGGTTACTTTATGGATGAACATAAATAGACCTCAAAGGATCCAATTGACAGATCTCTACGCCGTGCAATATTTTCCCTGCTTTCTAATTTTCCAGCATTCTATTTTCTTAGCATTTTATTTTCTTTTCCTTGCTAGCTTAATTTACTAAGTATTCAATTTGTTTTCTCACAATAGTTTCTACACCGGAAACTATTGTGTAATTTTTACTGGATCTAACCTTACGTTAGATCATAGTATTTTATTTCCTTCTTTTTTATTTACTTGTCCGATCAAGAATTGTGAAGAACAAATCCAACCGACTTGTGGTGGAGTGTTCGAGCATCGAAGCTAGGAACAAAACCAAGATTTCTAGTAATTTTCCAGGTTCATTAATTAATTGATTTATTGTTTTAATTTACATATGCTTTGTGTTGCTGTTTATATATATTGTCTGTTTGATATGGCCGTATTTATCCATGATTATTGTTTAGGCATGTTTAGCATGTCCGGCTAATCAATTTAGATATCGGTATGTAAAGTAAGCGGAATAAAGGAATCAAAACTGAGTTGGTTTAAATTTATTTCAAAATATAGTCACTCTTTTTCTGGTCTCAATTTACAGAGTTAATACCAAAGTTTTTGTACGAGAGTAAAAGACATAAAGAAGTTAAAATCAATAGAACGACGGTTTGAGCTTTTAACTGGACAATGTAAATTGAACATTAACTGTAAATCAGGGCGAAAGCAATTTTTAAAGTTAATTAAATTCTAATCATTTTCAAAAATTATTTTTAAAGGTTAAATGTGAGGACGAGAGTTAAGCATTTAAGTTTAATCATATAGTCTAAGTCAACAGAGCGAGAGTTTGAGACGAGGGCGTTTAAACGGTTAGTATTTTCTTAAAAAGAGTTTCTATAGATTCTATTGTTTTCAAAAAGTGATTTTAGATTTAACTAAATAGTGAGAGCGTACGTTAGTATAAAGTCATAATCTGATTGAACAGAGCGAGAGTTTGAGGAAAATACTTTTAATTAATAGTGTCTACTGAAAAGACTTATTTTAAAACTAAGAAAAAGACCAACGAAGATTTGATTCCCTAATTACGACGAACTACATATCGATATCCGTGTTATTTGATATTTAATCTAGATCCAATTTTAGTTTTACTATTCCCCCTAATCATCAAAGTATCATCCGCCTTAGCTTTACGCAGTAACCCTAGAAAAACGGTATATCGATTCATTAAGTCCCTGTGGGATCGATATCTTTTAAAACTACGCGATTAGACTGTGCACTTGCAGTTAATACCCCGATACCCCTGAGTTATATCCTTATTGGGTTGAATCTTGTTTCATTGTGTCCCTCTAGTTCGTCCCTAGATTGACTCCTTTCTTGTTATTTCCCCTACAGTTCCCTGTGGTTCAGGTGATCAATTGCTCAGTAAACAGTAATTGTTCATCTTCTCCCCGGCGGAGGTTGGGCCTTCTACCCAGTAACTGGTAGTTGTAAGTCCTATTTCTGTGGTTTTCTACCCAGTAACCGGTAGATGTAATCCCCTCTTTGTTGGTTATCTTTATCTAATATTCGGTATTGATATACCTTCATTTTGAGTATTTCACCCAGTAACCGGTGATATATCTCTTGGATGATTGCTTTTGTTAAGAAATTTACCCCCAGCGAGTCATCTTTCAGTTACCCTTGTTTGGTAATGATTTTTTTCTCTTTTGGATTAGTCATCATTTTATACCCAGTAATCGGTATCCCGTTGTCCTTTCTTTTCGGTTGATTTATCCTTTATTAACCCAGTAATCGGTTGTGGATAATCTTCCATGTGAGTATGTTATCTACGTTCTGACGGTAATAGATAATATATCTCATGCACTCTTCATTCGAAGTATTTTTCTTCCCCAGTTGAGTAAGATTCATATTTCCTTGTGGAATCGAATGTCCATTGTGTAAATCGAGTTTCTTTTTTTAGCCCTCCTTTTTGGATGATGAGTGTCTTGGATATTCCCATTCACGCCTGGTTGGTCACCTATTATATGCCCAGTAACCGGTATCCCTGGTGTTCCTTCCTTCTGCTCCCTATTATGACTTTTTGTCCCCTGTAGAGTCAGATTTTCCTGAGTTGAGATGTGCCTTTTTAGGCCTTCCTCAGATGTTTTGGACGATCGATATCTCTCACCCTTATACCGGTCTTAAATATTCTTTCTCCCTGAGCATGTTGTTCTCTCACCCTTATACCGGTTTTTTATCACATGTCTCTTTTCGAGTTTATTACCCAGTAACCGGTAATATCTCGTTGTTTCTTCCTCGGCTGAGTCCCTTAGTGGATATTCCCCACCTGAGTCCGGATTTTTATCCGAAGTATCCGTTGTGGATAGTTTTGTTGTATTGGCATATTACCCAGTACATGCATCTTTGCGTCAACTCGAGTCTTTCCATCGATTTATTTTCGTGGAATCCCTTCGTGTCTCCCAACAAGTTTCAAGTCGTGACCTGCTCATGCATTTTACCCTTATTTCTCCCCAGAGTCTCTGTCTCCCTAGTGAGTGTATTACTCTTTTGGATTTTCAGTTTCTCCTTATTTCTTTTTCTTTGTGGCTATATATCCCCACAGAGTATTAACTTTTGCATGCATACATCTGCATCATGAGGTCTCTTAGGGACCAAAATTCGTCTCTTTGTTATTATTTAAGCCCATTCTACCTCGTCGAGACGAAGATTTTCACCTTCATATCTCCGGCTAGAATGAACTTAAATAGGGGCATCTGTAAGACCCTAATTTTGACCCTAAGATCCCTCATGGCATTACAGCATTGCTCACTGCATTTGCCTCAAGGATCATAGCATCTTGGTTCCTTACCCTAGGGGTGGGACTTGTGTGAGTTGGTTTGAGACCACCAAGCATGTTTGTATTGTATATTATTGCTTTTCTTATTTGTTTAACTAACCAAAAGCACAAAAATATGTCACTAACTTGTTTTGTTTTGAAGCTTAAGCAATCATGAGATCCATTGCTTCTAGGAGGCTCATAAGCTCATTGAAGTGGCTAGATGGAGATGAAAGAAAGCATGACAATGGTTCCCAAAGCTCTCAATCATCATATATGTCTCCCAAGTATTTCAATTTGCCAACTTGATCAAGATAAACCAAAGGGCTTGAGGCTTGTTTCCCAAGGAAACCCTAATTCATTTGTGCATTGACTGTGCCTTGCTCATGAAGCAACCTCAACCTATGATCAAATTCAATCAAGGGAAGTTCTTTCATTCATCATTTCATACATATATGAGCCTATTTGAGTGTCCTCAATCATTCATTCATCAAGATTTGAAGTTTGGACTTGAGAAGTTGGCCAGTCAAGTTATCTGACCAAATTGAAATCCACTGAGACCTAACTTTTAATATGATTATTAAATTAAGATGACCCCAAAAGAAACAATGTTCTTAAGAACCATATGAACAACTTTAATGTTCATAACAATTTCATTTGAGATTTGGAAGGTCATCATTCATTTCAAAACATTATATGTCATTTTGACTGAAACCCTAATTTTAGGTCAACTTCCCAAGCACCTAACTTCTTCATTTTTTATGATTTTTAGGTGAGACCAATTTAATTGGAAATATTAAGATGTCTACTTCAAATTTTATGTTGGACAAAATTTCATAATCTTAAAATAAACACATGTGATAATACAAAACATTATAGGTCATCTTGGACCTAAGCCATTGAATCTTGAAAAAATCCAACTTTAAGTGCCCATAACTTTCTCATTAAAAATCCAAATTATGCAAAATTTAAGTCCAAATTGATCATCTTAAAAATATATACAACTTTAATGTTGGAGGTTTTTCCATTTGAGGCTTGCATCATTGAAACAGAAGGGCTTGAAGTTGGTCATTTGTGGCAAAAATTTTCAAAGGCATGTTTTGTACCTCAAACTTCATGATCAATTTTCATAATTTTCCAAACTCCAAATTATTTTTTGTCCAACATAGATTTTGTTCCTTATGCAAGACCTTTCCAACCATTACTCACATGTCTATGTTTGGATTTTTTATGTATGACTTTCGAAGAGGGGAACATTTGTGACCATTTATGCATTTCACGTGGAATCTTCATGCACAAGCAAATACCATTCAGATTGCATGTCCATTTCCATTTGGCATGTGTTCAACATTCATTTCCATCAGCTTTTGGGCCTCACATGCGCCTGTACAGGCCCATGCATGGAGGACCCAAAGCTTCATGCACACAGATTCTTCACCTCTTTGCTTGCACTTCATCTATAAATAGCATGCTTGCTTCATTCAATATCCATCCTGGAATCAACTTGAAGCTCTACAGAAATTGAAACGCAACCACACTAGAGGAATTTTGATTTTTACTTTCTCAAATTCGAACTTGAATTTCAACTTCCTTGGTTGATCCTCAGTTTATAACTCCTAAGCCTATCATCCTCATCATCTAAAGATCAAGTTGGAAGCAAGAGTTGGAAGGAATCGTGCTAATCAAAGCTGCACTTCAAAGGTTCATTGTCCAACTGTTTTGATCCATATCTCCTCATATAATGTGATTTTATTGTGTTCGTTTGGTTCTCTGAAGTCCTCGTGTGAGAGGCAAGTCAATAGTGGCTTTGATTTTATGAATTGATGCATTTCAGATTGAACACCTGGATTTTCCATCTCAAATTTCTCATTCCATAGATATCTTGGGAGAAATCCAAGGTTACAGGGGTGATGTACATCACCCCAGCTTTAATTTGGTATAAGGATCGTGCAATTTGGTTGAGGTTGCAAAACCTGCAACTGGTGGCCGGTTTCTGTTGGCTCACCGGAGAAGATAGTGGTTTTTTGTGATTCCATTTAATATTTTTTGTGAATTATTTTGTTTTTAATAGTTTTTAATTCATTTTAAATACTTTTTGATATTCAAAAATTCCAAAAATGTTTTCTTAACACATTTGGATCATGATAAGTCTATGAAAATATTCTCATCAATTTCTTAATTGATTTGAGATTTATTTAAGATTTTAATTCATTTGTTATATTTTAATGCTTTTAATTGATTTTAAAATAGTTTCTGTTTTCAAAAAATGTTGAGAAAATTTGTCAAATCTTGTTTGACCATGTTAGACTTATGATGATTCAATTGGACTTATCCAAGTTGATTTGAATTGAATTTGAAGTTTGACCATACTTTGTCCATTTTATTTTATGTATTATTTTAATTCCAAAAAATACCAAAAATTTGTTTGACCTTTCTTGACTTCTAATCTTCATTTCACTTCTGTTTACCATTGGTTGATATTGATTTCATTCATATTTGATCATTGTGTTTTGATTATTTCATTTGAATTTTCATTTTGTACATTTCATCTTCATCTCTTTTCTTCTTCTTTTTCTTTTGGCCAATGAGTTAATGATTTGTGGTTAGTATAGACATATGAGAGGCTTAACATTAACATTAACTACTAACACTAACTTTTAATTCAAGCATTTAATTCTTGCAATTTACTTTAATGCAATTTAATTTCTTGCTCATTTATTCATATTTCCTTTTCCCTTTGCTCATTTGAGCTCATGCTTATGTTTATGCTATTTTCCTTTTGCTCACTTGAGCTAATTATTGTGAATAAATATATTGTGGCTTTGTGCTTGTTTTGTGATTGTTTGTGTGAATCCAATGCAAAAAGGAGAAAGGACTTAGAATTAGGACCTTACCTATGCTTAATTGAGTTCAAGAGCAACTAGGCCTCATGTCTTTAGAATGCTAAACTTGTTGAAGAGCAACTAGGCCTCATGCCTTTAGAATGCTTAATTTTAAAGTTGACTTGAAAGGACCTCTAATTCTAAACTCACTCTTTGTCCATTCCTCTTATTGCATTGTGAACTTTTTGATTGTTTGTTCTTGTGTGATAGGGATTCCAAACTTGAGAAAGTAGGAAGGACCATTGTCATGAATAGCCAAGTTAAGAAGGACAAGCCAAATGGAGATTCTAAGAGTTTGATTGAATATTTGTCTGATTACTTGAGTTATTTGCTAAGTCCAAAGGAAAGGAGCATCTTGAATCATCTTTATGATCTCAAGAAAGGAACTCAAAGGGTTTTATCTCTTCTCTCATCTTTGCATGTTTAGGACTAGCCCTTCTCTTCTTCTCCTCACTCTAACCCAAGCCAAACTTATTTTGTGCAAACTTTGACATTGTTTTCAAATTAGAAACCAAGGCCTTATGCCTTTGATTTTCCAAAAACTTTTCATTAATACTCATTGTGAATAAACCTTAAGTCAACGTTGACCTCATTTTGTAAATACTTTTAACTTGTAAATACAACTCACTTCAAGTGATTTTTGTGGTTCCAATGACCACCTTTGTTAAAAACTCTTTCATAAACATTAGCCATGGGTTTGAGTTATCATAGTGGTTGATGTAAACATCACCTTATCCTTAGTGATTGGACTATAAGTCTTCCATACTTATTATAGGGTGGATCCCTCACTAGTATGTTGACGCTCTCCTCACATGGTGGATCGTTGGTTTAGGTTGAGTTTTCTCCCTTTGATAACAAAAGACCTTAAGGCTTTTGATTAAATCAATTCACCCACATTTTGAGATTTTTACCCCGAACTATGAGGTTTTGATCATACCTTTGTGATGGTATGTAGGAAATGGGTTTATCCATTCAAACAACAAAAATTGTAAATAATATGTATATTCTTCTCTCATCCTCCTAATCATGTTTGCACAAATATTTTCACAAATACCAACCTACAACACATATTTTCAAAAAGGGCTCCCTTAGAGTACTAAGGATATTTTGGGTGCTTAAAACCTTCCCATTGCATAACCAACCCCCTTACCCAGATCTCTGACATTTTTATTAGTTTTTGATTTGATAAAACTTCTCGGTTTTTGTTCGCTTTCTAACATTTCCTTTGGATAAATAGAAGTGTGGTGGCGACTCGAATTCTATGATTTACTTTTGATTTAGTCAATAAATCTAAAGGTAACTAATACCCCGCTACACGATGAAATTCTATTTCCCTGACGAGGACATCCTGTTCATAAGAGAGTGCAATATTCCAGGCCCCGAGGAAGGCCCCGAACCAGGATCACGATGGATGCTCGCGTTCGATGGTGCTTCCAATGCACGAGGCCATGGAGTAGATACCATCATTACATCACCAACAAGATTTCATCTCCCGTTTACCACAAGATTATGCTTCGACTGCACCAACAATTTGGCAGAATATGAGGCATGTATCTTCAGTATAGAAGCGGCAATCGACTTGAGATTCAAGATACTTAAGGTTTATGGGGACTCAACTCTCTTCATCATCCATGTACGAGAAGATTGGGAAACCCGCGATCAGAAGTTGATTCCATACAAAGAACATGTCCTAAAATTGATCCCTTACTTTGATGAAATCTCTTTTCTTCACATCCCAAGGGAAGAAAATAAATTAGCGGACACCCTTGCTACCCTAGCATCCATGTTTAAAATCACTTGGAAGAATCAGGCTCTTGCTATTAGCATTGACCGACTAGACGAGCCGACATACTGTCTAGCTACCGAGGAAGAGTCAGACGGCAAACCCTGGTACCATGACATTAAGACGTATCTCGAAAAACAGGTGTACCCAGACAACGCATTGATCACAGACAAAAAAGCTTTGAGGAGGCTCTCCTCTAAGTTCTTCTTAAGTGGAGATGTATTGTATAAACGAATCTATGATTCAGTGTTGCTCAAATGCATGGACAGACGCGAAGTCGAGAAAATTATAACTGACGTGCATGAAGGTTCATTTGGGACACACTCCATCGGGAATTCAATGGCTAAAAAGATCCTCAGAGTAGGATATTACTGGTTGCCCATGGAAACGGACTGCTTCCGTCACGTGTAGACTTGTCACAAGTGTCAAATCTACGCTGACAGGATACACATGCCTCCAGTACCTCTCAATGTCATTTTATCGCCATGTTCTTTCGCTATGTGGGGCATCGATGTGATCGGCCATATTGAACCGGCTGCTTCGAATGGGCATAGGTTCATCCTGGTCGCCATTGACTATTTTACTAAATGGGTGGAAGTTGCGTCATACACAAACGTCACCAAACAAGTGGCAGCTCGCTTCCTGAAACGCGACATTATCTGCCGTTATGGGATTCCCAAGAAAATTATCATAGATAATGGTTCGAATCTTAATAACAAGATGATGAAAGAACTGTGCAAAAGTTTCAAGATCGAACACCATAATTCTTCACCTTATCGGCCAAAGATGAACGGTGCAGTAGAAGTAACCAATAAGAACATAAATAAAATTGTTCAAAAATTGGTGAAGACATACAAGGACTGACACGAGATGTTGCCCTTTGCACTACATGGCTATCGCACTTCGGTGCGAACCTCGACCGGGGCAACCTCGTTCTCTCTGGTACACGGTATGGAAGCAGTCCTCCCAATCGAAGTAGAGATCCCCTCTCTGAGAATCCTAGAAGACGTCAAACTGGACGAAGCAGAATGGATTCAAGCCATACTCGATCAGCTGAACCTCATCGAAGAGAAACGCATGACAACTCTGTGCCATGGTCAACTTTATCAGAAGCGGTTGAAGAGGTCCTTCGATAAGAAAGTATGTCCCAGGAATATCCAGGTCGGTGACCTGGTACTCAAAAAGATCCTGCCTATCCACACAGACCCTCAGGGAAAGTGGAACCCCAATTACGAAGGACCATATTGTCGCAACCTGAAAAATGGAATGCGAAAAAAACAACCGGCGAAGAAAGACAGGAGAGTCGCCACCGTGCGTTATTTATCCCAAAGGAGGGAAAGGAAACGCTCGAAGTAAACCTGGAAAAAGGAAAGGACAAGACAGGGTCTCACAACCAAATCTTGGGTTCGGGAGTCGATTATGCGAAGGGAAGGTATTAGCACCCCTACGCATCCGTAGTACTCTACGGGATCCACTTTTGTAGTTCTTGTCTAAAGGGTGTGGGTTTATCTAATGTGTTATTTACTAAAAAAAAGGGGTCAAAAGAAAATGACTTGCACGAATGTCGCATCCACTGCATACATATCTCATCTGAATATGAGAATCAGAGTCTTCGTAGCTCGGCTGACCTATGGGTTTGGGGGATGTGTGCTCGCTAAGACATCGCGTCTTATGCCTACGTATCTCATATGGAATGAGAATCAGAGCAAGTCGTAGTTCGGCTAACTACGGGGTTATGGATTGGGTTTTGGACGAACGACGTTACTACGCAATCTACCAGATGCTCGACCTTTGGAGACTTACTCGCCTGTAGTAGAAGGAGTTAACGTGTTGCTTTGGGTTTTAGGGTTTGGAGGATGCTCAAGGGCAAAAGGGCAGTCCTGGACGAAGGAACCGCGCTACCTGTGGGGATACGAACACATACAAAAAAAACATGCATAAAGTAAATGAGCCAACAAGGCAATCAGAATAAATCTCCCAAATGGTATCCCACAAGCAAAGTGGAATATCCAGCGAGCTATCCCTGCAAAAGTCATGTGAGCCTTCACAAAAACTCAACAAAAGGGTTAGTGAAACACGATAAGGATTAAGCATTCAAGGAATTATTTATACATTCATATACATTTAAAACCCGTGGGCAAAAACCTAATGAAATTCATCCATCATACCTCATACATTCAGATGATCCAAATTAAGAACATAAAGGTAATGGGAATAAGGGCAAACCTGATTGGAGAGCTTGATTGAAATTGAGTTGCACCCGTGAGGTTTACAAAACAATCTTTAGGGTTTATGTGAGGTAGAGGTGATTCTGTGCAGTTGAGTTCCCTTCAGGGTTTGGAGGCTGCTCTGAGTTCTCTGTCAGGTTTCTCTCCAGGTTTTGTCCAGGGTTTTGTTCCAAGGAAACCTCAGAGTGTTTTGCTTCTCTTCCTTTTTCTCTCTCCCCTTTGTTTCAATGAAACTCTAGTATTTATAGCCTATCATTGGTAGCTTAGTGGGCTTTTGAGAGAGGTCCAAGTCTGAGATTTTTTTCTTTTCTTTTATTTATTTATTTATTTAATAAATTTTTTTTATTTTTTTTTTATTTTTATTTTTTCGTTTTTTTTTTCGTTTTTATTTTTTCGTTATTTTTTTTTTAAATAAAGTTTCTTGGATCTAATTCTGATTGACATGATGAAATGCAATATGAAATGTTAAATGACCTAAAAATGAATGCGTGAATAAGGAGGGCAAATTTTAGGGTGTTACAGCTGCCCCTATTCAGTCATCAGCTAACCCGAGCAGGATGAAAGCGAACAGCTTATCAGACAAACAGGGTGAGTTGTGATTGAAAACCAAAGACAGACCGAAAATTTGCGCTCCGAGAACACCGCAAAAATGCTGAAATACACCGCGCTGTTTATTTTTCTTCCGATCCTCTGGCTGAATCTGAATCAGTCTTCTGACTTAATCTGGAGTTTCGATCCTCTGGCTGAATCTATACTCAATTTAGTCCTCTGGTTGGATGTTAATTTTGATCCTCAGGCTGGATACGGTTTCAATCTTCTGGCTAGATCTTCTTCGATCTTCTGGCTAGATCTTCTTCGATCTTCTGGCTAGATCTCCTTTGTTTCGATTCTCTGGTTGAATCTATTTTCTTTGATTCTTTGGCTGAATCTACTTCGATCTTCTGGCTAGATCTGAATTGTTTCGATTCTCTAGCTGAATCTATTTCCGGTCTTCGGGCTAGACCTGACTTCGATCTTCTGGCTAGATCTGAATTATTTCGAGTCTCTGGCTGAATCTATTTCGATCTTTTGGCTAGATTTGAATTGTTTCGATTCTCTGGCTGAATCTATTTCCGGTCTTCGGGCTAGACCTGACTTTGATCTTCTGGCTAGATCTGGATTGTTTTGATGATAAATTCCCATCATCAGGATCTCGCATCTGGGGCATGCGCTGGTTGACCCTCTTTCGAAATCTACAGTCTTCATGTTAGATATGCAGCTTCGAGAATATTCCACTTTTTGGGCTTCGTACATATTCTTCAGGCTAGAACATGCTGTATCGACCCTTCAATTAGACTTTTATTTTTTAAATGCGATCCGCGGGCTGGATCCTCTTGTAGGTTGATTTTCTGTTGAGCTGTCAATCTATTCCTCTAGTTGGCTTGCTGGGGAAATAACGCTCGTAGTCGACTCTCTGGCTGAATCTTCGAAATGACCCTCAGGCTGGATCTCTAGAAAATGATTCTCAGGCTGAATCTTCGAAATGACCCTCATGCTGGGTCACACACACACTTGATCCTCTAGCCGAATCTCATGACTTTGGTTGTAAAGTAATTTTTCAGTCTGCTTTGAAGAACCTGTTTATCAGCTTATGTGTATGTTTGATATGCATGCAAATACAAATGCAAATGTTATGCATGGTGCAAAAGAAAAAAGAAATCTGCTTGGGGAAGCAACTCTGGCAGGGAGCGGATCGCTGTATCAATCCTTGAATGCTCTGTGGGGAACGATCCGTCTGCCGGGACCGGGGAGCCACCGAATATAAATCGGCCGTTTTTGAAAAGTCAACCTTGCTGGGGAAGTATCAACTATGGAAACTTTGCTTGGCGAGGCTCTGCGAGGAGAGTCTGTGAGGAAAGCACTTCCTGGGGAAATATCGTAGGAATCGACCTTTGCTGGGGATATGAACTTGCTAATCGTCCTCAAGCTGGGGATTAAAACAAATCTATTAAAAAAAATAATCTGCTGGGGACGAGATGAACACTGGGAACACCACCCTCTTGTCTGTTGGGTATGCGACTACTCCGCTGTTGCTGGGAAGATACAGTCTAGCACTGTCGACTCCTCTGGGGATATACAGTCTGGATACTGTCAACTCTACTGGGGATATACAGTCTGGATACTGTCAACTCTACTGAGGAATCTGCTCTGCAGAGGAGAGGCTTTGTCAACCGCTTGGGGGTGAGGATTCATGACTTGGCATCCGGTTCCTGTGACCTGTAACCAAAAAATACACGTATGCCCCGGGGAATTACTCGGTTTGAATTCACCGTCCGGGATTAAGCACATTCAAAGCAATTTTGACTGTTTTCCTGCGTAAGTCATCTGCAAAAGCCACCATTACATTCAGATGCAATATGTTTCCTCAAGAATTCAAACATTTTTTGCAAACAAACTGATAAATGAAAAGTAAAGAGGCTTTTTAACTGAATTATTCGACTTTTGTTGCTTGAAAAATTTGTGCCAGGAATAGGCGAGTACATCAGGAAGCTGATCCCTGGAAAGAGGCGATCGCTATAAATTGAACAAGAGAAACTATCCTAATGGCAATGTGGAAACGGGGTCCCACCAAGTTTCGACTCTGCTATGGCTCGTATGTCCTCAAGACGCTCTGCTCATCTTGCTTTCTGAAGTGGATGATTAATCGATCTTTTACCTTCGAAGATTGCCGGATTGAATGAAACGGTGATATAACACGGATGAACTCAGATCGCAGTTATTCGCTTTTCCCTAACTTTTGCGTGGACCGCCCTTTTGGGTTTTCGATCCATCGGGATACCCTTTTTTTTGCCTGAGCCTCCCTTTCGGGTTTTTGACTCACCGGGTGTACATTTTTATTTTATTTTTATATCCCTAATTTTCGCCCGAACCTCTTCATTCTTTTTTTTTGGTTCGTTGGGATGCCCCTTTTTTGCCTGGACTATTCTTTTTACTGTCCAGCGGATCTATTTTATGCGAAGTATTTTTTAACTGCATCTGAGTTGATAGGGGATGGGAAGTCTTCGCCATCCATGGTTGTTAGCATCAGAGCTCCGCCGGAGAAAACTCTTTTAACCACGTATGGACCCTCGTTGTTCGGTGTCCATTTGCCCCTGTGATCTGTGTTGGGAGGAAGAATTCTTTTGAGTATCAATTCACCGACTCGATACTCCCGAGGGCGCACTTTCTGATCAAACGCTCTCTTCGTCCGTCTCTGATATAGATGGCCATGGCATATAGCTGCTAGTCTCTTTTCCTCAACTAGGCTTAGCTGATTGTATCGAGAAAAGACCCATTCTGCTTCGTCCGGCTTCATTGTTGGTGTAGGGAAAAGTTATTCTGGCACAAAATGGCATATGAACCCCCTCCGGTGTGATCAACACTGCACCAACTCCGCGACCATTGACGTTGACCGCCCCATCAAACATCATAATCCATTTGGATTCAGGGTCATGTCCCTCCTCCGGGAGTGGTTCCTCGCAATCTTTCGATTTGAGAAACATGATGTCCTCATCAGGAAAGTCGAACCTCATAGGTTGGTAATCATCAATCGGTTGCGCGGCAAGATAGTCTGACAAGACACTTCCTTTGATGGCTTTTTGTGAAGTGTATTGGATGTCATACTCTGTCAGCATCATTTTCCACCTAGCAACCCTGCTGGCTTTTCAAAAATATACTTGACTTGATCCATCTTTGATATTAATAGAGTCGTGTGAGTCAACATATACTGTCTTAGTCAGCGAGCAGCCCATGCCAAAGCGCGGCAAGTTTTCTCGAGCAGTGAGTATCTTTGTTCACAGTCGGTAAAGTTTTTGCTAAGGCAGTATATTGCATGCTCTTTTCGACCTGACTCTTCATGCTGACCGAGCACACAACCCGTTGATCTTTCTAACACAGTCAAGTACATGATCAACGGTCTTTTACTCTCGGCCTGTAGACTGGCCCCGATCTTGATCTCTTTCTTGTCGTCTTCGGTACCAATGTTGATGGTCTCAACCACCTCCTGATAAGGTGTGATAGCTTGGTCCTCCTGTTTCAACAACCTGGCTAACTCCTCAGGCAATTCACAATCTTCCTCAACCCCTTCTTCGGCTTGATAGATAGGATTGTCGAAGTCATACTTGGCCATAGCAGTGTCGTTAGCAGTGAGATCCGGGTGATCAGTTTTACGAGGTGTTTTTTGGAAAGAAAAACGAAAAAGAAACATGAAAAAGAAACATTGCCGTTTTTGTAAAAGTAAAAATAATTGAAAGAAAGAGAACACAAAATTGTTTGCAAAAACTGTCCTTTATTGATGATGAAAATAATTGTGAAATGTAACTAAATGGATGGCCCTACAGATGAGTCATTACACCTTGGTCAAGGTTTAAGACTTTGTTATGCATGTGATAAAAGGAAAACAATAAAAATTACTCCTTCAGTAGAGTAAACCGGATGACTTTTTCAGACGACCAATTGTCGAGCTTTTCTCCTGGGACACACGGGCGAATCCAGCTATCTAAGTCACAGTCGCTGTCAGCCTTGTCTTCATCTGCAGCATTGACGGTGTGGGGAGAAACCAAACCCCCGCTGGAGAAAGTACCGGCTTCATTCTTCTGAGACCCCGGAGTATACCCCAATCCAAACTTGTCTTCTTTTATGATTGTCTCCACAAATTTGCCCCAGCCTTGGGCATTACCAGCCTTAACCACTTCAACAGCTTGCTTGTATGAAGAGATAGAAGTCCCGACCTTCTCAGACTCAGTTGAAAAGACAGTTTCGGGCGCGACCTCACTGATGTTTATGGCTTTGAAGCCCTGACACAGCATCTCATGCATCTCGCCATCCATCTCCACATACTTAAATGTAGACAGGTGGCTAACAAAAATATCCTCTTCACCACAGACGGTGACGATCTGACCTTCTAGTCCATATTTGAGCTTTTGGTGGAGAGTAGAAGTAACAGCACCGGCGGCATGAATCCAGGGCCGACCTATCAGACAGCTATAGGAAGGCTGGATATCCATCACATAAAAGGTACTCTTGAATACCTGCGGTCCAATCTTAACTGGCAACTCAACTTCACCACAAACAGCTCGCTTAGAGCCATCAAAAGCCCTTACAACTAAATTACTCGACCTCAGGGTGGCGTCATCGCAATCCAACTTCATCAAGGCTTTCTTTGGAAGAACATTTAGAGAAGAGCCTGTATCAACCAAAACATGGGAAAGCACCGTCCCTTTGCATTCCATTGTGATATGCAAGGCTTTGTTGTGATTCATGCCCTCAGATGTTAGGTCATAATCGGTGAAACCTAGCGCATGGCTAGTGTGTACATTCGAAACTACAGACTCCAGCTGGTTAACAGTTATCTCTATTGGAACATATGCCATATTCAGTACTTTCAACAAGGCTGCTCTGTGTGCCTCAGAGCACATCAATAGTGAGAGAATGGAGATCTTTGAGGGTGTCTGATTTAGCTGGTCGACTACCTTGTAGTCACTTTTCTTGATAATCCTCATAAACTCATCCACTTCCTTCTCGAATGCGATCTTAGGAGGAGCTTCCTCGGTAGTAACCTCTTCAGTGGATACCTATTTTCCTTTAGCCTTGGCAGCTGCCTCAGCTTCAGCATTCGTGCGCAATGTTGATGGTGCAAATAGGCGTCCACTGTGAGTGAAGCCACCAATTCCTCCAACATTGTCTACAGCGGAGCTACCAATGTCAATGTCTTCTTCGTTAACTTTCTGCCCCTGGCAGTAGATATCAGCCCCATAGTGCCACGGGATAGAACTATCTTTCTCATACGGAACAGGTCCTAGTACCGTGATGGTGACCGGACCAATCAAAGTCGGTTGAGGGTTGTCAGAGTAAATTGGTGCTGGACTTTCTGGAAAATATATTGTTGTCAGAGCGGGTCTCTCGGGAACATATATTTCTTCAGGAGTGAAATAAAACGTTACTGTCGACACATCATTCTTCACTGGACGAGTCTGATCGAACTGAAGACAACCTTCATCTATCAGTTGCTGAATACCCTTTTTCAAACTATCACATCCGTTCTCGGCAGCTTGACAATTTCCGCACTCTTCCCCACAGCCCGGGAAAATCCATCCTTTCAAGAGTCGGTCTTTGACCACCGATAGCGAAGTCTTCACTTTAGTCACATCAGAAACCAAATTCAAAGTTTCCCCACTATCAACAACATTAATCCTCTGCCCGTCGTGAGCCGGCATCGGGTTTTGGATAACATTAGGCACCAGAGAAAAATTGATGGTCTGGGCATCTCTCAAATCTTGTACCTTTAGCTGGAGAGCCTTGCAATTATCTGTAGTATGGCCAGGTGCGTTGGAGTGAAAAGCACATCTGGCGTTGACATCATAACCTCTAGGCATATTATTGGGATCGACCGGTGGGGCCAGAGTTCTCAACATAACCAGATTCATGTCAATCAGCTTGGGAAGTAATACAGAATAAGGCATTGGGGTTGGCTCAATGACCCGGTCCGCCTGCCTTGGACGTTGTTGATAGGGTCTCTGCTGACCCGGATTCCCTCCTTGTTGTTGATTGTTGTACTTGGGTTGCTGTTGCGGATGATACTGCGGTTGAGGAACAGGTGTTGGAATAGTGACTGCGGCCACTTGATCTTGATAGTAATTAGGGCGTCCTCTACCCCTGCCTCTGCCGGCATATACAACGCTCGTCTCACCTTCTCTTCTTCGCTAACCGTTACCAGCAAACGGTTTCTTGGGAACTGATGAGTTGGAAGCACTGTTGTCTTGAATTCGGCCCATCTTCAACAGACTCTCGATCCTTTCTCTAGCAATCACTATCTCTGCAAAGCTGATTGATGGGCAAGCAGCCAATCTCTCGATATAATTGCCTTGAAGAGTGTTCATGAACATGTCCGCCATCTCCCTTTCAGACATAAGGGGTTGGACGGATGCAACAATCTGTCTCCAACGCTGAGCATATTCTCTAAAGGTTTCCTTGGCAGTCTGAGACATTCCTTGTAACAAGGTCCGATTTGGAGCCATGTCCAAGTTGTATTGATATTGCTTGATAAAAGCCTCTGCCAAGTCTTTCCAGCTCTTGATGGTAGTACGAGACAAATGAGAATACCATTCACGAGAAGCTCCAGTTAAACTGTCTTCAAAATAGTACATCCATAGCTTTTCATCTTCAGTGTGAGCTCCCAACCTTCCCAGATAAGATTGGAGATGAGTGCATGGGCAAGAAGCCCCGTTGTATTTCTCAAAAGTAGGGGGTTTGAACTTGTGAGGGATCCTTACTCCCTGAACCAGACCAAGATTGGTGACATCAAAACCTAAGGAATTTTGAGACTCCAAAGATTTGAGCTTCTCAGCAAGCTCATCCATATGACGAGTGGTCTCGAGGGCCTCGTCGTGCAAAGAAAATTGATCATACTGACAATCTTCAGTAACGGGGCGCCCGTTAATCTGAATTCCTTGATTCACATTGTACCTTCCGCCAATACCATTTCCAACATTCACCGTGTTGCCAACATTACCCGGGTTTCCATCAACATTTGCGTTACCCGCGTTTCCAGTGTTCACAATGTTATCAGCGTTCCCAGGGTTACCAGGATTCCCAGGGTTACCAGGGTTCCCCTCAGCACTTGGTATTTCCACCTCTGGATCGGGCCTCGGTTGCTCAACCAATTCCCTCAGCTTTTCTTGGCCTTCTGCCATACCAGTCATCAATGTCATGAACTGATCCATCCTTTCACGCATATCAACCAGTTCTTTCTGTATCTGGTCCATTGCTAGTCATGGACGGTTTTCCTTTGTCGGGTACCTGTGAACTCGCTTGGGACCAATAACTTCCTGCAACAGGGAACAAACATTAGACATTGCGGTGACACCTGCAAAACAAATAAGGGTTAATATGCATGGTATGCGATGCACTGCTTATTCAATTTTAAGGCCCCCCCTTAAAAAGGGAATACCCTGCAAATGAATAAGCATGAGATGTTGGATGCAAATATGCGAATGATGTTATGCAATGCAATGGCATGTCAATCAGGATGGCTGGATCCGCTTGAACATCTGTCAGGTTGCACTGCCTGGAGAGAAATTAAGAGGATCAAGCAAAGCACACCAAACAAAGGTCATGGGATGGATCATGTTATCCTTAATATCAACCATCCATTTTGGTGGATTATGGTTTACACCTTATCAACACCCAAGTTTCATTGATATTAAGGATACCTGAACGGATCGACCATGAATCAAAGGTTTGTTGTAAGTCACGAGCATGGAGTTTAGGTTAAGAACCACCCAAAGGGAGTGTACTAAGGTTTAAACCTGCCAAACATGTTCTACAAAAGGTTCCCATAGTCATAATCCCATCTTTCGGATATTATCGGAGGAACGACTACTCCTATTCCAAAAATATTCTCAAGAGAGACTCTTATGAGTGTAGTATCGCGTAACAATCGTATCAAAAGAAGGGAAAGGAAACGCTCGAAGTAAACCTGGAAAAAGGAAAGGACAAGACAGGGTCTCGCAACCAAATCTTGGGTTGGGGAGTCGATTATGCGAAGGGAAGGTATTAGCACCCCTACGCATTCGTAGTACTCTACGGGATCCACTTTTGTAGTTCTTGTCTAAAGGGTGTGGGTTTATCTAATGTGTTATTTACTAAAAAAAAGGGGTCAAAAGAAAATGACTCGCATGGATGTCGCATCCACTGCATACGTATCTCATCTGAATATGAGAATCAGAGTCTTCGTAGCTCGGCTGACCTATGGGTTTGGGGGATGTGTGCTCGCTAAGACATCGCGTCTTATGCCTACGTATCTCATCTGGAATGAGAATCAGAGAAAGTCGTAGTTCGGCTAACTACGGGGTTATGGATTGGGTTTTGGACGAACGACGTTACTAAGCAATCTACCGGATGCTCGACCTTTGGAGACTTACTCGCCTGTAGTAGAAGGAGTTAACGTGTTTCTTTGGGTTTTAGGGTTTGGGGGATGCTCAAGGGCAAAAGGGCAGTCCTGGACGAAGGAACCGCGCTACCTGTGGGGATACGAACACATACAAAACAAACATGCATAAAGTAAATGAGCCAACAAGGCAATCAGAATAAATCTCCCAAATGGTATCCCACGAGCAAAGTGGAATATCCAGCGAGCTATCCCTGCAAAAGTCATGTGAGCCTTCACAAAAACTCAACAAAAGGGTTAGTGAAACACGATAAGGATTAAGCATTCAAGGCATTATTTATACATTCATATACATTTAAAACCCGTGGGCAAAAACCTAATGAAATTCATCCATCATACCTCATACATTCAGATGATCCAAATTAAGAGCATAAAGGTAATGGGAATAAGGGCAAACCTGATTGGAGAGCTTGATTGAAATTGAGTTGCACCCGTGAGGTTTACAAAACAATCTTTAGGGTTTATGTGAGGCAGAGGTGATTCTGTGCAGTTGAGTTCCCTTCAGGGTTTGGAGGCTGCTCTGAGTTCTCTGTCAGGTTTCTCTCCAGGTTTTTTCCAGGGTTTTGTTCCAAGGAAACCTCAGAGTGTTTTGCTTCTCTTCCTTTTTCTCTCTCCCCTTTGTTTCAATGAAACTCTAGTATTTATAGCCTAATATTGGTAGCTTAGTGGGCTTTTTCGTTTTTTTATTTTTATTTTTTTAAAATAAAGTTTCTTGGATCTAATTCTGATTGACATGATGAAATGCAATATGAAATGTTAAATGACCTAAAAATGAATGCGTGAATAAGGAGTGAAAATTTTGGGGTGTTACACATATGTCGTGAGAAAGGTTTTCTCAGGAGGAGCCTTGATTCTCTCAAATATGGATAGCGACGATCTGGCGTCACCCATAAACGCAAACGCAGTCAAAAACTATTATGCTTGATATGTGACCCTCTAAGTTGATTACCCCAAAGGGCAACTTAGGCAAAATGGGCATCCCGGTGGACTGTAAAAAGAAAAGGTTCAGGCACAAATTAGGGATATAAAATAAAAGAACTGAAAACCCACTAAGTTGATCCTCCTAAAAGGGGCAACTTAGGAAAAAAAGGGTATCCCGCTAGATCGAAAACCCGAAAGGGCGGTCTAGGCAAAAGTTAGGGGCTGACAGGCAAAGACTGTGTACTGTTCAGGGTCTGTGAACACGTCCTCCCAAGCAATGGAAATCCGAGCGAAGGGATCAATCTAATCACCATCGATTGGGGCAAAATGCGAAGATTCAGAAAGTATAACGACTATAACATGATTGGACCTTAATGGAAATCCGAGATTTTCCTATTGCCAATTTGTTTTCGCGCAATTACCTCATCTAGGAAATTGCTTCCTTGTTGTAAATGCCCATTTACGAGCCCGTTTTCGATCAATAAAATCTTCATTCAAAATCTCCTCGTTTTTTACTTTTGTGCTTGTGTGCGAAATATGACTGTTATTTCTATATAAACAATGCATTGAAAATTTCAGGGATAACAACAATAACGCTGAAATGAAAAATTGATTTTTACGTTGATCACAAAGTGTATAAGGGTAACCATGATGCCCAACTTTTTGCACACATCGCATAAAGACATAAGATCGCGAAGATCCTGAGACCTGTGAAACTACGACCAAGGAGATTTGGAGAATTGTCATTCGCCTTGGTAGCCCCCCTGTGTATTTGTACACCAGTCTGGGTATCAGAAAATCCATGGCAGATTCTTTCTCCCATCGGCAGTGGGAAGGCAAGAAGTCGGGAAGTCATGCAAGACGTAACCTGCACCCTACAAACAAGAGGCCTTGATACCCAAGCGGATGTACCTCTGTTCAAGGCACACCACGCCCAAACTTGGGGCATCCATGGACCCGCATACCATTGAAAAAGCCGATCATGCATAGCTCATATCATTTCATGCATATCATCTGATACAATCATGAAGCTCTAACAAGAAAGAAGCAAGTCCAAAACTCTCTTGGCACTACTAAAAAACTCATTTCCGTCGGCACCTTCCTTGAATCCAACCTTGTGGATAAACCATTTTTCAATACCCCCAGCGTTCAGTCCTAGTCGGGAGAACCATTTGTAAGTCCAGTTCTGTTGGCCAAACCATCCCCGGAATCCCGTTCTGTCGGTGTCTCTTCCCCTTTCCCCAGTCATGTCAAACATACATAATATTAGACCTTCATGTGTGTCTTTGAAACTGAATAGGTTTGACCCCTAATGGTGTGTTCACTTCTTTTCTTTCCGATAAGGTTAACTTCAGAAACTTGTTTCCTTTTCTGTTCTTCCTAATAAGGTCAACTTCAAGACCCGTTTCTTCCCTTTCCGATAAGGTTAACTTCAGAAACTTTCTTCTCTTCCTGATAAGGTTAACTTCAGGGTCTATTTCTTCTCTTCCTAATAAGGTTAACTTCAGGATATTACCCTTCTCTCCCCGATAAGGTTAAATTCGGGCCTCGTTTCTTCTTTTTCTGATAAGGTTAATTTCGGAACCATATTATGTCTCTTTTCTTCCTGATAAGGTTAACTTCAGGATACATTTCTCCTCTTTTCGATAAGGTTAAATTCGGAATCCCTTATTCATTTCTTCCCTCCCTGATAAGGTTAACTTCAAGACCTTTCTCTTCTCCTTCCGATAAGGTTAACTTCGGAACCAGTTTCCATTTCTTCTTTTCCTGATAAGGTTAACTTCAGGATCCTCTTCTTACCTTTCCGACTAGGTTAAATTCGGAAACCCGTATTCATTTCTTCTCTTCATATAAGGTTAACTTCGGAACCCCCTTTTTTCGTGTCTTCTCTTCCCGATAAGGTTAACTTCGGGACCCCCCTATTTTTCTTCTCCAATTCCCATAAGGTTAACTTTGGAATGTTTTCCCAGTGATGTCGCCTCTTCTTTTCTTTCCGACAAGGTTAACTTCGGAACTAGTTTTCATATTTTCTCTCCCTGGTAAGGTTAACTTCAGGACCATTTTCTTCCCTCTCCGATAAGGTTAAATTCGGAATCCCGTTTTCATCCCTCCTCTTCCTGATAAGGTCAACTTCAGGGTTCGTTTCTTCTCTTCCTGATAAGGTCAACTTCAGGATTCATTTCGCCTCTTGCTGATAAGGTTAATTTCGAAAGCATACTCCGTTTCTTTTCTTCTTGATAAGGTTAACTTCAGGATACATGTCCCCTCTTTCCGATAAGGTTAAATTCGGAAACCCGTACTAATTTCTTTTCTCCCTGATAAGGTTAACTTCAGGATTCATTTCTTCTCTTCCGATGAGGTTAAATTCGGAATTTCGTTCTCGTCCCTTCTCTTCCTGATAAGGTTAACTTTAGGATCCTTTTCTTCTCTCCCCAGTAAGGTTAACTCCGGGATCCGTTTTTTGTCTTCCTGATAAAGGTAACTTCAGGATACTTCTTTTCTCTCCCCGATAAGGTTAACTTCGGGATCCATTTCTTCTCTTTCCGATGAGGTTAACTTCGGAGCACCTCCCTCTACCCTTTTCTTCTTTCTCCGATAAGGTCAACTTCGGACCCCATCCCTTAACAAAGTTGAGTTGTGTTTGGCCTCCCCCCCTTCTTTCTTCCCAGTCATAAATAAACAAAAAATAAAGTCCAGGTTCCGCCTGGCAAATCATTTCTTCAGCACCTTCCACCCTTTCTCCCCAATGGAAAATTTTCTTGATGATTGCCAGAGAGTTTCGGAAAAAAACGAAAGAATGAAAAGCTTGTTAATACAGAAAAAAAATAGAGAGGTTGTTATAGAAAAAAAAGAAGAGAGAATAATCATATCGCATTAGCATACTGCATATGTCATGCATATCTAACCTTCATAACCATTCACTTCCCATAGATAACATTTGAATCCCCAGCAGCTGCCTGCACAAAAGCTAGTTTGTTCATCTTATATATCAGTGAAGAATTTCTTCATGACCTATCTTCACATTTCATTTGTTCTTGGTGGGAAAATTTTCTGATATTTTAGTATTTAATCCTCTCCTACCTTGAATGTCCGGGAGTTGTTGCTATCCATACATTCATGTTTGAGAAGATTAAATAAGGGCAACTGTCATACCCCAAAATTCACCTTACCTTTCACAAAGTTCATCTAGGTCACTAACCCCAGTCATATGTATGTCTTCATATCATTCATATCAGCTGCATAACCATGGCCCAATACAAGAGGACAAGTATCTTAGACTCCTAGATTTGTGCTTGCATTTAGTGAAAGCTAAGGTTTCTCTGCAACTATAGGTGGCTCAATCAATCAAAGCACAAGTGGAGGAAGCTCTTGAAGATTGTGTTTTGTGTTCAACATTGGTGATTCAACTGTGGATTCTTGGTGAAGCAAAACCCTAATTTGGGATCCCCACTTGATCATGGTTTCCACAAACCTTAAATAATGTCCCATGCCCTTGTGGGTGGCTTCCTACCCCTAATTTCCTCTGATCATTCCTTTGTGGCTTGATTCTTTTGCTTGGTCAAGGCTCATTTAATAACCTTTTATGCATGACCATTCATGTTTTTCTCTAAGTCAACTTTGACCAAAGTCAACCAAATCCTCAAAAACCCTAAAATCCCAAATCCCTAATCCTAAACTCCTTTCCTAATCATTCAAGGTCCACCACGATCCATAAATTGTCCATTTATACAAAGGGGTAGCTTGATTCCATTTTTCCTTATTTCAACCAAACTCCATGTGCACATGACCAAACTACCAAGGGAAATGAACCAAGGGACCTACATGAGCCGCAAAAAGGAAACCACAAGCCAAGCCAGAAGTTATTTAAAAATGGCACATGGTATGAAACAATCCGGCACTAGTCTAAGAATAGGAGCCATGCTTGATGCGACATTTGAATCATATCAAGGTTCACCGAAATACAATTCAGCATGCATTCAACCTACAGTTAACCTGAAATGCCCGATGTAGCAGTATCCACCAACACTGTACCTGCAGTGCGCATAACATAATCACTTGCTACATGAATTTCCAAGTTAGAACCTGCAGAACCTTGGCCCTGCGATCATCAGGACTCAGGCATACCTTTAACATTACAAATAGCCCAAGTATCACTACAATGCAACATCAATAACCATCCCTCATTCGTGACAATAGAACTCAGATTGCATATTAATCATAACATACGAAATATCTCCATTAGCCGTGTTATAAGATTTGGGAAGGCTTCTGCTAAAAAGTTTCTCAAGTGGAGGAAAGTAAAGTAAAGATTTTGATCTTGGTCGCTCGGTATGATACGACATGTCAGTGAACTGATGAAAGGCTTTTGGAAATGGTGTTTGGTACTGTTTGTGATTTCTAGGAGAAATAAGGGTTTTAAAGATGCATCAGATAAGTTTTGGTGGATATACAGTTGACTCCTTGATACCTAATACAAACAGCTGTCAAGTGCTCGCAAATCAACCATACACCCTGAATCAGATAAAAGAGCAGCTTGTTGCAATGAATAATGGATTGACTATCATAGAGAATTGTATTAGCAATGATGTAGGTGTGTCCGGGTTTAAATTGGCAGATGAAGTATTCATAGATACCGATGAATTGAGCATTGATAGTTCTTCACTCATCGCTTTTTCAATTGAAACTGAGAGTGTTGCTGCTAGAAGCAAGTTATAAGGATTCACAAGTAATAATGACCTTAAGTTAATTGGAGAAATAACTGAAGAAAATGTGCCCCTAAAGTCTGAAAGAGGCATAATAATTCAATTGATGACGCATAATCAGTTATGCCACATGCTCCGAAATCGACCCCGAAAAAAATACTGAAATCGTTGTTTTGCTTAACAATGCAAGGAAAGTGGATAGAGCTCGAACTCATGGCGATGACCTTTTCGAATCTGGCCAGTTTATTGAAGCCTGCTTAACATATGGAGATGGTTTGAAAGTAAACCCCTTCGAATTTTGTCCGGTATCGCAATACAGCAGCATGTTGGCATAAGCTTGGCCAATGGCAAAGAAATCGATTGAAGAACTCTAACCAAACCTTGCGTTACCAACCAAATTATATGAAAGTTCTTTATTGAAGGGCTACGTCATATAGCAAGCTAGAAAGATTGGAAGAATCGATTCAAGACTACGAGGTCTTGCAAAAGGATTCTCTAAACGATAACACTGCCGCCCGGTGGTGAAGTGGAACAAGCATTAGGTCTTGAGCAGTTTATAACTACACAGTTTTCATCAGGTTGTTCTGCTGTCCATTTTGGAGCTGCATCAAAACTACAAAGTCAATCTCAATCTGAAAAGCAAATAACAGTGGAGGAAATCGAAAACAGTGACAATTGTGTTATGAAATTTGGTGGGTCTTCCATTGCCAATGCCGTGAGGGTGAAAGAAGTTGTTAACCTTATACTGAATTTTCCTGAGGAAAGGCCTATCATCGTTATATCTGCTACGAGAAAGATTACTAACAGGCTTTTACTGGCCAGAGAAAAAGCTATAAGTTGTGGAGTTACTAATGCTGATAGTATCGATGAGCTCAGTGACATAAAAGACTTGCATCTCAGAACAGTGGAGGAACTTGGAGTGGACAGAGATGTTATTGCAAAGCATCTAGAAGAATTTGAGTAACCTCTTAAGGGGATTGCTATGATGAAATAATTGTCTCCACAGACGCAAGATTACTTACTTTCATTTGGAGAGTGCATGCCCACTAGAATCTTTGCTGCATATCGTAATAAAATAGGTGTTAAGACTTGTCAGTATGATGCATTTGAGATTGGTTTTATAACAACTAATGACTTCACTGATGTCGACATTTTGGAAGCAACATATCCAGCTGTTGCGAAGAGGTTACACGGTGATTGGGTTTCTGATCCTGCAATTCCAGTTATTACAGGCTTCCTTAGAAAGGCCCGGAAACCATGTGCAGTGACAACACTGGGTAGAGGGGGCAGTGAGTTGATTTCTACAACAATTGGAAAAGCACTAGGACTACTAGAGATTCAGGTATGGAAAGATGTTGATGGTGTTCTAACATGTGATCCAAATTTATACCCAATTCAGACCCTATGAAATGAGATGCGGCGTAAACATAAAGGTTGGTACACACAAAACGTGGGTGAAATACATTCCAAACGCTGCAGTACATAGCAATAAAACAACGACAAATTGCAGCAGCTGCATCGCTTAACCCAAAATCAACTCCAAATGGCAATGCCGATGACGAGTAACACCAAAGCCGCTAGCCAAGTGTTGATTCAGAGAACCAAAGAACACCCAAGACAATTACCGACATACCTGTAAAACGCAAATGAAAGCGAGTAAGCCAACGACGTCAGCCACGAGAGAATGAAGGATGAAAGCGTAGGTGAAATACCAAACACATTGGACCGCAGGTTGGCAATGACCTGAAATAACAGACCACAATCAAGATATAAACCACCGCATCAAACTCAAACCAAATTGAAACAGGATCATAATGTCAATGGTGAAGCTTAAAAAGGGTGTTATTGAAAAGCCTAGGGAAGAAGAAAACTCGGAAATCCCGTGCTTCAGGAAGACAGAAGTGGATGATCGTAGACAATATTGTAAGATATTAGTCAGCTTGTGTAACTAATCTGGTTTTGAAGACACCAAAATTTACGGTTGAAGTCAGAGAATTGAATGTGGATATATCTAGAAATGTTGGGTTTAACTCAAGTTTGTTCGTTAGACTATAAGTTTTACCTGTTCTCGTTCACATCGGCGAGACACAGATCAGTTGTGACCGGTTATCTAGTTTAAATGGTGGAGGATGCGATTCTTCGTGCCAGGCACCTTTTGGCTGCTTTAGAAAGGTCTCCCTCCCCTTTCATCTACGAAAAGTTCTCAGTATTTTGTGGATTTGGCCATGATAGGGAAGCTGGTAGTTATCGAGAATGTGGGTATTTCTAGTGGAGAGACTACATTGAACGTAACTAAGGAGTTGCTTTTGAAAGGCAAGATTTCATCAAAGTATTCTAAAGAAAAAACCAAAATCAGAAGGAGAAATTTTACCAGATGGAACACTTAATATCAATGGACTAGCAGTTGCAGTCATATACTTCAAGGTTGGCTATGCACCAGCTGATTATCCTTCAGAATCAGAATGGAAAGCTATGCTACTGATGGAACGATCTTCTGCTATCAAATGCCCTTCAATATCCCCTCATTTTGGTTGGCACCAAGAAGATTCAACAAGAACTCGCAAAGCCCGACGTTCTTGAGATGTTCCTCGAAAACAAGGACGACATTGCAAAAATGCGTGAGTCTTTGCTGGACCGTGGAGTTCGAATGACTCGGATATTATTAAAAAAAGCCAATGTAAATCTATGCAGTAAAAAGAACAATGATTAACCTGCAATTAACCAACTTATAACATAAAATTCTAAAGCAACCAACCGAACCAGTTCAGAGAATAAGGATGTATTGTTGGCGGCATCTCCTGTTCATGAGGATAACGCTATAATACTTGTTGATTATCATAAAACAAGAAGCTTCCATATGTGGATGACAAGAAACTACTATCCAACTTGGCTGCTAAATATCAGTCAAGCAACCCCATCTTAATAAAAACGAACCAAGTTACTCGTTGAGCAGTATGCTATCAGCCGACGTACTCTGAGAGATGTAAGTTTCTTATTTCGAGGCTTTATGTTTTCATACCCCGGACGTCTTTTGATAACGCAAGACAAAGAAGATTGGCCGCATCAAGGCTAATATTGAGAGAAATTGAAAAGCACTTCAGACCTTGGGTTACGCAGAGCCGACTTTCGACGATTCTTTTCGCACCATTCCTTGAGCAGCTAGAAAATATGATTCAAGGGAAAGAGACTTCCATAAGTCATGAAGAGCTTGCGCATAGGAGCCGAGATCATTCCTTATCTAATTATGTTATTATGTTCTTCATATTTGTTACGTCCGCTATGATATAAAATAACTCTGAATCTTTTCGAACCTTTCGTAATTAGCCTAACCAACACAACGATTGAGAAGCTTTTCAAATCCATTGTTGAACCAAGGGGCGAAGAGAGCGACCATGTGCATATTACCGCTTTGTCAGATCCATCGGGTGTTCCCATCCGTGTTGTATACCTCGACCGCAACTCATGTGATACTGGAGGTATCAGTGTAAGCCATCATGATCCTATCCCATCCACTGATGGCCTCCCGAGTTCCAGTGGAAATTATGAAAATTAGAACCCTTCACCATAAAGCAAAGTAAACCAACCTGAGAAAGGAAGTAAAAAGGGGGAAAATGTTAATGTTGTCTTAGAGGCTCATGGGTTCGCATACCCTGAAGGAATCCGTTTTGACAAAATCAATGACCAATCAAGTTATAACAACCAGCGTGCATATGGGAAATCTAAGCTTGCTAACATTTCACATGCCAACCAACTTACAAAAACATCTCCAGGAAGACGGTGCAGATATTACTGTAGATTATCTTCATCCAGGAACAAATGTCACCAACCTTTTCCGGCATGACAGTGCAATGAACGGGAAACTTGTGTTGAAAAATGCTCATCAGGGAGCAGCTATAACATGCTATGTAGCATTACACCCATAAGTTAAAGGAGTAATTTGCGAATATTCATCATAACAATATCAAAAATCAGTTGCAAAACTCATCAATCCCTAAGCTGCCCTTAGCTGACCTAAACTGCCCCATTCAGTTGCAACCAACTTCAACTTCTATAAAGCCATAACCAGTTCCCAATCATTTTTTCGGTTCTCCATTTTCTCTCATCTTCATCACTCTCAATCACATGTGATTCCCATGGCTCCCTCCCAATTCCTCACTATACGCTCTCCATTATCGTAACTATTAGAGCTTCGATATTAGAAGCTCTAACTAGTTGAGCTTCAACCTTCATCATCCTCTCTGATACATTGAATCGTAGGCTCATCTCAAGAAGAAGTTATTCATATAGACTTGAGATTGGAGAAGAAGAAGATTGCTTCGTATTCATAAAGAATCAGGAAGCATAGTCACTAGCTGGAAGTAGAGTCTTTGTCGGCGCCAACACAGTCGTCACCGTCGTCGCATCCGATAAGGTAAAGATTCGAAAGTCTCTCTTTCTTTAAATCCTTCGTGGCCATGACGTAGATGAGAACAAGAGGGTTCAGACCCCCCAATCCCTTGGGCTCTGATCCTTGGAGAGAGGAATTTGATTTAGGATCTTGGTTTTAGGATTCTTGGAAGATGTCGCTTTGGTTAAGAATTTGGAGTTAGGATTCCGTAAGATTGACGAGATATTCGGACTAAGGAGGTGAAGACGAACAAAGATGTATCGGATTCCTATTTTAGTGGCCACCACCGTCGAAATCGATTTCCGGCGCGGTGGTCCGCGGCAGCGATGAATGAGAGGCTCGCCGGAACCGTGTCTCTGGTTGGCGCGCGTCTTTAGGTTATTTTTTAAACCAAGTCTTCTTCCTCAATTGCCACGTGACTGAATCGCTGAGGGTCAGGAGATTGGGCTTCTGCCAGCCAAGCCCAATATAGTTGCTAGGTACCACCCCCATATTCTAAATACCCCCCCCCCCTGGCCAGGAGGCTAATTTTAGCGGGCCTTTCATCCATATGCCCACTCGCCTGGAGTGCAGTCTTGCACCCTATAACTCCAGTCTGCACCCCCTGGCCCATTGCCAATTATTTTGTCTTCTTTGTTGTTTTTTCATGGATTTTTTGTTGTCGTTTTAATTTCCTTGATTATTAGTAATAATACATATAGTAGAATTTAACTAGAGTAAATTTAGATTTTTAACATGATTAGGATTTGTTTGTTTTATTAATCCATTTGTTAACCATGAAAAACTCCCAAAAAAATACTTGATTACCATGTAAGTCTTGATTAGAATTTTCCCATAATTCTTGACTTTTAATTCATGCTTAGGAATAAAATTGATAAATGTCACGTTCATGCTCATGTCTTGCATTTTAATTCCATTTAAAGTGTTCAATTTCTTTGATTGTTATTGTTAGATCTAAATTTGAAAATGACATTTCAATTTGATAGGATGTGTTAGCATATCTATTATTCCTACCATGATCATTATTTCATTTCATCATACCATTTCACTCCTTTGAATTAGAAATTTTAATTCCATCTCTATTAATGCATAATAACCATATTTGTTTTTGTGGTGACATGTGAATGAGAGATCCAAACATCCTCCAAGTTATTCCTCTTATTTTTATTCAATAGTTGTAACTTGTGCTTTCTTTTCATGCTTTGTGTTATATCGTATGGATCCCCCCATTATGGGTTAAATGTTCCCCTTCCCCCGAATCATGTAATAGCTTAGATTTATTTCTTTCTATTTAGCTTACTATGCATGTTAATAACCAAGATAAAATACAAAACGATAAACAAAGCATTTCAAAAGAAACAAAAGGTACTTGATTCAACGTCAAGTTGTTTTCCGAATGAAACTCACACTATTGCAACGTGAATGTTTGATCCAACGTCAAGCATTCTCTATCCACTCCATGACCCATTCTATCATCTCTTCTCCAGTATCTTCTCAACCTTATGCTATCTCTCTCCTCCATTCTTCACTCACTCTTTTCATAATAAATTCAAACACTTGATCCAACATCAAGTTCCTTTTTCAAAACCTTTTCATAACAAATTGGAATGCCAAATGGGGTGTACGTGTTTGTACACAACATTCAAGTAATTGGGAATGTCGGCTGTACCTAGCCTGAGGACCTGACACTTGACTTTCCTCCTTAAAACATCTAATGATTCAAACAAGTTAGATCTAGGTGCTATGAGGAAGAAAAAGAATAGTTAGGACTCCATTTTCCTCTCGATTCCCAAGTACTTTGATTGTTGACTGTACTTAGTCAAGGGTTAGAGACTTGTCTCCCTCTAAGTCCCAATTATTAGACTTGCCAAAATTCTTCCACAATTCAAATCTATTTTTGGATGAAAAAGAGTGGTTAGGATAACTTATCCTCTCAACTCCCGAGTTATTGGACCGTTGATTGTATCTAGCCAAGGTTTAATGCTTATCTCGATGCATAAAATAAACCCTAATAAATCAAATCATCTTTTGCCTTAGGGAACTCTATCCAAAACCTTTCAATAAGAATGTGTTGCTTCCGTTATACCGTGAACGAAGCTTAAGCCTCCATGTGTGAACAAGTAATGTTTAACTGCTAGAGTGTGAACCAAGCGTATCCACTTTACCACAAACAAGCAAATACTTTCCCCTCCCGTGACAGAGTATACAAGCAAGTGAACAGCAGCGCACGAACGTCAATACTGTTCAGTAAAAACAACCAAACAAATATGCCATTTTTGAGCTGAACTACGAAGCTCTGACTTCCCTATTGCACGTATGGGGATACGTAGGCACGAGGGCCCAAATCCTCAGAGAGCACACTAACTTAAAACTTATTTTCTCCCTCATCTTATCTTTTCATCTCATTCCCGATAACAAGCAATTTATAGATAAATAAACATACATACGCATTTGATACGAGCAAGTGGTTCCCATGGAGTACCATGGATGTGAGTGGTGCTAATACCTTCCCCTTGCATAACCGACTTTCGAATCTGCTCTTGGTTGCGAGACCGTTTATCTCATTTGGGGTTTTATCGCTATTCTCTTTCCTTTGGAATAAATAAAATCTGGTGGCGACTCTGTATTTTTCGCAGTGCTTCACACGTAGACTTGTTCCAATACTCTCTGCAAAGCCTCTCTATGTGCCTTAGAATTTATCATTAATGAGAACACATAAACTTTTGACGGAGTTTGAAGCAATTTCTCCACAATGTTGAATTCACTTCTCTTAATCAGACGTAATACCTCATCATTATCGTTAGCCTTCAACCCGCTGGATTCACCAAAAATATCTTCCACAACCTTAGGAGATACCGGGCTGAACACACGACCACTACAGGTCACCTTCACTATATCCGCAATACCCACCACTGAATTTGCAACTAGAAGAGGAACCTCTTGACCATTCTCAATCATGGTGGCATTATACTTATATGGCATATCTTTATCGGATGAATAAGGGACGAGGCTCGCTAACCGTATAACCAACGACGATACCAATATGTTTTATTTTCTACTACTGCTGTTGTCAAACTTAATAACTACCCACTCAGGGGTTTTGAACACCAGTATAATAATGTTTACATCATTTCCCAAATACATAGATTGTTGAACTTGAATAACATTTTCATCCATCAGCCTTGGAATATCCCTCTTGACAATTACACATCCTCGAGGGTTAACGCTACAAATAACACAACCATCATGGTCATGTTCACAATGGCTTACTAGGAACAAGTCTCTGTGAATTTCCACCAAATACCTACGGATACGGTGCACATCAAAAACCCTGAAACTCCCAGGACAGTCATCTACCATGTTCGCAAAAGTGTTTCCATGAGCAGGCAACGGGTTTGCTTTAACATTTGGTGCTTTGTCCTTAAAGGACACCATACAACTCTTAAACAACTTCTGAACCTCGTACTTCAAGGGATAACAGTTTTCAATATCATGACCAGAAGCTCCCTGGTGAAAAGCATAACGTAAGTTAGGTTTGAACCACGATGGCAACGGTTCAGGAATTTGTGGAGGATTCCCTGGTTGGATAAGATTTTTGACTTCCAAGGAAGGGTACAATTCTGCATATGTCATAGGAATAGGGTCAAAAGAGACCTTTTTCCTCTTAATGTTTTGATGATGATTGTTGTTGTTGTAGTTGGTATGCTGTTGCAGTTGTTGTTGATGTTATTGTTGAATAGGAACTGATTGATTTGTTGAGTTATTGGTAAAGATTGGAATTACTGATGATACTTGATGTTGATGTGGACCGACTGGGAATTCTTCCTCACATGAGGCCTCCTCTACCTCCCTACTGATACTGCGTTTGTTTCTCCTTACTTATTTTTGGAGAACCTACCACCATACTTCTTGCTCGCCGACGCTTCATCTTTGGATAATCGTTCCTCTCAGACTCCTTCTTCAATCTCATCCCCATGTTCACCATCTCGGTGAAATCATTAGGGGCACTTGCAATCATACGCTCATAGTAAAATGAACTTAGCGTCTTCAAGAATATCTTAGTCATTTCCTTTTCCTCCAGAGGTGGACTAATATGAGCAGCTAATTCCCTCCTTATTTGGGTATATTCTTTGAATGTCTTTGTGTCCTTCTAAGACATCGATCTCAAATGATCCTGATATGGAGCCATATCAACATTATACTAGTATTATTTGACAAAGGCCTCACCCAAGTCATTAAAATTACGGACACTAGCACTGTCCCAACCCATGTACCATCTAAATGCAGCACCAGTCAGACTATCTTGGAAGTAGTGAATAAGAAGTTGATCATTATCGGTTTGAGTAAACATCTTTCTAGCATAGATTCCAAGATGACAAAGAGGACAAGTATTCCCCTTATATTTTTCAAAGTCTGGGACCTTGAACTTTATCGGGATTTTAACATTAGGCACTAAACACAACTCAACAACACTCTTACCAAATAAATCCTTTCCTCTTAGGGTCTTCAATTCCTTGCGCAGCTCAAGGAACTGATCATTCATCTTGTCCATATTCTTATAAACATTCGGACCTTCAGACGGCTCAAAATGGTAAATGGTATCCTTAACATGAGGTAGAGTATACACAATAGGAGGAGGCATAAGCAGGACCTGGCTAGATCACGTCACAACGACAAATGTTAGAGCGTACCCTTCAGGCACAAAGTTTGGTGGCATTCCCCACGGGAACCCAGCTGGCAGGGCATGGACATACTGACTAGAAATCACAGGAACAGATGATGAAGAAATCTCTGAAATAACAGTCCTATGAGGAGGAGGAGTTGCGGGAGCCAAAGATGGTTGGTTCTGAGAAGCAATCACAGACTCCATCAAGGCAGTGATTATGCAAATCTCATCCTTAAGCTCTTTGTTCTCTTGTTCAAGATGCTCCATTCTTCTCAGATGATTAGCTCGGGTGTTATACTGATGAGTCAGCTTGGCTGATACACAAAAGAAGAACTATAAGATATCTAGATGAAGAAACCTGTTATGCAAATGATGCATGAGATACAATGTTTTTGATTGTTTTTAATTTCAAGGAACATAAGAAGTCTTACTTGTAAATATAATAATAATCAACAATAATAACAATTAAATTAACCATAAATTCTCTTTTTATTCATAGAATTGGAAGGATTACACTAAGTACAATTTTAGAAACCAAAAATATAAATACAAAAGAAAAGGAAACTATCATCCTAAGGGTCCCTAGAAACTGAATTAGATGATCTGGCCAAGGGAGTGTACTTCATTCGGATGCGTCGAATCTCTGACTCAAAAGACGTCTTCGTCTGAGCTTTCTCGAGGACAAGTTGGTCAACAATCTTCTTCCAAGCACCGAATGGCTGAGGCATACTAGAGGCAACTAAATCCTCTGGCTCTCTTTATCTCTTCATTGGATGATCCTTAAGAACCTCAATAAGCGCATCCTTGTCTTTCGACTTAAGTTTCAACTCCTCATGCTTTCAGTTCAAATCATGGAACCGTTCTTCCCACAAATATCTCTCTTGCTTCATCTTGGCAAGTGTGTATTCCAACTCATCCTTATCTTGGTTAGGGAGAGCTAATGGCCCAACCATAACCACAGACATAGGTCCCTCACAAGCGTACAACATCTTGAGCTCCAAAGCTTTTTTCTTCATCCAAAAAGTGTACGCTTCCAAAGCTACACAGTTGCATGGACCAAACTCGGATCTTCCTTTCCTATGCACATTGTGCCAAGCACACATCATCCTAGTCTTCAAAAGTTGGGGATCTTTACCCTCCTGATAGAATAGACCTTCTAACTGAATGTTATTAGGCTTATCTCTCAAGGGGAACCCAAGTTGACGACGGGCTAATGTTGGGTTGTAGTTGATTCCTCCTTGCGTACCAATAAGGGGAACATTAGAGAACCCACCACAACTGTCAATAATATCCATGCTACCCAATCCATAATCATACAAAACAATATCATCATTAGTGAGAGATATAAGTCTCTAGGACCAACGTAGACATTGTCAATTCTCTAAGAAAGAAGGCATCTGAGGCAAGTGCGAAATAAACTACTTCTACAGAAGAGGAACACAACACACAATAGTTCCACCACCTTTAGAATTCCTCAAATGTAGAGAGAAATACATGTTACCCAACAGAGTCAGAACAAGATTCCCAATCAAGAAGATTCTAATGATGTTAATATCAATAAAACCGTTAGTGTTAGGGAACAAAGCTAAACCATAGATGAGCAATACAAATATGGCTTCAAAAGCGTCCATGCTATGACTTGAGAAAAAATAGTAGCTCTACCAATGAAAAACTTAGAAGTCAACCCTAGAATCCCTCATTTCTTCACCATGTTGGCATCAATCTCAAATTTCTTAAGATGAAGAGCTTCGGCTGTGACATGAGATCTCGGGATCTCCTCTAATCCACTAAAATGTACCTTGCTAGATACGAGTATACCTAAGAGATGGGAATACTCCTCCAACATGGGCACAAGCTGATAGTCAGGAAAAGTGAAGCACCGATAGAGAGGGTCATAAAACTGCACCAAGACACTCCAAAGTCCTTCAACCACATCAGTAAATAATACAGACAAGAGATTACCATGATGTTGTTTGAAGTCCAAGGGATCTACTACAAAGGATGATAACTTCCTTAGATAGTTGTCCGACCTCAGATAGTTGTGACTTCTATATAAGTCCAATTACGATTGCATAACATAGAGCTAAATTTGTTCCGCAAATCATAGCATTCTAGTAAGTGAGATTATAAGTCTCCCATTCTTCATGGTATTGTGTGGAAACTTGACCTTTTTTCTATTCATGAGAGCTAGTGGCATACTTGTTGATTTATCTAAGTTGGAGCCCTTCTCATGGATGATGTTTTGGTTCATGGATTCATACTTGTGAATGAATGGTTGAGTGTTCTCCAAAGAATGACTTAATCAATTAAAACTCTTCATTAACATTTGACTAACCATTTGACTAACTTTTTATTAATGTTGCTTTATTTTCAAGTCATTTACTTTATGCACTTTAAATTTCAAGTACCTTTATCATTCATTGTCATTTACATTTCATGCAACTTGTTTATGTTTCAAGTCCTTTTCACTTTGATCATTTGAGCCATATCTTATGATTGTATATATTGATTTCTTGTCTTTGTTTTTGTTTGTGGTCTTAGGACCTTAAAATACCTAATAATAATAAAAACCCTAAAAAACATTTTGGTGGACTGTTGGACTTGATTTGAACTTTTTGACTTAGAAGTAGGCAACTTTCCCTATGCTAAAGGACTTGGCCAATGCCATCATCTGAGACTGAGTTATCCTTGACAATGATTTTCATCTGATGCAAGATCTTGAGTTCCCTTTATTCATCTATCACTTTGTCTTTGTACTTAATTGTTATACTGTTATTATTGCTGATGTCTGATGATTGCTTCTGAGTTAACCACAAGGAATATTTTCATCTGATACATTGGAATACATTGAAGACTGCTAGCTATTAGAGTGCTTGCTTGGATATTATGGCTATCTTTATTTGATGCCTTGGTCTTCACATTGATTTGCCTGGATTGCTTATGCTTGTTGCTTTGTTGAAGTCCAAAGGAAAATGAGTTTCTATATGACATTCTTGTCTATTGGAATGCATGCCATTGGTAAGATCTTTTCAACTCTTAACTTTTAATTTTTGTCTAGGATAATCCATTCATCTCCTCCCACTTCTTTAATTTCAAATCTCTCCCTTTTTTCAAAACCTTCTTTGTTTGTGTTTTTAACTTAGACATGTTTTAATAATTAGAAACTTTGGCCTTAGGCCAATGATTTTTAAACTTTTTCTTAAATCAAACTTGTGAATAAATTTAACTATGTTGAGTTTAATTTCAAAAATACGAAAAGAACTAACAAACCCATTCAAATCTTTGGCCTTTTGTGCCTTTTTATTTAATTTTTGTTAAAATCAATTCACCAACTTTTTTGAAATTTTTACCATGAACTACGGGGTTTTTATCCCTCATTTTTATGTTGGTATGTAAGCATAAGACCAAAGGTCTTGTCAAATAAAAATATAATTAAAGAATTCTTACCTCATCCCCTAACTCTATATTTTATCAAACATCATTTTGACCAAATCACTTGGACAGAAAAAAGGGCATCCTAGGCATACCTAGAACACTTTAGGTGCTAACACCTTCCCTCTATGTAACCAACCCCCTTATCTGTAATCTCTAACATTTTATTAGTTTTGATTTGAAAACTTCTTATCTTTGGGTTTTATTCGTACTTTCTCCCCTTTCCTTTGGAAACAATAAAAGCGCGGTTGCGACTCTGGTTTTATTGATGTCGAGTTTATCCATAGCTTGATGGTCATGAATTTACAATTAGAGAAATTAAGTGGCGACTCTGCTGGGGAGTAGTCCTTAGTGGGTTTAGCCTACTTTTGTGTGTGTGTATATATTTGTATATTAGATGTTTGTTTGTATATATTGTTTGTATGATATACTTTGTCTATTGTGCTTGGTGATATCTGCATGGTGAGATAAGTCCTAACCCAAACTTGAGTGCAATCTAAGATAGGAGGGTGGTATAGTCATGTTGGCTTTGAAGGAGTAGTCCTGAAAGAGTTGACACGATATCCCCCACTCAGTGGAGACCTCTTTGGAGTTACTGATGTCACAAGAGTAAATTGTGGATAAGCATTAATTTCTCTAATTTGGGGGTCCGAGAAGCCGAGGACCATAGAACATTTAACCAAACTTGTCCTATTTAGGATGTAGTGCGGAGAATGTTCAAGTGTAGACATGATAACAGTTGTTACACGATACTACACTCATACGAGTTTCTCTTGAGAATACTATGGGTTGATGAGTCAGTCATCCTAACCTTACAACATTTATGAAGGAACCATTTTCATTTGAAACTCACAATAAAAGTTATTCAAGGTGGAAGAAGTGGTCATTTGACTTTGTACTTATAAAACTTTCAACCATGTTTGATTTCTCCAACTTCCACCTCAAAATTCATCATGATTCAAGTTTGAAATGAAAAAGTCTTCAATAGAAAAGTTGTTCCCCTTCATGTGAAATTTCGAAAACATCCATGATCATGTCATTTGGATCATTTTTGAGGGACTTGCGCATGGATTTTTCTCATGGCTTGTTTTGGAAACTTTTGAACTCAATTTCCAGTTACCTTTCCATGGCTCCGTATTAGGACATCAATAGACTTTATGCACAAATTTGAGTGGATTGCAATGATAATTTTGGGCCTAGCACATGTCCATCCACCCATGCACATGAACTTACTATTTTTGGTTCAAATTTTAAATGGTGTAGAAATCAATTCCTTGGCCTATATAATGAAGTGCATTGCCTTAGATTAAAAGGACCCTTGCCCTGGTTTTGCACCATTGCCTCCCTAACCTTCATCAAAGAATAAACTTGAAGATTTCACTTGAAATTGAGTTTTAATTCTCATTCTGTTTTGGAATTGAAACTCCAAGCATCCAAGCCTTTCATTGATCCATTTCACTTCCTGCAAGTTGTTAGAGTCGAGCCAAGGCAAATTGAAAGCAAGATCGAGCTCAATTGAAGCAAACCGAAGGTGAATTTCCATATTTTTCTCTTCTTCTGATTCTCCTCGAATTCTCCACTATTTTACTTATTTATTGGTTATCTGAAGTCTTACCAGTGTAGGCAACAAGATTGAGTTTCTTTAAGGTTAAATCGAAGCAACTCAGATCATGTACCTCAAAATTCAAATCCTCGTATCTTTCAATATAATTTGAATTAGGAGAAATTGAGGTCAGATTCGAGCTCCTGGGCATTTTCTCTTTAAATTAGTGTAGGCACTTTTATTTTGGTGAACTTTGGTGGTGGACCAGTCCGGTGAGGTCCACCGGAGAAGATGACCGGAGCTAGGGCTCCAGTGACGTGTTAGGGTGTTTCCATCCATCTGATCTTCCTCCAACGTTTTAATCTCGTCCTTTGATTCTGATTACCAATCTTACATGCGTGTTGACTAGGGTGCATGGTGGATGATACGCGCTTGGCATTCAGATTTGTCACCTCAATTAATGAGGGAGATCTGATGGCCCTTGTTTTGTCTATTTTCTTTTTAATTTCTGATTTTCCTTTTAATCCTTTTATTTTATTTTATTTTATTCATAGAAATTTCATTTTTAATCCAAAAAATATGGGACTTTCACCAAAAATCTTTAAATATTTCCCTCTTCAATATTTTGAATTAAAATTATATTTTGGATTAATTTTGACATTTTTCATGAATTAAATGATTTTAGACTTGTTTTTAAATATTTTAAAATACTTCTGACTTTTGAAAAAATTTGAAGTTTTTTGTCTAAAGTCCTTTGACCTTGTTTGACTTAGGATAAATCCCTTGGTCATTTATTTGGTGTTTTGAAGGGATTTGAGGTTTTGTCCATTTTAAATGCATTTTAATTCATTTTAAATTTGATTTTTAATTGAATAATTGTTTGAAAATTATGTTGAGCCATTTAATTGGTCTTGTGATGTTTGATTTTCTATTTGGTTGATCATGGTTGATTTAAGTTTTATTTGACCAATACTATTGGATTAAGGGGATTGATGAAATGTACATTTGATCTCCCAAAATGAATGTATAGTATTGATCAGATGAAAATCCTCCTATGATCAATTTGGATTTCTATTTCCCATTCCATCTTCATCTTCGTCTTTATTCTTTCCTAATCCATCATTGACCAATGAATTCTCTTCATGTATAATGCTAGTTGATTCATCAATGACCTTGTGTCAGATGAATCAACATGAGTCTGACTGAGATAGGTTCATCCCATTTTTTTAGTGTCTGGTATGTTTTAGGAGTTTGGTTCTTTGTACCAAATCTATCACATGCATTAACACCTATATTTTTTATTACCCGACCTCAGATAGTTGTGACTTCTACATAAGTCCAATTACGATTGCTTAACAAAGAGCTAAATTTGACCAAAAAAGAATATCATTCTTGTAAGTGAGATTGTAAGTCTCCCATTCTTCATGGCATTGTGTGAAAACTTGACCTTTTTCCTTTCATGAGAGCTTGTGGCATACTTGTTGATTTATCCAAGTTGGAGCCCTTCTCATAGATGATGTCTTAATTTAAGAATTCATACTTGTGAATGAATGGTTAAGTGTTCTCCAAAGAATGACTTAATCAATTAAAACTCTTCACTAACTTTTTATTAATGTTGCTTTAGTTTCAAGTCATTTACTTAATGCAATTTAAATTTCAGTACCTTTATCATTCATTGCCATTTACATTTCATGCCACTTGTTTATGTTTCAAGTCATTTTTTCACTTTGCTCATTTGAGCCATATATTGTGATTGTATATATTATGTACTTGTGATTTTGTTCTGTTTGTGGTCTTAGGACCTTAAAATACCTAATAACAATAAAAAACCTTAAAAAAACATCTTGGTGGACTGTTGGATTTGATATGAAATTTTGGACTTAGGATAGGCAACTTCCCTGTGCTTTGAGGACTTGGCCAATGCCACTACCTGAGACTAGGGGTGGCAAACGGGCATGCCCGCCCTATTTAGGCCCGCCCTATTTAGGCCCGCCCCGCAAAAGCCCACAAAAAAACGGGGCGGGACGGGGCGATCATAGTTGAGGATGTGGGCCTAAAACTTAGACCCGCCCCGCAAAAAATTGAGGGCGGGGCGGGGAAAGCCCGCGGGCACTGCACTATTTAAGCCTAAAAATGCAAAAATATATGTAAATACACGTGCCCGCAAAAGCCCGCGAAAAAAACGGGGCGGGGTGGGGCGGACACATTTGAGGGTGAGGGCCTAAATCCTTGGCCCGCCCCGCACAAAAGTGCGGGCAAAACGGGCATTCCCCGCGGGCCGAGCCCGTTTTGCCACCCCTACCTGAGACTGAGTAATTCTTGCATGCGCTTTTCATATGATGCAAGACCTTGAGTGGCCTTTGATTCATCTATCACTTTGTTTGTGTGCTTAACTATTATTATTGTTGATGTGTCCTTTGAATCATCTGATACATTGGAAGACATTGAAGGTTGCTAGCTATTGGATTGCTTGCTTGGATATTATGGCTATCTTTATTTGATGACTTGGTTTTCATATGGTTTTCTTGGATATTTTGTATGCTTTTTGCTTGCTAATGTTCAAAGGAAAATGGGTTTCTATATGACATTCTTGTCTGTTGGATTGCATCTCATTGGTCAGATCTTTTCAACCCTTAACTTTTAATTTTTGTCTAGGATAATCCCTTCATCTCCTCCCACTTCTTAAATTCCAAAATCTCTCCCTCTTTTCAAAAACCTTATTTGTTTGTGTTTTTCAACTTAGACATGTTTTAATTGTTAGAAACTTTGGCCTTATGCCATTGAATTTTCAAACTTTTTCTTAATCAAACTTGTGAATTAATTTAACCATATTGACTTTAATTTCAAAAATACTAAAATAAGTAAAAACCCCATTCAAACCTTTGGCCTTTTGTGCCTTTTCTTTTAAACTTTTGTTAAAATCAATTCACCAACTTATTTGAAATTTTTACCACCAACTACGGGGTTTTGATCCCTCATTTTTATGTTGGTACGTAGGAATAAGACCGAAGGTCTTGTCAAACACAAGAATATAATTAATGAATTATTTTCTCATCCCTCCGCTTATAGTTTTATCAAACATCATTTTGACCAAAACACTTGCACACAAAAAAGGGCTTCCTAGGAGTACTTAGGACACTTTGGATGTTAACACCTTCCCTGTGTGTAACCAACCCCCTTAGCTGTAACCTTTGATATTTTATTAGTTTTGATTTGAAACTTCTTATCTTTGGGTTTGGTTTGTACTTTTCCCTTTTCCCTTTGGAAATGATAAAAGCGCAATGGTGACTCTGGTTTTATTGATGTCAAGTTTATCCATAACTTGATGCTCATGAATTTACCGTTACATGCTCTCTTTATCGCCCAACTAGTGTAAGGCTCTAAAGTTATACAATTCTTCAATCTAATCTCACCTTTTCTTTTCCTATGAATATTGTGCCAAGCACGTATCATTCTAGCTTTCAACCGTTGAGTGTATTTCCCTCCTTGGAAAAATAAACCCTCTAACAAAGTGTTATTAGGTTTGTCTTTCATAGCGAACCCAAGTTGACGTCTTGTCAAAGCTGGATTGTAGTTGATTCCTCCTTGTGTACCAAGAAAAGGCACATTAAAGAACTCCCCATAACTATTAATAATATTGGCATCGTCGTATATAGAAGAATACCAAGTGATGTCATCATTGGTGAGAGACATAAGTCTTTGGGACCACCTTAATCAATCCTTGTTTTCTTTGAAGATAGGAGACTACGACAAGTGTGAAATAAACCACTTATACAATAAAGGCACATAATAGATAATAGTTCCACCCCCTTTAGAAGTCCTACGATGGATGGAGAAATAAGTGTCACCGAGCAAGGTTGGTATTGGATTTCTAATCAAGAAGATCCTCATAACATTAACATGAACATTATCAATGTTGGGAAACAAGACTAAACCATAGATGAGTAAGGGAATAATAGTTTCAAAGGCCACCATGCTACTAGCATTAGCAAAAGAAAAGTATTTCTCAATTAGGAACTTTGAAGTCAACCCTCTGATACCTCCTTTAACAATGAGATTAGCATTTATGTCATACTTTCTCAGGTGAATGGCTTCAGCGATAACTTGAGACTCAAGAATTTATTCCACCCCACTAAAAGGAACTCCATCAGAAACTGGCATACCCAAAAGATAAGCATACTCCTCCATGGTGGGAAATAACTGATAACCGGGGAAAGTGAAACACTGATAAACCGGATCATAGAACTGAACCACAATACAAAGAAGTCCATCCTTAACATCCGTAGATAGAACATATAAAAGTCTTATGGAATGGTCTCTGGAACCCTTAGGATCATCCACAAAAGATTCCAGCTACCTTAATTCCATAAGATCGGGACATCTGAAACTGTATTTCTGAGTATTCCTCCTTCCAATATCCATGACCAAAATATTTGTGATGTTTATAAAAAGAGTCTTTAAGTTCCTTGAAAATTGAGAAAAAATCTTATGAATTCCATGAGTGAATGATGCAACAACCACAAACAAGATCACACAAAGCACACAAACGAGGTCTAAAGGTTCAGAGTCACGAGCATGGAGCCAAGGGTTAGAACCAACCCACAATGTATGTACTAGGGGTATAATCACCTATAGAACAAGTTTCTAAAAAGTTCCCAGAGTCATAATTCCAATCTTTGGATATTACCGGCTTAAACGACTACTCTTCAAACAATATTATTCTCAAGAGAAACTCATCAGAGTGTAGTATCATGTAACAACTAATTCAAGTATACACCTGAATATCCACCGTACTACATACTATAAGGCCAAGATGGGTTATGAGTTCTAAGGTCATCAACTTCTCGGGCTCCCAGGTCAGAAAAAGTAATGCCAACTATGACAACTCGTGTGACATCAGTAATCCCAAAGGGGCCTCCACTGAGTGGGGATCTCAAGTCAGCTTATTAAGGATTAACTCCACATAAGCCAAACATGACTATACCACCCTCCTATCATAAGAGCTCTCAAGTTCGGCTATAGGACTTATCTCACCACACAGAGATCACCAAGCACCAGACAGAACAAACAATATCAAACTACAACAAACATAATATATACATATAAATAAAGATGGGCTTAACCCACTAGGGACTACTCCCCAGTAGAGCCGCCACTTTTCTGTAGCGGTAAATTTTTTGAGATTAAGCTATTGATTAACTTAACTCATAAAGTAAGAATCGTCACCGCGCTTTTATTGTTTCCAAAGGAAAAGGGAAAAGTACGAACAAAACCCAAAAAAGTTTTAAAAGAAAACTGATAAAAGAGATAAGGGTATGGGGGGCTAGTTATGCAAATGGAAGGTATTAGCACCCTAAACATCCATGGTACTCCATGGAAACCTCTTTGAAAATGTGTACATTTTGGTTTGAAAAATGTGTTACTTGTAAAAGACTGGAGATATAGGAAAAGAAGTATAATTTTCTTATTTTTGTGTTTGCCAAGACTTTTGAAGTCTCATGCCTACGTACCAACAAAGTGCAATGGAGGATCAAAACCTCGTAGTTTGTGGTAAAAATAACAAAGATGTTTGTTTTGATGGAAAGAAATTTTGGCATTTTAAGGAGAATACTCAACTAATCACTCACAAGTATGAGAACTTTGCATCATCATGTGAAGGATCAACAAGTACACCACTAGCTCTCTTAGATGGAAAAGAATTATTATCAATACTATGGAGATAGGAGAATTATATCTCAACTATGGAAATAACTTATGTCTAATGCCTTAAGAAAAAGTTTAAAAGGAAAAAATGCACAAAGGGCACAAAATTATTTGAGTGAGTTATGCATTTTTAAGTATTTTGAAATTGGTCTCAATATGCTTAATATGAATTGGCATTTATTAAGGAAAATTGTTTTGAAAATCACTTGACATTAGTCAAGGTTTATTGAGAAAGTGGTTCAAGTTAAAAAACAACAAGGTTTTGAAAAGGAGGGAAGATATTGAAAATTAAAGAAGGGGAGTAGAAGAAGAGACTATCCTAGAACATAAAGTAAAAAGCTAGGGAGGAAAGGTCTAACCAAGAGATAGAAAGATTTATGACATAAGTCAAGCAAAAACTCCCTCCTTTGTATTAAGCCTCAAGCAAGCCAGAATAAGCAAATAATAATCCATGTATCAGATGAAACTAGAGTAACTCAACCAAGTCTCCAAAAGGAAGTCCAAAGTCAAAGGTACCAAATGGATTCTAAGGTCTCAAATCACAAGTCCCAGAGAAAAGGTCAAGATCCTAATTCTAAGTCCGTAACTCCACAACATTACTAAGGATAGTAACCACAAGTCCATGAATCAGGAGAACCAAGTTTCTTTTTAAGGTTTTTGTTTATTTTTTGTTTTCTTTACAAAGATATAAAAGAAAAGTCCAAAATGGACAAAGAACAAATGCATAATCACAAATAATATGATATGGAATGCTAAACATAAAGTAAATGGCATAAACAATAAAAGAGCATAAGGTAAATGACTTGAAAGTAAAAGTCAATACAAGTAAAACGTTAGTAAATGATGTTAGTAATCAAAATGGAAGATGATTTGGTCATTTTTTGGAGAACACTCAATCATTCACTCACAAGCATGAAAATATGAACATATACATGATTTATGAGAAAGGCTCCAACTTGGATAAAATCAACAAGTATGCCACTAGCTCTCACAAATGGAAAAGGAACAACATTTTCACACAATACCATACGGAGTAGGAGACTTAGAATCTCACTTATAAAAATGTATTTTATTTTGGAACAAATTTAGCGCTATGTTAAGCAATCATAATTGGACTTATGTAGAAGTCACAACTATCTGAGGTCGGTCAAAATAACAATGTTTGTGTTAATACATGCCTGAGATATGATATGTAAATAATTCTCCTAAAGCCATGCCATACAAAAAAAAAGGGTATGATCAAGCACAAATGCTAGGGGGATGATCCATTAGTTCAATCCACACTTCATGACACTTAGGACAGACTTATGCATAAATCCAAAGTACCTTAAAGGATCCATTATCACTTAGAAGGTATATTTGAAATGATGAAAGTTCATCAAGTATCAATCCATACATCACGAACAAGATGGACACAAGCCATCCAATTGATTAAAGGGAAAAGAAGGAGATGAAGAAAAATGGGACAAGAAAGGTCACACCCAAATTGAACCAAAAGTTTGATCAAGTCATCATTAAAATAAGTCATCTATTTTGGTGGATTAGGGTTTTTATCCTATCAACATCCAAGATCCATTGAGTTTGATGAGACTCATGATCCAAATCATCATGATCCAAGGCCAACAGAAGTTCACAAGGTCACACAAATACAAAATGAAATTAAATGAAATTAAAATGCACCAAAATTATTTTTAAATGAAATTTTAAAATAGAAAAAAATAGAAATTCCATAAAGTCCTTAAAAACACCAAATAAATGACCAATAAAATTATGGAAGGCTGGAAACAAAATAAGAAGCATATAATAAATTTTTCAGAATTAAAAAATGCAGAAAAGTATTTTTAAACCAATTAAAACAAATGAGAAAATAGAAAGTTCATGAAAAATAGAAAATCAGTGAAATAAAATATGAAAAATAAAAATCAAATGGGGAAAAATAAAAGAGAAATTTAGAAATTATTTTGGATAAAAAATGAAATTACTATGAATTTTAAAAGAAAAAGAAATTTAAAATAATAAAATAAAAATAATTAAAATCCGAAAAAATATTGAGCATTGGATCACACCACACTAATTGACGTGGCAGATCCAACACTCCACATGTGAGAGAAACGATGGAACACGCTGCAAGCCAAACACATGATCCAGTTTAAATACAACCAATAAGAACATTTCGTTCCTCTAACGTGTCTGATCAAACTCAGATAACCTGAGAAAACTCCGATCGTCTTCTCCGGTGAGCTCTCACAGGAGTTTCATCATTTGGTAGGTTTGGAACACGAGACCACTACCATTGTGATCCTCTTCTCATCCCGAATTCAACATCATGCTCCAAATTTATTTATATAAATAAAGCAAAGGGAATTTCAGAGAAGTTTCATAAACAAGCAAGCCACGAAAAATTAAATTAAATGATGAACACGATTAATCAATACCAGATAAGTTAGGGGGAAGCATCAAAGAGTGAAGGACTATATTGTGATATCTTGTTTGAGTTTAAATGATGCTCAGAACTACCTTGTCAAAATGGTGATCAGAAGTTGATGAAGCTCGATTTGGTTATAGCACTTCAGAAGGTCTCGGAGCTTGGGAAATGTTACAAAAGTTTTAGAGGATGCCGAAGGTGATAATGGAATCACGAAATTGGATTGAAATAAGTTAAAATTCAAAACACGATAATTAGAATTTCTGGAAAAATCTCAAGTTGCAACAGGGATTTCTCGGCTCTTCAAAGCTTGGAAATGAATGCAATAGCTTCCTCTATTTATAAGGAATGTGATTGGATCCAAATACGTGTGAAATGATGCAGAATTCGTGCAAAATGAATTTGATCTGAGTGTGAGAAAAGTGTGAGTTGAAATTCATCAAAACTCAGCCAAATGATGCGTTTTAAGGGTCAATTAACTTCCTGAGACTTGGTTAGACATGTTTAGGTCAAAAACACATGCTAATTTGGTTTGGAATTGAGATTAGTGAAGTTCAAAATTCGGGCAATGACAATTTCTTCAGTTACAAGTCACAATGTTCAACCCAATGAGGGACCGTATTCAAGAGGCTTTTTTTATCTCATTCTTTTTGCAATGTGTTAACACTATGGAAAAGATTACAATGTGTCAAGAAAGGTTGCATTTGGATGCTTGAGCAAAAATTTATGTCATGTTGAAGTTGACATGAAAAACTGATCATATAACTTAGAAAAATTCGAGTGCTTCATGGCTGAAAATGACCTGTAATGTTTCAATGAATTCCATGGCCTTCCAAGCCTATTCTTTCCTTGGTCCTTGAAGAAAACTTGTAGAGGTTATCACAAATGATATTGTGAAAAAATAAACAGCTTCATATGTTGAAAATTGAAGAAGTTGTGATCTTTGAAATTTGGGAAAAAGTCACTTGAAAATATGTCAAATTTCACTAAGTCCACAAATGACCTATAATGTCTCAAAACAATTTGATGATCCTCCAAGCTTTATTGGCTCTGGTCATGTAAAGAAAAGTTGTAGAGGATGTTGAGAAGAGTCATATGCAAAAAGAAGCATTAAAAAATATTCAGAATTGAAGGAGTTGTGATCTTTGGAACCTTGACTTCAAAATGTTGACTTTTTGGTCAAACCACTTGGAACAAGCTTGTGTACTTGGACTTTCCTTGCATTTCAAAGCACCTGGGTGATCATATGAGCTCAAAATAAGGTGTCCTTGATTTATTCTTGATTAAATTTCTAAAAGCTTAAAGTTGCTTGTTGAAGAAGGCATATAAATAAACACATGAACCTTTGACTTTCCTTGAGAAGTAAGCAACAAAACTTTAAGATGCTCTTGATTGAAAAGCCCTACCTTACACAATAGACTTTAAGAAACAAGACATATTTTTGGTATTTTTATTAGTGGTTATATAAGAAGTTAATCAAATAAACACAAAGGTAAAACACTAACAAAGAGGTGTTTGGTGATCCCTACAAAAGCAAACCCAAAGATGGATAAAAGGAAGGACCAACATGTAACCTTGTTTATGTGCAATGATGCAAATGATATGTGGGGTCTTAGGGTTAAAAATTAGGGTATGACATACTTCACTAACAATATGGAAGAATATGAAGCATGAATCTTCGGTATAGAAGAAACTATCGACTTAAGGATCAAAATCCTTGAGGTATACGAAGACTCAACCCTCGTTGTCAGCCACGTACGGGGAGACTGGGAAACCCGTGATCACAAGCAGATTCCTTACAGTGAACACATCATGAAATTTATTCCTTACTTTTATTGAGATCACTTTTCATCATATCCCAAGGGAGAAAATCAATTAACAGACGCTCTTGCTGCATTAGCATCCATGTTCAAGGTCAAATGGAAGAACCAAGCTCCCTCTATCAATATTGACCACCTGGATGAGCATGCATACTTCTTGGCAACCGAGGAAGAGTCAGATGGCCAGCCTTGGTTCCATGATATCAAGACATATCTTGAAAAACAGGTGTCCCTTGAAAATGCATCTATCACAGACAAGAAGTCTATGGGAAAGCTCTCACCCAAGTTCTTCTTAAGTGGAGATGTGATATACAAGCGGAGTTATAATTCGGTACTGCTCAGATGTGTGGATAGACACGAAGCAGATCAGATAATAATAGATGTGCATGAAGGTTCCTTTGGAACAAATTCCAGTGGGCATTTAATGTCTATGAAAATCCTCAGAGAAAGATACTATTGGGTAACAATGGAAGTAGATTATTTATATCATGTGCAGACGTGCTATAAGTTTCAAATCTATGAAGACAGGATACATGTGTCTCGAGTTCCTTTGAACATCATCTCATCGCCTTGGCCCTTTTCCACGTGGGGCACTGATGTGATCGGTCATATTGAGCCAACTGCTTTGAAAGGGAATATGTTCTACCTGGTAGCTACCGACTACTTTACCAAGTGGGTAGAGGTTGCGTCGTACGCAAACGTCACTAAAAAAGTGGTGGCTCGCTTCTTGAAAAGAGATATCATCTACTGTTATGGGATTCCTAACAAAATCATTACTGACAATGGTTCGAATCTTAATAACAAAATGATGAAGGAGTTGTGTTAAAGTTTCAAAATCGAACATCATAACTCATCTCCATATCTTCCGAATATGAATGGTACAATGGAAGCAGCCAACAAGAACATAAAGAAAATTGTTTAGAAAATGGTGAATATGTACAAGGATTGGTAGAAGATTCTACCCTTTGCTTTTCACGACTATTATACTTCAGTACAAACCTCAATTGGGGAAACCCCATTCTCTCTGGTGTACGGTATGGAAGAAGTGCTCCCTATCGAAGTAGATATCCCCTAATTAAGAATTTTGACTGACGTCAAACTGAATGAATTCGAATGAGTTCAAGCGAGACTTGATCAATTGAATCTTATCGACGAGAAACTCATGACAACTCTGTGTCAGGGCCAAATTTATCATAAGCAATTGAAGAGGGTCTTTGACAAGAAAGTTCATCATCGAAAACTCCAATCCAGTTCACAAGGATCCACGGGGCAAGTGGACACCCAACTATGAAGGCCCATGTGTTGTGAGAAAGGTTTTCTCTAGAGAAGCCTTGATCCTCTCAAATATGGATGGTGGTGATCTTGCATCACCCATAAATGCAGACGCGATCAGAAAATATTACGCCTAAATTTGACCTACTAAGTGTACTCTCTATGTCACAACTTAGGCAAAAATGGGCATCCCAGTTGGCCTCAAAAAGAAAAGGTCTGGGAAAAAATTAGGGACAAATCAAAAGAATTGAAAACCCACTAAACTGAAAAACCTGACAAGGGTGGTTTAGGAAAAAAAAGGTATCCCGCTAGACTGAAAACCCGACAATGGTAGTTTAGACAAAAACTAGGGATTTTAATGGCAAGAGATTGCGTGCTACCAAGGATCCGTGAATCCATCTTTCCAGCAGTGGAAAACCTGAACGGAGGGATCAATCCAGTCACTCTCAACAAAAGTAGAGTACAAGGATCTGAAAGACATAAAGGCTATATCAGAATTAGATCTCAATTGAAATCTGAGACTTTCACATTGCCAATTTTTTTTTATGTTTTATTTTGCAATTACCTCTTTTAGGAATTGCTTCCTTATATAATCGCCCATTCACAGGCCAATTTTCAATCCACAAAATTCTTTTCATTCAGAAATACTCCTTATTTTTACTTCTTCTGCTTGTTTGCGAAATCTGATAGTTATTTCTAATAAACAATGCATTGAAAATTTTGGGGATAACAATAAAAGCTCTAAAAGAAAACATGAGATCATAAAGTTTCTAAGGGAACAACCACGGTACCTAATTGTTGCATATAATACACAAAGACATAAGATCATAAAGGTATATTGACCATAGTAATACTCTTCAAATTAAGCATGGGAATCCGAATACCCTAGCCAGTTTCTTCCTCCAGCGGTATCATAAAACCAGGATGTTGGGAAGTCATGCTAGACGCAACCCATACCCTATAAACTAGAAGCCTTGTAACCCAAGTACATAGTCAACAATGTCCATCACACCATACCTAAAATTGGGGCATCTGTAGATCCCCAAACCATCATATAAACCTGACATGCATTATTCACATCATACCGCTCATGCATAGCATCCCACATATCATGAAGCTCTCTAACAAGAAAGAGGCAAACCCAAATTCTCTTGGCACATTCTCGAGCCCAATTCCGTTGACACCTTTCCAAAGCCCATTCCATCGGTAGTTAAAAAACAAATTCTGTTTGGACCCTTGTAAGACTCCTAGTTGGCATCCCAACAGGTTTCTTCAAGTTATTTTCATTTTTTTACCTGTCGTAAGCCCCCCATTTACCTCTGACAAGGAGAAGACTTCATTGAGATAACTTTCTTTTCGTTGTCGCATGCACAAAATCAGGTCTCCCCCTAGTTGCCTTTTTCACGGGAAGCATACCCCATGTTAGAACCTTGCATCACGTTTCATTTCAAAGCACCTAATCTAGGTTTGGTGAGTCCCGGGATGGGTAGCAATGTTTCGAAAACTTCATCCCCGTTGTTGCGCCTGAAGGACGATATGAGGTTTTTGTGCCTATTGCAAGGTCCCCATCTACAGAGCGTATCAAAGCCTAGTCCCTGTCTGGAAAACTCTTTCCAAGTCCATTCCATTATGGCACACCTCTTTTTCATAGCCTAACCCAGTTGGTAAACCTCGTTAAAGCCTAATTTCTGTCTGGCAAACCCTCCTTGATAAAATCCTGGTTTACCTGACCCCCCGTGTTAAACCATTTTTATGTGAGAAGAGTTGTCTCTGTCAAGACTTTGTGTTTTGATTTATTTTTAAATACCCAATGTAGTTTTGGTAAGTCCCGATAAGGGTAGCCATGTTTTAAAAACTTCATCCCCGCCGTTGCGCCTGAGGGACGATATGAGGTTTTCGTGCCTATCACAAGGTCCCCATCTGACAGAGTGTATCAAATCTAATTCTGTTGGCAATCTCCTCCAAAGCTCAGTTCTTGTCTGGCAAACTTCTTCAAAGCCCAATTCCGTTGGCAAAACCTCTCTCTCCAATCCCAATCCTGTTGGCAAACTTATCCTTAAGCCCATTCCCGTTGGCACATTTCTCTAAAGCCCAATTCTGTTGAGAAAATCTATTTTCAAAACCCAATCCAATTGATAAAACCTTTCTTCAAAGCCTAGTTCCTGTTTGGCAAACCTATTTTTCAAAGCTCATTCCCGTTGGCAGACCCCGCTAAAGCCCAATTTGTTGTCTAACAAACACTTTGTGATAAAAACCCAGTTGTACCTAGCCCTCCCTGTCAAACCATTTTTATAAATTTGTCTAAGCCTAACTAATGTTTTATCCCCTCTCTATGAGCCTGAACTCGATGTTCAACACCTTTCCCCGTGAATATTAAATCGCTGTTTAACCATACTATCTCTCTAAGCCCAAAATCATGTTTGACAATTACCTTGGTTAAGCCTAAACTATCGTTTAGCCCCTGCTTCTTTGAGCATAAATACTGTCAGACCTTCCCGTGAGTCGTTATCAAGCCCAAATTTTGTCTGGCCATTACCATTGCTTAAGCCTAAACTCTACAGTTAGCATCCACTTTTCCCCATTGAGTCTAACATTTTCTTTTCCCCTCAAGCCTGGACCTGGTTGTCCAACCTCTTTCCATCTCAGCCTAAACCATTGTGTAGCCATTTTTTCCAAGTCTAAACCTTGTCGTTTAGCCTTTTATATCCCCCACAGTAAGCCTAAACTATCATTTAGCCTTTTCCCCCCAAACCTAGACCTTGTTGTATAGCCCCTTACCGTCTAAGCCTAAACTGATTGTTTAGCCACTACTTGTTGAAGTCTAAACTGTCGTTTAGCCATTTACCCCAAGACTCAGCCTTGTTTGTTCAACCTCCTACTTCCTTTCAAGCCCAAGTTCCGTTTGGCCGTATCCTGTGAAAATCTGAACTATTGTTTAGCTATGATACCCCATGTTAAGCTCAAGCTTTACGTTTGGCCCATTTTTCCCAGCAAGCCTAAACCTCGTTATTTAGCCCAGGTTCCCCGAAGCGGATTTAAACTGTGTTTAACCCTTGTTGTATTCCTTCAAGCCCTAACCTTATTATTTAGCCTCTCATATCCCCACAGTAAGCTTAAACCTTTGTTTAGCCATACCATTATAAGCCCAAGCTCCGCTCTTAGCCCATATACCCAACATGTTTTTACTGTGCTTTACCTATTGTACCCCATAAGCCCAAACCTTGTGTTTGGCAAATCTCCAACAGAATCTGAACCATTTATTCAAATATTCTATGTATGTCAAGCCTAAACCTTGTTTAGCCAGTCTCGTACAAGCCTAAACCTAGTTATTTAGCCTCTTCCTATTTCCCCAATTTCCTTAGCATAAGCTTGAACTTCTATGTTTATCCCCTTCAAGCCCAAAACTTTGTACTTTGGCCAATCTCCTAGCTCAAAGCCTAGACCTTGTGTTTAGCCTCTCCTTCGCTCCTCAATGAGTCCTAACTATTGTCGGATCAATATCTCTTTCTTCAGCATAAGCCTAGACCTTAAGTTTAGCCCCCCTTACCCTTGGAAATCCATATTGTTTGTTTGGCCAATCCCATATTAAGCCTAAATTACGTGTTTAGCCCTTCTTTCCATGTCAAGCCTAAATGTCATATTTTGATTTGCGTCTGCATCAAGCCTAAACTGTGTGTTTAGCCTCTCTTACACCACAAGCCTAAATGTCAGATTTAGCCCTGCCTCCGCATCCAACATAAATCCTATTATATTTGGCCCATTTTCCATAAAGAATAAAACTTTTGTTACCCAATCCCTCCAAGCCTAAACTTCCCGGTTTAGCCCTTCTATCCAGTATAGGGTAAGTTGCGCGCTTAGCCCCTTATATCCAGCAAAATCCCAAATCATGTTGCATTTTGCCCTATATCCCCATCTTTTAAGCCTAAGCCTTTGTGTTTAGCCCTTCCTCCCTAACATTTAAGCCTAAGCTCTCGTGTTTAGCTCTTCTTCCCCCACAGAGCCTAAACTTTATGTTTAGCCTCTCTTCCCCAATAAAGCTTAAGCTTCTTTGTTTATCCCTTCTACCTCATCCCCAACTTTATCCAGAATCTTTGAATTTGGCCTTTCTTCCATCCAACCCAAATACTGTTAAATTTGGAAATCCCTATCCAACTTCAGCCCGAATCTCTGAATTTGGCATTTCCCCCATATCCGGTCCAAATCCTGTTGAATTTGGTCCTCCATATCCAGCTTTAGCCCAAATCTTGTTGAATTTGGCCTCTCTTCCACCTAGCCCAAATACTATTACATTTGGCAGCCCCTGTCCAGTTTCAACCTGAATCCCTGAATTTGGCATTTCTTACATATCTGGTACAAATCCTGTTAAGTTTGGTCCTCCAGCTCCAGTTATTAGCATGAACCTTTGAATTTGGCCTCTCTTCCCTTCACCCCAAATACTGTTAAATTTTGCCACCCTAGTCCAACTTCAACCCCAATCTATGAATTTTACATATCTTTCTTACCTAGTCTAAATCCTGTTAAGTTTGGTCCTCCAGCTCCAATTATTAGCCCGAATCTTTGAATTTGGTATCCCATATCCAGCTTTAGCCCGAGTCTCTGAATTTGGCATTTCTCCCCCATCCAGTCCAAATCATGTTAAATTTGGTCCCCTAGCTCCACCATTAGCCCAAATCTTGTTGAATTTGGCCTCTCTTCCCTCCAACCCAAATCTTGTTGAATTTGGCCACCCCTAACGAGCTTCAGCACAAATCTTTGAATTTGGTGTTTCTTCCATCCAGCTCAAATCATGTTAAATTTGGTCCTTTAGCTCTAGCTTTAGCCCAAATCATCAAATTTGGCGTTTCTTCCATCCAGCCAAAATACTGTTAAATTTTGCCACCCATATCCAATTTTAGCCCGAATATCCTAGTTTGGCCATTTTATTCATCAAGCCTAAATCTTTGTGTTTAGTCTTTCTCCTATGGTATACCCACGAAGCTCGAGTCTCCGAATTTGGCCCTTCTATTCATCTATCCCAAATCTTTATATTTGGCCCTTCTACCCAATTAAGTCTAAACTTTTGTGTTAATCCTTGCTAGCCCATGTGCTATCCATCGCACTCGAATATCCGAATCCGGCCCCTTCTTCTCTGTTGAGCCTAAGCTGTAAACTTAGCCCTGGATCTATCCATCAAGACTAAGCTTTATGCTTAGTCTTTATCCCTATCAAAGCCCAACCTTGTTAGGCCTCCCCTCCTTAATACACATGTTTACTCAAAAATCCCCTCTATAAGCTCAGTCTATGACTGGCCAATTATTCCTTTCCCAACGAGGTTATCTATCATCCCAAAGCCCAGTTCCCACCCGGAAAACCTTATTTCAAACACCTCTTTCATGACACATCCCCCAACGAAAAAATTTCTTTTAGTATTTAATCCTCTCCTACATCGAATGTCCAGAAGTCGTCGCTATCCATATATTCAGGTCCGAGAAGATTAAATAGGGGCACATGTGATACCCTAAAATTCACTCTACCCTTCACAATGTTCACTTAGGTCACTAACCCTAACCATTTGCATATCCTCATGGTCACTCATTTTATTTGCATAGGCATTGTTCAATACAAGATAACAAGTATCTTGGATTCAAAGCCTTGTGCTTGTACCTAGTGGAAACTAGGGTTTCCTAGCAACTTGAGGTTACTCAATCAACCAAACCCTAATTAGGGATATCTCTTGGTTCTTGTGTATATGCTTGGCATTGAAGTTTTAATTGTGGCTTCTTGATGAATCAAAAACCTAATTTGGGATCCCCACATGATCATCGTCCCATAAACCCTAAGTTTTTCTAACCCAATTGGCCATTCAAATCCACTGCATGCCATTTACAATTCCTTGATGTTTTGTCCATGTATCTTTGTTTAGGTCATAGTCATTGTTCATTTTGGTCCTTTCTAAGGTCTATGGTTCATTCATTTAAATATCTTTCATCATTCAATCCATTTCAAGCTTCGTGTGATTCAATTCAAGTTATGTCCATGTTCAAGTTATTCAAGTCATGTTCATACAATACATTCAAATATCAATTTCATTCAATTCAAACATCAAATTCAATTCATTACATATTCATTACAAATGTCTAAAACATTAGAAAAGTACAAAAATGACATATTGACCAAATGTTGACTTTGGCCAATAGTTGAGTTTTTGGTCAACTTCGACCAAAGTCAACTCAACCATTTTACATCCCGAAATCCTAAATCCCATTTCTAATCTCTTGATCCTTGATCTTTGCCATTTGTCATTGATACTTTAAAGTGCAAACTTGGTGTCATCATGTTGCAAGCCTATGTTCAACCACCATCACTATGTGTTCATGACCTACAAAATACCAACCAAAGCAATTCATAAGCATACCATGCAGTCCATCAAGGCTTACCATCATCAAGCAATGCATACCATGAACCTGACCAAGTTTGTAGCAAGTGATCAGTTCCGCAACAGACCTGCAGAACCACATCAAAACTAGCCATGAAACATTGCAAAATACCAAGCTGGAATACCAAAATGCTGCAACATTAAACACCTGCTGCAACATGAGACCAAGGACTCACTTGCAGAATCATGTGAATTTCTAGCCTATCATACATTCAAATTATCAAGCAATAGAAGGATATAGTTTAGCATACCTTACCACCATGAAAACTCAGCTCATAAGAACATGTTATGGTCCAAAAAGCCTACTGTTGCAGCAATGAACCTGACCAAGTCCTGCTAGCCATGCCAAATACAACAAACAAACATTTTGTATCACACCTACAGTAAAACCATCCAAGCCTGATCAAAACATATGCAGGCCCACATCTAAACCATCCAAGGCAATGCACAACATCATACCTGAAGAACTATGTCCAAAACATGCCAAGGAATAAAATCCAGGATAAGTCAAATTGCAACAATCCCAAAAGCCCTGCAAACCCCATAAAAAAACCTGCAATGTAAACAACAATCCATCAGCATATGTTGCAGCAATCACACTAACACATCTGCATAACTAAGGTCCAACCTGCATATGCTATGAAACCAAATTAACACATTCAAACATGACAATATCAATTTACATTTTCTTAACCTAGCAAAAAGTAAAAAGTATATCATAACTAACTAACCTATCCACTTAACTAATCATAACTAACCTAACTAAACTAACATTTCATTTTAGTTGGATTGTATTGGGATCAACAAAAACCAAAATATACTGATAACAACATTGCCTCGAATTTCACCATTTCCTAACTGAACTCCCTAACAAAATTGGCACCAATCCCTATACCCTAACCATCTATATATCATCATTCATAACCACCAAATCAGGGACCCTAGATCAATCACTTCTCATCTCACCCTCTCAGTCATTCATAAAAAAAAGCACGGATCTTCAACCTTCATCATCATCAATCCCTGAACCTCGTATTCATCTTCATCAGCCTCAACCTTCATCATTCACTAATCATCACCAATCTTACATTCATAATCTCGAATCTCTCTCAACAAATCACCTCAGTCATCAAGCCACAAAAATATTGATCACTCTTCATTCTGATTCAACAGAATCCAAAGATTCATTATTCACTGCTAAAAAGCATCACCAATAACCTCTCCACCTTCAATTCAACCATTATTCTCCATCCCATTTAACAATCTTACCACTCTCAATTCAACATTTCATCACTTAATTTCAGATCAATAACATCAACAATTTAGAAGCATCGAGCCAAGATAGAGAAGAAGAAGAATTCAGAATCAAGTGCAAGGAAAGGGATTCAAATTAGTTACCTAGAATTTCAAATCCAATGTCATCAATTTCATCCTTCTCTAGCAAGGTAATTCTAGGAACTCTTTCCTTTCATTGATTTTTTGTTTTTGGAATGTAGAACAATGATAGGGGATTCAAAGCCCCAATCTATTGGGCTTTGAATCTTCAGGATACATATTTAATTTAAGAATAATAAGCTAGGGTTCTTGAGGACTTTGTTTCGGTTAGTGGTTTAGGCTTAGAATTTTGAGAAATTGGTTGAAGATTTAGGAAGGGCTCGGGGAGATGAATCCAATGGTGTGTCCAATTTTCGTTTCTGGTGGCCTTTGCCGCCGAAGGAGATTTTTGGCGCGGTGGCCCACTGTGGTTTCTTCCTGATTCACCTTAGTTAACCTGCGTGCGTTTTCATTTATTATTCAATTTATATTCAATTTCATTTGCTAATTCCCCATGTGCTTAATAGTGTTGGCTGATTCCATATTGTCACGGTGAGAATCAAATATCAAGCTATTGTATTAACTTGAATCATAAAACATTAAATGTTCACCATAAAACTTTAATTTATCCAAGGGAATGGGAAAAGATCGAATAAAACCCTAATTATGCAATGTAAAAACAATGCGAAGAGATTTAAAGTTCGGGGGTTGGTTATACTAAGGGAAAGTATTAACATCCTCAGTGTCTATAGTATCCTATAGGAACCTTTTGAAAGTATTTGTGTTATGTTATTATTTGTTTGCTATTATTTGGAAATGTTTTATTGGGAAATACCTAAAGGTTTTATTAAGTTTGCTCGCCAAAACTCCGCGGTCATGTGCCTATGTATCCTTATAAGGATGGAATCAGAGCAACCGTAGTTCACCTAACTAAGGGTGAAAGAACACTTGGTAGTGATCAAGGTTCCAAATGGGGAAGTAAGTGTTCATAACAAACATACTTACAAGAGTTATAAACTCTTACTTAAATCTAAGTTGAAAGTAAGAATGACTCTAACAAGGTCAAAGGGAAACTAGGGATTGCTAAAGTACCTATGACATTAAGTCAATAAAGAGGTCTTTCCCTTGGACTTAGGAAAAAGATAAACAAAATATAAGCAAGATGAAGAAGATGTTCAAGCATGACATCAACAAATATAAGCACATGATAAAGAAGATGTTCAAGCATGACATCAACAAAGATAAACAAATGGTAAATAAGATGTTCAAGCATGACATCAACAAGGACAAACAAATGTGAAGAAGATGTTCAAACATTACATCCACAAAGATAAGAAAATGAAGAAGATGTTCATACATGACATCAACAAATATAAACACATGATAAAGAAGATGTTCAAGAATGACATCAACAAAGATAAACAAATGGTAAAGAAGATGTTCAAGCATGATATCAACAATGACAAACAAGGATGAAGAAGATGTTCAAAGATGACATCCACAAAGATAATCAAATAAAGAAGATCTTCAAGCATGACATCAACAAATATGTGGAAGCATGATCATAACAATATCAAGAATGGTATGTAAACACATATGTACAACATGTGAACATGAAAAAATATACAATAACATCAATCCAAGATGTATAAAGTTAACATGAATATGAATGACATGGATATATCATCATGAAGAAACAAAAATGAATGACATAACAAAACATGAACATGTATATGGATGTCATAATAAGTATGAATGAACGTGTGTATGCATGAAGTAAGGCATGGTTTGGACATAACATCAACTTAATCATGAAAACAATTTAAGTTATTAAAGACATGCATGTTAAGGTTCAATATGATCCCAAAAAAAGGTTCAACGTCATACAAAAAGTTTGAACATGTAAACATACAAGTCATACAAAGACATGTTATTACAAGTTTAAAGCATTTGTAAACACATAAACAAAGACAGACACAAGGGAACACATGCACACAAAGGTTCAATAAGACATGAAATAATGACATGTGAATCATGGATCAATGGCAAAATAAGCACACAAAAGTTCATGGCATATTAACAAAAGTTCAAAGCACATAAACATGTAAACATACATTAAAGTAAGCCAAAATTAGATGAAAACCAAGAGGCACATATTAACAACATCAAAAAAAGTTCATATATGATGCACAATATTCATACAAGTCATGGTGATCAAGAAAAATTAAAATATCAACCAAAGAAAGTCATTTGAAACCCTAAAACAATCCTAAAAAGGTACTAACTTTAGATAAGTATAAGTATGTGAAAAATAAATCAATTCTGGAATTTCTTTCTACCATCATAAAAGAGACAAAATTATGAACACATAGCAAAAAGAGTGGGTCAAAAAGGCTTAAGGATCATCAAGTTATGAGCATTTGGAGTTATGAAAAATAACTAAAATAAATAGGCAAAAAAATAATGAATAAAAATGGGTCTGGGGCAAGCAAGATTCAAACCCCAGACCTCTCGCACACACAAAGCATTAACACACACTATAACTGCTGGGGCGGTGATACATCTAGTAAAAAAGACGCAAACACTAATATACATAATAAAAAGGTTCAAGAAATTGGAAAATGGCACCAACTCATTATCTTCTTCCTTGTGTTTTTGCATGTTTCTTTTCATTTTTTTCTTCAAACTTCCAACAACCATGACTCTCTCAATTTTCCATGAAATTAAAAACTGTAAGAACCTAAGTTGCTCTACTTTTCGCAAGGAATATAATGGTATCATTATATAATCCTAAAATTTAATGTATAAAGCGTGCCAAGGCAAAAACCAGAACTACACTTTTAATTTTTTAACAATAAAATCTCAATGCATGAGCATGGTATAATGCATACATTAGCAAACATACAACAAATATACTATATACTACATTTTTATTTCAATAAATATCCAAGAATGATGCATGCACAAGAGTTTTAAAGTGTAAGTGATTACCTATTGGAGAAAGTCCAATGCTTCTTCTTAGTTATTATAGAGATAAGAAAGAGATTCTAGCAACCTTGTTGATCCTTAAGGATAGTGTTTGAACAATGAGAATGACCAGAAACAACTTTTATTATCTCACACAAATCTTGTTGCAAAGTGAAGAAGTGTGTAAGACCCCAATTTTGACCCTAAGATCCCTCATGACATCATAACATTGCATTTGCATCTTGCCTCAAGGATCATAGCATCTTGGCTCCTTAACCTTTGGGTGGGAACACTTGTGAGTTGGTTTGAGACCACCAATTATGTTTGAATTGTATATTATTGCTTTTCTTCCTTTGTTTACTAACCAAAAGCACAAAAATATGTCACTAACATCTTTTGTTTTGTAGCTTGAGCAATCATAAGATCTGAGGCTCCTAGGAGGCCTTATGCCCATTGAAGTGGCCAGATGAAGTTGAAAGCAAGCATGACAATGGTTCACAAATCTATCAATCATCATATATGCCTCCCAAGTATCTCATTTTGTCAATTTGATCAAGCAAACCAAAGGGCTTGAGGCTTGTTTCCCAAGGAAACTCCAATTCATCTGTTCATCAACTATGCCTTGCTCATGAAGCAACCTCAACCCATGATCAAATACAATAAAGGGAAGTTCTTCAATTCATCATTTCATGCATATTTGAGCTTATTTGAGTGTCCTAAATCATCAATTCATCAAGGTTTGAGGCATGGACTTGAGAAGTTGATCAGTCAATTCATCTGACTATTTTGAAGTACATTGAGACCTAACTTCTAATGTATTTGTCAAATGGAGATGATACCAAGAGAAAACATGTTCTTAAGGACCATATGAACAACTTTCATGTTCATTAAAAATTGATTTGAAGATTGGAAGGTCATCACCCATTCCAAAACATTATAGGTCATTTTGACTGAAACCCTAATTTTGGGTCAACTTCCTAAGAACATAACTCATTCATTTTTCAGGATTTTAAGGTGGGGTAAAATGCATTGGAAATTTTAAGATGTCTACTTCATTTGTTATGTTGGACAAATTTTCATAATCCCAAAATAAATACATGTGATAATGCAAAACATTATAGGTCACTTTGGACCAAGGGCATTGAAATGTGAAAAAGTCCAACTTCAAGTGCCCATAACTTTCTCATCAAAAATCCAAATGATTCAAAATTTGAGTCCAATTTGATTTAATGGAAACGATCTACAACTTTTATGTTGAAGGTTTTTCCATTTGGAGCTTGCATAATTGAAACAAAAGGGCTCCCTAGGAGTACCTAGGATGTTTTGGGTGCTTAAAACCTTCCCATTGCATAACCAACCCCCTTACCCCGATCTCTGACATTTTTATTAGTTTTTGATTTGATAAAACTTCTCGGTTTTTGTTCACTTTCTAACCTTTCCTTTGGATAAATAGAAGTGCGGTTTGTATGGTTTACTTTTGATTTAGTCAATAAATCTAAAGGTAACGAATACCGCGCTACAGAAAAGTGGCGACTCTACTGGGGACCATTTTCCTAGTGGGTTTTGCCTACTTTTCACATTTTGTTGTATTGTATTGTATATTACTTTTTTGTGACATATTTTTGTGCAATTTGGGATTACTGTATTGTATGTAATAATTGAATTGCTTGATATATTAATTCCTTGTATACTTAGTGATCTTTGTGAGATGAGTTCTATACCCGGACTCGAGTGCACTTAGGATAGGAGAATCGCATAGTCTTGTCAACTTGTGTGGAGTTATTCCTTAGCAAGTTGACTTGCAAGCCCATTCACTTGGTGGAGGTCATGTTGGGATCAATAATGTCACACGAGTAGTCGTGGTTAGGCATTACTCTTTCCAATATAGACCTTAGAAGCCAAAGACCTGAGTTTACCAAGCCTATCTTGGCCTATTTTTAGGATGTAGTGCGAAGGTCGTTCAAGTGTAAGATTTGATACGATTGTTACGCGATACTACACTCATAAGAGTCTATCTTGAGAATATTTTTGGAATACGAGTAGTCGTTTATCCGATAATATCCGAAAGATGGGATGATGACTATGGGGACCTCTTGTAGAACATGTTTGGCAGGTTAAAACCCTAGTACACTCCCTTTGGGTGGTTCTTAACCGAGACTCCATGCTCGTGACTTGCAACAAACCCTTGATTCATGGTTGATCCGTTCTTGTGTATCCTTAATATCAATGGAACTTGGGTGTTGATAAGGTGTAAACCATAATCCACCAAAATGGATGAATGATATTAAGGATGACTTGATACATCCCATGACCTTTGTGTGGTGTGCTTTGCTTGATCCTTGAGTGTGATTATTGCATCCATGCATTCATGCACCCATTTGCATCCATATCATCAACAATGAGAAAAATTTCAAGGAACTTAAGAGGTCTATTTTCAAATTTTCACGCATGGATAGAAAAAGAAGGAATATAAAGAAATACAGTTTCAGACAACCCGACTTGAAAGAGCTAAGGAAATTGGCATCCTATGTATTAGATCCGTTGGAGTTCAAGGCTCGTCATGGGAAGCTTCTATCTATTCTGGCTGCTCAGGTGGACGAAGGTCTGATGAGTGTGTTGGTGCAGTTCTATGATCCCTTGTACCGTTGCTTCACATTCCCGGATTTCCAGTTTTTTCCTACACTTGAGGAGTATGCCTATCTTGTGGGTATACCTATTCTAGATCAGTTGTCGTTCAGTGGCTTTGAGAGAGTTCCTACTTCTCAAGAGATTGCTGATCTGTTGCATATAGATGAATCTCTGGTTGGTGCTCATATGACTACCAAAGGTGGAGTTCAAGGTCTCCCTTCTGAGTTCCTCATTGCCCAAGCCACTTTGTATGGGAAGGCCATGAGTGAGGACGCCTTTGAGGCCATATTTGTACTTCTCATCTATGGGCTAGTGTTATTTCCCAACATCGACAAGTTTATGAATGTGAACGCTACTAGGATTTTCCTTACTCTTAATCCCGTTCCGACTCTGTTGGGTGACACTTACTTTTCTTTGCATATGAGGAATGCAAAGGGTGGTGGTACCATTGTGTGCTGTTTGCCTCTGTTGTACAACTGGTTTATTTCGCACTTGCCGCCGACGGTCGCCTTTAAGGAGAACAAAGGATGTCTACGGTGGTCCACGAGGCTTATGTCTCTCACTAATGATGATATCTTCTGGTACAACCATGTATATGATGGTGTGCAGATTATCGACTCTTGTGGTGAATTCTCCAATGTGCCTCTTCTTGGTACATGTGGTGGGATTAACTACAACCCTATTTTGGCATGTCGTCAGCTTGGGTTCCCCTTAAAGGATAAACCTAATAACATTCTGTTAGAAGGTGTGTTCTCTCAGGAAGGTAAAGATCCCCAAGGCTTGAAGGGCAGGATGGTTCGCGCTTGGCGCAAGATCCATAGGAAGGGAAGGAAAGAGCTTGGTCCGAAGAACAATATTGCTTTGGAACCCTATACCTCGTGGTTGAGGAGGAGAGCTTCTGAGTACCTTATGCCTTATGAGTATCCGAGACCTACACCTTTGGTTGTGGCTGGGTCTTCAACCCTCCCCGGCCAAGGAGTAAAGAAGTTGAGAGACGAAGACCGTTTGCGTGCTTGGATCCGCAAACGAGAAGAGATACTTCAGCAGCTTAGAGATAAGGATGCATTGATAGAGTTTCTTGAGAATCAGGTTATCGACGAGCCTGATAATGTGGTGACTTCTCTTCTTCCTCAGTCTTCCAGGTTTTAGAAGAGGAAGTACGACCGACTCGCCAAAGAGAAGGCAAATATGGAAGCAGCCTATGAGAGAGAGGTAAAGAGGCTTCGTGCAGCTTATCTTCCGGTCTCCAGAGCTTTAGACGACTGTTTCTAGGATGCCATAGGATGTTCATTTTCCTTCTCTCTTGTATTGTATTATTTGGTTACCAAGACTGTACTTCTTTGGTGTAAAAATGTTTTCCAGATATTATTGATATAAGATTACCATATATGTCTAAATAATTAATATTTTCAATATTTGCAAATAGAACTCTAAAGTTCCTCTGATAAATAAAATAAATCATATGCACAAGCATTGCATGCATCATGTGCATAGGAAGGTTTTGCTCCAGGCTTCTTGTTCAATGGTCTAACTCTGTGTTCTTCATTTATTTTGAAGACAAGCTGACTCATCGGTACTACACCCGAGCCACCACTTCAAGACTGATGGATCACTTAGAGCAAGAGAACCGAGAACTCAAGGAGGAAGTGGCCAGACTGACTGCCCTGATGGAGTCTTTCATGGCCGCCTAGAGCCAGTCGTCTCCAACGCCTTCAACTCCTCCCTAGAGGACAGTCATCTCTGAGATTGCCTCTTCCACAGTGCCTGCTTCCAGTGCCTACTTCACGCCAACTGCTATGCCAGCCGGGTTTCCCTGGGGGATGCCCGTAAACTTTGTTCCTGAGGGTCTCGCCCCCACGTTTGCTTCTCTTCCGGCATCTAGCCCGGTCCCTGCCATTCCACCTCCTGTCGTGCATACTATGCCAAGAGTAGACGACACCATCTACCACTCTGAGCCGTCTGAGGGCCCAGATGTTTATGAAAAGATGGATGCAATGAACTATCAGTTTCTTGAGCTCCGCAAGGAGCTCAAAACTCTCAGAGGGAAGGACCTCTTTGGCAAGTCTGCTGCTGAACTCTGCCTAGTTTCCAATGTCAAAATCCATGTAAAGTTCAAAGTACATGACTTTGGAAAGTACAAGGGAAATACTTTCCCTCTCAGCCACTTGGTTATGTATGCGAGGAAGATGTCGACTCATACCGACAACGATCAGCTCCTCATTCATTATTTCCAAGACAACTTATCTGGTGCTGCCCTGAGATGGTATATGGGCTTAGACAGTGCGAACATTCGATCCTTCAATGACCTTGGCGAAGCTTTCGTCAAGCAATACAAGTATAATGTGGATGTGGCTCCCAATAGGGATCAATTGAGGGCCATGTCCCAAAAGGACAAGGAAACTTTCAAGGAGTACGCCCAGAGGTGGCTAGAACTAGCTGCACAGATTGTGCCTCCGCTGGAAGAAAAAGAAATAACCAAGATCTTCCTGAAGACCTTGAGCCCATTTTACTATGAGCGGATGATTTCCAGCGCTCCTTCTGACTTCACCGAGATGGTGAACATGGGGATGCGTTTGGAGGAAGGAGTCAGGGAAGGGCACCAGAGTAGAGAAGAAGGCTCTTCTGCCAAACAATATGGGGCGTTTGGAAAGAAGAAAGATGGTGAGGCACATGCTGTGACCTCCCATGTCAAACCCAGAAGACCCTCTGTGAGGAGGAAGACCGTGCGTCCCGCCGGTAATCAACATCAGGTGGCTCACATAGCACCTGTTTTCAGAGAAAATGGCACTATCAACATAATAATAACCAGCAACAGCAACATCAACAATATCAACAACAACAACACCATCCTCAATAGCAGGTCTACCAGCCTCGAAATAATAATCATACCAGTACCAGCTATGAGAGGAAGAGGATCACTTTCGATCCTATTCCTATGACCTACGTAGAGCTATATCCCTCTTTGATAGAGAGGAAACTGATCACTCCACGTGACCCACCGGCTACGCCTACCAACCCTCAGTGGTGGTATAAGCCCGAGCTACATTGTGTCTATCATTCCGGTGCCCCCGGACATGACGTGGAAAATTGCTACCCGCTGAAGACCAAGGTTCAGGACCTTGTTAGGAGCGGTATATTGTGTTTCGAGGACGTAGGTCCCAACATCAAGAAGAACCTATTGCCCGAGCATGGGAAATCTGCTGTCAACATGGTCCAGGGCTGCCCTGGTAAATATAAGGTCAAATATGTCAGCCATATTCGACAATCATTGGTCGAGATGCACAGACTGTTGTGTGAATACAATCACTATGAGCACGACCATACAATTTCCGTATCTACGCTGTCAATAAGAGGGGATGTCGTCAAGTTCGAAAAGACATCCAAGAAATGCTGGATGAAGGTGTAATTGAAATACTTCATAATCGCGATGTGGATGATGAAGTTAACGTGATATCACCAGTGTTTCGGATCCCAGAGCCTGTTGTCATCTGGTATGATGGTAGCAAATAGAAGGCTTCTCCCTCTTTGATAATTAAACCAGCTGGCCCTGTGCCATATTCTTATGATAAGGCTATCCCCTATCGTTACAATGTTGTGGAATTGGAAGATGGGAAGGAGGTACCCCTGCCCACTACCTCTGTTGTTAACATCGCTGATGTCAGCGGCCTGACCCGTAGTGGTCGTGTTTTCTCGGCTCCGCCAAAACCCTAGGCTGACACTAGAAGGGTTGATATTGCTGATTGCGATGTTCGTCAGATTGGAAATGTTGTTGTTGCTCCGAATCCGACACTTGTCGCTAATAAACCTGCCACCGCTGTAAGGACTCCTGTCTCTGCTGGCCAGAATGGCACAATGAAAGAAGATTGTGATGAGATGCTAAGGCTCATCAAGAGGAGTGAATACAACGTTGTAGATCAACTTCTACAAACACCGTCAAAGATCTCTGTGCTATCTTGAATTTCTTCAAGCTCTACTTTCCTCCCACTGATTCCTTTGGAAATAAAATCCTTTTCTAGGAAAACTCCAGTTCGAGCGACAAACAATTTGCCCTCAGAAGGATTGTAGAAGTGATACCCTCTTGTTTCTTTAGGATACCTCACAAATAAGCATTTGTCAGATTTGGGCTCAAGCTTAGTTGAAATTTGTCGTTTCACATAAACTTCGCAACCCCAAATCTTCATGTAAGACATATGTGGTTTCTTACCACTCCATATCTCATATGGTGTCTTCTTAACCTTTTGGATGGAACACGGTTAAGTGTGTAAGCTGTTGTCAAAAGTGCATGTCCGCAAATGGAGTTTGGAAGATCGGCGTGACTCATCATGGATCGGACCATGTCTAACAGGGTTCGATTTCTTCTCTCAGATACACCATCCCATTGGGGTGTTCCAAGAGGAGTAAGTTGGGATAGGATCCCACACTCTTTCAGATGGTCATCAAACTCTAGGCTTAAATACTCACCACCTCGATCTGATCGAAGAGTTTTAATATTCTTACCTAGTTGGTTTTGTACTTCATTCTTGAATTCCTTGAACTCTTCAAAGGACTATGATTTGTATTTCATTAAATACACATAACCATATCTACTAAAATCATCAGTAAATGTGATGAAGTATTGAAAACCTCCTCTGGCTGGTATGTTTAGTGGTCCACATACATCAGTATGTATGAGGGCCAAAAGATCATTAGCTCTTTCACCTTTTCCTGTGAATGGAGACTTTGTCATCTTTCCAATTAAACAAGATATGCATGTCTCATATGATTCATAATCAAAAGAGTCCAAGAGTCCATCTTTATGGAGTTTAGAAATGCGTTTCTCATTTATGTGGCCTAATCGACAACGCCAAAGGTAAGTTGGATTTAACTCACTAGGTTTCATCCTTTTAGTATTAATGTTATAAATTGGCATTTTAAGATCAAGGACATATAGTCCATTGTTCATTTGTGCAGAAGCATAGAATATATCATTCAAATAAATTGAGCAACAATTGTTCTTTCATATAAATGAAAAACCAAACTTGTCAAAACAAGAAATGGAATTAATATTCCTGCTAATTGCAGGTACATAATAACAGTTCTCTAACTGAATTATTAGACCACTAGGTAAAGTCAATACATAAGTTCCTACGGCTAAAGCAACAACCTTTGCTCCATAGCCAACTCCTAGGTCGACTTCACCTTTTGCCAAATCTCTACTCCTTTTTAGTCCCTGCACATTTGTACAAATGTGAGAACCGCATCCAGTATCTAATACCCATGATGCAGAAGTAGATAAATTAATTTCAATAACAAAAATACCTGAAGTTGAAGTCTCTACTCCATTCTTATTATCTTCCAGGTACTTTGGGCAGTTTCTCTTCCAGTGTCCGGTCTTACCGCAATGGAAGCAAGTGCCTTCTTTTGCTATGCCTCCACTAGGCTTTAAAGCAGCAACGGTGGGTTTGGGTTTGGCAACTTCCTTGCCTTTCCCTTTATCACCCTGCTTAGTGGGCCTTTTGTTCTGTCTCTTTCCATTTCCGATCATCAGAATGGATTTCCCTTTTGACTTCAGATTCTGCTCGGCAGTTCTTAACATGGCGAGCAGTTCAGGAAGCGATTTGTCCATATCATTCATATTGAAATTTAGGACAAATTGACCGAACCCATCTAGCAACGATTGCAAGATCAAATCAGTCACAAGTTCCTTTCTGAGGGGAAAACCCAATCTCTCAAGGTTTTCCACATACCCAATCATCTTGAGTACATGGGGACCTACAGGGGCTCCCTCAGCTAACTTGCCTTGAAAAAGGGCTTTTGAAACTTTAAACCTCTCATGCCTTGCTTGCTCTTGATAGAGCAACTTCAGGTGTTCGATCATATCGAATGCTGACATGTTCTCATGTTGCTTTTGCAATTCTGAGTTCATGGTAGCTAGAATGAGACAAGCAGTTTCATTGGCATCATCGACATGCTTCTTATAAGCATCTCTTTCTGCCTTAGGTGCAGAACTAGGAGGTTCCTCTTCAGGAACAAGTGTCTCCAAGACATACAACTTTTTATCATGTTTGAGGACAATCCTCAGGTTTCGGTGCCAAATCCAGAAAATTTGTCCCAGACAATTTTTCCTTATCAAGGATTGATCGCAGGATGCTGTTAGAGGTGTTTGCTGTCATGGTAATCTACACAAGGATGAATGAAAATATAAGTATCATTGACATATTTAATTAGGCCTTTAATTAAATATGCTCCCACTATTTTACTCAAAACAAATGACCCTCATCATTTGATTCGGAAAATCCCGTTGGAAGATTTTCTAGTGGGTCGAGATCCATATTTCACTTCGTTCTAAGTCCGCGTAGGCGGATTACACAAAACTAGTTTATTTAGGTAGGAACTCCTTCCAATTGTATCTCATACAACTCTCGAAATTTCAGTTAGGTGAATAACTCCTTATTCCAATCCATCATATGGATCATTCCCAACTCTTGCTTCTAAACATATATATAATCTTATTATAATTTGTTTAGTTAAGTTTGACCCATCGTTTTAAAAGTTGGATATTATAATTATCCTATCGCACCTTACTAATATAGAACATGCACCTCGCGTAGGCGAAACCTACATCATCCGATACTAGTCTTGATTTGTGTCAAAACTTGGAAAGCATAAACTTAATATTTAATTTGAGGGAATTGCAATTTTTCTGATCTCACCGGCTTGTTTATCGTATAAACCGTCTCTCACATGCATCAACATACATTCACATGCATAAACATACATACATACATAATGAAACAGTTATGGCCCCTAGCGCAAATGTTCTCCCAAGCCAATGAGAGAACCTAAGCTAACCTAACAACGATCTAAGCTTCTCCAAGCAAAATCTTCAAGGTTGTCCTCTTTTGGCACTGACTCCTTTGCTTTCTTCATAACATTACATTACCTAAAGAAACTCGTTTTACATACGAGGGAGTGATATGAGAAAAGAAGTTACATTTGGGAGATTAAGAGAGAGGCACGACACGCAGGTCGTATTTTAAAATCCAAAGCAAAATAAAGGAAAACTAAGGCCATAACCGATCACCACAAGACAATAATAAACACTTTATTATTATTATTATTAATTCCTTTAATTAATTAAAATCAAATCAAATTAAATTTCGACGACCGATCATACTACGCAGAGTTAGTCGGGGGTCCGCTGCCCGGTCAGCCGGGGGCCGAAATTTTTAATGAACGATTCATTTAAAATCGACGTCGCTTTTCGCATCAACACTTGATACTTTAAAGCACTGAATTCGTGAATTTTTCCTTGCGTTAACCGGTTAACCATATGCGTTAACCGTTAACACTGTTTGAAATCTGTTCAAAAATTGTTTTTTGCCTTGCGTTAACCGGTTAACCAAATGCGTTAACCGATTAACACTGTTTGAAAATCTCTTGGAAAACTGTTTTCCGTTTTGCGTTAACCGGTTAACACTGTTTGAAAAATTTTATTTCGTATTGCGTTAACCGGTTAACCATATGCGTTAACCAGTTAACACTGTTCCAAAAAGTGTTTAGAAAGCACAACTCTTGTGCACTCATAACCCCAATCGCATAACTCTCTGACAACACAACCCTTGTGCCGTCACTAACCCTGATGCACCAATTTCAGACCGTCAAACACATCTCGATTGTTGATTCAGTATGATTGATCAACACGTCATTGCTTCACCATACTAACATCGGATCAAGAAGCAAATGACCATTGATCGCTCAAAGGAAAACAATCATTGAGTGTTTGAATGAACGAAACGAGAACACTATATCATATATAATGTATTTTGCATCAGGATTATATATATCATATATATATATAACTTGATCGATCTCAACTTAATCTTTGATTCATTCTGTCTTTAATCATATTATTACATAACAAAAACAGTTATCAGATTCATGGTTCCGTAAGTGGCTCTGATACCACTGTAGGAGAATTGCCATCCAAGGCGCAGCGGAATTTAAAAATTTCTCCATTTAGTGATCCTTACGAATGGGCATGATCAGTGATAGAATCGTTACCTCTTGTGGCGATTCAAAACTTTGGTGCAGATCTCTTGTAACGATCAAAACCTTGGATACAAATCCACGGAGCGATCACGAACGTTAAACGATGACAACATCTCTACTCAGTCCACACGAACGGATTCCTTCAATCGCAGTGCTAGCTGTTATGAATGAAGGCTTTGAGTGAGAGAAAGAGAGATACGAAATTCCAACTCTTCAGTTGTGTTGTATTCCCATACAATGCTTCTGCACAAGAGTTCTATTTATAGAACCACTTGTGTGGGCTTCAAGCCAAAAAAGCCCACTTAAGTGCATTTTGCCCATATCTCATAATATGCCAAAATCACTTAAGTATTTGGTACCTTACCATATTTCGTATTCTACTTAAGGGCACCATACATTACGGTATTCCTTAATTACTCTATCTCTCATCAATCCGTCCTTTGTGTGTGACCCTGTAGGTTTTCGCGACGTTGGCAATTATATTAAATCACGCATTTAAGATAATAAACAGTGAGCGGTATCTAGCAACACATCACTGCTACCCAAGACACAAAAATGTCATGTGATATGACAAAACCTCATGTGATAATAATTATGTGTATAATTACCCCTTTGCCCTTATGTCTATATTGAACACAAGGTATAGACCGTGTCATCCTTGTCCAGTTCAATATTGGGCCAATAGACATTTATCCTGTTACACAGGATGGGCAAATTCCATCTAGGACACTCATGTCCCTCAGCATGCTTTGTGGAGTACCCATCAACTTTCTTTATGGTTATCCAGTTACAGACAATGTTGGATCAGCAATAAAGCACTCGACTCTACATCTAGGATCCATAGTGGTTTCAGGTCGAAGAGTGGTATACACCATTATCACCATGTGTAAGACCCCAATTTTGTCCCTAAGATCCCTCATGGCATCATAACATTGCATTTGGCATTGCCTCAAGGATCATTAGCATCTTGGTTCCCTTTGCCTTTGGGTGGGACCTCTTGTGAGTGGTTTGAGATTACCAAGCATGCTTGAATTGTATATCATTGCTTTTCTTGTTTTGTTTACTAACCAAAAGCACAAAAATATGTCACTAACATCTTTTGTTTGTAGCTTAAGCAATCACAAGGTCCAAAGCTTCAAGAAGATCATCTATGCAGAGACATGGCCAAGAGAAGATGATAGCAAGCATGGTAATGGTTCCCAAAGCACTCATCCATCAAATATGCCTCCCTAGCATCTCAATTCATCATTTTGGTCAAAGCAAGTCAAAGGGTTTGAGGTCTTGTTCTTCAAGGAAACCCTAATTCATCTATGCACCACAATGCCTTGCTCTTGAAGCAACCTCAGCCCATGATCAAATACAACCAAGGGAAGTTCTCTAAATCATCATTTCATGCATAATTGAACTTATTTAAGTGTCCTCAATCATCAATTCATCAAGATACGAGTCACGGACTTGAGAAGTTGATCAGTCAATTCATCTGACTATTTTGAAATGCACTGAGACCTAACTTTTTATGTGTTGGTCAAATGGAGATGGTCCCACAACCAAATATGTTCTTAAGGACAATATGAACAACTTTCATATTCATCAAAAATTGATTTGAAGCTTTTATGGTCATCTCCCATTCCAATACATTGTAGGTCATTTTGACTGAAACCCTAATTTTGGGTCAGCTTCCCAAGGACATAACTCATTCATTTTTTATGATTTTGAGGTGGGATCAAATGCATTGGAAAGCTTAATATGTATAATTAAAATGTTATATTGAGCAAAATTTCAAAATCACAAAGTAAATACATGTGATAATGCAAGACATTATATGTCCTTTTTGACCAAAGGCATTAAAAGGCAAAATAGTCCAACTTTAAGTGCCCATAACGCTTTCATAAAAACTCCAAATGATGCAAAACTTAATTCCATTTTGATTGGCTTGGAAAGATATACAACTTTGATGTTTGAGTTTTTTCCATTTGAGGCTTGCATCATCAAAATAGAGGGGCTTGAAAATTGGCCAAATTTAGAAACCTTGCATTGACGTGTTTTGCACATCACACTTTAAACTCAAATTTCATAAATTTCCACACTCCAAATGGATTTTTGCCCAACATAACAATTGTTCCTTACATCAAGACCTTTCCAACCATTACTCACATGATCATATTTGGATTTGGCAAATGGTATTTTCGAAGAGTTGAACATTTAGGCATAATTATGGAATTCACATGAAATCTTGATGCACAAGCCAATACAACTCTAATTACACGTCCAAACCTTTGACATTTGAGTTCAGCTTACATTTGGCATTGTTTTTGGGCCTTGTGCATGATCATGCAAGCCCATGAAAAGTTTGTCCATGTTCATGCACACGGATCAATTCATCATTTCCTTGCCACTCCCTCTATAAATAGAGACCCTATTCCATTCAAAAAGCACGCCTGATTGAACCTGTTATGCTGCACAAATCTCTCCATAACCATTACCAAAGAAGCTAGTTCATTTTTTTCTAAATTTTTCAGATCCAAAATTCAACTACATCTGGTTAAATCCTTGGATCTAAAGCTTCTAAACCTTCATCATTCATCTCACTGATCTTCTGTTTTGGCAAAGAAAGCAAAGAATCGAGCTCAAGTTTCCAGAATTCAAGCTTACTCTTCAACTGGTATTTTCTTCGAATCTCATCATCCATTGACCTATTTGCTTGGATCTTGTGTTGGCTGATGTCCTCTCAATAGAGGCATCATGATTATGCATTTAATTTTTGAAATCCATTGAGTTCTTGATGAACACCTGATTTTTCAACCTCTGATTTCTTAAACCATGGAAATCTAGAGTGAAAATGGATGGTACAGGGATGATGTACATCATCCCAGCTTTCCAATGATGTATAGATTGCATGATTTGGTTAAGCTTTGGACGTCTAACCGAGATGGTGAATACTTGATCCAAATCTAATTCATCTTGATCAATTGATCAAGTGAATGGCTTTGCATTAAGGATAGGTTGTTTTCTAAATCATGCAAAAGGATTAAACCAATACAAGATCAATTCTCATTTTCTTTTTGGCATGGCAAGTTGTTCGAACTTGGTTCACTAATCAAGACTTCTAACTTGTGTTGTTGCCTACATTATTATTGACCGGCCTCAGATAGTTGTGACTTCTACATAAGACCAATTACGATTGCTTAACATAGCGCTAAATTTTCCTTATGGCACACTAACTACTAACACTAACCACTAACAATTAACATTTACTTTTTGCTCTTTACTTTTATGCAATTTACTATTCTTACACATATTATCCATTTGCTTTTCTCTTTTCTCACTTGAGCACATGTTTATGTTATTGCCATTTGCCTTTTGCTCACTTGAGCACATAATTGTGCTTGTAATTTGTGTTGATTGTTGTGAACCAAATGCAAAGAAATGGACTTAGTTTCTAGGACTTTCCCTATGCAAAGAATGGAGAATTGGACTTAGATTCTAGGACTTTCCTTATGCAAAATTGGAGTAAATGGGCCTTAATGATGAAGATGGATTAAAAGGACCAAATCTCTAAACTCACTCTTGTCCATTCTTGATTCACTTCATGGAACTTTTGATGTGTGTGCTTTTGTGCTAGGGAATCCTATGAGAGCTCAAATTGGAGAAACCATTGCCATGTTCATCCAAAGTGAAAGATACAAGATACATTGAAGATCTCTTAAGAGACTTGTTTGATTGCTTATGCTTTGTGATTGCTTATTCCAAAGGATGGGAGCTACTTCGATCATCTATATGATCTCAAGAGAGGAACTCCATTGTGGTTTTGTTCCCTTATCCCTCACCTTTTTTCTTTACTTAGGACTTAGCCATTCTTCTTCTCCTCTCCACTCTAACCCAAGCCATAACTCTTTGTGCAAACATTTAACCTTTGTTTTCAACTATTAGAAACCTAAGCCTTATGCTTTTGATTTTCAAACTTTCTTTCCATAACACTTATTTTGAATTGAATCTTTAAGTCAACTTTGACCACTTTTGTATATACTTCTAATTGGTAAATATAACCCATTCAAATTTCTTTTTGTGGTTCCAATGGCCACTTTCTTAATAAAATTTTCCATAACCTTTAGCTATTAGGTTTAAGTTATCTTTGTGGTAGATGTAATACTCACCTATATCCTTAGTGATGGACAATGAGTCTTCCATGCTTATTATAGGGTTAACCCCTCAGTAGCATGTTGAAGCTATCCTCACATGGTGGATTTGTGGTTTGGTTGAGTTTTCTCCCTTTGATAACAAAAGACCTTAAGGCTTTTGGACCAATCAATTCACCAACTTATTTTGAGATTTTTACCCTGAACTACGAGGTTTTGATCCTAATCTTTTTATAAGATGGTACGTAGGCAATGGGTTTATCCATCCAAACACCAAAATGTAAATAACTTGTATATTCTCTTCTCATCTCTTCAATCATGTTTGCACAAACAAAATTTCACAAGACAACAACCTTGCAACAAGTATGAAAAGGGCTCCCTAGAAGTAGGGGTGGCAAAATGGATGGATTGGATGGATATGGATTGGATCGTTAATGGATGGATCAAAACAATCCATTATCCATTAACAATCCACTAAAAGTTTTTTAAAAATATCCAATCCAATCCATCCATTAAGAATAAAAATCCATCTAATCCACCCATTATCATATTTTTAGTGGATGGATATCCATCCATCCATTTCTTTTTCCTTTAAAATTTTTCTTTTTTGAAAAAAATCACTTATTTTTCTGAAAAATTTATTTATTTATTTATTTTATTTTTTTAATAAAACAATATCAGCTTTTTTCGAGAAAAATCATTTTTTTTCAAAAAAAAATATTTTTTTGTATTTTTGAAAAAAATAATTAAATTTTTTTTATATTCGTAAAAAAATAAATTTTTCGAAAATAAAATCAAAATTTGGTATTTTTCAAAATTATTATTAAATTTTTGGAAAAAAAATGATTTTTTGTATTTTCAAAAAAAATTATTTTTTTTCGAAAAAAATAAATTTATTTTTATTTTTCAATAAAAAAATTTCTTTTCAAAAAATAAATAAATTAATATTTGAAAAAAAATATTTTTTTAAAATTAGATAAAAAAATTAATTAGATCATTAAAATGTGTTGGATGGATTGGATCAATCCATGCTTATAAATGGATGGATTGGATCAATCCATTAACTTAATTTTTTATGTAGTGGATGGATTAGATGGATTTTTTGATGGATGGATTGGATGGATTTTCTCTAAATGGATCCAATTGCCACCCCTACCTAGGAGTACCTAGGATGTTTTGGGTGCCTAACACCTTCCCATTGCATAACCAACCCCCTTACCCAGATCTCTGTTTCTTTTACTAGTTTTTGTTAAAACTATTAGCTTTTTGTTCGCTTTCTAACCATTCCTTTGGATAAATAGAAGTGCGGTGGCGACTCGACTTGTATGATTTACCTTGGATTTAGTCAATATCTCTAATGGTAACGAATACCCCGCTACAGAAAAGTGGCGACTCTGATGGAGATCATTTTCCTAGTGGGTTTTGCCTACTTTTCATACTTGTTGTATTGTATTGTATCGTATTGTTTTGTGACATATTTTTGTGCAATTTGGGATTACTGTATTGTATGTAATGATTGAATTGCTTGATATTAATTCCTTGTATGCTTGGTGATCTTTGTGAGATGAGTTCTATACCCGGACTCGAGTGCACTTAGGATAGGAGAATGGCGTAGTCTTGTTGACTTGTATGGAGTTAATCCTTAGCAAGTTGACTTGCAAGTCCATTCACTTGGTGGAGGTCATGTTGGGATCAATAATGTCACACAAGTAAGTTGTGGTTAGACATTACTCTTTCCAATATAGACCTTAGAAGCCAAGGACCGTAGTTTACCAAGCCCTTCTTGGCCTATTCTTAGGATGTAGTGCGAAAGTCGTTCAAGTGTAAGATTTGATACGATTGTTACGCGATACTACACTCATAAGAGTCTCTCTTGAGAATATTTTTGGAATGCGAGTAGTCGTTTCTCCGATAATATCCGAAAGATGGGATGATGACTATGGGAACCTCTTGTAGAACATGTTTGGCAGGTTTAAACCCTAGTACATTCCCTTTGGGTGGTTCTTAACCGAGACTCCATGCTCGTGACTTGCAACAAACCTTTGATTCATGGTTGATACGTTCATGTATCCTTAATATCAATGGAACTTGGGTGTTGATAAGGTGTAAACCATAATCCACCGAAATGGATGATTGATATTAAGGATGGTATGATCCATCCCATGACCTTTGTTTGATGTGCTTTGCTTGATCCTTGAGTGTGATTGTTGCATTCATGCATTCATGCATCCATTTGCATCCATATCATCAAAATAATAAGAAAATTGTCAAGGAACTTAAGGGGTTTATTTGCAAAATTTTCAGACATGGAAAGACAAAGAAGAAATACAACGAAGTACAACTTCAGACAACCAGATTTGAAAGAGTTAAGGAACTTGACATCTTATGTATTAGATCCTTTGGGTTTCAAGGCTCGTTTTGGGAAGCTTCTTCCTCTTCTGACTACTCAGGTGGACGAAGGGTTGATGAGTGTATTGGTGCAGTTTTATGATCCCTTGTACCGTTGCTTCACGTTTCCGGATTTCCAGCTTTTACCTACCCTTGAGGAGTATGCCTACCTTGTGGGTATACCATTTCTAGACCAGTTTCCGTTCAGTGGTTTGGAGAGTATTCCTACTTCTCAAGAGATAGCAGACATGTTGCACATAGATGAATCTCTGGTTGGTGCTCATATGACTACCAAAGGTGGAATTCAAGGTCTCCCTTCTGAGTTCCTCATTGCTCAAGCTACTGTGTATGGAAAGGCCATGAGTGAGGATGCCTTTGAGGCCATATTTGTACTTCTCATCTATGCATTGGTGTTGTTACCCAACATAGACAAGTTTGTGGATGTGAACGCTATTAGGATTTTCTCTACTCTTAATCCCGTGCCGACTCTGTTGGGTGATACCTATTTCTCTTTGCATATGAGGAGTGCAAAGGGTGGTGGTGCCATTGTGTGCTGTTTGCCTCTGTTGTATAAGTGGTTTATTTCTCACTTACCGCAGACGGTCGCCTTCAAGGAGAACAAGGGATGTCTACGGTGGTCCACGAGACTTATGTCTCTCACTAATGATGATATCTCTTGGTACAACTGTGTGTATGATGGTGTGCAGATTATCGACTCTTGTGGTGAATTCTCCAATGTACCTCTTCTTAGTACATGTGGTGGGATTAACTATAACCCTGTTTTGGCACGTCGTCAGCTTGGGTTCCCCCTAAAGGATAAACCCAATAACATTTTGTTAGAAGGTGTGTTCTTTCAGGAGGGTAAAGATCCCCAAGGCTTGAAGGGCAGAATGGTCCGCGCTTGGCGCAAGATTCATAGGAAAGGAAGGAAAGAGTTGGGTCCTAAGAATTGTGTTGCTATGGAGCCTTACACTGCTTGGGTTAGGAAGAGAGCGTCTGAGTATCTCATGCCTTACGAGTATCCGAGACTTACGCCTTTGGTTATGGTTGGGCCTTCAACCCTCCCTGATCAAGGAGTAGAGGAGTTGAGAGACGAAGACCGATCACGTGCTTGGATCCGTGAAAGGGAAGAGTTGCCTCAGCAGATCAAGGAGAAGGACGCTTTGATAGAGTTCCTCGAACATCAGGTTATTGATGATCCTGATGATGCATGGACTTCTCTACTTCCTCAGTCTTCCAGGTTTTGGAAGAGGAAGTACGACCGACTCGCCAAGGAGAAGGCAGATATGGAGGCAGCCTACGAGAGGGAGGTGAAGAGGCTTCGTGCATCCTATCTTCCTGTGTCCCGAGCTTTAGATGATTGTTTCTAGGGATCTATAGGATGATTATTTTCCTTTTCTCTTGTATATGATTGACAATGCTGTACTTCTTTTCCCGATATTATCTGATGAGATATTTCCATATGTGATAAATGTTTAATATTTCCAAAAATTTGCAAATAGAACCCTAAAAGTTCCTTTGAAATAAAAAAAACAAATCATATGCACAAGAATTGCATGCATCATGTGCATAAGCAGGTTTTGTTCCCGGCTTCTTGTCCTGTGGTCTAACTCTGTGTTCTTCATTTATTTTGAAGACAAGCTGACTCACTGGTACTACACCAGAGCCAACATTTCAAGACTGATGGATCATCTGGAACAAGAGAACCGCGAGCTGAAAGAGGAAGTGGCCAGATTAAGTGCCTTGATGGAATCATTCTTGGCTGCCTAGAGCTAGTCTTCTCCGACACCTTCAACTCCTCCCCAGAGGACAGTCATCTCTGAGATTGTCTCCTCAACTGTGCCTGCAGCCAGCGCACACTTTGCTCCAACGGCCATGCCAGCCGGGTTCCCGTGGGGGATGCCTCCCAATTTCATGCCCGAGAGTCATGTTCCTACCTTTGCTTCTATGCCGACATCTAGCCCGGTCCTTGTTGTTCCTCCTCCTGTCGTACATACTATTCCTAGAGTAGACGACACCATCTATCATTCTGAGCCATCTGAAGGCCCAAATGTCTATGAGAAGATGGACGCTATGAACGGTCAATTTCTTGAGCTTTGCAAGGAATTGAAAACACGCAGAGGAAAGGATCTTTTCGGCAAGTCTGTTGTCGAACTCTCCTTGGTTCCCAATGTAAAGATTCCTGTGAAATTCAAGGTCCCTGACTTTGAAAAATACAAGGGGAGTACTTGTCCTCTCAGCCACCTGGTCATGTACGCCAGGAAGATGTCGACTCAGACCGATAATGACCAATTGCTCATCCACTACTTCCAGGACAGTCTGTCCGTTGCTGCTCTGCGTTGGTACATGGGTTTAGACAGCGCGAACATCCGATCCTTCAACGATCTTGGCGAGGCCTTCGTCAAGAAGTACAAGTATAATATGGATATGGCTCCCGATAGGGATCAATTGAGGTCCATGTCCCATAAGGACAAGGAAACATTCAAAGAATACGCCCAGAGGTGGCGAGAGTTAGCAGCACAGATTGTGCCCCCGTTGGAAGAGAAAGAGATGACCAAGATCTTTTTGAAGACCTTGAGTTCTTTTTATTATGAGCGGATGATTGCTAGCGCTCCTTCTGACTTCACCGAGATGGTGAATATGGGGATGCATCTTCCACTTTTGTATATGGGGCATTTGCGAAAAAGAAAGATGGAGAGGCACATGCTGTGACCTCCCATATGAAACCAAGAAGACCCTCTGTGAGGAGGAAGACCATGCGTCCTGCCAGTAACCAGCACCAGGTGGCTCATGTAGCACCTGTTTTCAGAGATAACTAGCAGTATCAGCAGCATAACAACAATCAGCAACCACATCCGCAATACCAACATCAGCAGCACCGACCGCAGCAGCAGGCCTACCAGCCTCGAAACAGTAATCAAACGAGCACGAGTTACGAGAGGAAAAGGGTCACCTTGGATCCTATTCCAATGACATATGTAGAATTATATCCCTCTTTGATAGAGAGGAAGTTGATTACTCCGAGAGACCCACCGGCTATACCTGCTAACCTCCAGTGGTGGTATAAGCCCGAGTTACACTGTGTTTACTATTCTGGTGCTCCCGGCCACGACGTGGAAAATTGTTACCCTTTGAAGACCAAGGTTCAAGACCTTGTGAGGTGTGGCATTCTGTGTTTCGAGGACGTAGGTCCTAATCAAAGAGGTTGTCGCCAGGTGCGCAGAGATGTTCAGGAAATGCTGGATAAAGGAGTTATTGAGATCCTTCAAAACAGAAATGTTGACGAGGATGAGCTTGAGGTCAATGTGATTTCTCCGGTGTTCCGGATACCCGAGCCCGTTATTATCAAGTATGATAGTAGCAAGCAGAAGGTTTCTCCTGCCTTGACCATCAAGCCGGCCAGACCAGTACCATACTCTTCTGAAAAAGCAATCCTTATCGCTACAATGTTGTTGCGGTAGAAAATGGGAAAGAAGTGTCCTTACCATCTTCCTCTGTTGTTAACATTGCAGATGTTAGTGGGTTGACCTGCAGCGGTCGTGTGTTTTCAGCACCTCCAAAGCCCCAAGCTAGTACTGATTCTGTTGAACGCCCGATGAGGAATGCAGTGAGCACTCCGAATCCGGCACTTGTTGTTAAGCCCTCCTCTACGTTGGGAACTCCTGCTTTTGTTGGCCCAAGCAGCAATGTGAAAGAAGATTGTGATGAGATGCCGAGGCTCATCAAGAGAAGCGAGTACAATGTTGTAGACCAGCTTCTACAAACGCCATCTAAAATATCGGTGTTATCCTTGCTGTTGAATTCAGAACCACACCGAGAGGCTCTGCATAAGGTTTTGGATGTGGCATATGTAGATCATGATGTCACGATAGAACAATTCGATAGCATTGTTGCAAACATTACCGCTTGTAACAACCTGAGTTTCTGTGACTCTGATCTCCCCGAGGAGGGAAGAGAGCACAACTTGGCATTACATATATCTGTGAACTGCAAAGACGACGCCATGTCCAATGTGCTGGTGGACACTGGGTCATCACTGAACGTATTGCCAAAATCCACTCTCTCGAAACTGTCATATCAAGGGCCTCCCATGAGGCAGAGTGGAGTAGTTGTGAAGGCTTTCGATGGGTCTCGCAAAACTGTGATTGGGGAAGTTGATCTCCCAATCAAGATCGGACCAAGTGATTTCCGGATTACCTTCCAAGTTATGGACATTCACCCATCGTATAGCTGTCTCTTAGGCAGACCATGGATTCACGAGGCAGGCGCCGTGACATCCACCCTACACCAAAAACTGAAATTTATGAAGAACAAGAAACTGGTGGTGGTAGGGGGAGAAAAGCCTCTCCTGGTTAGCCATTTGTCTTCCTTCTCATAAATAGATGCTGAGGATGAAGTTGGAACTCCTTTCCAAGCTTTGTCTATCGTTGAGCCTATTGAGAAGAGAACTCCTTCATTTGCTTCCTATAAAGATGCAAAGTTGGCCATTGAGTGTGGTGCAAATGCTGGTTTAGGGAAGATGATTGAGCTAGAAGACAACAAGTCTCGGGCTGGCATAGGTTATTCGTCTGGGGTTTTCAACGCACAAGGGTTGTTCAAGAGTGGAGGGTTCATCCACACCAGTCAAGATGAGGAGGCTGCTGCAATTCTGGAAGAAAACGATACAGAGGATTCTGGCAACTTCGTCATCCCTGGGGGAATCTGCAATAATTGGGTCGCTGTGGATATTCCAACCGTTATCCATAAGTCAAAGTAATGTTCATTGTGTTTAAAAAACCCTCCTCCCATGCCAAAAGAATGAGTGGTGACATTGTTGGCGCATTAATACAATGATATTTTCATTCAATAAATTCATGTTAAATGTTTGTTTTTCCAATTATTTTCCCTTTTCGCTTTTTTGCATGAAATTGGTGATCACATAAAACATAAAAAAAAAATTTAAAAAAAAGAATAAAATCAATCTTTTCATCTGCATAATGATTGCCTTGTTTGAATTCTAAAGCTTTTCATATCCAAAATCATTATGCAGGTTAATCAAACCCATTGAACATAATGATCCAACACCATCTCCTAACTTTGAATTCCCTGTATTTGAGGCGGAAGAAGATGATGTTAAAGAAATTCCTGATGAGATTACCCGTTTACTTGAGCATGAAAAGAAGATCATTCAGCCGCATCTTGAGAATCTGGAAACAGTCAACTTGGGGTCTGAGGATTGTGTGCGAGAAGTAAAGATTGGGGCACTCCTGGAAGAATCTGTTAAGAAGGGGTTGATTGAATTGCTACGAGAATATGTCGACGTCTTCGCTTGGTCGTATGAAGACATACCAGGTCTAAATACTGATATTGTGCAACATTTCTTACCCTTGAAGCCTGAGTGCGTGCCTGTGAAGCAGAAGCTCAGAAGAACTCATCCTGATATGGCAGTAAAGATCAAAGAGGAGGTTCAGAAGCAAATTGATGCAGGGTTTCTGGTGACTTCCACATATCCTCAATGGGTGGCCAATATTGTGCCCGTGCCTAAGAAAGATGGAAAAGTTCGGATGTGTGTGGACTATAGAGACTTGAATAAAGCTAGTCCGAAAGATGATTTCCCTCTACCACATATTGATATGTTGGTAGATAACACCGCTAAATTCAATGTCTTCTCATTTATGGATGGATTTTCCGGATATAAACAGATCAAGATGGCACCCGAGGATATGGAGAAGGCAACATTTATAACACCTTGGGGAATATTTTGTTATCGAGTGATGCCCTTCGGTTTGAAGAACGTCGGAGCCACGTATCAACTGGCTATGACCACCTTGTTTCATGATATGATGCACAAGGAGATTGAGGTGTATGTTGATGATATGATTGCTAAGTCAAGAACGAAAGTTGAACATGTAGAGCACTTGTTGAAGCTTTTTCAGCGTTTGAGGAAGTATAAGCTTCGTCTGAATCCCAACAAGTGTACATTTGGAATCCGTTCTGGCAAGTTATTGGGCTTTATTGTCAGTGAAAGAGGTATTGAGGTTGATCCTGCAAAGGTCAAAGCAATACAAGAGATGCCTGCGCCCAAAACTCAGAAGCAAGTCCGAGGTTTTCTTGGCCGCTTGAATTATATTTCCAGATTCATATCCCATATGACTGCCACATGTGCGCCGATATTCAAGCTCTTCCAGAAAGATCATTCCCATGATTGGAATGAGGATTTCCAGAAAGCTTTCGACAGTATTAAAGAGTATCTGTCTGAACCTCCGATCTTGTCTCCGCCCGCGGAAGGAAGCCCATTGATCATGTACTTAACAGTTCTGGAAGACTCAATGGGTTGTGTCCTGGGTCAGCAAGACGAATCAGGAAAGAAAGAATATGTTATTTACTACCTGAGCAAGAAGTTCACTGATTGTGAGTCTCGATACTCGATGCTTGAGAAGACATGCTGTGCTTTGGCTTGGGCTGCTAAGCGCTTACCCCAGTATATGATAAATCATACGACATGGTTGATATCCAGAATGGATCCAATCAAGTATATCTTCGTGAAGCCTGCTTTAACAGGGAGAATTGCCCGCTGGCAAATGTTGTTATCTGAGTATGATATTGAGTATCGAGCTCAGAAGGCTATTAAAGGTAGTATCTTGGCTGACCACTTGGCACATCAGCCGATCGAGGATTATCAGTCAGTTCAGTATGATTTTCTGGATGAGGAGATTCTGTATTTGAAAATGAAAGATTGTGATAAGCCTACACTCGATGAAGGGCCAGAGCCTGGTTCCAGATGGAGTATGGTGTTTGATGGCGCTGTAAATCAGTATGGAAATGGTATTGGGGCAGTGATTATTACTCCTCAGGGCACACATATTCCTTTTACAACAAGGCTAACTTTCAAATGCACGAATAATATGGCTAAGTATGAGGCCTGCATTATGGGATTGGAGGAATGCATTGATCTAAGGATCAAGCATCTTGATGTTTTTGGTGATTCGGCCCTCGTTGTCAATCAGATTAAAGGTGAATGGGAAACGAATTAGCTTGGTCTCATTCCATATAGGGATTATGCGAGGAGGATTTCAACGTTCTTTACCTAGGTTGACTTCCATCATAATCCTCGAGATGAGAATCGGATGGCGGATGCTCTTGCTACGCTTGCTTCGATGATTGTGGTTAAACTTTGAAATGAAGTTCCCAATATCACCGTGATGCGCTTGGACAGACCAGCTCATGTGTTCGCAGTAGAAGAGGTGAAAGATGGTAAGCCATGGTATTACGATATCAAGTGTTTCCTTCAGAGTCAGATTTACCCGCCTGGGGCATCTGTGAAAGATAGGAAGACTTTGAGGAGATTATCAGGAAGTTTCTACCTCAATGGTGATGTGCTTTATAAGAGGAATTTTGACATGGTTTTGCTCAGATGCGTGGATAGACACAAAGCAGACCTGTTAATGACTGAGGTCCATGAGGGTTCATTTGGTACTCATTCCAACGGACATGCCATGGCTAGAAAGATGTTGAGATCAGGCTACTATTGGCTGACAATGGAGTCTGACTGCTGCAAATATGTGAAGAAATGCCACAAGTGTCAGATTTATGCGGATAAGATCCATATTCCCCTGACACTTCTGAATGTGATCTCATCACCTTGGCCTTTCTCCATGTGGGGAATTGACATGATTGGCATGATAGAACCGAAAGCGTCCAACGGACACAGATTTATTCTCATAGCAATTGACTACTTCACCAAATGGGTTAAAGCGGCATCGTATGCAAATGTGACCAGGTAGGTGGTCGTGAAGTTTATCAAGAATCAGCTTATATGCCGTTATGGTGTGCCAAATAAGATCATTACTGATAATGGATCTAACTTGAACAACAAGATGATGAAAGAGCTGTGTAGCGAGTTCAAGATTGCGCATCATAATTCTTCTCCTTACAGACCCAAGATGAACGGGGCTGTTGAAGCTGCTAATAAGAATATCAAGAAGATTATCCAGAAGATGGTTGTCATGTATAAAGATTGGCATGAGATGTTGCCATTTGCTTTACATGGATATCGTACGTCTGTCCTCACTTCAACAGGGGCAACCCCTTTCTCTCTTGTTTATGGCATGAAGGTTGTACTCCCAGTAGAGGTGGAGATCCCATCAATGAGAGTCTTGAGTCTTGATGGAAGCCAAGTTGACTGATGCTGAATGGGTTTAGAGTCGTTATGACATGATGAACTTGATAGAAGAAAAGAGATTGACTGCCATGTGCCATGGTCAGTTATATCAGCAGAGAATGAAGAAATCTTTTGATAAGAAGGTCAAGCCTCGTGTGTTCCGAGAAGGTGACCTTGTGCTCAAGAAAGTCTTGTCTTTCACGCCCGATTCAAGGGGCAAGTGGACTCCAAACTATGAAGGATTGTATGTTGTTAAGAGAGCCTTTTCAGGCGGTGCTTTGATACTTACAACTATGGATGGGGAGGATTTCACTCGTCCTGTGAATTCAGATGCAGTCAAGAAATACTTCTCCTAAAAATAAAAACAGAATAGCTCGCTAAGTTGAAAACCCGAAAGGGCGGCTTAGGCAAAAATGAGCGTCTCGGCGGATTGAAAACCCGAGAGGGCGATCCAGGCAAAAGTTAGAGACATAAAAAAATGAATATATGTATCCCGCTAGATTGAGTACCTCATCCTGGGGCAATCTAGGCAAAAATTAGGGATTTGGCAAGTAACTGCATCCTGACAAGACTTTGTTCTACAAATGTCATCCGTCGGAGATTCTTGCTCATTCGTCATCAACCGAAGCTTCGAATACATCGGATTCAGAGTTGGTGGAGAAATGGTCATTATGTTCAATGTAGCCCTTTTCCAATATATATCACCAATTTCAAACTTGTATAGATCTATGGAGTCTTTCCATTTGCAGACTACCATTCCATCAAATAAATTTGAGCTTTTTATCCAATTGTTTGCACTCTTATTGGTTTCTATTCGACAAATGTTTTGCATGCTTTTAATTGAGAAAATATCATTGTTTTGAATAAACGAATTTTTCATAACTTGTTTTTTAAACAAAGTGAACATTCACAATGACGAAAAGATACTTAGGAGATCCTCAGTGCTCTCCCATAGATGGTATGATCTCCAACAGGGTAAGACATTTGTTCATATTCCTGGCATGATTGTACCTTCTTCCTCCGGAGCCTTTTGTGGTTTATCCTACTGAGTGGAATGCTTGTTGAGATATTCACCACTCTCCCCTTTAGCGGAGTAGCAACCATTCCTCCTCAGCAGATGTGATCTCCTTGGTAGGTACGATACCTGGTGTTTGATCCCCCAGAATCCCTTCACCTCCTCGGATAGATTCCCCAGTAGAGTTGCTTAGGCGGCAGATTTTATCTGTGCAATAAACTCCTGTCCCCAGCCGGATTGACCGATGATTCATCCCCTGCAGAGATTTTGTTGCTTCCTGGTATCTCTGATCCCCGGCAGATTGGATATTCTCCGGTGAATCTTGCTTTCTCTCTTGAGATGTAGTACCAGATGTTTGTGTGCTTATCCTTTGAAGCTGTTTGTGTTAGAAAGGTCTGTCTGTCAGCATTCATCATACATAAATCATGCATGTGTGCATATAATTTTCAAACATTAAGATATTCATATTACATTTTTTGCCATATATCTTTGCTTGTTATTCCTCTGCTAGTTGGTAGTACATTCCCCAAGCAGATGTTGGTGTCTGATCCCTCAACGTAGAGTCAGCCCATTAAGCAGAAAGTGTTTATCTTTCCTTCCGCATTCCCCACTGAGTTATATCCTCGTGGACAACGGTTGTTTTCGCTTCCTCCCAACACATATATTGGGATGGGTTCCCCTATTGAGTTATATCCTCACTAGGACGAGTTTTGATTCAGTTTGCCTCTTTGGTTTGATCCTAAATTGGCCTCTTGAGACTGTTTCTTGTGTTTCCCTGTGGTATAAATGAATAATTGCTCAGTAATTAGTAATCATTCATCTTATCCTCGGCGGAGTCTGTGGTTTTCTACCCTTATACCAGTAGTTATAAACCCTACTTTCTCCCCTTTGCAAAGTTAACCTTTTTGTTCATCCTAGTTGATGACGGTTACTTTTCCGTGGTTTTCTACCCAATATCCGGTAGATGTAATCCCCTCCTTGACGATTATCATTACCCAATATTTGGTGGTGATATTCCCTCATTCTTTTGGATAATTGCTCTGATTAGGCAATTTTATCCCCAGCAAGCCCTCTTTCATTTACCGATTGTCGGTAATGTTGGTTGCTCCCCTTTGATGGTCATCATTATATACCTAGTTTCGGTATCCCGATGCCTTTCTTTGTCGGTCGATTTATCCTTTATTAACCTAGTAATCAGTTGTGGATAATCTTCCATGCGAGTATATTATCTACGTTCTAACGGTAATAGATAATATATCTCATGCACTCTTTGGTCGAAGCCTTTTGTTCTTCCCCAGTCGAGTAAGATTCGCATCCCTGTTTTGGAATCGAATGTCCATCCCATAATCGAGTTTGCTTTTTTCCCTCTTTTCGGATGATGATTGTTTTGGGAATATTCCCCAATTCACGCCTTGGTTGGTCACCTATTATATGCCTAGTAACCGGCATCCCTGGTGTTCCTCCCCTTCTGCTCCCTATTATGACTTATGTCCCCTGTGGAGTCAGATTTGCCTGAGTTGAAATATACCTTTTTAGGTCTTCCTCAGATGATTTGGTTGATTGATATCTATCACCCTTATACCGGTCTTAGATACTCATTCTTCCCGAGCATGTTGTTCTCTCACCCTTATACCGGTGTTCATATCACATGTCTCTTTTGAGCTTATTACCCAGTAACCAGTAATACCTCATCCCCCTACTTCCCCCAGGAGGTTTCTGTTGGGATTTTCCCCACCTGAGTTCGGATTTTCATCTGAAGTATCCGTTGCGGATAAGTTTTCTGTTGTATTGGCATATTCCCCAATACGGACGTCTTCGAGTCAGCTCGAGTCTTTCCATTGGATTTATTCCCTTTGGAATTCTGTTCCCCAAGCTTTGAGTCGTGACCTGCTCACGCATTTTCATCCCTTTACTCCCCGTTAGAGTTTCTGCCCCATAGAATGAATTATTCATGGGAATTGTTAATTTTTCTCCTAATCTTTGCCTTTGTGGACACATACCCCCACTGAGTGTTACCATTTGCATGCATACATCTGCATCACGAG